>NC_080192.1:120136980-120761980 GCF_030028045.1 Hippopotamus amphibius kiboko
GACTGGGGAATTTACTGGAAGGATATTAGTGGGGAGGGAAATCCTCATGAGAAGGTGGACAGGTGTAGGTGTAGGTGCCGTCTATAGAGTCAGGGGGCATAGCAAGCTGTCCACAGCCAGAGTGACCAGGGCAGAGAACTGCCACTGCTGCCACCCCTGCCGCAGCCATGAATGACCGCCAACTGCACCTCTGTCTTCTGACCCTTCTTGAGACAGGATTCAGTGTCTTGAGAGTTGGCTTCTGATTGGCCAAGCTTACATCATGAGCTTTCTCCCAGCTATATCCTGGAGAAGGATCTGTTCCTCTCTTCTTTCATAGTGGGAAGCAGAAGCCTGATTATGTTAATTTTCCAGGGCTGCAGTAACAAAATACCACACACTGGGTGGTATAAGCAACAGAAATTAATTTTCTTGCATTTCTAGAGGCTAGAAGTTCAACATCAAGGTGTCAGGAGGGTTGATTCCTTCTGAGGGCTGTGCTGGAAGAATCTTTTCCAGGCCTCTTTCCTTGGTTTGTAGATGGCTAGCTTCTCTCTATATCTTCACTTAGTCTCCACTCTGTACGTGTCTGTGTCTAAATGTCCTCTTACAAAGACAGCATCATATTGGGTTAGGGCTCACTCTAATGACATTATTTTAATTTATATCTTTAAAGATGCTATCTCCAAATATAGTTACATTCTAAAGTACTAGGAATTAAGACATCAAATGTGAATTTGTGTGGGTATGTGTATGGGGGCACAATTAAGCTTACAACACTGGCATTGCTCTTCCATTGACACAGTACAATGTGCAGGAGAAGTGATTATCCCAGAATAAAAACTGGGATGCTCTTACAAAGAGCAATGGCTTTGGGGAAGTGAAAAAATGATAAACATCATTCTCCTTTTTTTTTTTGTAACCATAGTTATGAAAGTTAAATTTCTTTTTAAGAAAATACTATGTACAGAAAACTTGAAAATCTAAAGAAATCAACCACATGTAATATTCAATGTTGTTAAAGGTACAAGAAAATGAACATGTTCTCTCTGCTGGTAGGAATGCAGGCTTTTATCCACCTTGCTATCATTCTACTTTTATACACTGCTGAAGTGGAGTTGCGCCACTTAAATTCCTCTTCAAGAAAAAAATTGTTATTCAGCCGCAAGGAGTACAGTTAGCAGACCATTTCCTGCTGTTATTGGCTTCAGCTTTCAAGCTATGGCTCTGCTCTTTTTGGGCAGCTTCCAGCCAATGATTGAGCATGGCAGGGGGTACTAGGTCCTGGTCATTTCTGTCCAACCCTGACCTCTGCTAATAGGCAGTCTTTGCTTTGGAGCTGCCTTTTAGTTTGTCTAAGACTTGGTCAGGTCTACATGGTGATCTGAGCTTTGCTCTGCCCAGTTCTGCTACCTCCTTCTTTTATGTTTTACTGGCATTCATGCTGCTTAAAGCTTCTTGGGCTCCTCATTTCATCTGCCTGCATCCCAGAGTGCTCAATTCACATACACACAGCACATATATTTAGTAAAATTTTTATTTGCTTTCTCTCTGTCTTCATTTTTCATAATTCTTTGTTACTCCAGTCATGGGTTTGCAAATCTTTGTACTTTTCAGTGATGTAAACCCTGTGGTTTTAATGTAATATCATTTCTTTTCTTTCACTGTCTTATCCTTAATGACATCATGGAAATTTTGTTGTATATTTTTCTGAAATTGGTTAAATTATATTATTGATAATTCACTATCTTCAAGCCTAATTCAGGACTACTTAATTTAGTGACTCATTTAAGGCCTACCTAGAAAGTAGGGAATAGAGACAGAGACAGACAGAAAACAGGGAGATGTCTCCCTCTGAGTATTTGTATGGTAGAATATAAAACTGAGTGACTATTGGTGACTGCAGTCTGTGCTATGAACTTATGAGCAGAAGAAAGACTGCAGTTAGAAAGAAGACTCAAGCAGATAGAAAAAAGCAGACAGAGAGAGGGAGAGTATGTTCTGGTTCCCTACAGAAGGACCAAAGGACTCTTTGGTCCAGTCTGGGATAGGGCATCCAGTCCCAGCTCCATTCCTGAGTCTAGGCTGATCTTCACTCTGGGTTTTGTGCAACCCTCTAGAAGTCTTCTAATGAATTCCCTTGACTTTGCATATATTAGTTTAAATTGAGTTGCCATGTTTTGCAACTCAGAAAGTTTTCACTATCATAGAATGTCAGCACTTTGCGTAACATAGTAGGCATTCAGAAAACTTTAGTGAACTCTACATCTTGTTGCATTTTTTAGGTCTTTTAACTATGTCTTCTTAATGGTCACAAAAACCTCTTTTATTGTTTGAATCTATACAGTCTGAAGCTGTAGATATGTGATAAATGCTAAGTGCGGTGTTCTGCAACCTGTTGTCACTTATAAAATATTACTTAGCAAAAATAATAACAGGGATGTGGGGAGAGATAAAGAGTGAGCTCTTACTATTGGACTAAAGGAAAAAATTTCCTCTTCATTAAAGAATCAGATTTTAGATAAAGAATTTTTATTTATCTGAAGAGTTAATTTCCCAGTTATTGTTTGGTAGGGCAAGGTTTGCAGTGGGGAAGGGGAACCAGACAGAAACAGCTTCTCTAACTGAGCTCTGAATCTGTACATAGACCAGTAGAGAAATTATTAATGGAGTTTAAATTATCTGAGAAAGAAGGTGGCATTCTTTTATTTGGATGAGGTCCCTAGGTCATCTGGGAACATGAGTTTCTCTATGTAGTCCCAAAATGGGCCATAATGTTCCACAGAGAATGCTGGAGGCAAAAATTCCTAGGGATTAAAATTGGTAGACATGGATGAGTCCATTCTTACAATGATCTAACGGTCCAAATATACTGAATATACTTAGGTCTCTGAGGATAAAAGTGCTTAGTTTGACCTCAGACATCATGAGAGCATCTTCTGTCCTAGGCAGCAATCCAGGGTATCTTTCCTTCCCTAGCCAATATCATGCTAGATTTCCTCTTCACTAAGAGACGAGCTTTGATTTTCGCCCTACTTATTCCAGGTGTCTTACACTCACATACTGATCTGGAGCCTTCATGTTGATCCCCGAGGGCAGGCCTCATCTTGCATCTGATTTAGGGGATTGACTGGAAGTCCATGCTCCGACCACATGTCTTGGAGTCACCTTCCAAATTCTCTGAGATTGCTCCTCAGCATCTTGGCAGCAATGTCTTCTTTTTCATCTTGTCACTCTCTGCAACAAGGTATTAGAGTCCTGAACTTATTCTCCTGATCATTTTGTTGCCATTAGGAAATGAGTGAGCTCTGCCTTTCTGCCTTTTTTCAGCTGTTGTTTTTCATGATTCCAGACTTCCTCTCTGATCTTGGAACCTGTGAGTGGAAAATATAAGACTATGAAGAATACAAGCTGGTGGTGTTTTCCAAGTGTGTGTGCAGGCTGTATTTCATCTATTAATTCATGATGATGGTGCCCACAAGGGCCAGAGGGAGCTTCACATCATCTCCAAGACCTTTTAACAGCTGACAAAAACCAGATCTTATAAGTAACAAAGAAGATAGGGTTTTCCATATACAGACCATGCAGCTCATACCCAGGGCCTTTGAGATTTCTGATGGAATTATCTCTCAGTTATTATATTGAAGCTACCTGGTTAACACTGTCATTTGGGCATTAATAGAAAAATGTCTAAGACAAAATAACTGCAAGCAAATCTTACTAATTCTTGATTACTTATTAATGGAAGAGAACAAGTGGCTTATTTTGGAAAAAAGTGAATAACGCATCATTCTGCAGTGCCAGTAGCTCATACAAGCAGTGGAAAAGAGTGGTGGACACAGGGCTTTGAAGATCCTTTCCCCTGACTTTCAGTGCCAGTTCTGACCCTTTCTGATTGTGTGACTCAACCCCTCTAAACTGGTAACAGTCATACCTACCTCATAAGGTTTTTTGCTAAAATTACATATGATAATACCTATAATCTAAAAATATTTATAGTGTTACATTATAAATCCAAATATTTATAGAAACATCTTGATATTGTGTGGTACCTGATAGAGGGTAATTTATTCATAAAAACTTCTTGAGCATCTACACTATATACAGGTGTTTTGTTAGTGCTGGGGATGAGAAGACAGTTAAGTCACAGTTCTTACTTCAAGAAGGTTACTGTCCAATCAGAGACACAGACATATACATAGACATTTTTAGTGCAATGTGGTGAGGGCAGTCACAGAGAGAGACATAAGGAAGTTAGAAGCACAGAGAGAGATGCGTAACAAGGCTGGAGAGGGAGGTGGGATCAGAGAAGGCTCTGGGAATAAATGCCTGAGCTGAGAATAAGCCAGAAATAATGAATAAAAATGCAGTGCATACATTTTCAAAACAATGTCACATTCAGTATATATGAGTTTTCTTTACTTTTTATTTTCTTTAATTCACATTGAATCACCAACATTTTTCATATGTTTGGTCAATTATTGGTGGTTCCAGGACACAATTTGTTGGTGTTAGAGAAGGAGGAACCAAATTTATGGACAATTGTGGGTTTATAATTGCATATTAAAATTTGTCAGATTGGTCTTTAAAAGACCAGGCCCTGAAAGACTAGGAAGAAAAAAAAAAAAAACAAGACTAGAAAGACTTTAAAGGTGGGAAATATCAGGTGTTATGAAATTAGACTCTGGAAAGTATAAACTGGAGGGAAAATTAAGGCAGTAAATATTACTGCTGGGTCCACGTTTTAAATCTTGCTTTCCTGAGGTGGAAGCTGCCTAGCAACAGAGGCACCAAGAGGCCCGCTCTCCACAGCTGATCAGGGATTACAGCTTAGAAGGGCCCAGGCTTAGAGCAGTTTAGGGATTAGTTATAACCAAGTGCTTTAAAGTCCTGGGACACGCAGAACCCAGAATACTCAAGGCAGAGCTCTGGGAGTCAGTTAATAACATGCAGCTTTGTTGTTAGTTAAGTAGATTTTTGTGGACTAACCTTGGGACTTTACCATCCTTTATAACTTTTCATAATGGGTAAATTCATTCTAACTACCAACAGGGAATTCAGAACACAATTCACCCATAAGATAGAGTAACTTAACCATGTCTTTTTCAGGCTGTGAGGTAAGTCGGTAGAAGTCTGGAGTTTGTATCTAGAATGCATAAGTGCCATTTAGTGATTATTTCTTCATTTTTCTACCCTGTTGTTAATACATTTCATACATATTGTATCTCTAGAATTCTCTCAATGACTTTTCAATTAACAATTTGGTTGAATAACAAATCAAGTAGCATTTATGGGATTAAGTGTATAGGGCACTTTGCTGAATAGGTTTATAAAATAGAGTTCTGAATTTCAAAATGCTTGCACTGTAATATCTTTCCAAGAACAAACCAACACTTGGGCCAGGCCTTCAGGAAATCCAAACATCTGGATTAAAAAATATATCAGGAACAATCAATCATCCAGTTTTGCCAACATGATGCCAAAAACCTAGATTATTGAAAAGATTTCCAGCCAGATGTTATATAGTCTGTGGATGTATCTAGAATCAAAACTAAAAACATAGACCAAGGAATAATATGCATCAACAGTTTTCCACTTAAGTCCAGTACATACATTTTTTCTTCTTGAGTTGGAACCAGGAGAAAGTTAAGTTCAGAATTTGTGAGGTGGTGGAGGTTTTTCTCTTACAGTAGCCTGTAAGATAGTCATTAAAGAACAAGAAAGAATATTTAAGTAGTATGTTGAAAATATACTAGGTGCTAGCAGAAAGCTACATAGAATTTTGGCTGACTCTGCAGCATAGACTATTTATTTGGGATTGTGCAAACTGAGAAGCATTTAGTCTTTTTACATAAAACAAATGGAATTTTTTTGTTTTTTTCTAGTTTTAAAAAGCTCTATTTTTGAAATGTTTTTAAATACATGTGTTAATTTATAATAAAGCAAAAATATTTTTGAGTGCTAATAGCTACCATTTATTGAACACTTACTAAGTGGCTGGTTCTGTACTAAATACATTTCCTGAAATAAACCCAGGAAATAGGTACTGTTGTTATCCTTTTTTTACAGATTAGAAAACTGCGGCACTGAAAAGTTCAATAATTACTCAAGACTTTACAACTCATAGATAGTAGAGTTGGGATTTGATGTCAGGCAGTTCATCTCCAGAGCCTGCCTTATCCACTCAACTAGACTGTCTCTATTCCCGGAGCCCTGCGCTGGGGATATGGGGCAGATCTGAAGTAGGTTAACAAGGTCTTCAAAAGAACAAAAACTGGCAACAACAACAATGGCAATAATAATGTTTAATAAATATTGAGGACTTAATATGTTGTAGTGATTTTAACTTTATCTCTAATTTTCAATACTCATCTTATGATCGTATATTGTCCAGATAAGGAGGCTGCAATGTGCAGAGACTGGGTAATGAACAATATCACCAGGCTCTTAAGTGGTGGAGCCAGGAGTGATTCCTGGTCCAGGGTCAGATTGTTAAAGCACCAGGTTCAGCCTTCACTCCCTGCAGTTCTCACAGTCTTTTGGTGTCCTCTATGACTCAGGCACCCAAGAGATGTTCTGGGTGTCTCCTTTGGTCACTTTCTCAGTCCTCCTATATTCCTTTTAGGCAGCTCTTCCTCTGGTCCCGTTCATTGGCTGGTTTTTAGGAGTGTCTTATTCGATTTCCTTAGGGCTTTGTTCTTGAGAACACTATAGTTGCCTGGGCTTGGATTTCCCTTTAAGATAGAACTTGATGTTCAGCTATGGAGAGTGCAGTTAGCTGACAGCCTACAGCTGCTAATGCCTTTAGGCTCCACTTCAGTTTTCCAGCTGAAGCTATGCTCTTCCTGGGCAGTGACTAGCCAGCTACTGAGCACAGAGGTAATAGGACCTGGCCATTTCTGCCCGATAAAGCATTTTTCCACTGATCCTCATTGTGTTGGCAAGACTTTGCCAGAGCTGTGTGGTAATCCGGTCTTCTTCCCGTCCCATCCTTCTTCCTCTCCCTTTTTATTTCTCACAAGCATCAACCCATCCTTTCCCCAATCACAACCCAATAAATCTCTTGTACTCCTAACTTCATCTCAGTGCCCGCTTCCCAGGGGACCCATTGGCACAACAACTAAGTGAGTAATCTATCCAAGGCAGAAGACGAGTTTAAGGGGGGCTGGTATGCTACCCATCTGTGGTAACACATTACTCACTGACAGGAGGTTTCTGTCATTAAGAATAGAGTGGAAACTGTGAATGGGAACCTTAGGAGTGTGGTAGGGAGAGAGAGAATGAGAGAGAGAGAGAATAAACACATATGGTGGTGAGCTCAAATGAAGACTTTTAGGTAGATATCTAGTCTATCCTATTTACTCATAGGTCTGTCATTTCACCCTTCTTTATTTACTTTTTAGCTATAGTGTTTAAGAATACAAGAATTCATAGACTGAAATAAGCACAACCCCCCTCCCCCACCAAAAATAATACTATGAGTGAGCTCTCAACAAATACATTTGTTGAATAAATGAAAGAATGAATAAAATTAAAAAAAATTCAACATGTATCCTTTTGAGCCAGTAAAAAGAGTTCTCCAGGATGGCTAATCATGACAGTTGTCAATAGATAGAAAATTTTCAGGCTGAATAAATGGAAAACTTCCTTTTGTACACAAAGCCATTTGCCCTAGCCAGACAGTATGCCACAGCATAGTTAACATCTGAAAGCCTTTTAAGGAAGTGGACTCAATTCCCACCCTCTGGGACTTGCATTGTAATAGGATTTCCTGGTCAAATGAAAAGTCAAGTCACTGTTGCAGCTGAGGAAGCAAGGGATGGCTTATGAGGAGGGGAACCCCCCAAACCATCCGACTGTTTACACAGTCAAAGAAAAACAGCAAGTTTTCTATGTATCTGGCCTAAAGTTGTATAACTACCTCTTTAAGTCAGAGAGCTGCCCAGAAATCTGTCTTAGTCAGAAAATCTGGAGATGCCCCTACATTCTTCTAAAGAGTGTGTATGACCTGAATGGGTTGGAGGTTGTGCTGGCAGACTGGAGAACTGTCAAGGAAGCACCTTGGATTCTCAAGGGGAGGCAGTTATGGGATTGCAATTAAAGGCGGGAAGGGCTTGATTGACTCACTTGGGAGGCTCAGCTGACACTGGATTAAAGTTCTGAGACACAGAACTGTTACTAACGCCCCTTGTAAATTGTAACTGGTGTAGGAGTACTGCTATGCAAAATTTCTCATATAATCTCACTTTGTATTAGTGTTTGTGATGTAACTTAGTGATGCAGTAGAAGACATAAGTATATCTTGCCCTATTTGAGAACGAATTTGGACAGGAATACAATTTTGTCAAAAATTGAAGCAAATTGCAGTTTGAAGAGGCCAATATAAAATGGTAGAGAGGATAAAAGATAATGGAGAGTAAAATAAAATGGAACAAATATGTTCTCGTATCAGGTTGAAAATCACTAATGTAATAGTTCTCCTTATATAATTAAATAAAATGTTCTTATATTAATTTATCAAATTGCAAGATTATTTTATGCAGTTTGAATGAAAGTGAAGGGTCTCACTGGTGAGGAAAAATGGAACATTTCAAAAGAAAAAACATTGGACAAAGAATATTAAAAAAGGATATGTGGAGAATAATAAGGAGGTATAGTCAACTATGGCAAATATTTCATTCCAATATAATTCAGCAAAGTTGATTTAAAAGAAATTGATAAGAATAAAATAAATTTAAATCTGAGGTGTCAGTCTTTAAACACTGTAATTTCCAGAGTAATGCCAACTAAATCATTTGTTACTGATGTCAGAACATTCAGGTACTTGGGGAAAATGCCATTTTAAAAATTATGCTTCTACTACATACTGGTTATGAATTATTCAATAAATGTGTGGTGGCGATATTGTTTACAACACATTTCCTTCCAACTTCTGTTTTTCATGAAATTTTTTTTTTTTTAAACTTGGGGCAGCTTCGCAATGTAATCGGTAATAGGAGCAGGTTGCACTTCTTTGACCCTTGTAGGCAATCAGTTATTTGCAAGATATGGGGACAGACAATATGCATTAAAATTAGCCCCATCTTTTTTAGCTGCCAAAGAGTAGTCTTGGTCATAAAATTTGAGGAAAGAACCTGAGAGATCTTCTAGTCCAATTCTTGTATTTTACAGGTGGGGAAATGCTTGGTTATAGAGGTAATAAATTGATCAGGTCAGGATCATATAGGAAGTAAATAGAACCAGATCTCAGCCACTTGACTTAGTGTTAGAGGTTCCTCCCCCCTACTTCCAGTATCAAGGCTGTCTTTTCTACCTGGGCAGATTAGAATATTTATACATTACATAAAATTATAAAATGTTTTAAGCATCCTAAAAATTAGCAAGAATAGTATAACTCTGGAGTACTTTCTCACCCAGTTCTGTCAAAACTTAAAACATTGCCATATTTTCATCAGCTTTTAAAATATATGTTATGATAGAGTTTGTCTTCTTTTATAGATCAGAACCACTGCACATTCAATTTACACTGAAATGATAGCACATTAGCCATGGATTTTTTGGTAACTCTTTAAAAATCAATTACAAAACACTCTCAATGCCCTAAAAATAATAAATAACAAAAATGAAATATCGTTGCTGTTATTAGTAACAAGTAGACATCATTGTTCTGCTTACTATATGACAGGCACTTATTTACATGTATTATATTATTTTATATAAAGTTACATTTTGTTATTCTCCTGGGGTTCAGCTCATTTTCTTCTAGACAAAATTATCTATCTTTTGTCATTATTTTTTCTGACTGAAATAGTAATGTATTATATAGGCCTGTTTTTTCTGTTGGGCCAAATGGCCGCAAATAGCCTAAGCAGTTTATTTGTATGGGAAAAACCAAGTGCGTTATTTTGGGGGTGATGCCACCTCCTGTTGAGCTCCTCAACTTCAGGAGCAGCCCTGGTGCTAGATTTCAGTCTCCACTAGTCCCCTTAGTTAGGCACTCTTGTTTAGGGCCAGCGCATACACTTTATGGTGGTGACTCTGATGGCCAGAAAGAGAGGACTCTCAAGGCTGGTGAGAAGCATCATGAAAACTTTTGAACTTGGTTTTGGATGGGTCTATTGAACTTATGTTTGAATATTGATTACACCCAACAGTGTTCTAAAAATTCACATCAAAGAGAATAAGGAAAGCACTCTGTGAATGAAGGCTGGACTGAGGAGAAGCTGGGAACCCATCCAGATTTTTTTCACAGAAATCAAGCCTTCCTTGGAACAGATCCTAAATTGAAATGATTGGATTTCAAAGCACTTTCCTCCTGAGAATGAGATGGACTGAGAGGTGAAGCGACTGAGATGGAAGGAGCGTGATGTAACGTAATACATAAGTCTTATCTGCGTCCAATTATTTCTACATCATCTCTCTCCTGAAATTCCCCCCACAGAATAACATAAAGGTGGTGACTTTGTCATCCACACCCACCATGTCCACCACCTTGTATTTCACCCATCTTATGCTTCTCACTTTTCCCCAAAGCAGGTGGAGATATTTCACATTTCTGGTCATTTATTTATGCCACTTATTTCCTGGCCTGAATTTCCTTTCTTTCCTTTACCTGGAAAACTTCTACTACAATCAAGCTTCAGGAAACACAACCCAGGAATAGGGTAGTTAAAAATAAGTGCAAATATGGAGGGATAAACAAAACCACATATTTGAACTGCTCGGATTTGGATCTCAAAAGTCTAAACCCAAAAAAAGCATCTGGTACATAGTATGAACTCAAGAAATGTTAGTGGCTTTTCCTTTTGACAGCACACGGCAGCAAGATGGTGGTGCAGATTTCCAAGGAGAGGAAGTTTGTCACCGATAGCATCTTCAGAGCTGAACTGAATGGGGTTCTCACTCAGGATCTGGCTGAAGATGGATACCATGGAATTGAGGTCCGAGTTACACCAACCAGGATAGACATCATTATCCTGGCCACCAGAATGCAGAATGTTCTTGGTGAGAAGGGCTAGCAGATCTACAAATTGACTGCTTTGGCTTCCCTGAGGGCGGTGTAGAGCTTTATACTGAAAAGGTGGCCACAAGAGGTCTGTGTGCATTGCTCAGGCAGGGTCTCTGCATTACAGACTCTTAGGAGGACTTGCTATGAGGAGGAGGGCCTGCTATAGTGTGCTGTGGTTATCATGGAGAGTGTGGCCAAAGCCTGTATGGTCATGGTACTAGGCAACTCTGAGGACATGGGCCTAAATCCATGAAGTTTGTGGATGGACCGATGATCTGGGACACTGTTAACTACTATGTTGACCCTGCCGTGGGCCACGTGCTACTCAAACAGAGTGTGCTGGGCATCAAAGTGAAGGTCATTTTGCCTTGGGACGCAAGTGGTAAGATTGGCCCTAAGAAGCCCCTTCCTGATCTTGTGAGCATTGTGGAACCCCAAAATGAGATAGCACCTACCACCCCCATTTCTGAAGAGAAGGGTGGGAAACTGGAGTCACCTACCATGCCCCAACCAGTACCCAGAGCATAACAGGGTATTCTTGGCAGCTGCATCTAGAGTATGGATGTTACTCTGTAAAGACCTTTAATAAAATAAAATATTTTTAAAAGACCTGTGGCCTGACTAGACTGTACATTCAGTGTTCAGACTGAGGATCATGTCACCCCATGGGAGTATTGATTGATTCTTAAGCTGCCTGGCTCACAGTGTTTTTTGCTTTCCCTGAAATCCTCCTAGTTTCAGCTGTACCTGTGACGCAAGGGCCAGAGCAGGAGGACCCAGGCAGTGGTAACCAGAGAAGTACCCTGTGGAGGGGTAAATCTGGTGATGGTGTAAGCTGATTGCTAACAGGAAAGCACCTTGATGAACTCGTCCGTAGTCCAGGGTTATAGGTTTAGAAGAGGGATATGTTCAAGATGATTTTCTTTCTGTATTGCACATAGAAAATGAATACAATAGCCATTACATTTGGGGGTTATACAAAAAAAGGAGAAATATTAGTAGAATGAATAAAGTAGATAATGTTTTATATGTTTAAGAGTCTTGCTAATTTTTGTTGGACTATCAGGTCTTCTGCAACATTTTGTCTGCAGTTAGGTCCTTATGTACATTTCCATCTGAAAACTTTTGAGATGCGATGAGCAGTGCCTTACCTGAAATGAGACTCATTGACCTGTGGACCACAGACTATATGTGTACCAGGCCCTGGTATGCTTAGCTAGCCCTGGGCACACTTGGTTGTGTCCTGCTCTTACCCCAGGGTGCAGATCATGATGCTTTTCTATCTAGCAATGAGCTAAAGGTCTTAATTCCAGACTGGCACCGGGAATTGAGATGGTTCTGCCCTTTTTGACATGGAATGCTCCTGTCCTGCATAGTTCAGTGGTGAAGAGCATGGGTCCTGGATTCAGATAAACCTGGATGGGATTCTATTTCCTTTATATCTAAGCTTAGTGAAGGTTCTCAACATCTCATTTGTAAATTAGAGCTAACAGTAAATTCTCATATTGTGAGCACTAAATAATAATGTAGAAGACACTCAATATGGTGCACATAGAAGTAATTAATACCTCTTTGACTTCTAAGATTAGGAACACCGTCCAAAGCCAGCTGAATATTGGCTAGTGGGATGGCCTTCTAAGATTCTGGTTATTGACCTTTACGTGTCAGACCTACTGTTGAGTAAGCAATTCTTGCAGCCTATCTTCCTTTTGTTTCTCTGTTCTCCTCTAGCCAGATTCTAACAAGGAAGGGATGGGAGGAGAACAGAAGAATCTCTTGGTCTCATAATTTGCCTTGGCTTTGGCCTTGGTAAGACAAAAGACATTGATTATTTTAGAACACAGTAATTAAGTAGGCAGGGTACAGACTGCCAATAATATCAACAAAGCAATCCATTAAGAAGAGTAGTTGTTGGGAATTCCCTGGTGGCGCAGTGGTTAGGAATCCGCCTGCCAGTGCAGGGAACATGGGTTCAAGCCCTGGTTCGGGAAGATCTCACATGCTGAGGAGCAACTAAGCCCATGTGCCACAACTACTGAGCCTGCGAGCCAAAACTACTGAGCCCACATGCCACAACTACTGAAGCCCGCACGCCTAAAGCCTGTGCTCCCCAACAGGAGAAGCCACCACAGCGAGAAGCCTGCGCACCACAACAAAGAGTAGCCCCCACTTGCCACAACTACAGAAAGCCTGCTCACAGCAATGAAGACCCAACGCAGCCGATAGATAGATAGATAGATAGATAGATAGATAGATAGATAGGTAAATAAATAAATAAATAAATAAACAAATAAATGAATAAGTAGGTGCTATTGGTTAAAAAACTGACTTTAAACAAAAATTTGCCATGGGTGAGCCAAAATCTTGCATAATTCATCTAAAGATGGGGGAGAGTTGACTTCATTTGTCAAGTGTTTCTAAATACTGTCCATAAATGGGCATGAAATAAATATTCTCAGAAATGAATCTAGGACTTTTTTTTAAGCTCTTTATTGGAATATAATTGCTTTACACTCTTGTACCAGCTTTTGAGGTACACCAAAGTGAATCAGCTGTATTTATACATGTATCCCCATATCCCCTCCCTCCCGCGATTCCCTCCCACCCTCCCTGTCCTGGCCCTCTAAGGCATCACCCATCATCGAGTTGATCTTCCTTTGTTATACAGCAACTTCCCACTAGCTATCTATTTTACAGTTGGTAGTGTATCTATGTCTATGCTACTCTCTCACTTTGTCCCAGCTTCCCCTTCACCCTCCCCACCCCCAACCCCGTGTCCTCCAGTCCATTCTCTGCATCTGCATCCTTATTCTTGCCCTGTCACTGGGTTCATCAGTACTTTTTTTTTTTTTTTTAGATTCCGTATATATGAGTTAGCATACAGTATTTGTTTTTCTCTTTCTGACTTACTTCTCTCTGTATAACAGACTCTAGGTCTATTCACCTCATTACATATACTTCTAATTCATTCCTTTTTATGGCTGAGTAATACTCCATTGTGTATATGTGCCACATCTTCTTTATCCATTCTTCTGTTGATGGGCATTTAGGTTGCTTCCATGTCCTGGCTATTGTAAATAGTGCTTCAATGAACATTATGGTACATGTTTCTTTTTGGATTATGGTTTTCTCTGGGTATATGCCCAGGAGTGGGATTACTGGATCATATGGTAGTTCTATTTGTAGTTTTTTAAGGAACCTCCAAATAGGATTTTTTTAAAATAAATTGTGACCCATAAAATGATGCTCAAATTTTGAGGAAATTGCACTTGTGTTTGTCCCACTCCAGTGATGTGGTAAAATGACCATAGATTTTAGAGTCAGACAGACATGATTTTGAATTATACTCTGATATTAACTTAATATCACTGAGCCTTAGGTTTCTCTTAGGTGAAATAGCTTTGGTTTTCTCTATTTTGCAAGATGGCTGTACAGATTAAATGTGATAATGCATGTCAAGTGCTTTGTGTCATGCCATGCCCAATTTCTATCTTTATCTTTGTCTTCTGGACCTATATGGAGAGCATACTTATGTTAAATGAACTTAGTGAAAACACACAACTTCTCATCTGAAAAATTACTCTGCATTCATCCCCTCGTATAAGAAACATCAATGTGATATAATGTCCTAATATAGGACTTGCTGACTATCTGATCTTATTTTTCTTTTGGGCAGTGCAGCTCAAGTTGTGGATAGAGGGGAGGGGAAGTGAAGTGATTGAATTCACTGACTTGGATAAATGGGAAAAGGAGTGTTACTGAGCATGTGTTATCATGAGTGAAGCTGTTACCATGTACTATTCATGGTACAAATAATTATTGGCTGGCTAGTACAAGGAAGGCACTGTCCTAGGTGCTGTGGGTATGACAGTGAATGAAACAGGTTGAGTTCCTGGCCTTGTGAAACTTAAGTGCCAGTGAGGGGATACAGAAAATAAATAACTCAGTAAAAGATATAGTGCTATAGACAGTGATCATGATGTTAAGAAAAATAAAGCAAAATAAGAGGGACAAGAAGTGCTGGGGTAGGTGTGGGCTTTCTATCTTACATATGGTGAAGGACTTTTTGATAAGGTGACATTTGGGTAGCGGTTTGATGGAAGTTAAGCAGAGTTTGGAGATACTAAGCCTCAGAGTGTTCTACCCAGAGAAATACATTGCAGAGTCTTTTGAGGAAGGAGGAACCATGGACTATTAAAAGAATATCAAGAAGATTCGTGTGATTAGAGCAAGAATGGGAGCTTAAAAGATGAAATCAGAGAAATGAGGCATGAATGTACTGTCGTTCCAACAGGAGCAATTTATAAATTTGTGGGGTGTTTTTGGTTGTCAGAATGATTGAGGTGTGCTACTGTTATAGAATGGGTGGAGGCCAGAGATGCTGGATGTTCTGCAATAGGTGGGATGGTCCTGCACAGTAAAGAATTGTCCTACATGTCACCCACTTTTCAAATATCTGAATAGGTATTTGCTCAATGTAGGGCGGCCACATACAGTTGTGTGAGTTGTGGACTGCAGAATTTTGGGAAGCATCATTGACATGGATCTGCTGGCATGGTGTCCCCATAGAACTGTGTTGTGCACAACCTGGCACATAGTAAAAAATTGTATACGTTTTGGAGTCTAAAATCTAGCTCCATATTACATATAAACATTAACTTGGGATGAAAGTTGTAGAGCAGATTTAAGTTTTGGCTGTGTGGTTGGCCCTATGATCTTCTTAAGATTCCTTCCAATCCTGGAATGATGTTATGCTCTGCAGGTGAAGGTGTTTAAAATCATGACTACCTTGCTCAGCAAGGTACCTTGGTGTCTGCTGCTGGATTCAGCTGAAATGGAAAGGAGTTGAAGCTGAGAGAGAGAGGGAGTGTGGAGAGGGAAAAGTTAGGAGGAAGAAAAGCAAGAAGGAATTCATGTTTCTGAACATGTGGGTGTTTTTTCTTTGTTTTTGTTTTTTACTCATTTAAACATAATTAAGTGACTGGACCAAGTTCTTTTATCAGGAATACCTTTGGAGTTGGGGCCGCCTGCTCTCCCAGGTCAATGGGTTTGCGTGGTGGCCATGGAATTCATACTCATCATGTACCAACAATACAGCTCTGCAACAGTGCTTCCTGTCATCTAACTTTGCCCATTTCAAACTGTGTCATCTGAGGACTTTCCTCTTACATCACATTTTCTGGCACCTTGTATTAGTTTCCTATTGCTACTGTACAAAGTACCGCAGATTTAGTGGCTTAAAACATCACAATTTTATTCTCTTACTGTTCTGGAGTTCAGAAGTCTGAGATGCTCTAACTGTGCTAAAATTAAGGTGTAGGCAGGGCCATGTTCTTTCTGAGAGCTCTAGTAGAGACTGTTTCTTTCCCCTTTCCAACTCCTAGAAAGTGCCTGCATTCCTTGGCTTGTGGCCTCATCCTCCATCTTCAAACCCAGCAGTGTAACATCCTCAAATCTCTTTCTCTGAAATACACTCCCAGCTCCCTCTTACAGGGGCCCTTGTGATCCCATTGGATCCCTCTGGATAATCCATGATCATCTCCCATCCCAAGATCCTTAACTTAATCAAATTTGCAACGTTCCTTTTGCCATATAAGGTAGCATATTCATAGATTCTAGGGATTAGGGCATGTGTATCTTTGGGGCACCATTAATTCACCTATTACAGAAACTTACTCCTAACATACCCAGGTCGAGGAGAGGACTGAGGTGGGGGAAGGGTGGTGATGGTGGCAGTGCTGAGCTAGTACCACATATTCACCAAACGGCGAGCTGTTCAGATATACCATCATTTCAGACCAACCCCCTCCCTGCCCATGGTCATGATACCATCCTAGTGAAGTGGGCATTTTGGTAATCATTAGTGCTGACCATGAAATATTTTTAGTCCTCCTTTTGGGCACATGGATGGCTTGCACTTCTCTGCACTCTTAAGATTAGGTGTGACCACATAACTTGCTGTGATCAATGAAATGAGAACAGAAATGACAACTGCCAATGGTGGGCTGAGTTTTAAGGGCTGGTGCATGATTTGCTGTGTTCTCATCTTCCTGCCAGAGCAAACACGGCAGCACACAGATTAAATCTCCCTTGGTGTGGGTTCCTGAGGGAAAGTAAATTGAGTAGGTGCCCCCTGCTCCCCCCCCCCCCCACCAGGAGATCCCTAATGGAGCAACACCCTGAATGAGAAATGATATTTCTTTTTTTAAGCCATTCAGATTTGGGGGTAATTTTTACTGCAGCATAATCTAGCCTGCCTTGACTGATGTAGGCATCCTCCATAAGAAACCAAATTAGGGCTGACTCCCTATCCTGATCCTTCCCACCAGGGCCCCATTCCCTGATTCCCCCCCCTCCCCACCCCGCCACTATTCCTCAAGGAAATCTGCTAGGGCCTAATATAACCCTACCGCTTAAACCCCAGTGTAGAGGATGCTGTTTATTTATAGTTCCATTCGCCTTTCCAAACTTTACAGACTAATGGTCAGATTGAGCATGTCGTTCTAGTCTGAGAAATTTATAATCATATCTTTTAAAGACCACATGACTGGTCGACTCAGCAGCCACTGTGGATTTCACATATAAAACTCCATTGTTTTCCTGAAAAACTGTATCTACTTCTTTCTGCACCTCCTGGTGCCACCATTATTCTAGTAGTTGGTAGAATTTCAGCCCACCCTGTGACCTCTGTTTTCTGACCCATGGATACCACCTGCCTGGGAGGAGAACAATGGGATGTATTTGAGGCAGCCTCTTCCTCATGCGCGTCCACACCAGCCCTGGCCTCTCTGCTGAAATTCCACCAACTACACTAGAACCTAATAATTAGTGCTGATTTCCCTGAAATAGCCCAAATATGCTTGAAAGAGTTCCTCAGCTCCACTGGCCCCATTTCATACGTCAGCAGTAAAGGGTAGAGCATGACGAACAGTCAGGAAAACGTATCTCTGACTTAGGAGTGCACCACCTAGGCAAACTCAGACCTAGCCCTGCTAGAGGAGGTGTTCTCATGTGGTAAGATCAGCTCCATCCACAGACTTTTAAATAAATCCTTCCCATCCACCTAATATATTACTGAGGATGTATAAAAACCTGTCTATGCAATTTCTGCAAACACCCTCCTGCTTACCTTGCTTTCTTTTCAATCCAGGCTCTGTTTTCTACCCTCAGAATCTCCTTACATCAATGACCTATTCAGATGCATCTCTCTGGTTTTAACCTGAGCCATTTTATTTAGCGTAGGAGCTTAGACTACTCCTCTGGTTCATGCATCTGCAGCTTTAGGTGAGAGGGGCTTCTGCCTCCAACTGTCATCCTGGACGACTCACCCCTGCAGCGACCAGCTTGTGTGGACTCTCTCTCAGTTCATGGGTACCAGCTAGTGCCAGTCTCTGAACTCAAACACTCTCCTCAGTGGTGTCAGACTCGATCAGGGCTCACTAATAGGACAAGACTGAATTTCTCATATTTTTAGGTTAGTTTGACCTGAAGTCCAGAGTTCAGACGTATACTCAAGCTTATGCTCAGAACCATTAGCTTTTAGATGCATCCACTGTTTCTAAGGAAAATAACTCAGGACTTCCCTGAACGAGAGGCAGGGAGATTAATACCTTCTAAGAACATTGAGGTCATGATGTTCGTGTTTTAAATCATGTCGGGGCATCCCGGATTCACACAAACTAATGGCTAAGAAATTGCCCTGATTCTCGGTGACTTTCCAGCGCCTTCCTAAGGCAAGCGCATGGAGGGAATCTCGAGCAGATGTGCCCACCCAGCACAGTTGTGCATTCCTCATTTATTACAGAGCTTCTGTGCAAGGAGAGGAGGACAAGCAGGCAGGGATGAAAAGGGCAGCTTTCGTGTCCTCGAGCAACTCCTGGGAGTCGCCACCAACAAATTGGATGTAATTACAATTAGGACACTTGGGAAATTGAACCAGGAAAGTTCATCCTCTGATATTGAATTTTAAGGTGATTTCCAGTTATGGGGCGGGGGAAAAGGAGGTCATTTTGAAACTGTGGTCTTGTAGGAATATTGGTGTGAGGTTTTCTAGAGCAGCTTATTTAACTGGGAGTTTGCCTGGGAACCTTCTAAGAAACAGCAGGATGCCTTGAAGAATTGTGTTAGTTTCTCCAATATTTGTTTTCTGTGAAATTTATTCTGCTGAACCTTCAAAACAAAAATAAAAAGAACGGGAAATACATTTTTTCTTCATTTTCAGTCAATTATTGACACAGAAAAATCAGATTTCAACAATTCTAGGTTATTAATACCCAGAAATTCAGAAGTAATTTTGCTAGCCTGCAACTATAGAGAAACCAAATCAAATAATAAATCACTAACTTGCTGATACACTGGTTTCTGTTTTATCTTATGATTTTTCTGGACTTCAACAAGCTACTTCTTTCCCTAGATTTTGTGTGTGTTGATCCAGAATCATTTTTTGATTATTGTTAGATTGACTGAAGGCATGTGAAACATTTTTTTTTTTAAAACATGAGAAAAAGAAAAGATGTGAAGATGCAACAGGGGTGATAATAGAAAGCACTCTTCCTCTCAGCAGGGGTATGGTGGTGCATTTTGTTTCAATTTAAAACAAAAAATTGAAAATAATTTAATTCTAGTTTACATCTCTTTACTACGTGGAGTGTAACCGAACAAATAAAGATGAGATGCTTTATTCATTATTAAATGACACTTTGGCTAAATTAAACTCTATTTATAGATAACTCGTGTGTGTGTATGTGTGTACAGAACTCAGTGACTTTGCACCATATGACCATGATGACATCACCTCCTCCTCTACCCACAAAATTACTCAACAAGATGGATTTTCTGTTGATAACAATTTCAGCTCTAATGGAAAGAAATATTTATCTGACAAACCATGGCACATTAGGATTGCTAAAGGAGTAATAAAGATTTGTAAAGAGCCCTAAAATAGACTTGAGATCAGGATTTGTGGGTTCAAGTCCCAGCTCTGACATTAACTGCTGCTAACCTTGCCCAAATCCCTGAGACCATTGAACCTCAGTTTCTTCATCTGCAAATTGGATGTGCTAACATTTACGGCCTTTCTAACTGGTTCAGGCTCTCATGTATCTAGCCTGGATTTCCTGTGCTTGCTCTTCTGTTCACATAGAATGGCTTTACTGCCCTCCTGCTTGCTTCTGCCCAACAAACTCATTTGCAGCAGTAAGACCCTGGTAAAGAAGCTCCTTTTTTACCTCAGCTTCCCAAGTAAATTTGCTTGGGCCTTTCTTAGAGATGCTAGGGACTTTGCATACTGTTTGATAGAGGAGATTTCCTGACATCCTGTGACCCTCTTTACACAGTAGTCTCCTGGACTAACCCTCACAACTCCCGAGGTTAGGGATCACGCCCTACCCTACTCCTTTCTCTCCGCAGTACCCAGCGAGGCAGCTGGCCCACAGTGGCACTTGATAACATGTTTGTGGGTTGAACTGGTGCGCAGCCTGCTTGTCCCAGGGCTACTGCTGTTGTTTTGAAAACCACAAGAAAAGAGTTAGATATTTACAAAAATAATAGCAATACTTTGAAAATATCTTCGCTGCTCCTGGATTTCTGCTTGCAGGGCTGTATGTATGGGTGATGGCAAATCTCACCCTCTCTCAGTTTCAGATATAAGAATCTGGTGCAGTCATGTAGCTTTTCCTTTCAGGTTAAATAAGCCCCAGTTCCTGTAGTCATGATTTATAGGCTCCATTTTCCAACTCTTTAATCATTTTCATTGCTTTTCTCTGGAACTGTTCCAAGTTCTCCCTTCACTTAAGTTTCAGGCTCCAAACTGGACATGGTATTGAAATACTGAGTGAAAGAATTATCTGTGTGTTTCTATAGTCAATATTCTTATTTATACCTAAATACTTTCCCCCCCAATCAGTCTACAAATACTAACTAGGCACTTATGCTGTACCTGGCACTGGGCTTCAAAGCTTTTGGCAGTTTCAAATGATGTGATTCTTCTCTGTAAGACAGGCTTTCTTTGGTGGTATTACATGAAAAAGATTATATTTATAAGCATCTGTATAGTAGTTATTTATGTAACAGTCGAGTAGCTTTCCATGTCAGTAAACATGCTGCCTCTTATCTGGTTTGTTTATGTGAAACTAATTTAATAGCTCACCTCTTTCATGAGTATAACAAGTTTACTCCTCACCCCACATTACACTGTAAATTAAAGAAGCAGAAAATGATCTAGTGATTTTTTTTGCATTATATACTTTTAATATGCTCAAATTTTATTCTAACTTTTCTATATTACTCTAATAATTCAGCCATTGAGGTTTTCTCTCTATTGTCATTAGAGAGATTTCAGTTAATACTAAAATATTAATAACATTCAACTAAAACACTGTGAAATTGTATCACTACTGTATATTGCCTTATCTTTGAAAGCGTTTTTCATAGCTCTTATTTCACCGGATCCTCATAAGAACCTTATTAATAAGAAAAGCTAGGAATTATCACCATCATTGTCCATTTGGTTACTCTGAGGCACAAGCAGAGTCAAGGTTTAACCAGGATCATACAAGTTAAAGGGGAGATATGTGTTCTGACATATACAGGTGTTTCCATCAGAGTTTCTCAAAGCTTAAGAAAAAATTGAACCATTGCTATTGTATAAGACCCCTATAGATTAAAGCTTCTAGGAAAGGTAAAGTAAGGTTACAGACTTGCAGTATATAATTTGTAAGGATTGTGGTCTGGCAGAATAGCACAAAATTAAAGATGTGTATTAGTCAGGAATAGCTGTCTATTTAGTATCTCTCTCTCTCTCATCTATGACTTATTATAAGGAGCTGGCACACGATTATGGAGGCTGAGAAGTGCCTAGACCTGCAGTTGGTAAGGTAGAGACACAGGGAGCCAATGGTATATAGTTCCAGTCTGAGTCCAAAGGCCTTAGAACCAGAAGAGGTCATGGTGGTGTATGTTCCAGTCTAAAAGCCAGCAGGCTAGAAACCCACAAAAAGTCAATGTTTCAGCTGGAGTCCAAAGGCTGGAAAAGACCAATGGCCCAGCTGAAAGAATCAGGCAGGAGGAAGTCCCTCTTATTCAGCCTTTTTGTTCTTTTCAGGTCATTAGTTAATTGCATGAGGCTCACCCACGTTGAGGAAGGGAAACCTGCTTTACTCAGTCCATTGATTCAAATGTTAATCTCATCCAGAAACACCCTTACAGACACACCCACAATAATATTTGGCCAAATGTCTGGGCACCCTATGGCCCGTCAAGCTGACACATAAAATTAACCATCACAAAATACACAATGAACATTTTTTTTAACCCTAACAATATGCCTGTGTACTTCTGTGACTATGTTACAAACTCACTTGGAAGTATTGTCAAAATTCTCACTTTGAAGCCCTCTAAGAACATTAATCGTGGGCCAACTGGCCTTTCGGATCTTGTACTCTGTAAGGCCCTGCTTTTCACTGTGCTACCTGGGGCCAGTGGGTTCATTTCTCAAGATGGAGGTGTAAGGAAGCTACAAGAAGTTTGACAGAAACTGGGCATTGTTAAACTGCTCTTTGCCGGTGTCATTGTGGGATCAGTTTTCTTTGAATTATGTAACTCCTTCCATGCACTGAATCAAATATGCTTAAATATTTAAGAAATAAAAACTAAAGTTTTATTTTTGTAGTCAATTTGCAAAAGATAAAGCCAAATATACATTCCCTTCTTTGGTCTTCTGCAAAATTACTATAAATTTTGTTCATTTCTTCGAACAAGTATTTTTAAGTTGTGTAAAACATTTACATCCTCAGGTTTATGTATTTTTTAAAATAAATTTATTTTAGAATCCCAGATTAAAAAAAATAGCTTTATTGTGACATAATTCACATGCTATAAATTTCAACAATTGTATTTGATGATTTTTAGTATATCAACAGTCTTGTAGCCATCATCACAATCAGTTTTGAAACATTTTCATCACTCCAAAAGAAAACCCCATATCTATAATCAATTCACTCCTCATTTTTCCCCATCCCACCCATGAATCTATTCTATGTCTCTATAAAGAGTGCCTATTGTGGAAATTTTATATAAATGTAGTCATTAAATATGTGGTCTTTTCTAACTGGTTGCTTTCACTTAGCATAATGTTTTCAAGACTCATCCATGTTATACCATGTATCAATACTTAATTGTTTTTTATCACTGAATAATATTCCACTGTATGGATATACCACATTTCATTCATCCATTCATCAGTTGATAGACATTGGGTTGTTTCCAATTTGGGGATATTATGAGTAATGCTATTATGAACATTTGTGTACAAGTATTTGAATGCAGGTATGTTTTGATTTCCCTTGGGTACATACCTAGGATTGAATTGCTGCTTCATAAATCAACCTCATGTTTGACACTTTGAGGAACTACCAAAGTCTTCTCCAAATCAGCTGTACCATTTCACACTCCACGAACAATGTATGAGGGTTTCAATTTCCGACGTCCGATCAACACTTCTAATTATCTCTCTTTTTGATGGCAGCCATCTTAGTGACTGTGAAGTGGTTCCTTGTGCTTTTTTCAATTGAATTTCATTATGGCTAACAATGTTGTTGTCTTCATGTGCTATTGGTTATTTGTATATATTTTTTTGAGAAATGTTTGTTCAAATACTCTCTCCATTTTCACTTGGGTTATGAGTCTTTTTACTGTTAAGTTGTAAGAGTTCTTTATAGATTCTGGATATGTCCTTTATCATATACTGTGTATGATTTACCAAATATTTTCTCCCATTCTGTGGGTTGGCTTTGTTATTTCCCCCAGGTCAGGCCTTTGAAGTATTCAAGATTGTGCACTTTTTCTCAGTCCTGCAAGGTGAAGTCGGCTGGGGATAACTGTGTGCTGTCTGCAGGGATTTGTACATGCCCTCTGCAGAGGCTCCCAAATGTTGTCTGTGGAGGCTCACACGCACCATCTTGGGAGTGCACAAGTAGAGTGCTGGGGACACATGTGGCTACCAGTGAGGTGTCCCATGGGATTTTAGGCAGGCCCCTTGGTGATGTCTGTGAGCCAGTTAGTAGGATCTGTGGTTAGTTTTTGAGATCTGCACAGTGGTTGCTGTGATCCCTGTGGTTTTGCCCTGCTCCTGCTCCACCCCCAGACTATCAGCCATGCTGATGCCCTCACTGCTCTGGATAGGGTAAGGCAGAAACAGGCTTTTGAGGCAATGTCCCACCAGTCTGGGGAAGGTGGACACTCCCTTTCCCTTGTGGGAGAAATCATGGGCTGATGGGGTCTCTCCTGGCATTGAGCTGTGCAGCTGTGGAGGAGGGGTGTTACAGGTAAAGTGAAATTCATATTCTTCAATGCATCTATTATTTGTTTGTTTCCTCAAACAAAGTGCTGTAGCCTCTCCACTGGACTCCCAGGTTCCCACGGGGTATTCCTGTCCAAGGATGGTTGTTAAAATCTGTGGGGGTATGAAGGCTTGAGCCTCCTATCCTGCCACCTCGCTGACATGCTGCATCTGTATTTCCCCAGAGCAGATTTGATATGCTTCTCCTCTCCCACACTGGTTGAGAATTTCTGGCTTTATCATAGGCCTTTAGTTCCTCCCATATGTGTGTGGGCTCAGGGCGGGTAATTGTGGCCCTTTCTTTGGACGCTCTTTGTAAGAGATGTGTCTGTAGTGAGATCAGGATTCTCTGGAGAACCCAGAGAGAAAAGGGGCCCCTCGCTCTGTGATGATACCAAGAGTAGATCTTCTGGATGTAGGAAGGAATGATGCAGACTAGCAGAGCTGTCGAACAGAACTTTCTGTGATGATAGAAATGTTCTATACCTATGGTGTAGTATACTGTAGCCGCTAAGCCACGCATGGTATTGCGCTCTTGAAATGTAGCCAGTATGAGTGCAAAATTGAATTTTTAATTTTAATTATGTTTGAGTGATTTAAATTTATATAGCCCATGTGGATAGTGGCTACTATATTGGACAGTGCTGATCTAGAGAATCCTTTTCTTTGTGTGTATATTGTAAGCAGCAGGGAGCAGTTTGAACTGAGCAAATATCTAGGTAAAATTTTCTCTTGGGCAATATAGTCCTCAATGTCTTAAAAAAAGTTCTGGTGGTTGATCTAAAAAAAAAAAAGTATTTTAAAAGATGTTCAAAAGAATTTTGAAAGGTCAGATCCTTATAAATCTATAAGCCTGATTTAATCTAATCATTAGTTCTCAAAATAAAGGAGCATAGAATTATTCGATTTAAACCATCTTGAGTTTCAGCTGTGTTATCTTTTTTTTTTTAACATTTAACATTTTTTTAACATTATTTTTTTAGCATTGGAGGTATTCTCCAATACCATTCCTCCCCTCTCCCCCCATTTTGCCATGAGAAAACTGTATGTATTTTTAAAATACAGTTAAAGCTTATTTTTAGTGTTAGTTAATGGCCTTGCAATACATTTTTGATAAAGTTTTCAGGGATTTTGGTGAAAGATTTTTTTGAATAGCCTCTTAGGGGGAATGAAAATTGTGAGTTTGTAAGCTGATTTTTTTCCCCATTTCTGAATCCCCTTGAGCATCTAAGGGGCAACGTTGCATGAGAAATGCCTCCCTTTGCAGGCAGTTTTTCGTCATTGTGCAATGTGAAGAGTTAAATATTTACCTGGCTTTGGCAGCACAAGGCTGCAATCTTCTCTGAATTCTGTTATTCTTTGATTTCATCAAAAGGCATATTTGAATATGGACTGATAAGGCACCTTGGCATTGAGATCCTGGATTTCATACAGGCACAGATTTGGCACAAGACTGATGAAAACTCAATTATGATTTATGTCTATGCAACAGAATTTCCTATTGATTACCTGCCAGAACCATGATAAAGCAATGTTAGGCCTGAAGCCAATTCTTCCCAGCCATAATCTTTCCTTAGGTTTTGTACTTGATGCCTTTGCTGGAGTTTTCTGAACATTTGTGAACAGTAATGGTTCACAAAAACAATCCTTGGATATGCAAACTTGTCTGCAATAAAGGATCCTCTTCTTAGTGTCTAGGTTTACTTTGTATTTACCTTTCAACAATGTGGAGTTTATCCAGCACCTGGCTTATGTGCATTATATTGTTCTGAGCTCTATAGGATATAGAAGAAATGGAAAACGTGGAGCTTGCCTAAGATCACCTGGAGGAGGTCAGTTGTCCAGAAATGAAGACATTAGTCCAAGAAGGAATTGAATTCTATAATTGATGTGTTGGTGAAATTGATCAGCATGAAGCTATGATCAAAGTGAACCAAAACTAGAGTGAGAGGCTTCTTGGTACATGAGTATTAATTTCAGAAAGGCATTAAAAGTAAAAGAAATTACAACTAAGTAGAGGGAATACGGAATGAGGGTCATTAAGGGGGTTCTTATGGAAAACCTAGCTTCCTTGAGAATCAGTCCCCTGTTGAGACATGAGCATTTACTCCTCATACTTAAAGATAATACCTTTATTTTAAATACCTAACTTTAAAACAGCTTAAAATATCTAACATAAACATGGTGCTCCTGGGTGCTTAGTCCTGTTCTACGTGCTTCATACGCATGGGCTCATTTCTATCTCAAAACATCCCCATGAACAAGTTCCATTATTTATCTCCATTTTACACGTTAGTTGACTACAGACCAGAGACAGTAAAAGACTTGCCTAAGGTCCCAGTTACAGGTGCTGGAATTTGGACCCAGGCAGTGTGGCCCCAGGTTCTGTGCAATCAACCACTACCCCATACAGCCTCTCATCTGTGGAGACCAACAGAGGGGCGTATGCCATGGTTTATGTCTTGGCTCCTCAAAGAGTAAGACAGCCGTCCCTTTCTCATGATGAGGAATAGAAAGGTCATTTCTTTAGTTTCAAGGTCACTTATAGTTGGATGGGCAAGGTATCCCCATTAGTGCTTAAAGCAGCCAGTTCCAAACAGCCTTCAATTCTGAAGAATAAGTTCAGTTAGGATTGTGTAGTGGGTTGAATTGTGTCCCCCTGAACAGATATGTTGAAGTTGTAACCCCCAATATCTCAGAATATGACCTTATTTGTAAATAGGGACATTATAGAGGTAATGAAGTTACTTTGTTATGGCAGCCCTAGGAAACTAACACAGGTTGACAATGGTTTTCCATTGTGTGAGGTGGCATCCTATTAGCTGAGGACTATTTAAACTCTCAAGAGAGGTCTACTTTCTGCATATCAGAGAATAGAATAACTTAAAACCTCCACAGTGAGGTTAATGATATATTGCATGAAACAAAAATCTCACGTGATTACTTAGAACTTCATACAGTTGAAAACTTTTTCAAATTTATCACTACCTTAAAAACATAATTTGTACTAGAAGCTGAGTTAGGTTACTATATTATATAATGCAGTTAGACTCTAGGGAAGTTTTTTTCCCCTCCAAAGCTATTCCGGGACCTCTGTCACCAACTTTCCCACCGTTATTTATACTACAGGTACAGCCTCACTTGATTGGATGAATGGTATAATTTATTCTGTATTCTAAAAGGGACATACTTCCTATCCTAAATTATAGCCTTTCTTTATTGGACTATAGCCCTAAACTATAGGCCAGATGTTTGATTACCAAATTAAGAGTTTAGTTTTCATAGACCAATGTTTTATATGTGGAACAGTAAACATCAAGCAAAGTTTATTCCTTTAAAGACCACTGCTACCTTCTTCATTCTCTCCTAGTGGAATGTATTAGAGATACCAAATTGTTGCTGCACTTATTGAAAATACTTCGATCTTTATCCTTGAGTGTACGATTTGGCTGTTTGAAGAGCTCAGTCTAGACAGAGCCCCAGATATGGATGTTTTTACAAAACTGACCCTATTATGGTTCTGCTCGGATCAGAGCCGATAGGAACAGTCTTTCGACATGGCAGACCATAGCCTTTTGGGTTATAAAGGATTGTGTTTAGCTTTCCCTTCTTTAAAACTTGGCTCTTAATGATCTGGTTGAGCTGACTTCAACCCCTCTCTCTCCTGGCTGTAGAGAAAAGGAGCATAAACATTCTTATATGAATATTACAGCTCTATTATTTCAAATAAGGAGTGGCCTGAACAGGCCTCTGACCCCGCTGGCCAATTATTGTCCAAAAGAAAGGCCACTGATAAGCCTTTTAGCTTTTTCTTATTTTTTTCTTTTTCTTTTTCCAAACAGGTAATTGTCTTTGCTAGATATTCTCATCTTTTAGCTCTGGCTTATAAATAAATAACAATCCCATACCACTTGTTGCTATTTCCCAGATGTGCATTTCATATTGGTTTGTCTTGGAACACACAGTAGGAAGTACTCTGCTTAAAGCTAAAACTGCTTTCAGGGCTTTGTGGATGTTTTATTTTGCCTGAAGTGGGTGTCTGGTTAGCTTCAGCTAATTCAGACATACTATTTTGCCCATGCTAAACGGAGTACAATTGGGGCCTCAACTGACTGTTCATCTGGCTTTACAGTGGGTTCAAAATAATTTTCTGGGAATCATCCTGGCCTTACTTGCTAGTGTTTCCTCTGCTCACCTTGTTGGGGGGCAGGTGGCCTGGCCGTGCATCAGGCATTTGCCTTGATGGCAAGTCTGCAAAGTGCCCACCTTCTGCAAAGGATATGAACTCTAGCCCCAGCTCTGGGCTCTGCTCGGACACTGCAGGATGAACTCAATGGCACAGAGAATACTACTCTCACTGCATTTGCCATCACCACACAAGACTGATCCATAGCTAGGAGGAACACTATTTAGAGAAGATTGCCAAGTTTACCCATCTCCTGAAACTCTAAATTAAAGCCCTGAGTCAAAGCTGATCAGCAGAGTCTGGAACACTGCTTTCGTTGTGTTGGTCATCCCTGCCTTCTCTTTCTCCCTCCCCAGAAGGGCACCTTTTCTCTGTATCATGTCTGTGCATGTGCCACCAGCCTATATCAAGAGTCACTTTAATAAGCAACCTTGGATCTTGTATAGATTGTATGAAAGTTATAGTGATTGCTCATTGCACCACCTGTTTATGAAGATTCCAGGGAAAGTTTCTGTCTGCTCTGAGTACCAAGAACAATTAGACTTTGCCAGGAAATCTGGATTGTTAGTACCTCGTGGACACTGCGAATTGAGTGACTGTTAAGGTTTCTGTTTTCATGTTGGCTGCCAGAAAATTTAGGGCCAGATTTGTGCCCACCTATTGTGCACGGGCAGGTGGTTGTGCTGTGCATTTCTTATCTCGTTCCTGGCTATGCTTCATCTCCAGTCTCGCTTTACTTTCTTCTCTTGCCTCCCTTTTAGCTGTTGCTATTAGGTCATCTTCTATGCATCTTGTTACAGGCTGATTCGAATCTTTTCAAGAATAGAGAAAAATATGAAAATAAACACATATACATAAACAAAATAATCTCAAATAGCATTTTGAAAGAGGGTTGCAGATTGGTTAGTGGAGAGAAAATAGGTATTTTCAGATGCAGGGAGCAACATGAACAAACATATAAAGGTAGAGTGGATGGTTGTATCAAGGGATCTGATAAAAAAAATCTTCCTTACTACAGTTAAAGCAATGTAGCAAAGCTGCTCAACTGAGATCTCTGAGCTAGAACATGGGAAAAAGATTCATGATATAAAAATGAAATTGCTTTTAAAGTCTCTCAGCCTGATATATTTTATTCCAGGAATAAATTTGTGGAAATATTTCAATTACTGTACACTGGAATGAAACCTGGAAGCTTTCTGAGAAAAATAAAGGGCATTGAGATAAAATCATATTAATATCTTTTAGCTTAATACATCTTCCTATGTTATTTAAATACTTCAGAAAGAGTTAGGTAATGGCATTCTTCATTATTCATGTCTTCCAGAAGTCATGCCTACAAGTATTTGAAAAGCAACATGGGAAAACACTAAACATTTTATGGTGAGATTAGGTGTAAATCAGAAGTTCAGATGAATAGTTATGGCAGTAATTCAAAAAATTTAAAGATAAGAAACATGATGCCTACTTTCTTTACCTGGAAATCTGATCTCACGGCTCAGTTGTCATTGATTAGTTCCATGACGTCAAGGAATTTGTGTCTGGTTGATTATTGCTGATTAGTTCCATGACGTCAAGGAATTTGTGTCTGGTTGATTATTGCTATATCCTACATATTCAACCCGTTTACCAGAACGTGATAGAGGATCAGTACATATCTGTTGAATGAATGAATGAGTGAATGAATGAATGAATGAAATGTGAGGCTTAGACTGTATTTGTATAATCAGGATGAAATTGACTTGACCTTGGGGACGCAATGACAGGGACTTGAATTTTGACCCATTTAGAGAACATAGTCTAAGGTAAAATTCCTTTTAGAGTTAATACCCCAGGTAGCTATTTGAATGTTACCACTTACATGATTATTTGAAGACCGATTTTCCCTCCATAGTGCGGCCCCTACCCCAAGATGATTGTTCTGTGAAATAATTGTCCTGTTGGTGATAGAATAACATATGCTGGTGCTGTGAGAACTGTAAAGATCATGAGCCCCTCCCTGTGGAGGTGAGGGGACAATGATTGGGAGGTGCTACCTCTGGTCCCAATCACTCAGCACCATTTCCATGGAGACTGCATGGCACGGCAGCTATGCACACTTACTCTGGAGACAGACAAGTCCCCACTAGAATTCTTTTTTTTTTTTTTTTAAGATTTTAATTAAATAATTAGTTTTGCTGTGTTGGTCTCCATTGCTGTGCGTGGGCTTTCTCTAGTTGTGGGGAACGGGGGCTATTCTTCCTTGCGGTGCATAGGCTTCTCAGTTCAGTGGCTTCTCTTGTTGTGGAGCACAGGCTCTAGGTGTGTGGGCTTCAGTAGTTGTGGCTTGCAGGCTCAGCAGTTGTGGCTTGCAGGCCCTAGAGCGCAGGCTCAGCAGTTGTGGCACACGGGCTTAGTTGCTCTGCAGCTGTGGGATCTTCCAGGACCAGGGATCGAACCCCTGTCCTCTGCATTGGCAGGTGGATTCTTAACCACTGGGCCACCAGGGAAGCCCCCCCCCACTAGAATTCTGTTTCATCTGTAAGATGAGAATAGTAGATCCTATTTCTTAGGATTGTTTGGAAAATATGATGAAATAATGAATGTAAAGTATTTAGAAGAGTGCTTGGAATTATTTAAATCATGAGTTCCAAACTATGACCAAGTTATAGTACAAGAAAGTAAAGCACAATTAGCTTGAGAGTTCAAAGTCATCTTCCTATATTAAATTTTCCCAGAGGCCCAGGTGTAATGGATTACTTCCTTCTCTGCAACACCTATATAGTGTTTTACAGGCCTGTCACTCCTCACCTCTCAAATAGTAACCCTTGTAAGGGCAGGGTCTGCCTGCATGGTAGGCAATTGGAAATTGTTAATTTTACTTGAATAATTATCAGTATTATCCTTCAATGAAGTTAATGCAGTGGTCTGAAACCAAGGCATTGTATACAGAGATGACTTTAATGATTAGTCCAGTTATTCAAATGACAAATATTTTCTCCTTGCTCAACTGTTTCAGAAAGGAATAATTTAGTCTCACTGGCTATTTATCTAGATAAGGGTTTTTCAACCTTGGCACTATTGACATTTTGGGCTGGATAATATTTTGTTGCGTGACAGAGTCCTCTGCATTGTAGGGCTGACCCCTACCCACTGGATGTGAGTAACACCTGCCTTCCTTACCAGTTGTGACAATAAAACGTGTCTCCAGACATTGCCATAAGTGTCCCAGGCAACAAAATAATCCCCAGGTAAAGAACACTGGGATAGATTATAACAAATAATTGCTTATCTTTATTACATTTTATAATAAATTGCTGGAATATGCTTTGAACTAAGATCATGTAGTCTTCCTTCAGAGGCAATTTAAAAATAGAAAATGATAATTCTCAGTTCTGGAATGTGCAGAAAGTTGGAACCTTTTGAGGTAGCTCTTGGTTCTCTGAATTGAAGATACAGAAGTCCCACAAGCCTCTGAGGCAGCCCGGCTTCTGTGGCTGTTTAAAAACTCAGTGTATGGTCTTCATGTTTGCCCTTCTGTGATGTATTATATAAAGACCCTCCAGTCAAAATTACTGGAGAATAGTTACAAATCTTGTTTCCTTTAAAACTTTTTTGCTTTGCTTGTTCATCAGTTTCTGGTTTACCATATTTGCCTCGTCCTTCCCAGGTGCACATAGCATTCTGGGTCATTATCTAGATCTATTGAGAAGAGTGGGACAGGAGGTTTGCGGTGACTGTGATTGTACACACAGCTCAGGGCCTCTCTGCACTTCGACAGTGGCTAACACACCTGGTGCTTGGAACATATGCTAGCATGGCTGCTGGAGCAAACGCTCAGCACGCACTCCAGCGCTCTCCAGCTGCACTACCCCACAGACAATCAGAGCACTGTGCAGAGCAACCCAGAGCCGTGTAGAAAGCATAGCCTAGGGCCCAGGGGTTGCCGTTTATTTGTGGTAGTAGCTCAAGAATGATATGGTAGTAGCTTTGTGGATGTGCTTAGCAAAGTCTTGTATCTATAGCACCTGAGGCTCTAGCCTCTCTCTCAGTCCTCTGTTTCTGTTTCCACTGAAAACAACGCCATATGTATCTGAGGAGCTGGACCTGTTCTGGGAAAACATGCATTAGGAATACACCCAAGCCCACGGTGGCCTCTGGGTCTGTTGGCACATCCCTTGGTATTCCTTTGTCTCACGTGAGGGAGAGTAAGGTTGTGCATGCTTTGTTAGGTGCCTGTTGGGCTTATCGATCAGGGTGGGGATGGGAAGTAATGACAGGATGTGAGGATGCTAAGATGGCTCTAAAAGAACCAGATGCCCCTGTCTCCATAAAGTGCCCCCTAGCTCCATCCAAAACATGTTTGAGTGAAGACTGTTTCCAAACTGGTCATCCTTCAATCATACATGTGATCGAATTAAAATAAATCACACGTAAGAGGTGGAGGTACAAACTTCAGACTACCCAAACACAAAATAAAGGTGGAAAAATACTAGTGACAGGGAAGATTGGCTAAAGGAAGGGGACAACATTAAATGAACCATAACTTTTTCCAGACGCACGGTTCTGACTTAAACACAGATAAAGCAGAGCTGTGAACAAGATTTAGGAAAAACATACAAAAAAAGTGTTCTCACTTATTTGTGTTTTTTTAGTACTAAGTTTATATGAAGCATGGAAGAAAATTTATTTTGAACACTAGTGACTTGTGTTGGTACAGTGTTTTTATTGACTGTTATTCCAAGCTATGGCTTTTATATTTTCCTGTTCTGATATTTAATGAGTACATTTTAAAGAACATTTTTGCTATTTTATGGCCAGGGTGCTAGCTCTGGCAACTGGAAATTTGTAAGACTGTATGATATAGCCCTTCCAACATGGTTCCATCAGTTATACACCAATAAATAACAGTGATTTCAAGGATGATTAATCATAATCATTATAAAGCACTTTGGCCAAGCCAACATCTGTTTCCATGGATACAGCAGCCAGCCATCCCGGTTTTGTAATTTATATGTTTTAGTTATTGTTCCCAGATGACTATGAGGACCATTCCACACAATATGACCTTTTAACTTTAGGCTCCAATGGGGCCTCTCCGGTTTACATGCAGCCTGTAGTCCTTTCGAGAATTTTTTGTTGAGAATTTGTGCAGCTCTGAGGAAATGAAGCAGGATTTCAAAGGTCTTCCCATTATTGCTTCCTTGAAGAGGCAAAGTGAAGAAAAGTACAGTGGTGACAACATCAGTAACAAGCAACTAGTAGTGCTGATGATACCGGCAAGTGAATCAGAGATGTAAAGACTCACAAGGCATCAGGTAAACTAGACGTTGGAATGGCCCACTCCATGTCACACTGAAACTGAGTGGAAAGCTGGTTCACGACCAGATCTCCTTACTCTCAGGCTAGGGCTCATTTTTTTCCTCAACTAGTTTAGGCACATATATTTTGTTCAGTGCTTTATTGAATGAATGTTTATTGAACCATAATATGTTCAAGGCTCAGTGCTGACAAGTTCATGGCAAGTCAACAAGAAGTCAAAACTTGTCCTGGTTCCTGCTCTGGTGGCTCAGAAAGAGGCTATTGAGAAGGCTTACACTGAACAAATAATCACAGAGGCCAATGGACAGGTAGGCTGTGACAAGTGTTGAGTAGTTGAGAGTTATCATACCCTGCGGGCCTGTCATCAGGCATGAGGTCTAGTTACAAAGGTAAGGACAGGCTTCTGTGGGGGCAGTGTCATCTAAGCTGAGATCTGAAGAAGGAATTAACTGTGTGAAAATTGGAGGAAATAATATGTCAGGGGCCAGCATGTGCAAATGACCCATGGCAAGAGGAAGCAAGGTGAATTCCAGCATCAAAAGAAGGTTGTGACAGGAGTATGGAAACATGGAACAAAATGATCAGGGACTGGATTACACAGGTCTTGTGTAGCCCATGATGAAAATTCTGTCTATTCTGGTTACAGAAAGGCCTCATCTGCAACAGCCTACTTGATTGGGTTGCATCAGAATCTGAAAGAGTAGCTGGGGAGTCATGGTTGGAGTCTCTCTAGCTTGAACGGTAGAACCATGCGTTGGTCCTTTGCCCATTTAAATACACTACTGTGATTTTTTGCCACTCATCTCTGCTGTGAAGCCCAGATGCTGAAAATGGCAGGAAAGCTCGGAGGTGTGTCTGTCATTGGCTCGTCTGGCTTCATACCCTGCAGGCCCAGGTGTCTAGGGTTCTGCTCTCTTCTCAGTGGAGGAGAGAGGCCATGACCTGAGCTGCTGTCATGGAGCTGAAAGAATAGGCTTCATGTAGACTTTTTCTCTTTCTCTGCATAGGATTCAAAGTGTTTCTTCCACATACTGGATGTGTAAATACCCACATGAAGTGCACCTGCCTGCGTTAGTCTTACATGCTATGTGCCAAATAACCATATATAAAGCAGCTTGAAACAACACACATTTGTAATCTCACAGCTTTTTTAGGTCAGGAGTCTGAACACAGCTTAGTTGAGTCCTCTGTGAAGCTTTAATCAAGGTGTCGACCACGCTGCATTCTCATCTGGAGGCTTGACTGAGGAAAGTCTCACTTCCATGCTCATTCTGGTCGCTGGCATCATTAATTTTCTTGTGGATCTAGGACTTACAGCAACTTGCTTCTTCACAGCCAGCAAGGAAAGCAAAACCCTAGAACAAGTTGGCTAGCAACGGTAGAGTCTTGTGTAACATAATATAATCCTGGGAGTGATATCACATCACCTTTTCCATATTCCATTGGTTGGAATAAAGTCACAAGTACCTGTCCACACTCAGAGGGAGGGGACTATACGAGGGCATGAATACCGAGAGTCAGGGATCATGGAACCAAGTCTGTCTGCCGCACTGTCTATGCCCTAATTTCACAGACATACTCAGGGACTATCTGTGTAATGCCTGGATGAATTTTGTGCTCTCCCTGACTGTGTCAGAGAGAGCCCTGGATATGGTTTGATTGCCACCTACGAAGAATATGGAAGCCCAATAGCAAGTGAAATTCCCCTGGTAGAAATCCCCTAGCCTGGTTCCTTGTGGAATGAATGACAGACGGAGCACCAACTACTGTGGGTGATGAGGGGATGGTAGGTCTCTGGAGTTTTTCTCTAGTTCACCCTCCTTCCCTTAGAAGGGAATCAGCAGTTAGGAATGTAGACTGACACCAAAGAAGGAACAGGAAGGCTGGCTGTAAAGATAGGAGAAGGCAGGTTTGGGGTAGGAAAGGGCACTGGCTGAGTCGGATGGAGTTCTGGTTCTATTGCCTCTGGTGGGTCATCCCCCTCCCATGGCATGTGCTAATAAAATGAAGCAGGCAACTCAGAACAAGTGATTTCTCAGTCTCTAGAGTGGTAGTGTGTGTGTGTGTGTGTGTGTGTGTGTGTGAGAGAGAGAGAGAGAGAGACAGAGAGACAGAGACAGAGACATACAGACAGAGACACAGAGACATGGAGATACTGATAGAGAGATGGGGTACAGGTCAGGCAGGGCCGAATCCTAAGCTTCACTAGAGAGTGAGGAAGGGAAAGCTAGAATATGAGAGGCTTCAAATCCTAGATTATGGCCTTTGGCATCACTTATCTTCCTATAAGAAAGATAAGACTCAGCAGAAAAATGATTTCCCCAAAGTGTTGTGTTAGTTTACCAGCAATGCTGGGCCCAGAGATGACATCTTCTGTCCCAGTTTGTGCTTTATTACTTCACCATGAATTGCTAAGCTAAGGGTGGAAGAGGATTCAGGATGCTTTCAGGAGGGCAGAAAAAATGGTAAGAGGAGAGGAACTCAAAAGAAAATTATAAGACCCCTAATTATAAACTACACCCATTCAGTGGGGCATGATATGGCCTTACTGCTTTGAACAGAAAATTTTTATTTTAAAAAATTTGACTCGGATAAACATTCTCTCATAGTTAGGCTGCTCTTTACCATGTCACATAGGAAGCAAGGAATATTTTGCTTTGCATTATTATGCAATACTGGAAGGCTTGCTAAGCATGGGGTATTGTGGAGGCCTTTTGTGGGGAGCTGAGCTTACTCTGGCCCCTCTTTAAGTCTTGTGAGTGGTGGTTTGCTACCCTACCATAGCACAAGTCCCTGCCAAGACAGGGCTTCTGACAGCGCTGTCACCTCTTTGTAGCCGAGGCCAGCTCTCCGACGTGTCAGAGCTGGGAGAATTTCACTCAGCCTTCCTTGCTCATAATCTTAGGGATGCAAATGGAAACAACAATTAGTTGCAATTTTCACCCATCAGATTAGCAAAAATGAAAAAGACTGAAATAACCAGTGGGGTATAAATGATACAGCCATTTAGGAGAGCAGTTTGGCAGTTTCCCAAAAAAACTAAAAGTGCACACACATTTCATTTCTAAATCTAAAGCCCAAAGAGGTAACTTCTCACTGCACAAGTAGACCTGCGCAAAGCTGCTTCTCATTCAGTGTTGCTTGTGAAAGTAAAATATTTAAAACAACCCAGGTGAAAAAATACAATGAAAAATTCTAACAGAATAAATACAATGGGGTTTGCTTACACAGTGACGCACAATCCAGTGATAAAAAAGAATGGGCATAATCAAAGGGATTAAACATTGATAGCTCTCAAAAACATAATATTAAGTGGAAATATAGCAGAACAATATGATTTTTTATGATGCAGTTTATTTAAATGTGAAAATCAACACAAAAACAACAGTATGGGTTATTTATAGATAGGTGTATATGTTTCCAAGTATCACGATGGATTGAAAGGTTGGATAGCAAAGTGCTGGTAGGAATTGCTTCTGAAAAGAAGGGGGAAAAGTGGGTCAGAGGGTAGGAGATTCAGGGGACTTTAACTTGACTTATAATGTATTATTTCTTCAGAAAACACAAAAATTGAAAATGGCAACGTATGATCAATTTTTGCGTTATGAGGTAGGAATAGGGTTTTTATTTTATCCTTTGAGATTTTTCAAAAGTTCTCAAAAGATATCACTGAGGAAGATCACCATTTCTTACCAACTGGAGGAATTTGAAACATTGCAAATCTGCCTTCTTGTATGTCATGGGATAGGGGTACCCTGAGCTGAGGGTTAGCTTCAGTAGAATTTGGGATAAAGGCCTGCAAGGGTATATAATATGAAGCTATAAATGGGCAACAATATCTAGAAGTGACCCCTTTGCAAACACATTCAAATACATTTGGAACTGCAAAGCCTTTAAAAAAACAATGTGCCCAAAGAAGGTTTTAAGTAAACATTTGCTGAACTGGATATACATGATGATCAGAGCTAATTGCATTTTTAATAGCATTATTCATTGGTGTCTAGGAAAAGGAAGTTGAAAAGCAGGAAATAAATTATTTTTTACATTAAGTTTAGATTTCAGATTGGTCCCGATTGTGATGGAAATTGTCTTGTCGAAGGTTTCTCTGCCCTTCAGGTTGGGGGCCGTGGAGTAAAAGCACTTAGTGAATTAGAGGGGAACCAACACATGTAGAGTTTTGAAAGCAAAGGCAAGATTTGCAGAAATAAACACTTCCACTCAATAATCTTCAGAAAACCAGACCCCTTGCTGCTTTGATTGCTAGAGTAAAGAAATCCAAAGACACTGCCGGACATCCTCTTTGATTTCTTTTAAACTGAAGTGACTGAGATAGTTAAATTATGATGTGATCTTAGGTTTTTGTGCCTCAGAAATCCATTATGGTTGCAAAGCGTTAAAGCTAAGTTTCACTAGTAAATTATTCTAAGGGTTATTAGCAGTAGTTCTGTGTAATATTCTATCTGCAGTGTACATAATCGACGTAGATTCAACACTTGCTGTTCAGTAAGGAGGTGTTAAACTAATAGAAAACAGGATTAGTTATTTGTTTCTCAACTACCTTTTCCTCCCCAACACTAATCCATCCCTCATTTTGTTTCCAGATTATGCCTGTCAAGGAATCTCTGATGCCATCACTCCCTTTCTGGGAAATGTTCAAGGATCCCTCCCTTTCCACTGAATTAAGGACAAATTTACCAGCCTATGCTAATGTTCTTCCCTAGTGTCATTCCCCACCACTCTACAGGCCAAGTGGTTTTGCTTTTGTTTTTGTTTTCTTTTGTTTTCATTCCAGCTTTATTGAGGCAGTCCAAATGGTTTACCTTTGGCATTGTTCCTGAATATTTTTTACCGTTTGCTCTTTCTTTTTTCCTAACCAGTCATACTTATGTTCAGTTTATCTGTCAATATTATCTAGATATTACAAGAATTATCTCAAAATTCATGGCTTCCATGAAACCTTTCTTAATTCCGTGCAGTAGTAACATTCTGTATTTCTTGAATAGCATTTAGAGAATGGGTTGTCTGCATAATATTGATAAACTTTTGAGTATTAATTTAGCTTTTCTCACTTTATTGCAAGCTTCTCAACCGGATTCTCAACATCGACTAATTCATATTTATGTCCCTATAGCAGCTAGCACTGTGCCTTACAAATAGTAGTTGCTTATTTAATGTTTAATTAATTATTACCTGACTGAGTACACTGTTGTATGGAAAAGTTGGCCTTAGTCAGTTATTAACTGACCTGAATTCAATTGTCAACTTTTCAATTGTCTTAACAAACTGAAAACTAAGCAAGTGACTTTATAATCTGGTACCTACATTGTATATGACAATTTTCCTGGAATAGGCTCAGGTACAAACGTGTGCTTGTTTTCTTGCTGCAATGACGTGACAAAGCCAGAGGTCAGTGACCTCCAAGGGTTCTGTGGGGTTCTTCCAGTTTCCTTGGAAGAAAAGGAAAGAAAAAGAGGAGATTGTATAAAGTATTTATTGTGCAGGATCTGATTTACTGTGGCTTGGGAAGACCATATGTCTTCAGGACTGGTGTATCTGGATAGGCAGGTATGGTGTAGAATGAAATGGCCTTTAGACTCAGAGTCCTTAGAATACTTCAGGATATCCACTCTTTGCCTGAATTATATATAATTTGGACCCTTGTTTATTAATTTAATTTATTATCTATTCTTTGTCTTCTAGAACTCATTTTATGTTGCTTATGGCCAACTCATATATCAAAACAGTGAGATATAAATAGGAGAGAAAAATGATAAGACCAGGGCAAATATGAATTGGAGTCAGAGGAAAGTTAAGTCTGGGGTTAGGAGATGAGAGGAATGAGAAAATCACAAGTGTTTACATTATCTGAGTCTTCATAGTTGCTGGAGATGAACAGGAAATTGGGCTCACCTTGGCAACCAGTATGAAAACAAATGTTGGTCTGGAACATAGTTTAAATGTCTAAGAAAAATAATCATATCAATTTTGGTGAGAAACAAATACTTCACTAATCTAAACTGCTCACATGGAACCTCCACTAAGGGCAGTGGAAGAAATTCTCAACACTACATAAAGCTGTGTGACATTAGTATCATTCCTCAGTAAGTAACAGGCACAATTCTATACAAGACCCATCTCAAGGGCCAGTATAATTCAGGACAAGTATGCACCCTTCTGATGGATTAGCTTAATTTGAGGGTAAAACCTGAAATGCTAGGAAGAATGGAAAGACTATCAAAATTCCTCCATAAATAGCTCCCTCTTCAAGTGAGCTTTGGATATGAGCTGAAAAACATACAGTTCATGATTGCATTTTTATGAGCCCATGAGGGATTCTTCATTATTAATTGAGGATACATTATTAGTTATTTATTGGCCCTTAGTCACATTGTATGCTGAATTATTTTATTATTACTGCCTCCACCAACCTCACCCCCATCCTCAGAAAGTATCTTTTTAATGCCCTCAGCAATATGCACATAGTTGGTGATTAATGAACATGAGTTGAATTAACTGCGCTAACAGCCAGTTGAAAGTAAATCTCAGGTATATTTCTCTTCGGAAATTGACCATTAAGTAAGCATGAAAGATGCATCAGAGATAAACAGAATTTTCCATAATCAAATGCATAGCATTGAATACCTAGTTTGAAAGCCAATGGGAAAATGGTCCTAAGAATTGCATCCAGGAGGTAGAAGTTCAGGTAGTTTTAAAATAAGGATGAAGGGGTGGTCTGAAAATTTATTCTAGACAAAGAGTAGTGTTTGGGAGAAGATTCAGTAGGGAAAGCAATTCAAACCTTATTTCCAGAAGCCCAAGCCCACAAAAATGATTAAAATGGACATTTCTTTGAAGACTATTTTATTTTATCCAAAGCTGTCCCACCTACTAGAGATTAGTAAATAGTGATCTATGGAAAGAGACCAGAGTGGCTACAGAAAGACCTCAGGTACACATGGTCAGGACTAAGAACATTTTCTGACTTCAAATCCAAAGCTTTAAGAGATCTGTCTTCTGCCTTTCAAGTCTTCTAAAGATACATTTAAAAACTGATGAGTGTTAGACAAGGAAAAGCAAACCTTCCACTTGCCAACTCTCCTCCTCCTCACCATCTTATCCAGCTCTGTCATTTTCCTTCTCATCTTGTTTTTTCTTCATGCCAATCCTCAGAAGTAGAGCACAGGATAGAGCATCTAGTGGATGTTGATATTCATGGAATTAATTCTTCAATTTGGGGAATGAGGTAAAGAAACCCATTCACTGAAGAATGTTACAGCAGTTTTTGACAAGGCTAGAATCACGTGACATACACTTACTTGATATATCAGTTATGATTTGGGTTTGACTGTACATATCAAACAGTAGAAATAATTATAGCTTAACCAAGATAGAAGATGTACAGTGGACATCTAGGGGTGGCCATCCAGAGCTGGGAGAGCAGACCCATGGTGTCATCAGGTTCTAAGATTCTTACTGCTTCACCAGTCTTAACACTGGCTGCTAGTCTCTGTGTGTCACCTATGAACTGAAATGGTTTTTGGATGTCTAGGCCTCATTACATCCAGTGAAGGTGGCAGCAGAGGGAACTGGAGGAGAATGAAAGGCTGCTAATTTCGCTTTGTAAAGAATGGTCTTAAAGAGAGATCCAGTTGGGTAATGTAAAGCTTTGATTTATATCACATTGCACAGAACTTGACCACAGGCTGCAGAGGAGCTGGAAAATTAAAGACCATTCCTGGAAGCAATGTGCTCCACTGAAAATGGAAGTTCTGCTACTGATGTGAGTAAGAGAGGGAAGATGCTATAAATGATTCAGAATGAATTATTATAATTGGAATTTCTAGTGTTTGATGATTGCAGGTTTAAGAGTTTTTTTTCCAACTTGATTTGGTTTCTTACTTAGATCATTCTTTCTGGGTTGCTTCTACTCTTGATCTCAGGTCTAAATAAATCTCATATCATATGCTCTTATAGAAACAAGTAAAAGAGAAAGAACTGATTGACATCATATTTCTTTTGTTAACTCTTTAACTATAATTGATTAAAAAACCTCAAAATGCTTATAGTAAATTTTACTTTTAATATTATGATATTTATTTCTTTCCTAGTATTGCTTTCCATTTTTTGCACTTATACTCTTTACCATTTAGTTGTATTTTTAAAAAATGAGGGCTTTTTCTGACCTCATGTGAACTTATATCATTATTTTTTTGCTTTTGGCAAGAATTTTTGTGTAACATTAAAACTACTTACCTTCAAATTCTTCATGCCAAATTTAATTATGTCTTAATTCAGAACCACTTCTAATGAACGATGACAGAAAAGACAGCTACTTAGCTAATTTCAGTTTCTAAATATTACTTCATGGCACCGAATTCCTGATCCTTTTGAAGTTAGACATAAATGAAAACTGCATCCTACAAATCATAAGGTAGATTAGGAAACATTTTGAATCCCTTTCCCTTCATTCTTCTTTCTTATTTACTAAATATAGATCCTTTCCTTCAGAATTCCTTCCATAGTCTTCCTCCTCTTAAAAGATGGCTTATTCATTGCATAAGAAAATTCCTTATAGATGTAGCTACTCTAGAATTTTCCACCACTCATCAAAGCTCTTGTAATTTGTTATTCTTGTAAAGTTATTATTGAGAAATAGTTTAATTTTGAACATAGGCAGAATGAAATACCTAGAATCTCTCAACTTTAACACAGTAGTTTCATATTGGTATATTTTCTAATAGTATCACTTTTCATTTAATCGAAAATATTTTATGTACCTCTAAAAAAAGGGGGTTTCTAATTGAAATGCAAGACAGTATTGATTACAAAATGCATCCTGATTTTACAGCTGTTGACATGTGAAAAATATGCCTTTCAGAATTGAGCAAATTCTAAACTTACCATTTTAATAACTACATTGTTTTATGTCAAGTTGATGTACTATAATTTACTAAATCATTTTGTTATTGTGCATTTAGGGTGTTTCTAGGTTTTTGACAATAACTACCTTATGCATGTAGATTTTTTTATACTGTTGAGTAATTTATTTGTCTCACTTCCTGGATTGTCTGGATAAGAAGATTCATGAAAATTTATATGGCTCTTGCTATTTTTCCATTGCTTTCCAAAAATTTTGTACCAATTTTCATTGCCACTAGCAGTAAATGAGTATCCCAAGTCTACAGGAAAATACTCCAAATGTTGAGAGCTATTTAAAAAATCCCAACTTTTTGAAAGTCTAAAATGCTTCATAGATATTTCTGTAGCTTATATGTATTTGAAATAGTAAGGGTAAACATTTTTCCTCATGCTATTTATTAAATTTTTCCTTATTAAGGCTTAGGCTTATTTACCAACACCTATAGTTTTGGTTTCTATAATTTACTCCCATTTGTCACTGGAACAGTTACTCTGTTGGTGTGACAGAAAAAAAAAATCTGATCTTTATTTTGAATAAGATCACGATTGTGGTGGTGGCAGAGTGGGTGATGTAGAAAGAGAGGTGCTGAGCCCCCTGTTTTAGCAGAAAGACTAGGAATTTTCTGAACCTTCATTTCTAGTATCTATAGGAGCCCAGTGGTCTTTGCTTTCTTTTGTCTTTGAAGGACATAGGGTGATGGCTATAGAGAGCACCCCCACTCTCTACAAAGAATAAAGACTTTGGTGTTAGGTCTACCAAGTTTTATCTCTAATTTTGATACTTAGTAGCTATATGGCATTGGGCAAATTACTTGAAGTCTAATCTAAATTAAGTGTGATATTAATCCTCACCTAGCAGGGTATTAAGGACTGCGAATAAGTGAACGTATGAAAAGCACCTAATATGCGGCCTGGTTTGCAATAGTCCACTGAATTCTCTGGTGGCCACTGTGGATGCTGGCTCAGGTCATGCACAGCACGAGAGCACCGCATTTCAGGGGATGCTATTGCATGATAGTCTTGGATTTACATATATATTGTTACAATATGATAGACCTTGTAGATTTTTATGTGCTACCTGTTTTGTTGTAACTAAATCAATATATTATGACATTTCATCAGATGGAAGTTAAGTTTCTTGAGAAAAGGGTACTTTTTCTAATTTGCAGAGCAGTATAAATTACTGGTTAGATGAACGTTTTCTGAATGACTAGTTCATCATTACTTTTGTGTTTTTCTTGTTGCCAAAAATTCACATTTGTAATAGGCAGAATAATGTTCCCTCAACCCCTCGAAGATGTCCAGGTCGCCAGAAACTGTGGATGTGTTATATTACATGGCAAACGGGAATTAAGTTTGCAGATGGAATTAAGATTGCTAATCAACTGCCCTTTGGGACTTCTCTGGTGGTGCAGTGATTAAGAATCCACCTGCCAATGCAGAGGACATGGGTTCGAGTCCTGGTCTGGGAAGATCCTACATGCCGAGGAGCAACTAAGCCTGTGCACCACAACTATTGAGCCTGCGTTCTAGAGCCCGTGAGCCACAACTACTGAGCTGGTGTGCCACAACTACTGAAGCCCACGCGCCTAGAGCCTGTGTTCCACAACAAGAGAAGCCACTGTAATGAGAAGCCCGTGCACCGCAATGAAGAGCAGCCCCCACTCGCCACAACTAGAGAAAGCCTCGTTACAGCAGCGAAGATCCAACACCGCCAAAAAATAAAATAAATTCAAGCAAACAAACAAATAAACAAACCTGTTCTTAAAAGGAGGGAGATTTTCCTGGATTATCTGACTGGGCCCAGTGTAATCACAAGGATCCTTGCAGGAGGCGGAACAAAGGGTCAGAGAGTTGCCATATGACAGAACTACCCATTGTTGTTGGCTTTGAAGATGGAGAAGGAAGGCAATAAGCCAGAAATGTGCGCATTTTCTAGAAGCTGGAAAGGGCAAGAAAGTGGATTCTCTCTCTCCCCGAGGGTCTCCAGAAAGGAACACAGCCCTCTTGACCTCTTGATTTTGACCTGTGAGACCCATTAGGTACTTGTAAACTACAAAACTGTAAAATAAAAGATTTGTGTTGTTTTAAGGCACTCAGTTTGTGATAATTTGTCACAACAGTGATAGAAGACTAATATAACATTGTTAGCAGGAAAGTTAGAAAATATGGACAAGAAAAAAAGAATAAAATAAGAGTTGCTCGTATTATTTCCCAGCTCTGTTTCTGAGCAGGTCCAGAAGCAGTGACATCCCAATAGCAACAAGCACACCTGTCTCCAGATTTTGGTACAAAAAGGGAACAATAGTAACTTTACAGTGGAGACACCTGGCAGACTGCACTTTAACTGAAAGGTCAGGGTTGACATCACCAGTGATGCCATGTTGTTGTCATATATACCCTGATCTGATGTAACAAGAGAGGCACTTTTATTTCCGTGGTATTTTTCTCAAAAACCTATAACCTCAGTCTAACCATGAAAAAGAAAATCATAAAAATCCAAATTGAGGCACAGTGTACAAAATATCTGGCCAGTACACCTCAAAACTGTCAAGGTGATGATAAACAAAGAAAGACTAAGAAAATGTTACAGACCAGAGACACGCAGGAGACATGATGTCTAAGGGTAAAGCAGAATCCTGGAAAGAAAAAGGACATCATTAGAAAAAACTGGTAGAATCTAAATAAAGACTGACGTTTAGTCAATACTAAGGTAACAATATCAATCTCTCAGTTTTAACAAATGTGCCATGGTTATATAAGATGTTGACATGGAGGAAACTGGGTGACAGGTACATGGGAGCTCTCTCAACCATCTTTCTATCTTTTCTATAGATCTAAAGTTATCTTGAAATAAAAAAGTACCTTTCACACAATCCCATTGCTTGAAAATGGCTATTAATGTTTTATAAAAATGAGGCTAAACCCTATAATTTTGGTTCACCAGCTTTTTACTCATCAGCATATTAGCACACTCTCTTTCAGGTCCATTGGCTACTTAAAGGGAGAAAGTGACTGGTCAGCAGAATCTCAGATTGTATTGGCCACATGACATCTTTCATATCATGGGAGGCAGGCTCTGCCTGGCCTTGGTTTGGTCCAAACCTCACTCCGCTTGTAAAAGAGAGAAGCTCTCACAAAGATTTCACAAGCTTTAATGTTCATAACACTTTAGTATATTCTTGACTCTGCAGAACTGCACTGCTCCTAACACAGAACAAGAAGGCCATGAGGTGAGGTTCCTTGTTGCTTTAACACAGAGCACTCTCTGCCTTTATAATCCATGATTTATGATGCCACCAATAGATCTGACATTGTACTTCGAAGGAAAAAAACCCCAAATGAGTATTTACTACTTGTCAGTCACTAAATGTTTTATGTGCATCATTTTATTTAATCCTCAAAGCAATCCTCTGAGGAAGGAAATAGTCTCATCCCCATTTCAGACATTTCTAGAGAGAGGTTAAGTAACTTGCCCAGGGTCACACAGTAAGTGGTAGAGCTAAGTTTCAACTCAGGTAGTGTGGCTCTAGCCAGAATATTTTATCATTGTACTGTGCTGTCTTCTCAAGGAACAGTTACCTAACTGTGATTCTGGGGAGAAATCACTGAATTTATTCTATGAAAATTAGTTGTGGAACAACAACAGCAACAGCAACACAAAATTCTTCTGCAGTTGTCTTATGTTACTGAGCCGTTCTGCTCAGAGGAGGTAATGCCAGAGCAGGAAGTAGGAAAATTTGAGAAATAGTAAATTAGAGAGCTCTCTGCCACTCTAAACTGTCATTCTTATTCTAGCTGATATTAAGCCTCTGTATGATTGACTTTATTTTCAATATCTGTCCTATTTTTCTACAACATCATTTTTGATGACATCATCAGTGTAATAGACCCTAAAACTTTTGCAAGTTCAGAAAAGAGATTGTGGCAATATCTTTAAAACACTTGTAAAAACTGTAAAATCCTATGTGAGTATTAAGCATCCTATTATAACCTATTTTTAAAATTAGAATTCTTTTTTATGCAAATATTCATACGTATCCGTCTAGTTAGTTAATGCTAAAACTAAACAAAACTTAGATGTAATTTTCTCTTATCATTGTTTCTGTCTTGCACATTTCTTTGTGAGTAGAATTAAATTACAACCAAAAATAGAAATGCATTTGTTAGCACCTGGTACCATTGTTCTGAAAGAAAGATTTTTTTTCCCCATGATGGCAAACCTTCCCCACACAGAGTTATATACAATTGAATTTGCATGTTAAAAAAAGTGTGTGCACTGCTTTTTTATAATTAAAGATAAGATTAACCTGTGTGTTGAATTTTCCTTCAACAACAACTTGAAACGTTTTCATGTTAATTTTACTGAAAACAGGATGAGAGTAATGGGTAATTACTTTCTGCTGACATTCTCTCCCATTAGATTGACTGTACATTTTGGGACTGAGCTGTCAGTTTTGATTTCAGCTTAGTTTTCCTGCAGAGTTTGTGCACAGAGATTATTTTTCCATTATTGTTTAATACGTGCTTTTTTATGGGAGTAGAAGTAATTTGGGGCCATCCTGTCAATCATTTCCTCATAGTTTGGACACATATATGAGAAATACAGAAGGAAAGTCTTGAACCATCTGTCTCAAGCAGTCTAACTTATTTACATATTTAAAACCCCTGCTTTTGTATTCTTTTTAGAACTGACCACAGTTTAAGTTAAATAATTTAATGAAAATCTATATAGTGCTAGCTAATGTCACTGACAAAAAGTCATTTTATCTGTTTATACAAATGAATCCATTTATTCATTTTTAATGCCATGTTCCTATGTATATTACATTGACTGGATGGTATTTATCTAGGTAGCTCAGAATATAATGTCAGCTGATATCATCTTTCCTTAGCCTTTTTGAAAAATTGAAATTTTGAATCACATGAAGAAATTCTGATTAATATAATTAATTGATAAGGAGAACTTTATTTTCTTTTTATACACTGATGGTTTAGTAACAATATTTTTTATTTGTTATTCATTCTTCAAACATTTATTATGTGCCTGTTATCTGTTAGATGGAAAGAAGGGTCCTAAGATATATGACAAGGTCTCTGAGTTCCAGGTATCAATGATTCAACAGCCTGTAAATATATGTTTGGGTTTTATTTGATACATTTTGGGGAACTAATGAATGTTTTTGATCAAGGGTATCAACATGGGGATTTAGAGAATTTAACTGACTGTAGTATATGGACTATACAACTTAGGGAATAGACTGGGGTACCTCGTGTGAGACTATTACAGCAGTACTGAAGGCAGATGAGGATGGTGGCATTTAGAAGTATGGGTAAAAGAAGAGCAGATGTACTTGAGGAGAGTCTAAATATTCTGATACCTGACCAGCTACATCTGAAGGTTTGCATCTGGTTGAATGGATGAATTAATTTAGAGACAGTCAAGTCCAAGAGAGACTCTGGGTCAGAGTAAAAGTTTTAATTGTTTTTTTTTTTTCTTCCAGTTTTATTGAGTTGTAATTGAGATACAACACTGTATAAGTTTAAAGTGTATAGCATAATCATTTGACTTACGTATATCATGAAATGATTATCACAAGTTTAGTGAACATCATCTCATACAAAAATATAGATACAAAATGAAAGAAATAGAAATTTTTTTTTCTGATGAGAACCCTTAGGATTTACTCTCTTAACAATCTTCATATATAACATCTAGCTAGTTGTTTTGAGCAACTTGAATTTAGGAGTTGGTGGGATAGAGAGTAGGCAGGTGAGCATACTGGCTGAGATATGGAGATAGGATGGGGAGCTACAGTTTCTAGAATCGATTTCTTATAAAAAGAACTTAGAATTCAGTAGCTGTCATAGTGGATAGAATTCCCTAGAACAGTTGCTTTCAAATATTGTTGACCCATATACCCATAGTATATTGGACCCATATACCCATAGTATATTGTAATATCATGACTCATGTGTGTATAAATATGCATATTTCTACATGATGTGTACCCATATACATTTATGTATAATCATCATATAATCTCATGTTTCCGGCCAGTTTTACCCTCATTACATTAATGAACTCTGGTAATTTTCTACTTAATTTTATTTTATTTATTTTATTTTTTTATAAATTTATAAATTTATTTATTGCCTATGTTGCATCTTCATTGCTTCACGCAGGCTTTCTCTAGTTGCAGCGAGTGGGGGCTACTCTTCGTTGTGGTGTGCGGGCTCCTCATTGCAGTGGCTTCTCTTGTTGCGGAACACTGGCTGTAGCCACGTGGGCTTCAGTAGTTGTGGCACACAGGCTCAGTAGTTGTGGCTCATGGGCTCTAGAGCACAGGCTCAGTAGTTGTGGCTCATGGGCTTAGTTGCTCTGCAGCATGTGGGATCTTCCTGGAGCAGGGATCGAACCCATGTCCCCTGCATTGGCAGGTGGATTCTTAACCACTGCGCCACCAGGGAAGTCCCACTACTTTATTTTTTTATTTTTTATTTTTTTAATTTATTTTTTTGGGGGGTACACCAGGTTCAATCATTTGTTTTTATACACATATCCCCGTATTCCCTCCCTTCCTTGACTCCCCCCCCTCGAGTCCCCCCCACCACTACTTTATTTTAAAAATCCTTTATTTAAACAAAAGTACTGGGGCTTCCTAGGTGGTGCAGTGGTTAAGAATCTGCCTGCCAGTGCAGGGGACATGGGTTTGATCCCTGCTCCAGGAAGATCCCACATGCCGCCAATCAGCTAAGCCCATGTGCCACAACTACTGAGCCTGTGCTCTAGAGCCCATGAGCCACAACTGTTGAGCCTGTGTGCCACAACTACTGAAGCCCACGTGGCTAGAGCCAGTGCTCCGCAACAAGAGAAGCCACTGCAATGAGGAGCCCGCACACCACAACGAAGAGTAGCCCCCACTCGCTGTAACTAGAGAAAGCCCATCTGCAGCAATGAAGACCCAACACAGCCAATAAATAAATAAATTAATTGATTAAAAAAAAGTGCTGATCAAGACCCACTTAATTGATTTCACAATCTACGAATCAGTCATGACCTGCATTTGACAACCACCACGATGTGGATCCCGCTCCTGTGTGTTCTTCCTTGTCATTATGCCCCTGTACTCTGCAGGGAAGGGTCAGCTAGGATTTTGAGCAGGTTTGTGTTGAGAGCAGCAGCAGGTCTGCTACTGCTGCTTCAGAATTCCCCCTGCACCCGAAATTGAACTGAGAAGAAGCAACAGCCCTCAATTGAGGATATGTCTTCTCGTTCTTAGGGATCCAGCATGTGTAGAATGTGGTTCTATTTTACACATGATGAAAAAAAGTAAAGGAGAAAAGAGAAAAGGTGAAAGATAAGTGGATAGGAAAGGGATGAAAGAAAATTTATCTTTATGTCATCTCCAACTTTCTTTACATAAGTATGAGGTCAGATTATTAACAATTCACAATTTTTAAGGTCCTCTGAAGAGCCAGAGCTCTTCAATCTGTTCTTATACTGAGCATCAGAAGGGTGGAGGGTAATGTGTGCATGTGTGTTTATGTGTATGTGTTTGTGTACTACGTGCCATTTTATTACATCATTTTATTCAAACAGTGTGACCACCCTGACACAGGCTCTCTGGCATGCTTGCCTTGACTATACCATATGCTGCTAACCCACCATGTTGGAACCAACTGTTCCCCTCCCAGACACTCTCCATAGTTCCTCAGAGATTTAAGTCCCTGGTATATCTTCTTTCTTCTACTAATTCTGTTATCAATTTTTGGTAATAATACAAAATATTGACATCGACAATGCACTTCTGTGCCCTACCCTCTGCCTGAGATGCTCCCTCGAGGATCATGCTTCTATCCCATGTTATCCAGTTACCACCGTAGTCACAGAGTTATTCTCTCTTATGCAACCCCCCACACTCCTTGACTCATTCTTTCTCTGAATCTTATTTCAATTATAGAAATAGGAGCTATTGATAGAGGGCTTCAACATTTTTCCTCACCTCATTTCCCAGCCCACCTATATTTTTGCCCATATGTTCTGTCTTCCTCCTGCCACAGTGGACGGACAATTACTGCTGTTATCGAAGTCCCACCTGGTATGCTGGATCCATGTACTCTCATCAGCTCAAGGTTGCTCCTGTGATCATGTCTTTCCTCAACACGAAACCTCTGCTAGATTACTTACATCACACACAAACATGTTGAAATTTTTCCCATCTTTAAAAAAAATGTCTATTTCCTTAAAAAAATGGTCAATATTTGCTATCTTCACTTCTTAATCTCCTCTTCTCTCTTAAATTCATTTCAATCAGGCTTTCTTCCCCACTTCTGCACCAGAACAGCTCTTGGCAATATTACCAGTGACCTCCATCTATTAAAATCCATCGGTCAGTTCGGAGTTCTCTACTTATTAAAATTCCAACAGACTTTCACATCAATAATTACTCCATTCTTCTGGAAACCCTTTCTTCACTTGGCTTCTAGGTTACACAGTATCCTGATTGTTCTTCTCCCTCCCTGGATACTCTCTGCCAGGCTCTTTGCTGGACGTTCCTATTTTCCAGACCTCTAAACAGTGGAGAGTCCTGGGACTTGTTCCTCAGATCTCTTCTCTGTATTCTATATGGAATTGTCTCAATAATCCTTTGGCTTTAAATGTTAATTACATGCTAATGATGTGACGATTAATATTTCTAGACTCAAATTCTTCCCTTAGTTCAACACCTGTGTCTCTCTTTAGATATTTAGCAGTCATTGCAAACTTAGCATATCCAAAAAAGTACTCTGCACTTTTGCTCTCTTATAAACTACCCCTTCCTCAGTTTTCCTCATCCAATTAATGGCAGTATGATAAACTAAGGGACTCAGGCCTAAGAATAAGGAGTCATCTTTGAGTCTTCCTATTCCCTAACACTCTACATCTGGTTGGCCAGAAAGCCCTGCTAATAATACTCCAAAATCTATCCTGGATTCAACCACTTTTCACCATCTCCACAACAACTGTCCAAGACACCATCATTTCTCAACTGGACCACTGCTGTAGCTGGTCAGATTGCCTTCCTGCTGCTACCCTTAGCTTTAAAGTCTGGTATTCATACAGTGGCTAGAATGATCTTTTAACAAATTTAATCAAGTCACTTCTTTCTTTGCTAAAAACCATTTAAGGCTTCCTATCATAATTAGAAGAAAATCCAAAACAAATTTCCATGACGATGCTAGTCCTTCATGAGTCTCATTTTTTACTATCCTTTCTTCAGCCCCTCTCATGTTCCTCAAACAAAACAAACTTGTTTTGGGCCATCATGCTTAATTTTTTCCCTCACAGGAATGCCTCCCTCCAAGATCCTCATTTCTTTCAGATCTTTTCCAGAAGGTCATTTCCTCAGAAAGGCTGTTTTCTTTGCTTTTCTTTCTTTGTTTTTTTTTCTGACCTCTATATCAAACAGCAGCCTTCCCACCTCCTGCCATTGCTCTCTTTCTCCTTACTTTGATTCTCTTTTTTAAAGAGCATTTATTTGCTGCTGCAACTGTCAGATATATTATTAGTCATTTTCAGTTCTTCTCACTCTCCACACCCACCCAAACCCAGAAAGCAATTTCATGAAAGCAAGAGCTTTATCTATCCATCTGTATCTGTAGCATCTAGAAAAGTGGTGCCTGGCATTAAAACAGGCTCTCATACTTGTGGAATTAAAGCAAATTAATTTTTAAAAGAGAATATCAGTACATTGGAGTCATCATAGTTCGGTCTTCCCTGTAAGACCCTTCCATGTGTGCTTATCTTTAAAGAGGACTCCATGCTGTTTATACCCAGAGCTTCTCTTTACGTTCACCTCAACTATAGGGCAGTTCTAAGGCCAGTCTTGGAGCTAAGTCCATATGTGAGCATTTGGGAAAAATCTTGATTTATTAAAAAATGACTTTTTCATTGTGTTTCTTTCAAGTGAATAGAAAGATGAATTTCAGCAAATAAGTATAGATTCTCCCTCTTTCATTGAGTTTTACTGCCGAATGGCCTGAGACTGCATAAGTTTTTCTGGCAGGGGTAGCAGAATGAGGACAGGAGTCAAGGAGATGTGCTTTGTAATCCTAGCACTATTAGAAAGCAGCAGGAGGAAGGTGGGTGATTACCTAATTTCATAATCTTTGGTGCTCAAGTTTCCTTTTCAAAATTAGGGATTACACCAGAGGCTGGATGGTATCTTTGGTCCCTTCCTGCTCTAATATCATACAGTTCTTCTGTCAAACAAGACACTCCAACATGAGCCTTAGCCATTGTTGTCAGATGTTCTATTCAGCTACTTCGCGTGTAATGCAAACATGGACATATTTGATCCCTGTGAGCCATTTAGCTTCTTCTGAGAGACAGCATCTGTGTCACACTGAGTGGTCCCTTGCTGCTGGTTCCAAGAGCTGTTGGATAAATGCAGCCGTGAGCTGGAGCCAGTGTCTGAAAGCCAGTCCTGTGTGTCTCTTCTCAACTTACTGTTCAGTCACATCTCATTGTGTTGGTAGATTGAAATTGGCCATGGAGGTAGTATTTACACCAAGGAAGTGCTACAAATCAGGGTTTTTCTCCCCTACTTCACTCCATGACCGAAAGCTAATTGTTAAATTTATTTCTCAGCATACCACCAGAGAAGTGTCAATGGGTGTCACCATCACTAGATGAATAAATCAAGGGATGTCTGGTTTATAGCAGTACATGGGGCACATGGTACCACTATGGTACATAGAAAACCCACATGCACAATCACCACCACTAACATCCTTTTAACAAGCTTGATTTAGAAATTATTTATTGCGGCACAACAATAAGGACTTTTTTTTAAAAGAACTTTTATTGAGATATAATTGACATACAATAAACTGCATATATTTAAAGTGTACAATTTATTTTTTTCTTATTAGTAATGTATATATGGCAACCCCAATTTCCCAATTCATCCTACCCTAACCCCCTCCCCCGCTGCCTTCCGCACTTGGTGTCCATATATTTGTTCTCTAACAATAAGGACTGTATATGACTTATTTAATGCTGACAATGGTTCATGAAGTTAGTGTTATTACTATCATTTTTATAGACAAGGAAGCAAAACTGGTGAGGGGTTAAATACCCTATCCAAGATCACGTAACTGCTAAGTGACAGAACCTGAATTAGTGCCCAGGTTTCTCTGATACCAATCATGGGGCTACACTGCCTCCCTGACACATAATACACACACATGTTCTTATCTATACATACATTTATGGGTTTAAAAATATTTCTTTTCTCTCCACTATGGTAGTTGTTTCTCTCTTTCTTCACGATGGGCAAAAATGTCGTAAATAAAAATATCACACGCGAGACTTGCTTGCTCTCCAGAACATTTAAAACATTCCCTAAGTACTAGTTCAGAAATGGGAGTAAAGATCCCATCTGAGTCAATATCATCAGAAAGGCACAGTGATATGGAAGATGCCCACATTTTTTATCTTGAAAGCTTTATCTCTTCTTGCTGGCAAAATAGCTGAAAAGGAAACTGCTTAACCTAAGACAGAGTACTTTATCCTCAAAATAAATTGCTTCTTAAAAAGTGGTTGCATAATCTTTGAATTAAAATTCCAAATCCACAGAGAAAAACATTACCAGCACTGTGTTAGGTTTAAAGGAAAGTGTCCATTAGCTCCCAGACATGCTAAGGAAACTAATCTCAGGACAGGATGAAAGTCGCAGGAGTAACGATTACGCCTTTGATCCACTACCCATATGGCATTCTCGACAGGATTATGTAAATGACCTTTAAAAAGTATTTTGGAGCAGGCAGACCTGGAAACATTTATAGATTTTCAAATCTGAGTATCTAATCAGATGAAAGGAAATTAAGCTTTTCTCCATTAACTTCAACTAGAAGCTCCCGTTTCTAATTTTTCCTTACATGAGAGTCTTTAGAGATGACAGTTGCAATGCTGCTAGAGACGCCTGCAGTAGGTAAGAAGGGGAAAAGAGAATAGCTGCCATTTAACTAGTCAGTTTAACCAGATTGATCAACTCCTCTTGGGGGGATTTGGTTGATGTAGATGGCAAGTGGTTTGAGAAACTAGGTCAGGGATTTCCACCAGGCAGTAGCACTTGGACCAACTGTAATATCTGTGTCAAAGGGTTTATAAGAAATTAAATATGCTAATGAATCTGGCTATTGTTCTGGGGAAATGTGTGAAGTATTCATCATTTGTCAACAGCTCTCTGTATAATGGAGGAGGGCCATTTTCAATGTGATCATGAGTTGTTTACAGACTGATTCTGCTGGTCCAGACAGCAAACTTGAAAAACACTGGTTTTTCAACTCCAGCTTTACATTAGAATCACTGCAGGTGAGAAAGAGGGAAAGGGGGATAGAGAGAGAGAGAGACACACACAGAGAGAGAGAGAGAGAGAGTGAGAGAGATTGAGAGAGAGAGAAGCAATGCTTGGAACCTACTTCAGACCAAACTCTCTGGGGTGGAGTTGTAACATCAGTGCTTTTTACAAGCTCCCTCAGTGATGATCGTGTGCAGGAAGGGTTGAAAGCCATGAATCTAGATCCACCTCTTCATTTTCAGTTTTAGAGATGTGACTTGTGCAAGGTTACATTTAATTTAGTTCAATTCAGAGAATGTTTATTCAGTCTCAGCTATGAGCTGGACTCTGCCTCTGAGCTCAGGGGCACAAAGATGAGGGCATTGCTCATGTGGAAAGAAGTAGGTCTATTCTCCAACCTAGCTTTCCCTGAACTCCTTGGAGACCTCCCAGGGCTCTGTAGGATATTTTCATTATTTCAAAAATCCTATAGAAGACTCCATGTTCTCCTATGGTAAGTTGACATAGACTAACTACATGATCTAATTTATTTGCTATTCGTTGGAATTCTACTAATTAGATGTGTGGCAACTCTGGTGCTGTCACGCGCACCAGGAGCTCTGATTCGGAGAGTGGATATCACGTGGTGATTATAAGCGTTGACTTCTAGGATCAGTCTGCTGTGTCAAATCCCCTGCTCCTCTATTGACTAGTTTTTTGACTATCGTCAAATAATTTTTTCTCTCTGCCTCAGTTTCCTCAAATGAGGTTGATGATAGACTTCTTAGGCGAAGGGTTGTTTTGAAAGTATCTGTAAAGAACTTACATTCTCAGGAAAATAGCACACCATCAATGTCAGCTATTGTTACTATTGTTCCTTTCTTCTGAGCCTTTACTAAGCTCTGTAGAGGCTCTATCGCTAGGGAATGAAAGCATCAGATTGCCAATCACTTATATCCCTAACTTTCAATTCTGGTAATTATCAAGGTGGGCTAGAAAAATATGAGCCACACATTATATTTTTTCTCTTTGTTGAAAGCAGTCAATTGACCGAAGCGGCGGGGACTTTCTAATGCTTAGATGGAACTGTGCTAGGGCTGGACAGGTGGGGAAGGGTGATTTGCAGGGAGAAACAGTGGATTCAGTGACAGTAAAAGGGAGGGAATATGTGTATACATATAACTGATTCACTTTGTTGTATAGAAGAAACTAACACAACATTGTAAAGCAATTATAATTCAATAAAGATGTAAAAATAAAAGTAAAAGAAGTGAATGTATTTTCCTTACTTTAAAGAAATGTTTGGTAATAGACATCTGCAACAGACTATAATTAGCATAAGTGAAAACTGGCACAATAAATTGTTATTTTTATCATTGTCCTCGCACTATTGGGCAAATTTAAAAAAATAATAATTTAGAATTTTGCCATCAGAAAGGAAATCTGGTAAAAAGGTTAATAAGAATTGGATCATTTTGAGCAGGACTTGTTTGTTGCTGATCCTTTTTCAAATAAATGTTAAAACCACACAATATACAGCATATTCTCAACTCAAATAGTCCTCACCAATAATTAGTGATTACTCATAATTCATACCTTCAGGATGAGACAATATAGTCTCAAGTGAGAAATCTTTTATGTGTTGTGCTGTGTGTATATGTATGTACATATGTGTAGGAGAAGCTGAATTCTCTCTCTCTCACAGATCCCATGGAGTGGTACCTTTTAACTATTTCTTTGCCTGGATGTCTTTGGTAATCTCTTGAAGCCATAAGCCTTATTCCAAGAAAGATGTGTTTCTAGATGTACAGTGCATGATTTTGCATGCATCTATAGATCTTTCAAGTTAAAACAATGAAGTTTTACCTACCAAAGTTTATGTTTTCCAAACTCAGATCTGCATTAAAAAGTGGGGAGCTGGACATTTACTAGATGAGAATCAACCTACATAACTTCAGGACCTTCCAGCTTCTTGTACGTTTTGAGCAGGTATATACAGGCGCTGCATCTTTGTAGTTACCATAGCAGACAGGAGATGCTGGTCTGAACCATCACTCTTCCCCATCAAAAATAATTTATTGAAATTTTGTTAAATCTGAAGGTATAGTCAGTACATGACCATGTGCAGAAAACTGTGGGAGTGAATTCCCTAGAAATATTCCTTTGGTTAGTTTGGGATAACTTGGTGATCTGACACCAAATGTTGAAGCTAAAATTGGAGATGGCACAGGCAGCACTGGCTACATGATTTGTGGGGCCCAGTACAAACTGAAAATGTTGGGCCTCTTGTTCAAAAAGAATTCAGAATTTCACAATGGTGACAACAGAGCATTAAATCATGTGGGGAACCCTTCCGAACATGGGGTCCTGTGCAGTTACACAGGATGGTCATCCATGATGTTGGCCATGACCACAGAGACATAGAGACAGTGCTGAGTCTCAGTAACTGATACAAAATTGAATTTTGCTTAGAGGGAAAGAGGGGATTGGTCTTGTTTTTGGCGGGAGAGCAGAGTCAGGAAACAGAAAGAAGGATGGATGGGAGAAAACTTTTTAATTCTGTTCCTTTTCTTTTCCCCACATTTTTTCAGGGCGGGCCTGAAATTGGAAGTTCAGTGTGTGTGGGTCACAGCAGTTTACCACCCCTGCTCACACAGCCCAGGTGAACAGGAGCTGTGGGGATGGGGTGGGCAGTGGCTTTCTGAGGTGGAGAGCTAATGGACAGGGGGACAAGTGGACAAGCTGGAGTCTCTATGTGTCCTTCATTCCTTCCCAATCTTCCTGCACTCAGCAATTACAGCAAAGGGTGGCTGCCGCATTGCTGCTGAGAGCAGGGCCCAGGGCACACATTCCCCTAAGATTAGGAGCAAGCAGGGAACTCAGGTAGAGGGGCTGGAAGTGGTGAGCATAGACTGCAGCACTAGAATTTTTCAGCCCCAAGGTGGAATTTTTCTCCACTCCCTGAAGAGTGGGGCTGGGGCCAAGGCCACTGTCCTAAAGGAATAAAGAATGTGCTCTCAAGGAAAAAAGATTAGATATTGGAGGAACATAAGCTCCAAAGAGAACTGAAATTAAAAGCCTTTCCAGAGGAAGCAGAGCTAATGAAACAGAATATAAGCTTAAAATAGTCTTAATCAATATTCTCACAGAGAGATAAGGGAAGCTTTTGAAATCATAGAGCAGGAAAAAGTACTAATTTAAAATTTGGGGTTTTAAAACATAACTGTTGACATTGAAAAGAAAAAACAACCAACTAGGGAGACAGTTGAGTACAGTCTTGGGTACAGAATGGGTATAGCTGAAGTACAAACTAGTGAACCGAAAGGTTGGGTCACAGAACTTTCCTGGAAGACATCAAGAAGAGATGGAACCCATGAAAAATGGTGAAAGTCATGAAACACAGAAATAAAACTGTCGAAATCTATAAAAGAGAATTCCCAGAAGGTGAGAAAGTAGCCAACAGAGCGGAGGAAATATGAACAAGAATTTCCCAGGATTAAGGAAAAATAAAAGTTCCGGATAAAAAGCCTAATGGAGTGCTGAACAGAACAGATAAGAAAACTAAATATTCAGACAGCTAATAGTTAAGCTTAAGAACATAAAGATAAAAATAATAATTTTAAAGATTCCAGAGAATAAGAAAAGACCTGACCGTGCGCTGGTTGATGGCAGGGTTCTCAACAGCAACACTGGATAATGTCTTTAGCATTTTAAAGGCAAAGACATTTGAACTTATAATTTTATATCCAGATAAACTACCATTTTTGTAAAGAAATTGTCTGCCTTACAAAGTTTAAAAAAATTTCCCACTCAAAGATCCTCTTTGAAATGCTCCCAAGAGGTGCTCTGCAAAAAGAAAGATCAATATGGAAAGATAAATGAGAATGGGAAGTAAAGCATTTGCAAAGAAGTCAATCATGTTTATAATGTCTAAAGAAGCAGTGATTTTTAAAATTTTTTTATGATTTTAATAGTGAAGAATTAATGCTCTAGATGATACACCACCAAGACAAGAGAGAAGTGGGTTTAAGGAAAAGTGTGCTCAAGTTTTCACCTTGTTTAGGAGACATGGATATTGATCAGGTTAAACACTGAGAGGGAAAACTAAGCATAACCATTAGTTTTGAAAAATTAGGAATTATCTTCAGAAGATTAAAGAAAAATGGATAAAGTTCAAAGAGCAAAGGAAAATTTTATCTAAACAAGGATTTGCTCTAGGTCATAGAGGTTAAAATATAGACTTAGAGATAAAAACACTTGTGTTCAAACACTGATTGTGTCACTAATCATTGTGTGACGATAGGCAAATAACCTTTGTGAATCTTGATTTTCTATCTGTAAAACAGGAATGACAGTGCATACCAGGAAGCATTGACGTGGAAATGAAATAAGATACTGTTAGTATTGGGTTTAGCACGAGGCCAGGGGATAGTAAATGCTCAATAAAAGGCAGCTAGTACAGCCTAGGTTCATATTTCCAGTGCTGACCTAGCCCTGTCTGATCCTTGACACCAAGGATACTGCATTTATTGCTGAGATTTTTACCCCCAAAGGCATCCAGGCTCCACCGCTACAAAGATTGACTGCCTTTCAACTTCCTTAATTATAGAAAGGGCTAAAAGTGCCACTATTTCTTATACTTATTATGAGAATTGAGTAAATTGATACATATAAAATACTTAGCACCTATTAAGTGCTTTAAATGTTCATTATTATAATTATTTTTATGCTTAGTCTTAGATGGAAACTTCCAGAACATACCATCTGCTCCTTAGAAAATTTCCTCTATAGGGTTATAGTACAGATGTAACCAATCTTAAAACATTTAAAGCACAAGGGCAGTGAACCTCTCTAGAACACTCATCTACTGTGGTCTCTCTGACATGGGAGTCGTTCATCAAGAAACAACTGCAAGGCCCACTTTTTCGAAGATGTATTCTTGGTCTTGAACTTTGGCATGTGCTTCATTGGACAGAAGAATAAAACAGCTTTAAGAAAGATGATGGAGTTTGGTTGCACCAGCACCCATACATAGGCACGGACCGGCATGTCCTTGGGCGGAGAGAGCGGGACGTTCGGCTTGCCAGCGGCCCCCACTTAGGCGTGCACCGGGAAAGAACGATTTGAAAATGGGTGATGTTGAGAAGGGCAAGAAGATTTTTGTTCAGAAGTGTGCCCAGTGCCATACCGTGGAAAAGGGAGGCAAGCACAAGACTGGGCCAAATCTCCATGGTCTTTTTGGGCGAAAGACGGGTCAGTCTCCTGGATTCTCTTACACAGATGCCAACAAGAACAAAGGCATCACCTGGGGAGAGGAGACGCTGATGGAGTATTTGAAGAATCCCAAGAAGTACATCCCTGGAACAAAAATGATCTTCGCTGGCATTAAGAAGAAGGGAGAGAGGGCAGACTTGATAGCCTATCTCAAACAAGCTACTAATGAGTAATAGTTGGCCACTGCCTTATTTATTACGAAACAGATGTCTCATGACTTTTTATGTGTACCATATTTAAATTGATCTCATACACTAGACTTCAGATCATGAATGGCTGATGTAATATTTCTGTCCTGATTTAAATAAGATTGGCTTGTGGCTAAATGAATATGGTCAGCTTTTTGAATTTTGGTAGCAATTCCAGTTCAATAAGTGCTATCACTGTTTTTCCCTTCTAAAGAGATGATTAAACTTGAATAAGAAATGTTAAACTTTTCAGGGAGATGGTGAATGCCTTCTCAGACCCTATAGGAGATTGATTTTATATTTAGATTTCTATAATTGGTTATATTAATATATTTAAATATTGAGAAGATCCCTTCAGTGTCTTATAGAACAGAGCAAGATTCACCTATGTTTCAAGTTGTTTTCATTTGCCTTTTAAGGCAAGGGCTGAAGATACACTGACAATGTCCACTTTATCTTTTTGGTCTTAAGTATGCCAATTTAATTAAAATTCTCTAAAGTATTTCTTTAGAAATACTTTAGTATATCTTCACTAAGTAAAAGGCATTTTAGTGTGGTTTATGTGTAGCATCAAATAAAGAATATTTAGCACTTCTCACATTTTGTAGGTGATCTTTAAGATCAGATGCTTTTAAAATTCACCATGGCAAGGTATGTTAAGAAACTTTGCTCATGAATTCTTTACAAAGTCAGACTAAATTATAATTCAGGATTGTCTTTTAAACAGGTATTCAGAAACACATCTGTAGAACTACAGTATATGTGTGTTTGGTAATGGTGCTTTTGCCAACTCAGAAGGGTTAAAATAGAGGAGCTATATCATTAGCACAGATTTGTAAATTATCTGATCATAAGGCGGGAGAATTAAAAACAAAGTCACAGATAAAAAAAAAAAAAGAAAGATGATGATTACCAGCTGCTTAAACTTACCAATTCCAAGATGTCTGCCTCTCAGAGCACACATATGATAGTAGGATTCCCACCAATAGCTCACTTTGGTGACATAGCCTTGTGTATATTTCCATGGTGTTCTCCATGGATACAAAATGTTTCTATTGATTCACTGTTGGTAAACATGTGCTTTGACGACTATTCTTAGGCACAGTGAATCCACACCTTCCCTCAGAAAGACACAGATGTGATAACCTAGCAGTTAAGGTGGGCGTTGGATCCAGCCTCACCTGGTTTTATGCTCCAGTTCACTGACGTTGGCAAAGTCATTTACTGTTAATACACTTCTGTTTCCTTCTACTGTGGCCTGTACTATGACACTACTGACAGAACCTCTCTCATTGTCTGATTTTGATGATTAAATGAGATTAGACATGTGAAATGCCAGAATCAGAATAAATATTCAGTAATTGTTAGTGTTGATGACAGTAAGATGGTGATAGGCATGGTCACAAGGACAGGATGTGGTCTATGGATGTGAGGACCTTTCTCCTCTATCCTTGCTCCCATTCCTATGAAGTTAAGGATAAGATATTGAAATTAAGCCTATCCTAATCAGTTAATGTAAATACACCAAATGCTTTTGAGCACAGCACTGCATATTTGTTTCTTTTCTTCCTCTAATAATGGTTCACACAAATAATTTCAACTTCACAGTTGCTGATACCTGCTAAGAGATTAGGGCAAGTTTTTTTCTGCTTTCAGGTGGGGTAAGATGCCCTATCCAAGGACACACTACACAGGAAGAATGAAGGTCATGTTCCTTATGAGACCTAGAAAACACCTTTTTCCCCACAATTTCTTTGACAAAAGGTAGCTCCATGTCAGTTTTCATGCAAGATTTATTAAATTGTCACAGAGAGCCATGCATATTCTAGTAGAAGATACTAATGATGATTCTCAAGATGCATTCTTTTGTAACCTTCAGGCAGTAATAGACTAGAGACCAATGCCTGACATCAAACTCCCAAGAAGATATGGATCAGAGTAATGTGTCAGTAAAAGTGAAGTTGCAGATATGGATCAGAGTAATGTGTCAGTAAAAGTGAAGTTGCAGATTCATTTTGTCTGCTCTTTAACACTTTATTGGTTGGAAGTGACTCTGAATAGTGAAAAGGGTCCTTGATGCATTTGGCTGGAGGTAACCTTATGAAAATATTGACAATAAAAAGGAACCAGCATATGAAGAATAATGGGGGGACAAAAAAGCCTAGGCAATCATCAGGGCATAAAAAAAAACCAGTCACATCAGCCAAGAGCGCTTAGATAGAAAGATGTACGACACACAAATAGGATGGCCGAGTATTAACAAGCAGGTAAGGCTGGAAGGCGGAGCTCCTGGGGGTATATTCTCATGAAGGAAAAGGGTTATTACTAAAACGGCCAACAGATAATTGAGTGCTTATGATGTACCAGACCTTCTGATAATTATTTTATAACTATTAACTTGTTTTATTCTATAGAACCTTATGAGTCACTTTCAAATATTATCATCATTTTGTAGACGAGGAAGCTGAGACTCAGAAGCGTCTTTGCAAAGGTGCATGTTTCAGAAAGGGAAGTGCTAGGATTTGAGCCCAGGAGATCTGGTTCTATAGTTGAGAGACAGTAAGTTGTCGTTCAAAGATGGGGAGCAGGAGGTGGAGGAAAGCCAGAGCCCTTGTGCTCAACCACTGTGCTACATTGCCTCCAGCTGATGCAGCATCAATGGGGCTATTTTTGTCAGTCCTCTGAGAGAAATGAACGTCCTGTGGGAGATTTTATAGTATCTGAGACACAGGAGCACGTTGCTCTGTTTTCAATTGCCAATAGCGTTATCATATGTCCTAGTTTGTCCAAGATAGCCTTGGTTTATGCTGGCTCTCAAGGTGTAATCAATAAGAGTGCTTTAAAAAGTGTCCCAATTTGGAAGATAAAGTATACGGTCACCCTACGTTGACAGTCAAATGGTTAATCCCTGGGCAAGACTAAACCCACTAGAAAGTGTAAGTGCTGTGCTAATGATTTCTTATACACACAAGAGATGGATGGGGTCGAGGCGGACTTGTTCTGTAGGAGGAATACTAAGAAAGTAACACCCTTCACACCCGGGAAAAAAATGAAATAGAAACACCCAATGGAAAATAGCAGAATCCTCAAAGTAGCCAGCATAATTAGATTTCGTAAAAAGTACTCCAAAGAGGGCATTTTCACCAAGCTTGCTCTGCCAAAGGCATACTTAGGATAAAAGACTGATTTCCTCAGAGAAAATTTGAGGTGAATTCCAGTCATGTCTGGATAGTTTTAATATCTTTCCAGGCATTAGAACCCAGCCCTAAATATCAGGAATTGGGGGATATGGGGTAGGATTAATTTATTAAAGTTTGTTCCCAGCTTGTTGCAGTGAACCTGAATTCATTTTACCAAAGTTAATATGTTCATTCACTGAGGGAGTTCACATGTGAGGTTGGTCGTCCCTAAATTTGTGTATGGCAGCTGTTAAATTAATGAAATGATTATTAAATTACCTCTTGCGGGGGAGTTAGTTCTTCCTTATTTATGCCTATCCTCTGTGTTTTGCCTTTTCATACTTAAAATGACTACCAATATGTATATGAAGATGGGTCCTTTTCAGTATCAGTAAGCTGTGTTCTAAACCATAAAGCTCAGCCGTCCTTAGCTCATGCCCTGGGTGCCAGACCAGAGAAGGCAGGGAATCACAGACTTTCTCACATAACTTGCCACGGTGACTATGGTAACATTTCTCCTCAAGCCCCCTGAAGACTACTCACTCAGTGGCTGTAAGATGCAGAGCTACTAATGTGAAAACTTTAGTTAGAAGGTCCAGAAGTTTTTGGCAAATCCATTTTCCTTGCCAAGTAAATTCACCATGAGTTCTTAAGGCCACACCAGGAAGCTTTTGTGTTTGGGACCCCCTGGAGCAGACGATGGGGGAGGAAAGCTGGGAGGGATCTCTGCGTTGTCCACACATGAAACTTCACAGAAATAGATTTTCCATAAACAAGTCTCACTATACACTAAAAGTGTGGAAAAGAATATACTCAGTGAGTTGTAAAATGTTGAGGTTTGATCATAAAAATTGTGGTCCTATTGTGAACATAGCAGAAAGGGGCTTTTGGGGGGATATACTGCAATGGAAAAGCACCAATTCTTGATAAGTGATAGACATGCTAGAATTCATTCCTTTACAATTACCAGGGAGGCAATTTCTTAGAAAGCTATAGAAACCTGATCAAGTATCCCTATTTATTTTTCACTAAGTTTTATTATACTTTATTTCCCATCTAACTTTCTATTAGTAAAGTTGGTGCTGAGATAAAAGGATTTTTGTGCTACTAATGTACACTGTGGTCTAGTTTCCAGAATACTTTAAATAGTTGCTCTTATATTGGCTTAAAATTGTGAACCAGAAACCTCTTGGGAACTTTCACTTAATCTGGGCTGTTTTCAAGTCTATTGCTTTTGCTGCCATTTTGAGTAGAATTTTATCACCTGCTCTCCGCAACCCCCCGCTTTTTTTTTTTTTTGCAAGTAATCTTTGTGACAACTTTGTAGGAAACCAGGTGCGTTTAGTTGTACTGTTCTTGCAAATTAAATTCCTCCCTGTATACCATTTGTCATTCTCTTCTTCTTCTCCATCTTCAAAGGCATTCAGGTTCCCATCTGCACATGGGACTGTGCTAGACCCTAGACAAACAACTTAATGAAAATAAACCCCGCCCTCTGGGAATTTCATTTCTGTTTTGATCAGGAGAACCTGATGGTTGTAACAGATAACCCCCAAATCTCAGTGGGTTAACACAATAGAAATTCATTTGTCATTTATTTCACAGTCTAGCAGGGGTTGGTAGGGGCTGGGTCCCTAAGTGGTCCATGCAACCACTTAGGGACCCAGATTGCATCTGTCTAGTGCCACCTGCATCCCATAAGGCTTCAGAGGCTTCCACTGCAACCCCTAACTCCAGCCAGCAGAAAGGAGGAAAGACAGCATGGATGGAGCACACAGAAGGTTTTTAGAGGCAGGTCTGGAATTCATGCTCTCAGCTAACTATAGTAGACTGGGAAGTTTGATCTCCCCATTATCAGGGAGGAAAAGCCAAAAATGAAACAGGGTTTTGTGAACACATAGCGGTCTCCCCCATACTCCATACCATCAGAGACATATTCTTATCTTAAACAACATGGTTATATAGCATTGCTTTTTTCTTGTATGGTGATTATTCCATTTGTAAAGTTGGTGCTAAGATAAAAGGATATTTGTGCTTTTAAATATACACTATGGTTACTGTCACCACTACTCAAAATAATTGTTCCTATATTGTTACTGGTAGGCATATGGCATATCTGCGATTTGATCAAGTACCAAGAGTATTTACAGGCTGGGTGATTGAAGTCAAACATTTATTTTGTCATGGCAGATGATTAAGGAACCCAGGGTAATGTATTTGGATATTGCCTCTAAGCATTTGGAGGGATTCTGCTTTGTCTCTGAGAGCTCCATCCAAAGAGCTTAAAATTGGGTGATTACAAATCCTTTGATTTGGCTTTGTGCAGGAAGTGGAGCTTTGTTCCCCTCCTTTGACTGTAGCCTGGGTGAAATGACTTGCTTCTGAGGAATAAAGTATTTAAAGGGAAAATAAAAACTTTTCAGTGGAGAAATCTGGCAGATACCACCTTAACCAACTGATCAAGGTGTTAACATCATCAGTAATGCCATGTTCTTCGGATATGATGTAATGAGAAGGACATTTCACCTCTCTCATGTTTCCCCCACCGCAAACCCCTTGCCCCAATATAATCATGAGAAAAGAGCAGACAAACCTCAGCTGAGAAACATTCTGCAAAATACCTGACCATTACTCCTCAAAAGTGTCAAAGTTGTGAAAGATAAGAGGAGACTGAGAAATTGTCACAGATGGAGGAGATCAAGGAGATAGGATAACTAAATGTAACGTGCGATCCTGGGTTGGATCCTGGAAAACAAAAATGACATTAGTGAGTAGGCTGGGAAAATCTGCATGAAACCTGTGGTTTAGTTAACAGTATTATACCATGTTAATCCCTTAGTTTGGATAAATGTACTGTTGAGTGTGTAAAATGTTAACAATAGAGGAATCTCGGTGAAGGGTGTTTGGAAACTCTATTATTTTTGAAGTTTTCTGTAAATATAAAATCATTTTAATTATAATAGGTAAAATAAATAAAACAAAAAAATGAGAGGAGAGCTTAAATGGGGGAAGCGAGGTTAACAATGACAGAGACAGAATGTCAAGGGTAGAAAAGATATTTTTGATCATCTCAATTTACCAATGCATTTGGAAGAGGAAAACAAAGGTGCAGAGAGACAAATTAAATAGACAAATATTTCAGACAAAATAAACAGTACCTGCCTCAAAATGAAGGGTTATAACCAATACTCTTGTCTCAAGTTATTCCTGGGACTTTTTCTGTGAAGAGAGGAGAGAATTCAGGCATAGATGTAGTAATAACCCAATAGTAAGTTTATGTAACACATCCCAGGACAATTAGTCTTAATTTTTCTGGTTAATTCCTAATGCATTATCTACAAGCCTCCCCTTACACTACCCCCCCCCCCACCCACACACACAAATTCCCTGCCCTTTCCTCCTCAACATGCTACTCACAGTCTTACAAGGTAAATTTTATTATTCATGAATTGTAGATGAGTAGAATGAGACAATAAATTAAGTAACCTGCTAAATTTTCACAGCGAGCAATTGGCAAAGTCTGAATTTAAACCTCCATCAGGCTAATAGCAAAGCGCTTTCCATCATACTCTGGTGCTTTCCTCCATGAGAAGAGGAGTGGGAAAGCTCCTGAGAAAGATAAGAGAAGGAATATCTAGAAGCAGTCAGTTGAGTAAATGGCAATGGTTTATTATAATATATTTCTCAGGGCACCAGGGAATTGTAATTTATGCTCCCAAATTCCTGAAGAGCTGCAGTTCTTAAGTGAGTGAATGAGTCTGAGGTAAAATGGGCTTTCTATCTGTAGTTTTAGGATTTGTCCTTTGGAGAAAGGATTTAAATTGTTTATTTTTTTCCCTTGAGTAAATTTTTGCATGATCGAAATATTTAGTTAAATGATATGTTAATCTGGTGAGACCGTGGTACTCTGTGTCGCTTCAACCCCGAATGTATATAATAACAATGTTGACCATTGACTGTACTCTTCCTCTATGCCTAGTAGGATATTACATTTATTATTTCTGTTTCACATCACAACTTTGGGAGGGAAATATCTCCATTTTACAAAAGAGGAGACTGAGGACCTTTTACCTGTCCCATACCTCCAAGGTCAAGTATAAAACTAATACAATGTATAAGAAGTAGTTAGTATAGAAACATTTATATTAAACAGCACTGCCAAAGGCAGACATGTCTCTGCTAATAGATTTCTATCACCAATGCATTTCGTACATTTGTGCAGGCATTTCCAGGTATCTTATAACAAAATATTTATTAAATTAGAGACCCTTTCCACAATCCATTCAGTTGCTACAAACCTAGTAGAAACATAAAGAAGGAAATGAGCTGCAATTCAACTTGTGGAATTCTTCACCTTTCCATTCTTCATTCCATCTCCCCTTGATTTTTTAAAACTAATTAATTAATTAATTAATTGGCTGTGTTGAGTCTTTGTTGCTGCGCACCGGCTTTCTCTAGTTGCAGATAGTGGGGGCTACTCTTCGTTGCAGTGTGTGGGTTTCTCATTGCGGTGGCTTCTCTTGTTGTGGAGCACGGACTCTAGGCGTGTGGGCTTCAGTAGTTGTGGCACGTGGGCTCAATAGTTGTGGCTCACGGGCTCTAGAGAGCAGGCTCAGCAGTTGTGGCACACGGGCTTAGTTGCTCTGTGGCATGTGGGATCTTCCCGGGCCAGGGCTTGAACCCATGTCCCCTGCATTGGCAGGTGGATCTTCAACCACTGTGCCACCAGGGAAGCCCTCCGCTTGATGTTGAGACAGTGGTTTCTTGGTTCTCTTAATGTACTTGTGAGTCTCTTAGTGTCCACTCTGACCCACCTGATGATAAGAAGAGGCCTCACAGAGTGACACTGAGGCCACAGCTCTTTCACTTCCTGGTGAAAGCCTTAGCAACACCTAGTTGGACTAGGGTCTCTCGTCCATTAGCATTGAATAAGGCTCTTTGCCTTCCTTTCACCAACCAGAACTCCATCGGTTATCAGTGGAGCTGAACAGAGATCATAGCTGATCTCCACACTCTCCTTACCAGGAGCTGCCTATATTTTAAAGGCAGCTCTGAATCCACAACTCTTGTTGGTTCATTTATACCCACCAGTGCTGCTCTCTTGGATAGTGTATTGGTTGACAGGGTTTCACATATTATGATGAGGATGATGATTTGCACAATGCTCTTTATACTCATATGAATATTATTGTTCTTTACCAGAGGGAAGTAATGGAGGAAGCTTCTCCCAGTCACGTGTTAAATAGGAACAAAACAATCTATTCTAATAAAATGCAGACTGTTATTTTCTTTTGCCTCCCAGTCAACTGTTCATCTTGAGTCAATTTCTTGCTGATAACAGCTGATGTAGTGTCTTGAGTATTTCACTGGCACTACTGTAAAAGGGAGCACACCAAATGAGAGACATTAAACAAGGCATAACCAAGTTGACTGTTTCAGGTGCTTTAATGAAACTGTCTAATATATGTAAGATGGAATCAAGCTCTGAACAGTAGTGAGGCACAGATAGTCTATTCCTTTAGAGTTATTTAGCAAAAAAACAAGCTACAGTGCAGGGAAAGGTAATGGCTGCTCCCATTTAGTGACTAACATTTTTCTCCATTCCCCACGATGTGGCTCATGCTTATAAATATTAAAAATATGGTACAACCAAGTGTAATCAGCCAACACTTATTCAGCTTCTGCTGAGAGCCAATCATGCTAAGGGTTAGGGAAATGAATTAGACATAGTTCCTGTCCTCTTTAGGAGCGATAAACAGGTAAACGGAGAAGTTATACATCAATAGAAGTTCATATAAACTACAGAGAAGGGAGTAATTAACCAGGGACACTGGAATTTGAAGATTGGATATGATTTCACCTAGACGAAGGGCAACTACAAACATTATTTATGCAAAAAGTACAGCGTATACAGAGGCATAACGGTGAACCAACAGGGTATATGCGGGAAACTCTAAAGATTAGCTTCTTTTAATTGCCAGAGGGAAAAGGGCTGGAGTGAGGATAGAGATGTGGTAGGAAACATAGCTGAAGAAGTGACCAGAGAGTAGATGGTGAGGAGACAGCCAGAATTCATGAGGCACTCAGCACTATGTTAGCCACTATGTGGGATACAAAAAACATCTTAAGAGTTTTTGCTGCTCTTAAAGTTAATTTATGATCAAACTGTGAAACCAACATACATGAAGCAATTAAAACACAGTTAATGTCAGTGATGCATTACTGACTCTCAGTGCAGTTGGGATTCAAAGAAGACACAGAAGTCAATAGTCTGGAATAATCAAAGAATTAAGAGAAGGTTGAATTTGAGCTGCCCCTTGAATGGGAAGGCTTAACGCAATAGCTCTTAACCAACTGGTACCACCCCCTAGTGGACATTATGAAAGGTGTAGGTTGATGTTTTAAAAATGTCACATTGGGGAGGCGGGAGGGTCACTTTAGGCATTGCCTTGTGATGCACAGAAGAGACCTACTCAATGAAGAACTGTCCCTCCAAAAACTCTCATAGTGCTCCCATCCAGAAGCACTAACTAGATAAGTAGGGGGCAGAGAGAGTAGATTCCAAACGGTGAGAACAAAACAAATATTAGAATTATAGGGATGTATCACTCTTGGTCATCAGGAAGATTTAATTAAATGATTTAGTGGTAGATCCTATTCTATTTTTAAATTATTAACTTTTATAATTTATATCAGAAATTACATGGTTAGACAGGTCTTTTTACTGGATTGTAATCTCAAGCACTATTAGGGGTTAGACAGAGAACAGAAACAGTAAATCAGGGATTTAACCAGCACTCTCCCCCCCCAGTGCTGCAAGGTCATTTGGGATGCTTGCAGCTCAGCACTGTGGCTGCGTTATCCCCTCATCAAGCAGTATGTGCCCATTCTCCGTTTCTGACCATCCATCAGGGGACGAATCAAACTGTCTCATCTCTACTGCTTGTGTCATTCTTCTGACATTATGGCTTCTGCCTGCCCTTGGCTTCTCTTCAATGCCCTCTCTCAGATTCTTCCTGCACCACTAACTGCCATATCTCTACATCTCCTTTTCAAACTCCCCAAAATTTTTGCCATGGCTCCTTCCCTGATAGGCAAACCCTTAGGCCGCATGGCCTTGTGGGTCACTGGCTGACTTTTAGTTTGCTTGCTCTGTAGCCTCGAGTCAGGTCATCCCCCATCAATTTGCTGTGAAGGAACAATGTAGTCAAGAGCATAGTGCAGGGGAACTCATGCAAAAGGAACTTGGCCACAGCCTTCATAGCAAGTGCAGTGGCTTTCCAGCAGTGACTCTGGTTAGACTGAAATAAGGGGGTTCAATTAAAGTGGAACTGCAGGATCTGTTACTCACAGTTGCAGTGAAAAAAAAAAATCAAAGGCCAGCTTTGATGAGCACACAGTGTGGAATAAACTATTCACCATTTAGAACTCTTCCATCACAGTTATGCATATAGATTGTGGTCACTTTCAAGTTCAGGTGACACTATTTTCAAATATAAAGGTCATGGGCCTACTGTCACTTCAAAGTCAACACCTACAAGTTTAACTCATAGATTTCTACCAACACTAAATTACCCTCCAAACTTCTCTACTTCCAACCATAGTAGTAGGAATTTTATTTGGAGTATAGAACTAATTGTTAAGGGGAATAGATCATGGCTGTGAATTGCATGTATTCTAAGCTCCACTTACTAAGAGTGCCCCAGGGTCAATACTGATGGAAATACCTTAATAACCACATAAAACAAAATTTATAACCTGATGGCCTGCCAGCCAAAGTGGGCTGAGAAATGTTTTATATTTTGGTGAGCACTGTGTATTATAAACATTTGAAATAGAATGGCAAGTAGGATTTCAACAGTCTCCATCAATCCAGAAGGATGTAGCTAAAGAAGAAGCCATAGACGAGTACCAATCTGCAGAAGATGAAATGCAGGTGCAAGCTAGACAAGGCCAGGTGAATGAGGTAAGGTGGGTGATGTTTTATTTGGACTATAATTTGAAATGCTCACACTTCACTTCTTTTAAGGTGATCATACTCACCAGCTACTGTCTGACACCTACAGTCACATGGCTGTCTCTTTCACCTGCATGTAAGACTGGTCTCGTGGGAAAAATAAATGTGCACTTAGAAGTCTAATTAAAACACACACTATCAGCAACACCATACTGAAAGCCCCATTAAGCATCTCATGAATGCCCAAGAGCACCCCTGCTCATGTTTGGAGTGACACATTTTGGCTCAGCTGGTGACAATTAGGATCAGACCCGGGACACTGGAGAATATGCAGTACATCCCATATGGCCTGGTGTGTAGGTAGATTGTTCCCTGGGTGCCTGAAACGCAATGAAAAAGCTTTGGGTAGGAATTAGAGGCAAATGATGGAGAATGCAAATTAGCACACTCTGGGCGGATGTGCATCATGTATGGCCGCATTATGGACTGGATTCAACTGTCAGATGGCTATGTATTATTCATGATCAAATTCAGGGTAAAGATACCAGATGGCAAAGGCATATTCATGGTCAGATCATAGTTGTTAGATTAATTACAAATCTACATAAGAATTGGATAATAATAATTTAGACTGCTCTCAAAAGGACACTCTGTAGATCATCTAATCAAAAGTATTTTAAAAATAAGGCACATAGGTTATTAGGTGACATTAACTATTTTATGTTGTCATAAGTTATTTTCCAAAAAGAGTCTCCAGTCACATAAAACTTTTTTCAGATTTCACTAACCTGTGGCTTTGGTCTTAATGTTTGATAGAGCTAGTGGTAACAATGTCATTTCTTTAAAGGATTGCAGATGATTTACACTAACCAGAATGTCAAGAGACCAGCAAAACTCTAGTAGACAATAAAAATGTTTTTGTCTGCATAGCTATGACTCATGTACAAAAAGACTCTCTCATTTCAGGTTCTACCTAAATGTCATCAGCATCGTGCGGGCTGGACATTTTCTGTTTGTCCCTTTGGACTCTCTCTCTATCCTTTCACACCCTGCTTTGTGCTCAGTGAGGCTGACCTGTAAGGGTTGCATCATTGAGCTCTCTTGTCCTCTGGATTCCAGCTGGTTGGCCAATGAAGGGCATCAGTGGGAGACGGGGTGGGGCAGAGTGAATATTCTCTTTGGTCCCTCCCTGTATTATCTCTTCTGCAAAGGCCAATGCTCCTGTTAGGTGGTCCTCTCCATATGCCGTTCTCTCGGGATTCTGGAAACTTCATGGATGGTTGTGGTTTTCTGTTGTTACCAGTCTTGGGGTTGTTCTACATTATCCTTTTATTAGGATATAGGTTTCTCTGTATCCTGCCCACACCTTTGTAAACAGTCCTTTTATTAAGTTCTCCTTAAATATCTACTTTGAACATGCTGTTACCTTTTGTGATCCAGACTGAAATACAGTTGACCTTGGAAACACAGGTTTGAACTGCATTGGTCCACTTACACAAGGATTTTTTGAGTAGTAAATACTACATTACTGCATCATCTGCCATTGGTTGAATCCATGGAGCCATGTATATGAAGGGCTGACTATAAATTATACAAACATTTTTGACTGTGTGGAGCATTGCCGCCCCTAATCCTCAGGTTGTTCAAGGGTAAACAGTACATCCTAAACACAGAATCATGGAATCAAATAATATTTTAGCTGCAAACAATGGACATTATCTATTCAACCTTTCTCATTTTACTGATGAAGAAACTGAGGTAGAGGGATGTCAAGGGATTTGCTCAAAGTCACCAGATACTATGTGACAGACTGGGGGCCAGAACCCAGATCTTCTGGGTATCTTCAGTACATTTTCCACAACAGAATCCTCTGCAGAAGGTCTTGGGCATCACAGTAGGTGTTCACTGACGGTGTCTGTCCGGGACAGTTAGTCCTGGTGAGTTGGCCAGTAGGGAGATTTTCCTACCTACAGCAGCTTCTGGCCAAAATATTATCAGCAGCTCCAGGCAGGGACTCAGGAGGCTGAAGATATTGAAAATCCAGCAACCCATACAGTATTTTGAGGAGTAATTGCCAAAGATCCTAGTTAAACTTGGCTCCCAGACTTTTACCCCAGTCTGTAGGGATAATAAAGGGGCAGTTGCATCAGTTGGAGCCTTTAGCTCTCAGTGCCCAGGTATTCTCCACAGACAGGTGGAGGGGGTGGGCAGGGGAGTGGTTGCAATTAGGCAAGACAGGTGTCACTACACAGGCATGAGAGAACAGAGGCAGGGGTAAAATAATTACCATAAATTAAATGCCTCAGTGCCAGGAACTGCACTGGGGGTTTTCCATTCATTATTTTGTATAATTCCCAAGCATAACCCTCATTTCACATATGAGAACATTTATGCAAAAAAGTTATACCTGTAGTGAGTGGAAAACAAGCCCCAGAGGAGACATAGAGTTCAAGATACATTGAGAACACAGTTACGGTGGCAACAAAGATCATAAAATGTTTGTTATTGCCTGTCACCAAGTCAGGTGCTGGGGACAAATGAGAACTGAAGGTCAAGAAAGGAGCACTGTGAACTAGAGAGACTTAGTTGCTCACAGGGTGTCTGTACGCTATGGGCTGTGGGGCTGGGTGCATAGGAGAGAGTGCAGATGACTAGCGTTTAGTTTGAAGGCATTATGATTGGAAAGTACAGGGTCCCATGGGGACCCATAGAAGGTGCAAGCATCTTAGGCTGGGGACAGAACAGGGCAATGAAGGTTTCACAGAGGAAGTGACCCATGAGTTAAGAACTGAAGGATGAATAGGAGTTGGCAGATGAAGTAGGAAGGAAATGTGGTTCAGGTAGAATGCATAGCATCTGCAAAGGTCTGCTCTTAAGAGAACTCCTGGCAAAGAAGTTTGTTGGAGTTGATCATAGATGTTAGATGGAAGTAGAAGGGGGCAAGGTTGAAAAGCTACGTCAAGATTATTATAAGTTGAGCCTGTAGATCATGTTAGGGAATTGAATTTTTTTTTCCCTCCTCAGAGCATTAGAGAGACACTGAAGGTTTCTAATAGGGAGATGACATGACCCAATTTCAGGGGTCACTGATCCTTGGACAGAGATCGCTGTCTGCTCTGGTTTTGTTGGATGAATGAAAAGACTGCGCTCTGTTTAGGGTGGGTCTGTAAGGTAGACAGCATGAGGTGGAGCTCCCAGGGCCCATGGGTGTTAATTATCCCTGACTGAGAGCCAGGCTCCCCAGGTATCTTAGTAGGTATCTTGTTTGTGTCACTGACAGTGCTTGGCTGTGTTTGTCACTCTATTTACACTCTTTGCCCAACTCCAAGTAATTTGTATTCACTTTTTCATCTTGCTTCCTTTAGAGTTTTGTCCTGTTTTGAAAAAGAACCCAAGGTGTTGTTCAGCAGAGATGGTGAATTTTTGTTGTGTGATAGTATAAGTAGTAGGCTTTTCTTTTTAACTAACCTCTATGTTTTGTTTGCTTTTCCTTTTTTCATTCAGTACATGCCAGCCCCGAGCTGAGACAATAGCTCAGGGTATTTAGCTGCCTTGGATAGATTTGGAAAACTTGACTTTGAATTTGGATCTGGCCATGTCATATAATCACATCTTGCTGAATTTTGGGACCCACAACATTCATAGGAAAGGTATTTCCAGACAGGAGGAAAGCAGGAAAGATTGCTTATAAAATATGAATGAATATAGAACTCAGACCTTGGCTGTATCTGTATGTGCATTAAACTGTCCAGAGAAGTTACTTAAAATATGCTTACTGAATAAAAGAGGGAAGTGCTTGGCTATTCTTTATAACTAAAAGCAAAATGTTCTTGAAGTAATAGCTACCTGTACACGAGCACTGTCTCCTTTTCTCTCCTTTTCTTTTCCATTCTACTCTATTAAAAAAAGAAAATGTTGGTTACAAGCCACTAAAAGGATTTCAGAACTCACTAATGATTGGGCTTTTAACGTACAATTGGAGAAACACTGCTATATAGGATTTAACCAAAATGTATTTTTGCTAGCATCTCACTGTGGCAAAGAAACTATTTCTACCTGAACTATGGAGTAGCTAAGTCCTACCTAATTGTTGGGGTGTCTGAAGATTGGTGAAGATTTCCACAGAGACTCTTGCCTTATTGGAAGGGTGGCAATTTAATTTTTTTTCAAGCCCTGTCTTTATGTGGTTATGAGATGGTAAACCCTTGAATCCCACTGTATTCAGGAGTGTGTTTAGTAGCATTTGATAGCTGTCTATTGGTTCTTTCCCACAAGGAATTTATTTTCAGTTCACACTCAAATCAGAGCATTATTCCTCTGACTGAAACAAATGATATGGTGGACTTACTGCTGATCAGTAACTCTGAAACAGCTGGCTAGAATTCAGAATGCCGAGATGAGAGAGAGAAAGCTGCAGGACTAGGCACACAGAAAGAGCTGCCTTTCCTGTGTTCTAAAGTAATTGGAAGCATGAATTTTAAAGATTCTATTGAAGGGAGCCGTTCTACTTAGCATTAACTGTTAATTGCATCTTAGACCTGAAAATAAGTGAATGAGTAGAGACTTGAGAGTTTTTCATGTGCCATGATGGAAACATAAAAACCTTTTCAGTCCCAGCTGTTGTGGAATAAAACCATGGAAATGATGGGACCCTGGGAAGAGGATTGGAACCATAAAGGCAAGAAGAAAATAAACCTAGGTGGAACAGATCAGAACAAAGACATCTTCTCAGCTTTCTGAGCTAAGAGGTTTCCTCTAATTCTTTAATGAAGGAAGGTTAGAAATTGATATGAGAACCTCAGTGCAGGTGTAAAGTGTTAAATCACACTTTAAGTAAGTGAGCATTCAACATTACATGCCTCTCCTTTGGTCTGTGGACTCAGTCATTCTCCCAAATCATTTGTGTGGCATTTATAAATCATAAATCTATTATCCAAATTAAAACAGACAAATCTATTCTCAACTGGTTCTATCCTGTCCTACATAAGTATAGTTTTTGCTTTGCATTCAGCAAAAAAGAAAAAAAGATTCCCTTTCTCCTATGGTCTGAATGTTTGTATACCACCAAAATTCATGTTGAAATCCTAACCCCCAAAGGGGATGGTATTAGCAGATGGGGCCTTTAGGAGGTGCTTAAGTGAAACCCTCATGAATGGGAATAGTGCCTTATAAGAGAGACTCCAGAGAGATCCCTAGTCCCTTCTGCCATGTGAGGGCACAATGGGAGTGTGTGACCTGGGGAAGGATCCCTACCCAACCATTGCTGGTACCCCCTGATCTTGGACTTCTGGCCTCCAGAACCATGAACAATAAATTTCTGTTGTTTATAAGCTATCCTGTCTCTGATGTTTTTTTAACAGCACCCAAACAGACTCAGATACTTCCTGTAAAACTTGAATTATTGGGGATTCTCAGCAACAGCTTTCAAGAGGAGAACTTACATATGTGCATTATCCCTGCTTGTTCTCTGCAACCTTGTGGAGTGGACTTTGTGGTGTGGGCATTGTGTGTTTGCCTGACAAGTCCCCTTCTTCTCTTTCTCCAGGGATCTCTTCCCTTTCAACCTTGCCTTCCTCAAGAGCCCAGTTCTTGATGAGCTATTTCCCCTATGTGCTGGCTTTTGACTACTCTTTTCCTCCAAAAACATACCTGTATGTGTTGTAGTGTCTCAGAACTAGGGCTAATCTCTTTAGAATTTTTGTAAGATGTTCATGAATTAAGGAAGACACATATTCTGGAAAATGTCTTCACTTTAACTGAGCCCTTCTATGCCCTAACCCACAGGTTAGACATAATTAGGCCAAAACTTTCATTTCTTAATCTTGACAAAGGATCTAAGGCTCAAAGGAGTTGTTAACTGGAGCTAATTCCTCCTCAAAAGGAATATCCTACCAGCCAGACTTTTAAGTTTCTTGGTCCATCATTATATTTTTCTAGGGGGAAAAAGGCAAGGCTGTTTTCTGGGCTTTATGATTTTTCATAGAGATTGTTGGTGAATTTGTTCTGGTTTGTATTGGAGCACTGGTTTGTACCATATTGTGAGGATTAAAAGGAAACTAGACTGAAACATTTCAGTTGAATATATTAAGTTTTGTTGCTGCTCCATGCTCATTACTTGTCTAGAGATTCTATGAGATACTCACTAAATATAAGGAGAAAATGGGAAAAGAAACAACCCAACATCTTTTGAAAGCTTACCTATTTCACAGGCTTACGCACACCATCTCACTTAATTCTGTCAGTGTTTTAGTTGAGTATTACCTACATTTTATAGAAGAGGAAACTGAGGTTCATGTACTGTTTTGTTCATGGCCATACAGATCACAGAAGAAAGATTTTAGTTCGGTTTTTGCTATCTCTAAATTTCATACTTTTTCCATTAATCCATGAAAACTTCTAACTTCCCCAAAGCTTATAACTTAGATGGGGGCTACTTCAGACATTAAAAAGGAGATAACATTAATATACGAAGTAATATATGTTAAACATCTAAAAAATGAGAGATCAGTTGTATTGAGATAAGATTGGGTAAGTAAGCCAGGGCTGATTTCATAAATAAAACTCAGTTCCCACTCAGACATGTAAAGAGCTAGAAAGAGTATCTCTCACATTCTTACAATAAAAAAACAAACAAACAAAAAACAAAAAACCCTCAAAACTACACAAATTGTAAGTTCATGACTTTTTTTGGAACATGTTAGAGAACCTGTCACAGGGTAACCACCTGGCCCAAGATCTAAGGAGAGACAGGCCATGACAGGGAGAGACAAGACATGGGCACTGACTTACCTGGTGTAGACACAAGTAGACTCTGGTTAGAAGAGTTCCAGTTGGGAAACAGAGAATTGGTGGAGGCCAAGTATGCACTGTGAGAGAGTGTGAAGCCCCTTTGGGCCACAGAAATTGGGTGAACCTGAAATCTTTTCAGGGTTTTTCTCCACAAACCTACTGAGCACTTGTAGAAAAGGTTGGAGGGAGTCCTAAGAAAGTGTCCTAATATAGTGTGGGAAACAAGAGCTGCTGAAGGATAGCCCCGGGATTCCACCTGGACCCCTCTCACCAAATTTTCCCATGGGATGAAAACTTTAATCTATAGGGGGGAAAGGCAACAGAGTTGTTTATAGTACACTGGTGAAAACTCATTGCAGTTGGGGGAAGGGAACTAGAAAAAAGACACCACGCCAGAGACCTTCCTTGGTGGCGCAGTGGTTAAGAATCTACCTGCCAATGCAGGGGATATGGGCTCGATCCCTGCACCAGGAAGATCCCACATGCTGCGGAGCAACTAAGCCCGTGAGCCACAACTACTGAGCCTGCACTCTAGAGCCTGTGAGCCACAATTATTGAGCCTGTGTGCCACAACTCCTGAAGTCCACGTACCTAGAGCCTGTGCTCTACAACAAGAGAAGCCACTGCAATGAGACACCTGAGCACTGCAATGAAGAGTAGCCCCAGCTCGCCACAACTAGAGAAAAAGCGTGCATAGCAACGAAGACCCAACACAACCCAAAATAAAATAGATAAATAATAAAATAAATCTTTACAAAAAAGAAAGGAAAAAAGTACTATTCCATTAGGGGAGGGGCAGAAATAGGAGATATGTTGGGCCTGTAACTACATCGGAGGAGGAGCAGAAGCACTGAGATGACCATATCCCTGAGAAGCTTAGTTTGCTGAGAGTAACTAGAAGCCATGACATCCAGTAAAAATGAGCATACCTATCTCTAATGCTCAGATATTGTTTTTATTTATTTATTTATTTATTGGCTGTGTTGTGTCTTTGTTGCTGCACACAGGCTTTCTCTAGTTGTGGCAAGTGGGGGCTACTCTTCATTGTGGTGTGCGGGTATCTAATTGCGGTGGCTTCTCTTATTGCAGAGCACAGGCTCTAGGTGCACAGGCTTCAGTAGTTGTGGCACATAGGCTCAATAGTTGTGGCTCACGGGCTCTAGAGCTCAGACTCAGTAGTTGTGGCTCATGGGCTTAGTTGCTCCACAGCACGTGGGATCTTCCTGGCTCAGGGGTCGAACCCATGTCCCCTGCATTGGCAGGTGGATTCTTAACCACTGTGCCATCTAGGAAGTCCCCAGATGTTGGTTTTTAAATGCCATTCTTCAATAAAAGAAATCAGTGTTCCTTAGAAAAGTGGTCCATTCCTGGACTGAAGCAAGGAAAATACAGGATGATCCTGGAGCATTTTGAGGTGTCAAAAAGCAAAGAAAAAATAATTTAGTTTCATTTCAAAAGAGTATAAGAGCCAAAAGAGCTCCTATTGGCCAAATTTGTAATAATTTGAGCAATGCAATAAATAATCATAGTATTGGATTATAAGCCAAAGAATAAAGTAAATATCCATGAGTGTATACTGATATAAATCAATAACTGAGTAAATATATAAACGAAGAAGTGATAAATTGTCCTTTTAGAAAAATTCCAAATAATAAATTTTGAAGGAATGAAGGAAGTGGAAAAATCACCATTAGAATACAATAAAAATCACAGTAAAAGTTGCTATAGTCAAGTTCCACTGATGGGTGCTAAAAATCAATGAATGAAAGTTTGAGGAGAAACAGAATATTTATAGCATCTTAAAGTGCTTTCCTCTAAATATTTGTTACCTACAAAAGGAAAAATAGTAACTTTAAAGTGGAGAAACCTGGAAAAACCACCTTAGCCAAGTGATCTCAAGTAAGATGTATCAACATCATGTAATCTCTGGTATGATGCATTGAAGGTGGCACCCCTCTTCAGTGGTATTCTTCCAAAAAGAACACATAGCATCTCTAACTACATAACATGTATATTTAAGCATAAAATTACAAGCTATTTGAAGATAAAGATGTAAAATGTGTTTATTTTTTTCAGTCCTTCTAAAAAGGAGATAAAATGGAATATAGTCAAAACTTTAAAAAGGAAAAAAAAATACCAGCCATAAGTGCTAATATAATACTAGTTTTTGAATATGACATGCGGCTCTGAGCTTCCTTGATCCCAAGGTAGAAAAAGAATCACAGGGAATAAACACGAAACTTCACAAGGACAAAGTTTTCCACCAGTATTTTTTTTTGCACCACTCCAAGCATGTATTTTGAAAGAGGAGGGAAAAGGCACCTATAATTCTATGCCAAATTTACCTTTGAATGTTCATTCTTGTCCTGTTTGAATATACATATTATATATCTATAGTCACAGTATAAATGTCATTTGGTGTTGATTTATTCACTTATGTCCTAAACATTTTCCATATTTCTACATAGTCTTCAAAGTTATCATTTTAATGCTTATATAATACTCTGCCATGAAAATGCCATAACTTACTCACATATTTCCCTATTGTTGGATATTTAGGCACTTAATGTTTCTTGATACTAAATTCTGGAAGAAGCTTTTTATGTGGGGGTTCCCAAAAGAGACATGAAGCAATGAAAAAGACAATGTCACTGACAGCACTTTATACAATACAGAAAAAACTTTCATGTGAATGTTACGTATAATCATTTTCCATCAGAGGTAAGGTGAAGGTAGGATCCAAAAATGTAAACCAGTGAAGTAAATTTACCAAAGGCTCAGCTATTGCAGGATTGATTTGTGGGCATTGTATATTTTTGTCTGCCTTTCCATGTTCAACACTGAACCTTTCATGTAACTGAGCTGAGTAAGTACATGTTGATGTAAACATACTCCCATTCTCATTATTCCATCTCTGTACCTGCCTTCACTTTGGAGGAAAATGCATCTCAAAATCATATTATTTCCAAGCTTTAAAGACAGAGTTGTGTGGTAGTAAGAAAGTACTTATATGCAAAAAAGGAAATATGAGAATGCCTTTGGTTTAGGAAGAAAAGGAAAACAAAAGCAATCTCAAAGCTATGTACCACAAAGAATAAAAATGTATTTAGTTGTGGAGCAAGTAATATTCTTCAAAAACCCATGCTTTTCTAGTCCTTCTTTCAAAACTAGATGAAAAATCAACAAGCTTTTCAATGTTTTCAAGTTGATTGTGGGAATAATTAGACATTATTGTACTGTTGGGATATGAGAAACTTACTCAAGTCTAACAAAAAAAATCTTTGTGAAGAAATCAAGCTTTCTAAAGGGCCAGGTGTCTGCTCACTTATATAAAACTGCATGTTTAAACTCTGAGTTCATCAGAGTGTTCTTAATCTTCACTGATATGTTTTCCTTTTAAGTATCTTACCCTTTTCGATTATGTTCTTGGTGATTGGAGTGATGATTAAAAAAAATGAACAGTATTCCAGTTTTGTAAATATTTTCATTTTTTTGTTTCCTAGCCATGAAATTATCTTTTTCCCTTCTTTGAAAGTTTTATTTTTAGAAGTCCTAGAATTCACCTGTGTTTCAACTCTAAATTTACATTTCTTTACTATAACATATTCCAAGATGATATGATAATGTCTGGGGTGTTCTGTAGTTTCCGTACTAGATGTCTGGTATAAAACTGGTATGAAGTCTTTCCATTTACCCTTCCTGTGAGCATGTGGGTTGTTCCATCTAATTATTGACATCGTTCATCAATTCTGAAAAATTATGAGTGATTATGCCTTCCAATATTGCTTCTTTATTATTATTTATGTTCTCTCCTCTGGAACTCTTGATTTAATAAGCATAGAACATTTTTATCTGTCCTTTATGTCTTTTAACTCCTCTTTCATACTTCCCAACTCTTTGTCTGTGGATAATTTCTTCACACCTATCTTCTGGGCCACCGGTTCTTTTCTCAGCTGTGTGTAATGTGCGAATCTGTGCACACAATTTTATTCGTAATTATTATATTCTGTTCTTCACTTATGTGTAATTTATAATTTATGTTTTGTCTTGCCATTTGCCTGAACCAATTTATTCCAAAAGTCTGTGTGTATGGACTATGTTATGATCAACTATTAATAATCTGGCTTCCTAAGTAAGCATATAAAATAAAAAAATTTTAAGGAAATGACAATGAATAACTTTTTAGTATTGAGCCATGAAATATCTGGACTATACTTAAAAAATAAAGGCACTTGCTGTTTATCTGAAATTACAATTAAACTGGGTATTTTGTATTTATTTGTTAAATCTGGCAAGCCTAAGAAATGTAGAGGTGCACCATGCTGAGTAATGTGACATTCCTTACAGTAAAATAGAAGACATACGTTGCCAGTTTGCAGTAATCAGGTACTGGAGAATCTAGATATTTTGCCAATAGAATGTCCCAGTTCTTCAGGTATCCGCTGGTTCATGAGCTTGGAGATGTTTGCCCAGGTACCTGGCTTTTTCCCAGATCATATGTGTATCATAAATCATGTATAACCTGAACATATTCTCATGCTTCTAGAAATCTCACTTAACAGCTAAATGTCTTGTTCCTGGCAGTTTTGTAGTGCAAGATTCAAATTAATACCTTAGAAACATGACAAATTATTTCTTGTCATAGACATTTCCAGTGGGTTGTAAACTGTCACAATCATAAATGTGAAAAAGATGTGATCATTGCAGCAGTGACTTTCATGCTGTGTTTTTTTGTGTCCTACGGTTCCTGTGAGGTGTTTCTAAGTCCTCAGTGAGGGTAAAGCTCTCAGTTTCTGATCAAATCCAGGTTGGTCAGTTTTTATCTGCTATGTGTATCTGGGCTCTCTCCACATATTTCATTTGAATAAAGGGTTCTGCTGTTAATAAATAATTTGAAAATTGATAACTTGGAGACATACAGGCTTTGGTGTGAGAAAAACTTACATCTTACCTTGCTTTGGGTGCTTATCTTCTATGTAAACTTAAGACTCTTTACTTAACCTCTCTAAACTTATTTCTCAAATGAGAAAAGAGAGAATAATAAAACTTTCCTCATAGGTCTTTTTATTTTTTCTTTTTGTTGTGTTGAGAACAGTTAGCATGAGATCTACCAGTTTAACAAACTGTTTTTTTTTGCTCTTTATTGGAATATAATTGCTTTACATTCTTATACCAGCTTTTGAGGCACACCAAAGTGAATCAGCTGTATTTATACATATATCCCTATATTCCCTCCCTCCCGCGACTCCCTCCCACCCTCCCTGTCCTAGCCCTCTAAGGCATCACCCATCATCAAGTTGATTTCCCTTTGTTTTACAGCAACTCCCCACTAGCTATCTCTTTTACGGTTGGTAGTGTATATATGTCTATGCTACTCTCTCACTTTGTCTCAGCTTCCCCTTCACCCCCTGTCCAACCCCGTGTCCTCCAGTCCATTCTCTGCATCTGCATCCTTATTCTTGCCCTGTCACTGGGTTCATCAGTACCATTTTTTTTTTTTTAGATTCCATATATATGAGTTAGCATACAGTATTTGCTTTTCTCTTTCTGGCTTACTTCACTCTGTATGACAGACTCCAGGTCTATCCACCTCATTACATATGGCTCCATTTTATTCTTTTTATGGCTGAGTAATATTCCATTGTATATATGTACCACATCTTCTTTATTCCTTCATGTGTTGGTGGGCATTTAGGTTGCTTCCATGTCCTGGCTGTTGTAAATAGTACTGCAATGAACATTATGCTACATGTTTCTTTTTGGATTATGGTTTTCTCTGGGTATATGCCCAGGAGTGGGATTGTTGGGTCATATGGTAGTTCTAGTTTTAGGTTTTTAAGGAAGCTCCAAACTGTTTTCCATAGTGGCTGTACCAGCTTATATTCCCACCAACAGTGCAGGAGGGTTCTCTTTTCTCCACACCCTCTCCAACGTTTATTGTTTCTAGATGTTTTGATGATGGCCATTCTGACTGGTATGAGGTGATACCTCACTGTGGCTTTGACTTGCATTTCTCTAATGATTAGTGATGTTGAGCATCTTTTCCTGTGTTTGTTGGCCACCTGCATGTCTTCTTTGGAGAAATGTCTATTTAGGTCTTCCGCCCATTTGTGGATTGGGTTATTTGCTTTTTGGTATTAAGCTGCATGAGCTGCTTGTATATTTTGGAGGTTAATCCTACAAACTTTTAAGTGCACAATAAGGTATTGTTAACTATAGATGCTATGCTGTACGATGGGTCTCTAGAACTTATTCATTTTGCAGGTGTGAAATGTTATACCCATTGAACAGAGATTTCCCCTTTCTCTCTCCCCCTAGCCTCTGGCAACCGCCATTCTACTCTCTGTTTCTATGAGTCTGGCTATTTTAGGTAACTCGTATAAATAGAATCATGCAGTATATACCTTCTGCGACTGGCTTATTTCACTTAGCAAAATGTCCTCCAGGTTCACCCATGTTGTTGCATATGGCAGAATTTCCTTCTTTTTAAAGGCTGAATAATATTCTGTTGTATATATATGTCATATTTTATTTATCCATGCATTTGTTGATGGACATTTAGGTTGTTTCCATATCATGGCTATTGTGAAATAGTGTTGCAGTGAACATGGAAGCGCAGATATTTCTTTGAGATCCTGATTTTAATTCCTTTGAATATATAACCAGAAGTGGGATTGCTGGATCATATGGTAAGAAAAAATGAGATAATTAATTTAAAATGTTTAGTACAGCAGTTGGTAAATAGTAAATAAGCAATAAATGTTAGCTACTATAATTATTTTGTTAAAAGTAATCTGTGATTCATTTAATAATTCATTGAACTAATATTCACCTAATTGTAGCTTCTGTTTTAAGCCAGTGTTGAATAAACTTTTTCTCATATAATCTTCACAAGAGTATGCTGAGGTCATTGTGTTCTCATTCTATGGGGAGGAAATTGAGACCTGGGTAGATTGGTGAGCTGCAGTGTTCATTCAGCTGTAAGTGGCAGACTGGAGTTTTGAAATTGGGTGGCCTGAATCCAAGTACAGTATTTTTCTCATTAAACCCAAACTATCTCCTCTAGAGTTAACAAGGAGCACACTGATCATGAATTATAATATCATTTAGATTTTTAGATCTATGGATTTTGTAGTTTTGCAGAAAAGTTGCCATATTAAATAATTACCCAGTGTCTTCTTTCTAAGCATCAATGTAATGTGATTAATGTAAGTGATCAGAAGAATTTTTAAGGGCCTTTGTGTCAGGTGCTCTCTGATTACTTACTTCCTGAATTCTGGAGGACTGTTGTTTGCTGCATTAATTGATGTAGTAGTCTTCAAGAATGAAGGAAAGCCCTTTGTTACCTTACCCTTTGGAGAGCCTTGCATTACTTTTCTATAATTATTTCTGTAGGTTAATGATATCAAAAAGCATTCTGCAGCAGCTAAAGTGAACTGCTTCTGATAAAAATATTGTTATGGCAAATCATACCAAGTAGAGCTTCTTTTCTATGCTGCTGAAATACACAAATGCCTTTTTTTCAAGTATTAAAATAGTTTCTAGTTAGCACAACAGGTTATCTCAGTCATTGGGAATGGCAACTTAGGGTCATTTAATCAGGGATTTTTTTTTGTCTGCTGGTGAAATGACATCAATTGAAATATTCTTTCTTCACCTGAATTTCCATTTTAATATATCCCAATAAGTGATCAGTAGAACACGTCTCCTCTCTCTTTAGTTCCTATAATATTGTTGCTGTTTATGAAACATCATTTGTGTCTGGCGCTTTACACAGATTATTTCACTTAACCTTTATTACAACCCAGCAAGGTAGATCTTATTCCATCTTAAAGATGACGAAACTGAAGCCAAGGAAGTTAAAACTGTCCACTTAAAGTTTCACTTCCTATACGTGAAGCAGCTAGAGAATTGATTCTCAGTTTTTGTTAATTCTAAAGCTGAAGCTCCTTCCTGATATAAATAGAAATAAACCCAAATATTAAACAATTCCACAAATGATGTACATGATTACAAGTATATAGGAAAGCACCACTTAGGGTGCAGTGGAAATCATTGTGATAAATACAGGAATAGTGAACATTTTTGGAGGATTTATTATGAGCTCAGCATTATGTAGCACATTACAGATATTAACTAATTTATGCACAAAAGCCCTTGAGGTAAGTATGTTTTTATACCCAACTTACAGATGAGAAAATTGAGGTGTAGAAAATTAGATCACTCTCACAACATCCACATTTAGCAAATTGGGGAAGCCTTGGGTTTTAACTTGATTCTGTGTCATCAAAGTCCTCATCTTCACCTTTAGATGATGCAGTGATTTTGGTTCTAGTTATTCCCTTCCATAATTAATATCTTGCCAGGTTCTGAATCTGTGCCATATTTTAAATGCTGGCAGAAACTGTATATTGATTTAGCCTAGGGGGAGCGGAATCTGGTTTGTAATCCAGACTTCCCTTGTATCTTCTAGAAATAAGGAAGAATGTCTTCCATGCTAATTTTCCATTAATCCAGTAGCTTTGCTGCATGGACTTGTAAATGATGCTTAGTTTTAGTTTGGAAAATGCATTTTTCTATTATTTAAAAAAAGATCTTGACTCTCTTTTTAGAAATACATGTTATTTTCCAAATACTTTTCATTTTATTTCTATGTATTATTTACAGATTTTTAAAAAAACCTCTTTGTGGAAAAGCTTCTATATTTTAAAACTAGACTTTTGTCATGATTTTAAAAAATACAAATCATTAAATCCATGTTCTATTACAAATCTATTTTTTTTTTGAGTGTAGTTTTCCCTTCATTTTTTTTTTTTTTTTATTTTTTTTTATTTTTTTATTTTTTGGGGGGTACACCAGGTTCAATCATCTGTTTTTATACACATATCCCCGTATTCCCTCCCTTCCTTGACTCCCCCCCCCTCGAGTCCCCCCCACCCTCCCTGCCCCAACAAATCTATTTTTAACCACTTTCTATATCTTACTGTTCTTTTGTTTTGGCCATTAAAAATTTAAATATCTTTATTTATGCATTAAACACTGTGCCAGGTTTTTTTTAAATAAGCTTTTAACAACATGGTCCATGCTTGATGTTTCCATTGTACTTGAAATTCCTTATCTTTGGAATCTCTCCCTAATGATCAAGGGGTTTTATAATAGCAAGGTTCTTGTTTAAATAAAAATATCACAAAATAATAATAACTCTTACGTAGTGTTTCTGTAAGTTGTGCCAGGCACTATTCTAAGTGATTTATACATATTGACTCATCCTCAACACAGCATATGACAGATGGAGAAAGAGAGATACAGGAAATGTAGTGGCTGCCCAACGCATTCAGTGAATAAGGGGCGAGGCTGGATTTGAAACAAGGCAGGCATCCTCTGGACTCTGTTCTCAACCATTACATCATATAGCATCACATAGTAATGAAAGCAACTAATTGAAAGCATTAAAATCAGTTCATGATGTTTCCAGATTGTAAAAGGATAAACCTAATAGGATCTAGTTCATTATTATAGCACCAATAAATCATTCAACCATTGAACAAATATTTATTGAGCTCCTGCTGTGTGCTTGTCACTGTGTGAGGCATAGATGATGTAAATAGATAGGATCCCTGATTTCATGGATCATTCAGCCTGTTGAGGAACACCAATGTTTTAATGAATGGTTGCAGGGGAGTAAACATGATGTGTGATATGACAGGGATGTTTCAGGGGACAGAGGACTTAGCCATGTCTATGCATCAGGAAGGGCTTCTTTGAAAAAGTAACATTTTTCCAGTGAGACCTGAAGGATGAGTTAGAAGAAAGTCAAGTAAGAGGCAACAGCAGAGTTATTTCTAGGTGGAGGTAGCAGGCGTTGGGGGGAGGTTATAAGGCAGTCTCCAGGCTCCATCTGCAGCCTGCAGACAAGGTTCTGTGCACAGAAACAGCAGAAGTGAGGCTAAAGAGCAGAGCAGGCCAGGTAATGGACAGCTCTGAAGCCACATTAGAGAGTTTCCCCTTTATCTCAGAGGCAAAAGGAACTCCCATGAAAGAGTTAACATCTGGGGAGTGACATGATTAGATTTGCATTAGAGAAAGAATATTCTGGCTACCACATGGAGAGTAGATAGAAAGTTTGTGCCTGTGAAGGGGCAAGTCTCTAGTCAGGGAGGCCAGTTAGGAGGCTGTAGTCCAGTAACAATGGTGCTCAGGTCTAGAGTGTTAGAGGAAATGCAGAGAATTGGACAGATTTAAGAGATACATAAAAGGTAGAATCAGTAGGACTTGGTAAGTGACTGGGTGTGAGGATGAGGAGTTGAGGGTCAGATGTTTCTGGCTCTGGCAGAGAGAAGGACACTTATGCCATTTCCTGAGATAAAGAACCCTGGATGTGTGCATAGGCCATGGAGGAGAGGTGAAGATAATTGCATTATCTCTGTGTGCTGAGTGTTAGGTGCCTCAGACGTCTGAATGAAGATGTTAAGAGCCTACATCAGTGCACATAGCACACAGTAGGTGCTCAATAAATATTATTGAGTTGAATGAATGTATGGTTGACAGTGGGGTGTATGTGTTTGGAGCTCAAAGTCAGGCCTGCAGAGATAGAGATGAAGATTTCTAAAATAATAGCATGTAGATGACAACCAGAGCCAAGGCAGAACTGAGATGTGGGAGTGTGATGAGTGAGAAAAGCAGAAGGCCTGGGACTGAGTCTTGGGCAGTGCCAACATTCAAGCACTAGGCAGAGGAAGAGGAGGCTGTAAAGGAGAAGTAGCCAGCGAGAGAGGAGGAATATCACCGGAGTGCTGTGCCACAGAAGCAGAGGGAATATACTCTTTTCAGAGGTCAGAGTGTCAAATACCTCAAACAGATCAAGCAGCATAAAGACTGAAAAACATTTCTTAGATTTAGAAATAAAGTCACTGATGACCTAGTTGCATCAGAAAGTGGTGAAGGCTGAAGCCAGATGGGAGTGGGTTGAGAAAATGAAGACAGCAAACATGGACAACTTGTAAGAGAATATTGGCTGTGAATGGAAGAAGAGATAACAAAAAATAAGATCAATAAAAATAATACTACAACACTTGCATTTTCTTTGCCCCTTTTCCTTCCTGAATAAATCAGTTCTAAAGCTATTGGGTGGGGTAAAGGAAGAGAGCTGTTCACATGAGTGGATGGCTGGTGGGAGATGTTGAAGCCTGAGCAGGGTGAGGAGTGTGTCCACAGTGAGGGTGGGGGGAGGCCCAGTTTGAGATGTCCCAAGCGCCCAGTTTGAGATGTCCCCAAGGGGGAAGAGAGGGCTGAACAGGACGACTTTGCCGAAAAGTAGCTGCATGGGCTGTTGGAACCTGAGCAAGGTTAAGTGAGCATCTTAGTCTGGATTCTCAAGAAAAGCAGAATTAATAGAAGATAGAAAGATAAAGCAGCTGAGAGATGTTTACTCAGCTCATGTGATTATGGAGGTTGAGAAGTCCAAGATATGCAATTGACAAGCTGGAGACCCAGGAGAGCCAATTCGTGTAAGTTCCAATCTGAGTCCAAAGACTTGGCAACCAGAAAAGCCAAAGGTATAAGTTCCAGGCCAAGTTCAAATGCAAATCCAGGAGAAGTCTAATGTTCCAGCTTGAAGACAGTGAGGCAGAGAGCAAGAATTCTTCCTTACTCTGATTTTTATTCTATTCAAGCCTTCAACAAATTGGGTGAGGCCCACCCACATGGAGGAGAGCAATCTGCTTTACTCAGTAAATGAATTCAAATGTTAATCTCATCCAGAAACTCCCTCACAGACACACACAGAAATAACATTTAGGGACTTCCCTGGTGGTGCAGTGTTTAAGAATCCGCCTACTAATGCAGGGGACACAGGTTCAATCCCTGGTCCAGGAAGATCCCACATGCCGTGGAGCAGCTAAGCCCGTGTGCCACAACTACTGAGTCTGTGCTCTAGAGCCTGAGAGCCACTGCTACTGAGCCTGTGTGCCACAGCTACTGAAGCCCATGTGCCTAGAGCCCGTGTTCTGCAACAGGAGAAGCCACCGTGATGAGAAGCCTGTGCACCTCAACGAAGAGTAGCCTCTGCTCTCTGCAGCTAGAGAAATCCCATGCACAGCAATGAAGACCTAATGCAGCCAATAAATAAATTAAATTAAAAAAATAAAAGAAATAGTGTTTAAACAAGTATCTCGACATCCCATGGCCCAGTCAAGTTGATACATAAAATTAACATCACAGTGTTAATATATGAGGGTGCTCTGGCTGAAATTTGAAAGTCCAAGTCGGATGAGGAATGTGTCTATGTGAGGGGATGGGGAGAGAAGTCCTGGTGTGAGGTGATAGAACCCAAATGAGGTGAGAAGGGCATCCATTAATGGAGGCAGTCTGGTATAAGTGTCACAGCATGGCAGGGTGAACATGCTGTCCACACAGAGAAGTAGCTTATGAGGGGAATCAGAGCCCAAGCAGAAGGAGCAGAGTGTCTACACTGTGGAAGGCTCAGCATGTGGTGTGGGAACACAGAGTGATGTGGGATGTGAGAAGGGTGTCATGAGAGAAGAAGATGGCCATGGTGCTGGCCTATTGGTTATACACAGGAAGATTGATCAAATATATAATATCTCAAACTGGGCTTTCCCCAGTGTGGACACACTCTTCATCCTTATTTAGCCTCTGACATCCCACACTAGGTCAGCCACTCATGTGGACAGCTCTTTTGCTTTGCCCCATCCAATGGCTTTAGGACTGAGTTATTAGGAAGGGAAAGCGAAAGGAAAAAGAAAAAATTGTATTGTTTTTATCAATCTTATTTTTTGTTATCTCTTCTTTCTTTCACAGCCAATAATCTCTTACAAGCTGTCCATATTTGATGTAAGAGTGTGTGTGTGTGTGTGTGTGTGTGTGTGTGTTTGTACAGATTCACTCCTTAGCTCTTTCCAGCAGAAAAGTCATGCAATAGCAACCCCAACTATAGCAAGGAGAACAGCAGGCGCCTGCATCTTGGTCTCTTATACCTGGAACTTGGAAGGGTGGCAAGTTTGACAGAAAAATCTTTTTTAGAATTGTAGGATCTACACACTAGGTCTGCACACAGAAATCAGAGACAAGTAAAAGGGGAAAGGCTGAAGATATGAGAAATCAGGAGTTGGGGATTACATTAAAAAGTGCTCTGAAAGCTTTTCTGGAAAGCCTGGTTTTAAGTCTATAACTGATCGCCCCCCGCCCCCCCCCCCCCGAAACAGATGAAGGCCATATTTAGGTAATGGAATGCAGTGGTTAAGAGTTTGGGCTAAGAAGTTAGGATGCTTGAATTCCTATGCTGGGTCTCTTATATTTAGATGTGATATTGGAAAAGCAACTCTCTCTGCCTTGATTCTTTACCTTTAAAATGAGGTATCTTAAAAACACCTACCAAATGATGATTGAATTTATACAGATAAGAACCCTGGAAAATGCCTGACTCATGGTAACACTCGATAAATGTTGACTATTATTATTTTTGATGCGCTAATGTGTAGAGGTCTGAAAATCTTTTTCAGTAGTTAAAATGAGAGGCAATGAGCACTTGAACAAATGTTGTGGTAGGGAGACTAAATTTGAGATGTATGAGGAGCTAAACATGGGGAGACTTGGTAACTAGATTGGAGTAAGGGGGTGGATTTGCGAAACTGGATGGGTGATATTGCTGTTCGTTAAAATTGGAGATGGTGAGCTGAAGATAGTGAATTCAATTTGATGTGTTAAGACTTAGGTGTCCAGGTGGAGATGCCCCACAAATAGTTGGGTATCCAAGTCTGAATTCTAGAGAGAGGTAATCAGCTACAGCCTCTAGCTAAACCATGAGATTGGAGTAGGGAGTTGGGTAGAAACTAGAGCTGAAGATTTGAGGGATGTGAGATGGATTTGACAAAGATTCTGTAAAAAACTCGAGAGTAAACAACAGCAATAAAAAGCCAACTGGGGGCATTTGCGGGTTAGCATGAGGTAGAACTCTGGTTCATGTCAAGGGAAAGATGGTGGTCCGATCCTGATGATAGTTAGGTGGCCCTGAGAGTGAAGGGGAAGGGCCTCAGTATACGGTGAGCAATTTCCCCATGTTAGAAACAGCTTCTGTCAGGCTGTCCCAAACACTAAGCCTTTATAATTCATTGTGTTCATGCATCATGGCCATATTGTTTTCCACGGAAGCATTTTGCCCAGAGCTAAACAGAAAGTCAGACTGGGTAGAACCATTATTGCAATCACCATGGTTTATGTCTGATCCCATCTTTGGTTGATTGTTATGCCTCAGAAGTCCTGGCCGGGCACCCCTCTGTGGCACTGTGCCTTCCTAGCAGATGAGAATGAGTGTAGTTTATTCAGTGATTTGGTACAGGCATCAATTTTAATGCTCAAAACAGGATTTTCTGTGCAGTGTGTCTAGGCATGAGGTTAAAAGGATAAAATGCCATTACATTTCCAGCACGGAAATGGATTAGTGTTGAAAACGTAGCAATTGCTTATGCAAGTTAAAAGTTTGTTAGATTTCACTCTGGATTTGTGTTCATCTGGGAACTTATGATAATGAAGGCTTTTGGTCCCAATTTGCCTCTCTAGGGGAGAAACACATACAAATCTATCTAATAACCCAGACTGACTTTTATCTCTGAACAGATGAATCGAGTGCAAAAAAGTGGAATGTAGATCTCTGTGCGTGCCTTTCACCACATTGCTTTTGCAGAAGACAGCACAATTTTGGAGTTGTTCTAAATGTAAGGGAGATCTACTGTACGACATGGTGACTAATAATACTGTACTGTATACTTGAAATTTACCAAGAGGGTAGATCTTAAGTATTCTCATGTCACACACCAAAAAATGGTAACTTGGTGAGCTGATGCATGGGTTAATTAACTGGTTTGTGGTAATCATTTCACAATATATACATATTAGAACTTCACCTTGTATACCTTAAATATATGCAATTTTTATTTGTCAAGTGTACCTCAATAAAGCTGGAAAATAAAGCTAAGGGGAAATACAAAATTAGAGAAAATGTATCAATAATTTCACTATATAAAATATTTTAAAGTTTAAAATATATAAACAATAATAAAAATTTTCCCACAGAATAAGAATAGTATGGCCATGTTTACACATTCAAGAAAATTCCCAGATAATTACAGGAAAAGAAATTTTACTCTCTCACACTGAATTTTGGTTGACTCCTTTCTGCATAAGAGTTTCAATGCTTTATTTTGCTTTCAGTATAGTATGATATTATATATGTGTATATATAATTGTAACTGTGTGTGGTAGTATATTTCAGTTTTCTATTACTCTGTAACAAACGAGTCCAAAACCTAGGGCTTGACCTAATCGTTTATTTTGCTCATGACTTTGTGGGCCGGGAATTCAGGAAGGACTCTGTTGGATGGTTGGTCTCTGCTGCATGTGTTATCTGTTAGGGTGGCTGGGGCTGGAGGATCCACTTCCAACGTGGCATCTTCACTCATGTCTGGCGCTCCTTAGCACCCCTCTCTCATTCTCAACTTTTTTCTGTCTTTCTCTTTCATTACATGGTGTCTCATCCTTCAGAGATTTTCCATGTGAGTTGGACCTCTTACCGCATGGTGATGTCAGGATAGTCGCATGGTTTAAAGAGGCAAGAAGCAAATAACTGGTACTTAAGGGTTACACCTGCACCTGGCACAGCATCAGTTCTGTGTTCTATTGGTCAAAGCAGACACAAGGCCTACTAGATTCAAGAGGAGAGAGAAATAAATTCCACCACTTGGTGGGAATATGGCAAGAAAGGACTATGTGTGGGTGATGTTGCAGCCGTCATCTTTAAAATGTGCAATAGGCCACAGAGCGAAATCAGGGAGACACTTCAAGGTTTCCAGTGCTTCTCTGAAAGTGTGATCCGCAGATCACCCGTGTTAGAATCACCTGGAGAGGGGGTGCATTGTAATATGTCGAGATCTGAGCCTCATTCCAGACTTTCTGGATCAGACTTGGAATCTCTGTGAGTGGGATTCTGTGGCTTTAACAAGCCCTCCAGGTGATGATTATGTGCACTAAGCCAGTGAGAAATATTTCTGAGCATGGCTCTGAAACAGCAAGACCTGGATTCAATGTGATGCCACCAACTAGCTATGTGGCCTTGGGAGTGCCTTCACTCTCTCAGCAACTGTTTCCTCATCTGCATATTGTGCCAAGTGATAGTACCCACGTCCTTGTGTTGTTTCTGAGAATAAAATACATAACACATGATCTGGAACATTGTCAGCATGTTAATAATGAAGCTTTAGTGAGCAAGTGGGTTTCATTCTCCAAACTGATGATGACTTTTTAGTGTGTAGTGAGGCTTTATCCACATGAATGACCTGGGCCTGTATCATGGCCACAATTAAATTCACCAGTGTGCCAATCTGCCAATGATGTGTGTACATTTTCTCACTAGAAGCCAGCAGTTGAATAAGTAAGGACCTTCCTGTCTGTTTAGGGAGTTGAATTAATTCATGTATAATAAAGAACTAACTTACTGAACAGCAAGCAGCACACCAGCTGACAATAACCTTGAAATTGTTGGAAAATGGTTCAGTGAAATGGTGGGTACAGTTTGGACAGTAAGACACTCTTGGCATTCCATAATTGGGTGAATTTCAAATATGTGTTGACATGGTCCCTGTGAACTCAAGGCCTGCTATTAACATGACAGCAAAACTGGAGGCATTTGGTGGGAGAAAATGGAGGACTGGTCTGGCAATTAACTACATAAAGAAACTAAAGTCTCAATTTCATACTTTTGTTGACATTTTGTTATAATAGAATTATAATTAAAAATATCAGGCATGGACAATTATAAATAATTTTAGAGAAACCTAAGATGTTGGAAAGTTTCATGCTTAAAATGACAACCAAAGCATCAAACTCTTAAAGTATTTGATTCTCTTCTAGGTATCAGCTACAATGAATACAAGAGTATAGCATCTGAAAAATGGGCACCACATGTTTGTGATAGTGAAAGAAAAGTGTTAAGAAGAAGATGGAAAGCTCCTAGGTTCTTTCTGTCCCTGAAGAGCCCCTGGAGTAAGGTTCTTCTTTAAAAGTCAACATGCTTGAAATTCTGTACTTATATGTGTTTTGTGCAGCTCAGAACAAAATGAGAAAGTGGTCCTGGGAGAGGTCCATTTAGGATGATAGACTGAAATTTCACACACCCTGTGAATTTTCTGTGTGCTGTTGGTCCTTTTAGAAAAAAAAAAAAACCCTCTTATTTGTGCAGTACATGTTCTTCTAAAGCACTTTAGGCTTTGTGGCTGACATTGATCTCTATATACCTATCTAATAAAGCTCCAAAGCATTCCTAATTTCTATTTCATGTTCCCTTATTTGTTTATTCCTTCTCTTCCTTTTCTAATTTTCTAAAATCATTCCTTACATTTGCTTATTTATCTTCTCTATGCATTTTGTTTTGGCCTCCACCCATTCAATTTATCCAATATTTGTTCTTAGAAATGATGACAGTACAACAACAACCACAACAATGACAATAGAATCAGTTAACATTTGTTGATCATTTGCAACGTGTCAGATGCTTCGACTTCCTTTCTTCCTCTCCTTTCACCTGTGCTTCTCTCCCTGTACAGATACTTTTGTCTTCTACTTTGAACTGTGAAAGTAAATTTTCCTCCTTTTGTGATATACCCTCATCAGAGGCATGAACACAAGTTGTGAGCATACTCTATTATTCTATTCCAATATTCAAAATGTAGGATGAAGAGGCCATCTTGGAGCAAAGAACAAATATATTCACCATGTACACACTTAATCTCAAGCATCATATCTAACAGAGTATCAACTTATTGTTTATTTCATTGTTAATATCTTGTGACCAAGAAAGGGAGAAAATTTTCCTTTGGCTTCCCTCCTGCAGAATCAGGGGACCAGAAGGGTTAACTAGATAAAATGAAGCTCTTTTTTGCTTAGCTGAGGATGAGATAAATGTTCCTTGTGCCAGTAAAAGAGGCAGTCCAAGCAGTTACAGGATGAAGCAGCCTCAATGAGCACGAGCTCCCTGATTGCCTGTGGGCCATCTCCTGGGCCCCCCAAGTGTCGGGAATTTATGGGAGAAGGAACTGGGCAGGGAGATACCCTTCCTTTGTGCCATGTGCCTGGGTGGTTGTTTTCATTCTTCCAAACCAGGCATAACCCTAGTATCATACTGGAGTGCAGACTGCAGAAGTGAGCAGAAGTTTGCTTCTCTCTGAAAGAGTCCACCCTTGATATTTCTTTCATGCCTGATATTTTTATGAAATTGTAGTTGAGCTCAACAGTCAAAGCATATCCTAAAGAAACCCATTTAGATTTCTTCTGTGCAAGTATGGATTATGAAATATGAAACTTAACAAGACTTTTTTTAAAATAAATTTATTTATTTATTTTATTTATTTATTGGCTGTGTTGGGTCTTTGTTGCTGCACACGGGTTTTCTCTAGTTGCTGCGGGCGGGGGCTACTCTTCATTGTGGTGCGCAGGCTCCTCATTGTAGTGGCGTCTCTTGTTGTGGAGCATGGGCCCTAGGCGCATGGGCTTCAGTAGTTGCGGCACATGGGCTCAGTAGTTGTGGCTCACGGGCTCTAGAACACAGGCTCAACAGTTGTGGCGCACTGGCTTAGTTGTTCCGTGGCATGTGGAATCTTCCCAGGGCAGGGCTCGAACCCGGGTCCCCTGCATTGGCAGGCAGATTCTTTACCACTGCGCCACCTAGGAAGTCCTAACAAGACGTTTTTTGTTTTATCAAGCCTTTAAAAAATGAAACAGAGGAGGAAATATTTTCAACAATTTTTGAAATGGTAAAATTAAGCCAATTTAAGGAGTTGTATTTTGTGTGCTGTTGCTCGAGAACAACCCACTTCTCCATGAAACTTTTATCTTAGCTGTCAGGACCAGGACACAAGCACGACTCAAGCAATTTGTATTCCAGGCAGACACATACATTCATCTCTAAAGACTCAGAAAATGGAAGGAAGCTGCAATGAAGGTGGCTTGAATGAAATGAACAAGGAATTGTGTGGGATGCCTCATAAAACAGCCTTGCTCAGTACTAACCACTGCCATAATTGATCCCTTTGGAGGATGAAAGAGCCTTGACTTCAGGGGGGGGGGGGGGGGGGGAGGGAAACATAAATTAGCATGAATTATGTCAGGTGTTTTCCACCTGTTTTCTTTAGTCCACAAAGCCAATAGTATTATCCAAAATTTGTAATCAGAGAAGTCACATTGATGCTAAGTGGCAGAATTTGAACTTGCATCTGTCTCTTAAGCGTGTGTTTATTCTGCTGCCTCTTGCTGCTTCCCTGAGGAACTATGTGCTTAGAATTTCTTCCTTAAGTAATTGGAGTCACTAATAACATTGAGACAAGTAATTTTCTAGCTCCCGGTTTGAGCCTAGAGTAGTTCCACCTATCCTTTTTATGTATGTGTGACCCAGTGTACTAGGCTTACTCATTATTAGATAAGCATTTAAACTGCACTATATGTTGCATAATTTTGCTAACCTATATAAACTTGAACATTCTTTTTCCCTGTGTCTCTAGACCTAATAATTATTCTCCTACAGAACTTTCATATATTTTAAAGACATTATTGGGGGGAATATTTGTTTAGTTATTGTTCTAGATATTTTGTTTCATCAGAAGTTCCCATCTAGTGGAAACTTGATGGCCCCATCATGTCCTGCAGAAACTGTCAGCTTGCCTGAGCAGCCCTCTGCTCTCATGTCAGCATGGAGTTTCTAGTCTTAAAGAGGGTTCACCTTCATTTCGGTCCATTCTGATTCATGATGTAACAGCTCAAATAAAGGAGTGCTGCATTTCACTAGAATCTGTGCCATCCCCTATCCATATCATGTGGTTATTCCATAATGATGCCCTGTCACTTAAAATGGGATTTTGCATGAATGCATCATGTAACTAAATTACCCTGTTGCAAACATCTTGTTTTCTCCAGATTCATAGTCCAAAAAAATGACATAAGAAATGACATATTAGATTCCTTAGTACCTTGATTTCATTTTTGGCTTTGCCACAGCTTGCATAGGATTACATATGGCAGAAAATTAAAGTGCCCAGCCTTCAATTTTTTGACAATTACCATCTTACTTGTTCGGAAAGGGGCTTACCAAGAAAGCAGTACTAGCAATTCCTTTTTCTGCTCCTCTGCACATCCTGAGAATGAATCAAATGCCTGGGAGCTAATCTTCAAGACTGAGAAAACCTGGGCAGTTAAATCTCTTTACCACATCTATGGACTTTGGACTCTTTGCAACACTTGAGTCTGGAGCTCTGTGTGAGTTAATACTAAAATATGGTGTGATCTGGCAGCCTAGGTTGTGATAAACACTATTGGAGGAACTGACAAATACTCGGAAATCTTTTCAAGATAAATTCCAGTGACTCTACTTTAGCAACTCAACATTAGGCATTTGGACTTTATTGCGTCCTTAACTCTCTGCTCTATATCTTCCTCTTTTTGTGTATTGATATCGTTTCTATTAGGAAAACATTTCTATCAAATTTTTCTGCGTGGAGGAGACTTTCTTTTTGCTTCTTCATTGTTTCAGACTTACAGATGGGCAGATTTAGAGTCAGGAGAACAATTTGCAGAGCTCGCTTTCTGTCCTGGCATTAGGAATGATCTTGCTGTGGTTCGTATCTATCGCTTTTCCACAGGTGGTAACACACACCATGAAAAGTTCTAATAAATGTTTGCTTTCAAAAAGAAAGCGAGAGAGAGACGAAGCGAGAGAGTAGCACAGACATATATATAGTACCAACTGTTAAATAGATAGCCAGTGGGAAGTTGTTGTACAACAAAGGGAATCCAACTCGAGGATGGAAGATGCCTTAGAGGACTGGGATGGGGAGCGTGGGGGGGACTTGAGGGAGGGTGGGGGGGAAGTTGAGGGAGGGAGGGAATATGGGGATATGTGTATAAAAACAGATGATTGAACTTGGTGTACCCCACAAAAAAATAATAAATTAAATAAAAAAAAAGATTCCTTGAAGTCTAGTTTCTTACAATATACACAGGGCATCACTCCCTAAATTCAATCAATCAACATGCTGCCTTTCAAAAACACTTTACAATCTGACCTCTAGTCTCCATCTTTACACTTTCCCAACACCTCAATATCTTTTTTTTAACTTTTTATTTTTTAATTTTTACAATAAACTGCATATATTTAGAGTGTACAGTTTGGTATCCCAGTCTCCCAATTCATTCCCCCCCAACCCTCCCCGCTTTCCCCACTTGGTGTCCCTATGTTTGTTCTCTACATCTGTGTCTCTATTTCTGCCTTGCAAACTGGTTGATCTGTACCATTTTTCTATAGTCCACATATATGTGTTAATGTACAATACTTGTGACTCACTTTCTGATTCACTTCACTCTGTATGACAGTCTCTAGGTCTATCCATATCTCTGCAAATGTCCCAGTTTCATTGCTTTTTACAGCTGAGCAATATTCCATTGTATGTGTGTACCACATCTTCTTTATCCATCCGTTGATGGACATTTAGGTTGCTTCCATGTCCTGGCTATTGTAAATAGTGCTGCAGTGAACATTGGAGTGCATGTGTCTTTCTGAATTATGGTGTTCTCTGGGGATATGCCCAGCAGTGGGATTGCTGGGTCATATGGTAGTTCTATTTTTAGTTTTTCAAGGAACCTCCATATTGTTTTCCATAGTGGCTGTATCAATTTACATTCCCACCAGCAATGTAAGAGCGTTCCTTTTTCTCCACACCCTCCCCAGCATTTACTGTTTGTCGATTTTCTGATGATGCCCATTCTAACCGGTGTGAGATGATACCTCATTGTCATTTTGATTTGCATTTCTCTAATAATTAGTGATGTTGAGCAGCTTTTCATGTGCCTCTTGGCCATCCATATGTCTTCTTTGGAGAAATGCCTATTTAGGTCATCTGCCCATTTGTGGATTGGGTTGCTTGTTTTTTTGATACTGAGTTGGATAAACTGTTTATATATTTTGGAGATTAATCCTTTGTCTGTAGATTCGTTTGCAAATATTTTTTCCCATTCTGAGAGTTCTTTTCGTCTTGCTTATAGTTTCCTTTACTGTGCAGAAGCTTTGAAGTTTCATTAGGTCACACATTTATTTTTGTTTTTATTTCCATTATTCTAGGGGATGGATCAGAAAAGATCTTGCTGTTATTTACATCAAAGAGTGTTCTTCCTATGTTTTCCTCCAGGAGTTTTATTGTGTCTGGCCTTACATTTAGGTCTTTAATCCATTTTGAGTTTATTTTTGTGTATGGTGTTAGAAAGTGTTCTAATTTCATTCTTTTACATGTAGCTGTGCAGTTTTCCCAGCACCACTTATTGAAGAGGCTGCCTTTTCTCCATTGTATATCCTTACCTCCTTTGTCATAGATTAGTTGACCTTAGTTTATCTCTGGGCTTTCTATCCTGTTCCATTGATCTATATTTCTGTTTTTGTGCCAGTACCATACTGTCTTGATCACTGTAGCCTTATAGCATAGCCTGAAGTCAGGAAGCCTGATTCCCCCAACTCTGTCTTTCCTTCTCAAGATTGCTTTGGCTATTCGGGGTCTTTTGCGTTTCCATACAAATTGTAAGATTTCTTGCTCTAGTTCTGTGAAAAATGCCATGGGTAATTTGATCGGTATTACATTGAATTTGTAAATTGCTTTCGGCAGTATAGTCATTTTCACAATGTTGATTCTTCCAATCCAAGAACATGGTATGTCCCTCCATCTGTTTGTGTCTTCTTTGATTTCTTTCATGAGTGTCTTATAGTTTTCTGAGTACAGGTCTTTTACCTCCTTGGTTAGGTTTCTTCCTAGGTATTTTATTCTTTTTGTTGCAATGGTGAATGGGATTGTTTCCTTAATTTCTCTTTCTGATCTTTCATTGTTGCCAACACCCCAGTATCTTAATTCAATGTTTGATTGTTGCCATAGCTCCTTATACCTCACCCCTCTTTCTATACTAATCCATCTTCTTCCCTTATTGACTATGTAACTTTCTAAGAAACAAATATGATCACATGAGTCCCCTTCCTGAAATACTTATGAGGATCCCCTTTGCCTGCAGAATATATTGTGAACTTCATAGCATGACACTCATCATCTGACCACAACCTGCCTTTTTCTGATTGGTTTATTTGTATTTTTATACCATTATATTTTGGTAGCTCTTAGAAATGCACACATATAATAAGCTAAAAATGAAAGAAGGAAGGAATCAAATCAAAGGGATTAATGATATTTTATTTTCCTTTTTGCTTTGCTGGGTCGATGAAATTGCCCTGTTAAAGCAGCATGAAAATCATTGCTATATTGAGGGAGGCAGCCGAAGGAAATTTTACATGAGTGCTCCGTAATTAAGCAGATAGGAGAAATTACTTTCCCATTCTCCCGTCTCAAATCCTATCTGTTCTTCTTTGGAATCTATTGATGTTATAGCATAGTTTACATGCAAATGTTTGTTTTTGTTAGTATAATGTCAGCATTAATATGCAGGCATTGGTTTTCTGGCAAATGAGGAAAGATATTTTAAAACTTGAAAAGTTTAAAAAGAATTTAGGCAGCGTACTGTTTCCCCCGACCTGGGTTAGGGCAGAACCAGAAATTGGATTAGGCTAGTCGGTCTGATATAGATGTAGGGAAAATTAAGATGCAGTATTTGATGGGTAGGCATAATCCATATGGAGCAGGGAATTTTAAGTATAAAGGGAACAGGGAACAGCATAAGCGAATGCATAAAGACTGAAAAACACATTATATGTTTAAATTATGGTGAATAAAAATGTTTGGATAAAAAGGAAATTATATGTCTGGAAATAGAAAGCAATATGGGCAGAAATGGTTTTCAGGACAGAGCATAGAAGATCTGAAATCCCAGAGTAAGGGATCTGAACATGATTCGACAGGCAATAGGATGCTATGGGAAGAGTTTCTACAAATTTAGTTTGAGCTGCTCCTTGTACACACAGGTGGAGGTGCTGGGTAAGATACTGCGTATATGGGTTTGTACCGACCCCAGTCCTTTCCAGGTTAAATTGAAAATTTTCAAAGCCTCCATTTATGATCTGTGGGGCTTTCCACTATAGAGAGAAATGGAATCTACAAAGTTAGACTCCTGAATGAACGAGGTTGGTAACTAAATGATACCCGTTCAAATTCCACCTGAGATGATGTGCCTGTGTGACCTTTGCCAGCAATCTCGTCTGTGTTTTCATTCATAAAATGTACGAGCAGGAGGGATGTGAGTGGAATGTGTGAGCAGGTCACAATACTACAACTGAGGGGCTCTGCACGATACAGGAAGCTGAGGCTTCCCAGGAGATTTTGTAGGCAAGCAGAAAACTGAGCCCTTAGAAGCAAGAGCGTTCTGGAGGAGGAGGAGATCATCAGCGGTGGGAGGCTGAGCCTCACCCATGCTTAGGACCCTGATAGCTTTTATTATATGTACTGTATAAACTGGTTAAAAAATAAAAATAAGCACTTGTGTTTAAAATTTGGAAATTGCCGAATAAGCGTTAAAAAGAAAATAAAAATCCTTTGCAATCTAACCACCCAGTGGTAACCACTATAAATATTTTGGTGTATATATAGACAAATTTTTTTCCCCTCATGCACTGAATGGCATAATCCTCACATACATAGGACTTTATAACCTGCCTTCTTCTTTAAAATGTACAAAAATATTTTTCCAGATAAAACATTTTTTTTTTCCTCAGAAATAATGGAATGAAAATCTGAGGTCAGCTTACTTCTGGCTTAGGCAGCTGAGGGCATAATGGCATATAGTTGTCACCGAGTATTTAGTGAAAATTTTACGTTATTATAAAATCACAAGCTGGGGCATGCTAACTATACTGATATAAATCATGCTGTGATACATGTAAATGCTTTCACATATTCATTTGCTTCCTTAAGATGAATTCCCAGAAGTAGAATTTCTAGGCTGAAAAGTTGTAAACGATTTTAAGGCTGTTAATGAATATTTCCAAATTGTCCCCCAGGAGGTTTTTATAGTTTACAGTCCCCTCTTTCCTGTGTACAGGTCAATCTTGAGATCAGGGGATGATGTGTTAATGGATTGTTTGATTAATAAGTTCTGTGAATGTGCCGTGGCACTGGAATGTATTAAACATCAGGCCAGGCTGCTTGGAAGAGCTGGATGTAGATTGTCACTCCCATTGATATTTTAGAAATATTTAAGCAGGTGCTTAATAGATGATAAATAGCATGTATCATATCCTTTGATTAAACATAAAATATTTATTATAACTCCTGAAGGTATTGGAAAAATCAGCAAAGCATATCAAAATACTTAATACGGCTACTTACACATTTATAATGTAAGAGGTACTTTTCATGCGTTTATTAAAGTGGAATCAGATTGCAAAATTCTCAATAATTTAAATGAAATGTTCCCATGGAAGGCACTATATGCTACCATCTGCATTTTGTATGTTTTATTAATTCAGGGGGAAAAAATCTTAAGAGCTGCAGGCAAAGCATAGTCAAATTTAACTGAAGCATTTATTTTGTCCAGTCATTAAGAAGATATATTCTTATGGGTGCAAAATAAATATTATTGAATTGTTTTTAAATCCATAAAGGACCCAAAAGGGCAAGACCCATTTTCCAAATGGGAAGGGAGTGCAAAGAGAACATAATCTCTTTATCAAAACAAATAGATTCAATGGGAATGCGATTAACTCTTAGAATTTTTTTTCTTTTTATGTGATATTAGCTACAGACTGGTGCATTTGTCAAGAATAACTCATGACCAGATTGATGAATTTATTCAGACAAGTTGCTACCACTCAACGATCACTACCACTCCAGAAATCCCTACAGTTTTTGAGAGAGCAAAGAAATAATTTCCTGCTTTCTGCTGACAACATTTGATAACAGAGTTTCTAGGAGTTGTGATCTAGTATAGGGAGTCTCACTTATTTAAATACCAGATTTTAAACATCTGTCACCTGTCCAACTATTGGGTTAATTGGCATACTGAATTTTAGTAAATGAGCCTTGCTGGATTTTTAGGGTCTTAAGAATATATACCTCATTTGGAAACTGGATTTTCATCATTTTTTATAATGAGATAGAGGAACCATACACACATAATACTTCTAGAGCTGTACCTGTGTATTGCAAACTCTTAACAAATGTTAACCTGTTCTTATATAAAAGTAATAATACCTGTTTTGATGTTGCTATGGCTGTTTTATCATTATTACTATTATTATTACAATCAGGAAAATAGAGTCAACTTTTCCACATTTTCAGAGAACTGGTGACTGCTACAAACTCCTTCAAGTCAGGAAACGTCTTCAAATGAGGGCAGGAAGTATCTGTTGAGCACTATTCTAGGAAATTTCATTATGTTGAGATCCACACAATAGGTCTCTTCTGCTCTTTCACTCTTCAAAACAAAACAACATAAACAATAACAACAGCACAAGACTGTCTCAAATGCTGATTCCTGTACTGGTTTTTGAAGCATGAATGATGCTTCTCTGGATGGTGTGACAAAGGGCGTTCCACACTGTCTATCCTAGTCTATCTGGAATTGTGGCCACACAGAGATCAGTGACCTAACCTGTCCCTGTTCCTGCTTTACCTTCCTGATAAGATAAAGTTAGGCTCACCAAGTCAAGAAAGAAAGGCCATATAAACACAGATGTGTTGTGTTGTCTCTAAAAGTAGTTCAAATGTCCTCGTTCTTTTCCCTCTGACTTTTAAATTATATAAAATAAGGAAATGCTCTGTCTTTAACACGTCTGTTGGGGTTTTCTTCCTCTTTAAGGGGTAAAACAGTCTTTGGTACAAGGTGACATCTAGAGTGAATGCTAAAAGGATGTCTATGGAATTGACTCTTCAGCAACATCCTCTCTTGTCTACTCTCTTCTCCATGAGACTCCATGTGGCTACTTCAGGGGTGGTCATTTTCTCACATGACCCTGTTCTCCTGGCTAAATTTCTTAATATTTGGAGAAAAGCACAAAGAAAAGGGAGAAAGAGAAAGTGGGGGAGAGGTTGATTCTTCACCTGGGTCTTAGTCCTAGTTCTTCCTGAGGCTTATTTACATCCTTGACCTTCTGTTTTTTAGATGATTCAACTGTAACTTGGATTTCTTGAGTCAACCAACTTCTCTTTGATGTTTAAGCTGGTTTGGGTTTGTCTTGGGCTTCCAATAGTACAACAAAATAAGTTCTGACTTCTCACTGTTACCATCCTCTCTGATTTCTCATAGTCACTCAAGCTCTTGAGAGACTCAGAATTGTCCATTGGATGGGCTGTACTTATTGTGCCAACCATCAGACCCAACACTCTCAGCTTGAGCATCATTTCATTGCAACATAACGTGGGTACCATTGATCAGCCTTTGGTGCTGGCAGAGTTAAGAGCCCTAATTCAAACACCATTATTTATCCAAAAGAGAAACCACATTCTAATCTAGTCTAGATTTCAAACGCTGAAAATCTTCATGTTCTAGTGAATGTGACATGTGTCCCACTCATTTATGCCAGTTCTCCCACTTACTTATTACTCTCCTCCATTTGTCATGTGGCAATAACACTGAGCTTTTCTCTTTTAAAGACAATTACGACTTCCATAACTTAGAGCGAATTGTATTTCAAATTAAATTAAAAACCCATAGGAAAGATATTGATGTCTGGACACATCTAAAATCAGTCTGCTGGAGATATTGTGATTAGTTTGGGTTTGGAACTCTTTAACATTAACTATATATATTTCATAGTTCTGAGTCATAGGTGCTCCATCTCTGTTCTGCTGATGTAATCATTATGCAGGAAAGAATCATGAATTCAGTTAGCCATTTGTTTTATATATGTCTATTTTTTTCCTAATTATCTGAATAACAGGCTCCCTGATTCTCTATCTTGACCTGTATTATAATTAAACCAGGCAACACAGTCAACATTGTTGGAGTTGAAATGCAGGGCTGGGTCTAAAGAGAGATGAGTGAGGCAGGGAGGGTGCAGAATGCAAGGAGACACTCACTCTCAGGACTGTGCCAGGTGTCTCTTATCTCACCTTGCCTTGGCGCTGTTGAAAAGATACAAGCTAGTTTAGGAGATGTTCACATGGATCAAATTAGAAAATTAGTCAGCATTGTATTTGTACCAACTGTGGGATTAATAAAAAGCCAGGAAAAACGAAAACTGATTAACAGAGCTGCCAAGTTTACCTTCTTTCTTTCTTTCCTCCATCAGCAAAGGCATCCCCCACAGCTTTCAGCACAGGTCTGTCGCAGGAAGCATCATATGACATTAGGAAGAGCACATGGGGCTCAAGCTCATGTCTTTGAGTGAGTTACTCATGACTATAAAAAAAGCAACATGGTCAGATGATCTCTAATATTCTTTTCAGCCAGGTGGTTCTGGGGCTAAGATATTTCCTCATTGGTAATTACTCAGTAGGTTCTTGATTAGTTGTTGGGACAGAGTAGAAGATGGCCCTGGGCAATGAGGATGTGAGTGACATTTGTTTTCAGCTGCCCTATCTTCTTTATTGTGTCCTTTTTCTTATTGATGGTTTATCTTCCCAGCTCTTTTGAGCTCCAGGTGCCCTCTTAGGCTCCCTTACTCATAGGATGGGACCTGAATCCTGTTTTCACAGTATGGGAATGACTCGTGACAATTTGAAAAGTATTTCTCTACAGGTGATGTGCAACTGGTAAGGCACAAGTAAGGCTTGAGTTCTTTTTTTTTTTCAATTTTTTTTTCAAATTTTTTTTTATTGGAATATGATTACTTTACACTCTTGTACCAGTTTTTGAGGTACACCAAGGTCAATCATCTGTATTTATACACATATCCCCGTATCCTTGAGTTCTTAATAAGAAGGCAGAGAGGTGGGCAGATTAGATATGAATTTAGGACAGATGAGCCAGAACAGGTAAGCTCAAAGTTCAGCTCAAAAGAGTGATAACCTTTGATCTAAGGCCAAAGACCAGATCCTCTATGACCCTAGTGAGGGAGGCAAGGCTTACCTTAAATCTCCATAAGGACTTGCAGCAACTTATTTGGATAGAGCTGCTAAGATTACCCCCAATGATTTCACATTTTGGCAATATACTCTTCAATTTTAGCTCTGCTTTATGTGTTTAAAATTTGATTCCTCCAACTAAGATTATAATTGAGGTCATGTATCTCCCATTTCACCTGGTGTAATGCAAGGAAGGTAGCAGGTGGTCAATATTTGCTAACTTTAATTGAATTCTATCACACGCAGGGTCTATTTCTCTCACATACATATGTGACCCTCGTGTTGTATACTATTTATGTTGGTACTGCTTGTAAAAATCACAATATCATTGTTTTAACATTTATTTTCCTTTTAAGGAAGTTATATATGAATCTCCCACTCCTTTTACTTCAATAACTGTATTAAAAGGACACTTCCAGCACTTAATCCTGTGTGATTTAATTGAATAATCAAGAGACTTCATTCTCCATCCTGAGACAATCTGATGTGTTTTTTCCAGCTCATTCTATCTGCATTAGCTGATGGAGAACTTTTTTTATAGCAATCTGAGTTCTTCTAATGCTTTGCTTGGGCCAGACTTCAGACATTACCACCAATTGGCAGTTTCAGTTATCAGTAGAGTAATTCTCAATAACTCCTCCAGCCACACCCCTCCCTTGCCAAAACAAATTAAACAAACAAACAAAACAACAACCACTGACAAAGCATCTCCTAATTTAGGGTTTTGGTTACTTTTAAAGCACCACATACTGGTAATATAACCACATGACCAAATGTTCCCTCCAGTAAAGTGCCTGCAGCAGCATTGAGTTCTGCGTGTTTGTTTTAACCATGCAATGCATATGCCATCTGGCATATTTCGCATAAAAATGAAACTGCTTTCATGGCTGAGTAGATGCCAAAATGGAATTGTATAACAGTAATAAGGCCTTTTCTGGTTCATGAATATACCTTAGGTGCTGTTTCAAGCATGAAACTATAGATGATGCTAAAATAGTCACTTTTTTTCTCTTCAGAGGTGAAGAATATACCGAGTGAAGTCACTCACTTCTCTGAACTTAGAACCTAGCCGCGATTTTTAATGTAGAGAAAAATAGTTACAAATTCTTCATCTATGATTTTTGAAATGTAATTCTAGGCTTTAATTTAGCTCTGGGTTTATGCCTCTTCAAATTAACAAATTCAGAACTAGAGAATGGATCTTTTGCCTTCATAATGAAAAAAAAGTGTCTGAATGTCTAGAGGTTTGGGGTTTCTAGAATATATCAAATACATAGATGATTGACAGAATTTCCTCCTCCTTTTCCACTAAATATTAAGCTTCCAAATCCCAAGCCATGCCCCCTTTTCCACCTTCCCTAAGTACTCTGTACACCTTAAGAAAACGAATCTTATCCATGCCAACCTCAAGGAGGCTGATGTAGGTTTAAGGAATTTTAGAACACTGTATCAATTCCAGTGGAATATATTGCAGTGGTTGAGGAGGTGTCAGGTGCAGAAATAATACTTCATGGTTAAAGGTATTTGTAGAAAATTTGTGCATCTCTGCCATGTTGTACAACCTAATAGTATATTCTCCTCTGTCTATGATGATTTATTTTCTGGCAAACTTGGGACTCAACATTTGTCATGCTTGATATTCAGCTTTACACAAAAGTGTCCTCTTAATACAAGTTTATGCATCTCATACATATTTGTATCTCTTTCCAGCATAATTTTAGGCCCAGTAGAGTTTAGTAATAAATCGGTCCCTCTGTTATCGGGACCAATATCTACTGCATCTAAGCAATTTTCAAGTCTTTCATGACATTTGCCTCAAGAACTTGCTGCAACACAAGCATAAATGTCGTTAGAAATAAGGTATGCATCTGCTTTTCTAGTCAACTTACCTCCAGTACATATGTGTTCCTTTGCATGCACCTGTGGAGTCATTGATGTCTCAAATGGTACATTCTTATAACACATGATAGAACTTTATGCCAAACAGCTGTGAGACATGCTTGGAAACTTGTGCTTGCAAACTAGGTCTCTTATTTGCTTTGTAATCTAACCCTGGGAAGCTGGTTGAGAGATTGCCTCACTGCCCTTATCTGTCACTTTCAAGAGGGGATATTTCACCCCTAAGCCTGCAGGCATTTTCTAATAGCTGCTGATGAAGAAAGTGCCACATGTTAACATAGGGTTTTTGTTCACACAGGGTTTGTGATTATAATTGTTATTAAAAATAAGTGTCTCTGAGCCAAATACAATTGTACTGAGGCTCCCCTTCACTTGCAATCAAATTGCAAACTGCGTGAGGCAACTGGGCTGTAGATGAGTGAGGGATTAGAATTTAGTAAACATTCTGCAGGAACTGGTTTCAACCTCAGAGGTCTTTAAAGAACTACCGCTTGGATTCTAGAATACCTGTTCTTTCTTCCAAAACATTCTATGCCGGAAAGAGAACATTCTCTTGCCTGTAATGCCTAGAAAAGGATGAGACATTGTGTAGGTTTCTTGCACAGGCTTTTATAGCTGGAATGAAAGCTTATAGCAATACTAAACTTTTAGTAATTTAGTTACAAGCTTGTCATTTGCATGTGACTACTGATTATTGCTCTGAGTTTTACAGTTCAATTAGGCTTTCAGGGTGTAAAGATTATAGCTGACTGGCAGATCCTAGTCATTATCTTGTTTTGCTAGGCTTCCATCCATTTTAGAAAATCTATTTCACTCCTGTGAAGAGAAATGACCCTGCTTAAAAGGAGCAGCACTGAGACCCCAGTGAGACATGTGCATGGATCTGCCATTTTGGCCTTGTAGATGAAATGCCCAATTTGAATTTGGTCCTGTGGGGATGGTATCATATCTGTGGATTTGTAGATTACCTTGTAGATGAAATGGCTACAGCTGATTTTTCAGCTGATTTTTTTGATTGATGGAATCACATCTGCCTGAGAGCCAGAAAAGTCTTTGTGGACGCGGGACAATATACATGTGATATGCAATGTGACACAGGCTGAAAGAGATTTAGCAGTGAAAATTATTTACTTATGTTTTTCCCCTGCCACTTCCTCAACTGATACACTGCATTAAAGATAAGCTTGGGATAATCTGAGAGGATGGTTAAAGAGTTTTGAAATTCTGAAGACTACATCAGCACCTCATTGGCTGGCATTTAAAAGTTTTTTTTTTTTTTTTTTTTTTAATGTCTGAGTAAACTGGGGTTTATTCACACAATGAACCTCGTACACAACAGCAATGAGGCTGAGCAAGCTGCTGTCACTCTTCAGTACGGATGGATCTCAAAAATTTAACTTTGAATTTAAAAAGCATGGCATGAAAGAACATACAACAGATGTTTTCATTCATATAAAGGTGAGATTAGGCAAAAATAAGCAATACTGCAATACTGTTTGGGGTACATATATTTGTGGTGAAACTATATTAACAATATTCCATAAAATCTGGGATGTTAATTATCTCTCAAGGAAAGAGCGCAGAATGATGGGTACCACGAGGCAATAAAACCATATCAACTTAAAAAATTGTGTCAAGAAGATAAAGGTATAAACAACAAGTCACAAACATCTCCCTATTCAAGGTTCTAAATACAATCAAGAATTAGCAGTAATCTTGTTTCAATTCTTTCTTTTTTTTTTTATTTTTTTATTTTTTTTATTTTTTTTTATTATTATTTTATTTTATTTTTTTGGGGGTACACCAGGTTCAATCAACTGTTTTTATACACATATCCCCATATTCCCTCCCTTCCTTGACGCCCCCCCCATCGAGTCCCCCCCACCCTCCCTGCCCCAGTCCTCTAAGGCATCTTCCATCCTCGAGTTGGACTCCCTTTGTTATACAACAACTTCCCACTGACTATTTTACAGTTGGTAGTATATATATGTCTGTGCTACTCTCTCGCTTCGTCTCAGTTTCCCCTTCACCCCCCGCCCCCTCCCATACCTCGAGTTCTCCAGTCCATTCTCTGTATCTGCTGCTTTGTTCTTGTCACTGAGTTCATCAGTACCATTTTTAGATTCCGTATATGTGAGTTAGCATACAATATTTGTCCTCCTCTTTCTGACTTACTTCACTCTGTATGACAGATTGTAGTTCTATCCACCTCATTACATATAGCTCCATCTCATCCCTTTTTATAGCTGAGTAATATTCCATTGTATATATATGCCACATCTTCTGTATCCATTCATTTGAGGATGGGCATTTAGGTTGCTTCCATGTCCTGGCTATTGTAAAGAGTGCTGCAATAAACATAATGGTACAAGTTTCTTTTGGGATTACGGTTTTCTTTGGGTATATGCCCAGGAGTGGGATGACTGGATCATATGGTAGTTCTATTTGTAGTTTTTTAAGGAACCTCCAAATTGTTTTCCATAGCGGCTGTACCAACTTACAGTCCCACCAACAGTGCAGGAGAGTTCCCTTTTCTCCACACCCTCTCCAACATTTGTTGTTTCCAGACTTTGTGATGATGGCCATTCTGATTGGTGTGAGGTGATACCTCATTGTGGCTTTGACTTGCATTTCTCTGATGATGAGTGATGGTGAGCATCTTTTCATGTGTTTGTTGGCCATCTGTATGTCTTCTTTGGAGAAATGTCTATTTAGGTCTTCTGCCCATTTGTGGATTGGGTTATTTGCTTTTTTGGTATGAAGCTGCCTGAGCTGCTTGTATATTTTGGAGGTTAATCCTTTGTCCGTTGTTTCATAGGCAATTATTTTTTCCCATTCTGAGGGTTGCCTTTTAGTCTTGTTTATGGTTTCTTTTGCTGTGCAAAAGCTTTTAAGTTTCATGAGGTCCCATTCATTTATTCTTGATTTTATTTCCATGATTCTAGGAGGTGGGTCAAAAAGGATGTTGCTTTGATGTATGTCAAAGAGTGTTCTGCCTATGTTTTCCTCTAGGAGTTTGATAGTGTCTGGCCTTACATGTAGGTCTTTAATCCATTTGGAGTTTATTTTTGTGTATGGTGTTAGGAAGTGTTCTAATTTCATTCTTTTACATGTTGCTGTCCAATTTTCCCAGCACCACTTATTGAAGAGGCTGTCTTTTTTCCATTGTATACTCGTGCCTCCTTTGTCAAAGATAAGGTGCCCATATGTGTTTGGGCTTACTTCTGAGTTCTCTATTCTATTCCATTGATCTTCCTTTCTATTTTTGTGCCAGTACCATACTGTCTTGATCACTATGGCCTTGTAGTATAGTTTGAAGTCAGGAAGCCTGATTCCACCTACTCCATTTTTCCTTCTCAAGATTGCTTTGGCTATTCGGGGTCTTTTGCGTTTCCATACAAATCGTAAGATTTCTTGCTCTAGTTCTGTGAAAAATGCCATTGGTAATCTGATCGGGATTGCATTAAATCTGTAAATTGCTTTGGGTAGTACAGTCATTTTCACGATGTTGATTCTTCCAGTCCAGGAACATGGGATGTCCCTCCATCTGTTTGTGTCGTCTTTGATTTCTTTCATCAATGTCTTAAAGTTTTCTGCATACAGATCTTTTGCCTCCTTAGGCAGGTTTATTCCTAGGTATTTGATTCTTTTGGTTGCAATGGTGAATGGGAGAGTTTCCTTAATTTCTCTTTCTGCTCTTCTGTTGTTAGTGTATAGGAATGCAAGAGATTTCTGTGCATTAATTTTGTATCCTGCTACTTTACTAAACTCATCAATGAGTGCTAGCAGTTTTCTGGTAGAGTCTTTAGGGTTTTCTATATATACTATCATGTCATCTGCAAAGAGTGACAATTTTACTTCTTCTTTTCCAATTTGGATTCCTTTAATTTCTTTTTCTTCTCTGATTGCTGTGGCTAACACTTCCAAAACTATGTTGAATAACAGTGGTGAGAGTGGACACCCTTGTCTTGTTCCTGTTCTTAGAGGGAATTCTTCCAGTTTTTCTCCATTGAGAACAATGTTGGCTTTTGGTTTGTCATATATGGCTTTTATGATGTTGAGGTAATTTCCTTCTATGCCCATTTTCTGGAGAGCTTTTATCATAAATGGATGTTGAACTTTGTCAAAAGCTTTTTCTGCATCTATTGAAATGATCATATGGTTTTTATCCTTCAATTTGTTGATATGATGTATCACGTTGATTGATTTGCGTATATTGAAGAATCCTTGCATCCCAGGGATAAACCCCACTTGATCGTGGTGTATGATTTTTTTAATGTGCTGTTGCAGTCTGTTAGCTAGTATTTTGTTGAGGATTTTTGCATCTATATTCATCAGTGATATTGGTCTGTAGTTTTCTTTTTTTGTGACATCTTTGCCTGGTTTTGGTATCAGGATGATGGTAGCCTCGTAGAATGAGTTTGGGAGTGCTCCGCCTTCTGCAATATTTTGGAAGAGTTTGAGAAGGATAGGTGTTAACTCTTCTCGAAATGTTTGATAGAATTCACCAGTGAATCCATCTGGTCCTGGGCTTTTGTGTGTTGGGAGATTTTTAATCACTGCCTCAATTTCTGTACTTGTGATTGGTCTGTTCATGGTTTCTATTTCTTCCTGGTTCAGTCTTGGAAGATTGTATTTTTCTAAGAATGTATCCATTTCTTCCAGGTTATCCAATTGACTGGCATATAGTTGCTTGTAGTAGTCTCTCATGATGTTTTGTATTTCTGAGGTGTCTGTTGTGACTTCTCCTTTTTCATTTCTAATTCTGTTGATTTGCATCTTCTCCCTTTTTTTCTTGATGAGTCTGGCTAATGGTTTATCAATTTTGTTAATCTTCTCAAAGAACCAGCTTTTAGTTTTATTTATTTTTCTTATGGTTTCTTTCCTTTCTTTTTCATTTATTTCTGCTCTGATCTTTATGATTTCTTTCCTTCTGCTCGCTTTGGGGTTTCTTTGTTCTTCTTTCTCTAGTTGTTTGAGGTGTAAGGTTAGGTTGTTTATTCGATCATTTTCTTGTTTCTTAAGGTAGGAATGTATTGCTATAAACTTCCCTCTTAGAACTGCTTTTGCTGCGTCCCATAGGTTTTGGGTTGTTGTGTTTTCGTTGTCATTTGTTTCTAGATATTTTTTGATTTCCTCTTTGATTTCTTTAGTGATTCCTTGGTTGTTTAAGAGTGAATTGTTTAGCCTCCATGTGTTTGTATTTTTTGCAGTTTTTTTCCTGTAATTGATATCTAGTCTCATGGCGTTGTGGTCTGAGAAGATGCTTGATATGATTTCAATTTTCTTGAATTTGCTGAGGTTTGATTTGTGACCCAAGATGTGATCTATCCTGGAAAATGTTCCGTGTGCACTTGAGAAGAAAGTGTAGTCTGTCGTTTTTGGATGGAATGTCCTATAAATATCAATTAAGTCGAGATGGTCTAATGTGTCATTTAAAGCTTGTGTGTCTTTATTTATTTTCTGTTTGGATGATCTGTCCATTGATGTAAGTGGGGTGTTCAAGTCTCCCACTATTATTGTGTTCCTGTCGATGTCCCCTTTTATAGCTGTTAGTATTTGCCTTATGTATTGAGGTGCTCCTATATTGGGGGCATAGATATTTACCATTGTGATATGTTCTTCTTGGATGGATCCCTTGATCATTATGTAGTGCCCTTCCTTGTCTCTTTTAATAGTCTTTACTTTCAAGTCTAATTTGTCTGATATGAGTATTGCTACTCCAGCTTTCTTTTGACTTCCATTTGCATGGAATATCTTTTTCCATCCCTTTACTTTCAGTCTATATGTATCCCTTGGTCTGAAGTGGGTTTCTTGTAGGCAGCATATAGAAGGGTCTTGTTTTTGTATCCATTCAGCCAGTCTGTGTCTTTTGGTTGGAGCATTTAGTCCATTTACATTTAAAGTGCTTATTGACATGTGTGTTCCAATTACCATTTTCTTAATTGTTTTGGGTTTGTATTTGTAGGTGTTTTCCTTTTCTTGTGTTTCCTACTTAGAGAAGTTCCTTTAGCACTTGTTGTAAGGCTGGTTTGGTGGTGCTGAATTCTCTTAACTTTTGCTTGTCTGGAAAGCTTTTGATTTCTCCCTCAAATCTGAATGAGATTCTTGCTGGGTAGAGTATTCTTGGCTGTAGGTTTCTCTCTTTCAGGACTTTCAGTATATCCTGCCATTCCCTTCTGGCCTGCAGAGTTTCTGTAGAAAGGTCAGCTGTTATCCTGATGGGTTTTCCCTTATATGTTGTTTGTTGCTTTTCTCTTGCTGCTTTTAATATTTTTTCTTTGTTTTTAATTGTCGTTAGTTTGATTAATATGTGTCTTGGTGTATTTCTCCTTGGGTTTATTCTGTATGGGACTCTCTGTGCTTCTTGGACTTGGTGAATTATTTCCTTTCCCATGTTGGGGAAGTTTTCCACTATAACCTCTTCAAATATTTTCTCAGACCCTTTCTTGTTTTCTTCTTCTTCTGGGATGCCTATAATTCGAATGTTGGTACGTTTAAGGTTATCACTGAGGTCTCTGAGGCTGTCTTCTAGTCTTTTTATTTTTTTATCTTTTTCCTGCTCTGTGGCGTTTATTTCTCCCATTCTATCTTCCAACTCACTTATTCGTTCTTCTGCCTCAGTCATTCTGCTGGTTAGAGCATCTAGAGTATTTTTAATTTCAGTTATTTTGTTATCCATTGCTGTTTGTTTTTCTGAGTTCTTATGAACTGTTTCTTGTACTTTCTCTATTTTGTTATCGAGATTTTGTATCATTTTTACTATCATTACTCTAAATTCTTTTTCAGGCATTTTTCCTATTTCCTCCTCATTTATTTGGTCTTGTGGGTTTTTTTCCTGCTCCTTTGCCTGCATGGTGTTTCTTTGTTTCCTCATGGTTGTCCAAGCTTTTGGGGTTGCTTGTCCTGGTGATAGAGGTGTTTATAGAAGACTGTCCAAGCCTCAGACTAATGTCCAAGTATTGGAGTAGATGAATATTCAGTCTAGGAAACACATACATGTATAAGACACACAATTATTGAATCCGTTAGGACATAAGGCTCTAGAAAGACCTGACAGAACCCCAGTGTGCTATCAGATATTCAAAGAGAAACCCAGCAGAAATTGACAACTGAAACAGAACAAATCAGAGACAAAAGCAAAAGCAAACAAACAACAAATAACACGCTACACATACAAACATCAATCCAGGGAGATTTTGTAAGCTAGGATCAAATATAGAAATGAGCTGGAGTACCACCAGAGAGAATGGAGATTCTCAGAATGTAATTAGACAACTGTACTAAGAACTAAGATAAAGACAAAAGCCTAATATTAATACCAAGGCAGTGCATCATCTGAAGAATAGAGCAAGGAGTCTGAGCAGACCTATAGTTTTGCTTATAAGTATGTTAAGATAAAATACACTTAAAATGGCTGGAAGAAAGGGGAACAGAAGAGCGTAATGTGGTTGGAAATATGCAAAGAAAAAGAAAGGAATAGAAGTGTATAAAAGAAAGGGATGAAAGGAAAGTATGAAAGATATTTTGTCCGTACTACCAAAAACTTAGCTAGATATAGAAGTATATAAAAAGGCAAAAAAAAAAAAAAAAAGAGTAAAAAATATCCTTAAAAAATTATGTTGTAAAACTTGTAGATCCCTTAGGGCTAAGATCGTATTTAATAAATCAAAAAAAAAAAAAAAAAATCCAGAACTGATCCCCGAATGGACCAGTTCAATAGGTATTGATACTACTATTTCTGTTTCCTTAGCGTCTCAGCTGTAAGTGTCCTTCTCCTTGCCTTGGGTTTTTTTTTTTTTGCGTTATTCTGTGACCAGCAGAGGTTCCTTTATTGTTCGTCTGTAAGCCTCGCTGTGTGGGGAGGGAGAGGGTACAATAGTGGCTCCTTCTCCTGGGAGGGAGTGAGCAGTGCCGCACTGTTGTTTCAGTCAGGCTTGGAGGTGCCTGTTGCAGAGGGCGCTGGTGGCTCAGGCGTACACAAAAAGTCTTAGAGTTGGGCCTCTCTCGGGGTTTTTTCTTTTTGATGCTGGTTTTTTGTTTTTTTTTTTTTCTCTCGGCAGCCTCCCTGCTGCTGGCGTTGCAAGGAGTTTTAATCTAGCCCCGCCCGAGCGCCTGAGGGTGGTTGTTATCCCTGCGCGCCTTAGGTGGCCCGCAGGGCGTCTCTCCGCTGCCTGTTGCAGAGGCGCCGAAAGAGAGGGAGAGGCTATGCGCGCGGCTCCTCCCCCCCGCCCGGTAGCCTGCAGCCTCCAGCCGCCATTATGGCCGGGCAGCTCTCAGGGACCGGCACTCCTCTCCGCGGACCTCCTCCCTCCTGTCCTCTCGGTCCGTCACCCTACCGGCAACAATGTTTCTCACCCTGAACCAGCTCTCCGGTTCCCACGCTCCCGCTCCTGGACCCTCCGTTCAGCCGCGGATCGATGTCTCGGTCCGGGAACGCTGAGCTGCGCTGCGGACCCTCCGTATGTTTCTCACTCCCTCCCGTCTGCCACAGCTCCGCCGCTTCACCCTCTTTGAGCCCTCGTAGATGCCTCCCTACCGGCTATGTCAGGCTCCCCGCAGCCCTTTCTGGTGTCCGAGGCCGTCTGCTGGTGTTCAGCTGGTTCTCTGTGGGAATGACTGCGTCCTTCCGTGCATTCCCAATGCATCTGTGGAGAGGGATGCACTCCACGTCTCTCTACTTCGCCGCCATCTTTTTCCTCCATTTAAAAGTTTTAAATTCATTCTCTCAAAATGTGCAGGGAGAGTAGAGAATGGAACAGAGATTGTGGAGATGGGAGTATTGCTTGGGTTTTGCCAGCACAACATCCAAATAGGAGGATGCTAAGCGAGAACCATTGTCAACCATCCAATGTTGTACAGAAACCTAAATCTCTCTTTAGATGGAAACATCTGGGCATTTGGCACTGGGCACAAAAATATTTTCTAATGAACTGAATTTTGTGTTTATTTTTTCAGATACTTTAGAGTTGTGTAATCCCAGAGTTAGACTAAAACCTCCAAATAGCATTGCAGGATCTCTACCAACTATTACTAGATGCACCATTATTCATTCATTAAGTTAGTTAATAAATGTGAATTGAGCACTTACCAAGAATTATTTCAAATTCTGTAGATCTACACACGTTACGCTGGCTCCTTCTTTCTTGGAGCTAACACTTGTCTCTGAATAGGATGCTGCAGGGAGAATTTCTGCTCTGAGAGAATGCTTGATAGGGTCACCTCTCTTTCGTCTAATACTCCACTGGCAATAATCAGGGGCAGCTGGCTTTATATGCATAATCTGTAGACCTCTAACTTTTTAATTTTTTTATTTTTATTATTTTTTTATTTTTAAGCTCTTATTGGAATATAATTGCTTTACACTGTTGTGCCAGTTTTTGCTGTACAACAAAGTGAATCAGCTATATTTATACATGTATCTCCATATCCCTTCCCTCCCACTCTCCCTATCCCACCCCTCTAAGTCATCACCCGTCATCGAGTTGATCTCTCTGTGTTATGCTGCAGCTTCCCACCAGCTATCTGTTTTACAATTGCTAGTGTATATATTAGACCTCTGATTTTATCAAGTACTTTGTATTTAGTCCAACAAGTTACTTTTATGTGTGTTTTTTCACTTGTGTCTAATCTGTTGGTTAATATAATAGTTGACATTTTAATTTCATTATTAAATTTAAAAAAATTTTTCTATGAGCTCTATTTAATTCTTACCCAAGTATATCTCATTATTTTCACAGTCTCCTGTCTCTTTTTAATAATCAGGCAAATACTTTTATTTCTATAACCATATTAAACATAATTATTTTAGGCTAAACATTTGATACTTCTAATATTTGCAGTCTTTCTGGGTCTGTTTCTTTTTTTTAATTATGAGCACATATTTTCTGGAGCATAATTTGTGGGAATAGTTTTGAGGACCAGTTTTAAGATGCTTTTCTCTAAAGAGGATTTTCATTTGCTTATGAGAAGTCAACACTCATTCTAAACTAAACTGTAGGCTTCACATCCCTCCCCCCATGTGAGTAGTGTAAATTCTGGCTATAACCATGTGAGTTTAGGCTCATAAATAAAAATTCCCAGGGAGACATTTCTACCTCTCTCTCTCCTCCATCCAGAGCCAAGATGAGATGCCAAGTTTCTTCACTGTCTCCTTCACCAGAGATTTCTTTCCTAGTTTATTTCCTTTCATGAAGGTGTTGCATTCTGCAGGTTCTGGCTTTATGTGAGATTGTCTTCTAAAGGTATAGCTTTCCTTTGCTAGTTTTAGTATAATTATGCCTCAGCTCAGTTGTAACCTCTTCAAAAAGTCCTTTTCTGACTATCTGAAGTAGACTTCCTGGTCACGCCCTTGTATTTTTTTTTTTTTTGTCTTTATACCCTTATCGATACCTAAATTGGTCTAGTTATCTAGCTTATTTTTATTATTAAAATCATCTTTCCCAATTGGGACTATAAATTGCACAAGTATGAGAACTTCCTCTTTTATTCACTGCTGCATCCCCAATATCTGCGATGGTGCTAGGCCCAAAGTAGGCGCTCAAAGAATTTATATTGAATAAATAATTGATGGAATGATCTATACACTAACAACAAAAAAGCAGAAAGAGAAATTAAGGAAAGTCTCCCACTTACCATCGCAACAAAAAGAATAAAATACCTAGGAATAAACCTACCTAAGGAGGCAAAAGACCTGTATGCAGAAAATTATAAGATATTGATGAAAGAAATCAAAGACGATACAAACAGATGGAGGGATATACCATGTACTTGGATTGGAAGAATCAACATTGTGAAAATGACTATACTACCCAAAACAATTTACAGATTCAACACAATCCCTATCAAATTACCAATGGCATTTTTCTCAGAACTAGAACAAGAAATCTTACGATTTATATGGAAATGCAAAAGACCCCGAATAGCCAAAGCAATCTTGAGAAGGAAAGACGGAGTTGGTGGAATTAGACTTCCTGACTTCAAACTATACTACAAGGCCACAGTGATCAAGACAGTATGGTACTGGTACAAAAATAGAAATATAGATCAATGGAACAGAATAGAGAGCCCAGAGGTAAACCCAAGCACATATGGGCAGCTTATCTTTGACAAAGGAGGCAAGAATATACAAGGGAGAAAAGACAGCTTGTTCAGTAAGTGGTGCTGGGAACATTGGACAGCAACATGTAAAAGAATGAAATTAGAACTTCCTAACACCATACACAAAAAGAAACTCCAAATGGATTAAAGACCTAAATGTAAGGCCAGACACTATAAAACTCCTAGAGGAAAATATAGGCAGAACACTCTATGACGTACATCAAAGCAAGATCCTTTTTGACCCACCTCCTGGAATAAAGGAAATCAAATCAAGAATAAACAAATGGGACCTAATGAAACTTAAAACTTTTGCACAGCGAAAGAAACCATAAACAAGACAAGAAGGCAGCCCTCAGAATGGGAGAAAATACTTGCCAACAAAGCAACGAACAAAGGATTAACCTCCAAAATATACAAGCAGCTCATGCAGCTTAATACCAAAAAAGCAAATAACCCAATCCACAAATGAGCGGAAGACCTAAATAGACATTTCTCCAAAGAAGACATGCAGGTGGCCAACAAACACATGAAAAGATGCTCAACGTCACTAATCATTAGAGAAATGCAAGTCAAAGCCACAGTGAGGTATCACCTCATACCAGTCAGAATGGCCATCATCAAAAAAATCTAGAAACAATAAATGTTGGAGAGGGTGTGGAGAAAAGGGAACTCTCCTGCACTGTTGGTGGGAATGTAAGCTGGTACAGCCACTATGGAAAACAGTTTGGAGGTTCCTTAAAAAACTAAAAATAGAACTACCATATGACCCAGCAATCCCACTCCTGGGCATATACCCAGAGAAAACCATAATCCAAAAAGGAGCATGTACGATAATGTTCATTGCAGCACTATTTACAATAGCCAGAGCATGGAAACAACCTAAATGCCCATCAACAGATGAATGGATAAAGAAGATGTGGCATATATATACAATGGAATATTACTTAGCTATAAAAAGGGATGAGATGGAGCTATACATAATGAGGTGGATAGACCTGGAGTCTGTCATACAGAGTGAAGTAAGAGAAAAACAAATACCGTATGCTAACTCATATATATGGAATCTAAAAAAAAAAAAATGGTACTGATGAAGTCAGTGACAGGGCAAGAATAAGGATGCAGATGCAGAGAATGGACTGGAGGACACGGGGTTGGGGGCGGGAGGGGCAAAGGGGAAGATGAGACGAAGTGAGAGAGTAGCATAGACATATATACACTACCAACTGTAAAAGAGATAGCTAGTGGGGAGTTGCTGTAAAACAAAGGGAAATCAACTTGATGATGGGTGATGCCTTAGAGGGCTAGGACAGGGAGGGTGGGAGGGAGTCGCGGGAGGGAGGGAATATAGGGATATATGTATAAATACAGCTGATTCACTTTGGTGTACCTCAAAACTGGTTAAAATGTGTAAAGCAATTATATTCCAATAAAGAGCTTAAAAAAAAAAGAAATGGATGGAATGAGCTAAAAGAATACATTAATGTTATGGACCACCACACCACTCAATACACAAAAGTTAACATCCTTCTGGTCTTCATACCCAGATTGTATGACTGTATCTAGATGCTGGATTCGGTGAAAATAACTGTTGTGTTTTGTGATTGTTACGTTGTTACCTCAATTGCCCTTTCCTCTTCTCCTTGCACTTTGACCTGGAGGTGCCCTCACATCTAAGTTGGACTAAGGGGTGAGAGCAGTCAGGCTTCCACTGCATGATAAAGTGAGTGATGAGATTCAGGTATGGCTGTCCCATGACTTGAATCTCTTAGCATTTGTAGCATGGCCCTGCTGGCAGGTGTCTGTCCTCAAGGAGGTGAAGGAAGGATATGATGCCAACGTCCTCTTTGGCTACAAGTCTTGGTTGGTACTTAGTTCACTCCAGAGTTGGAGAGTATGGGGACTGCAGTAGTGACACGTGAGATGGCCCATGATATGTCAGCATATTGCTGCCTATCCCTGTCTCCTTTTTCCTACTTTTAAATCTGGGTTTCTGTGCCTCTTTCCTTTTCCAACTCAATCATTCCCAGTTTGTAACTTTGACCTCTAACAATAAACCTACAACTGTGCTTGGTTGATTTCTTACCTCTTTACAGCAGCTTCCATGCCTCATCCCAGGTCCCCAAATCAAATCTCTGCTTCCTGCTTTTTTTTTTTCCTTCAAATTTTTTTTTTCTACTGCTGTGCTTTGCCTTTTTCCTCTCTCATTTGAAAAAAAGTAAAAGCTGAATTTAGGAGGAAAAGTATAAACAAAATCAGCCTTCTTAAATACTTTAAAATATAAGCATACTCTGTTAAGATAGCATAACCTTATTAAAACAAATGTTGAAAATAAATAGAAAAATAGAAGAAAAAATCACTATAATCAAGCCACTAAGTCTCAGTTATTGGTATTACATGTTTTTGGTACTTGTATACATGCCTAATTTTTTTTTCCTTTATGTGTATATATATATATATATATATATGCAATTTTTAGTTTTTTCATTTATTATCACTATATCTTTAAAAACACTTTCAAATAGAGTCTGTCATGGCTGTGTAGTATTCCAGTTAATGGATATACATGTTTCCTCAGGCATTCACCTACTATGAACATTTGCATTGTTTCACAAGTCGTATGTTCATATAAATGTTTTCAGATCCATTACATAGTCTGTATCATGTGTTATGTTAAATCCCACTCTGAGAAAATGAATTAACCCAGTAAAACTTGTTATTAGTTGAGGCCAGAGTTGGCTGTGAGATGCTCTCAGGGACTGTGCTCTGTATTGGATCACATTTTGGGAGGCAGATCTAGGACTTAGGCTGGGTGTGCGCAAACATAAGCACAGGCGTCGAGTCTGGAAGTCTTCCTCTATGGAGATCCATTTGGGGGATGTAATGTACAGAGTATGGTGGGGATCCATTCTTTGGTGCAAGAAAAACACATATCTATACTTTTCTAAGTAAAATTTTGTAATTCAAGAAACCTCCAAGGTTTTTTCCAGTTTTATTGAGAAATAATCGACACGTATCACTGTTTAAATTTAAGGCTGGAATATTGAAATGAAAATGAAAATAAAAAGTAAGTGGAAAATCCTTTTATATCTTTAATGAGATCCAAGAGTGTTATGTTCAGATTTGCAACTTCATAAAGGAAAACAATATTTTAAAGTGACGTTGCTTCTGTGGCAGGGATGTCATTGTTGCTTGGATGCTCATTAAAAAGAGTAAGGATTTATGGTTCTTAAAAGTGTGAGATCAGAAGTGGCACTGATTCTCCATTATATGATGCATGTATTTCAGAGATTGAACTTAAGTTGGAAGTAAATAGCTTCATGGGACACACATCATGAAAGTAAGTTTGGATTAGTTTATTTTTATCCTAGGAATCTTCTTAAGGGTATTCTAAGTAAGCCTGATTCTTTTCAAACAAAATCACTTCAGCATTTCTCTGTGAAACTCATGCTAAAAATAAAGAATGAAAAAAGAAAAAAGAAAAATTAAATCTGTAGGGGGCAATAATCTGGTCCTGATGATAAAAAGGAGTACAGATATGTTTTATGAAATATCTTTGTTCTACTGACATGGAAGTGACATCATGTTCCTTTTAAAATATCCTTCCAGAGTAGTATAAATGAAACCATACTTTCCTCTGACTTCCTTCCTTCTAACTGCTCTTCACCCTGTCTTTGGTCTTTTTGCTCTTATCTGCCATTTCTTTTGTCCCTTCTTCACCCCTCAACCCAATCACTCTGATCTGCATTTCCTTACAATTTCCACTCCATTCTTCTTTAATTTGAAACTTCCTTCCTTATTTCTCTAGCATCTTTTCTCTACTGCACTTGAATCCTTCTTTTGAATCAAATAGTCACATTGATTATGAAAAAAGGAAAACAGTGTCAGTTGTTGCCCTCTGCCCATAAATAACGAAAACCCCCACAGATATAAGTATTAAAATGTTTTTCTCATTTTAAGAAAAGAGTTTTACTGGATGTCTTTGATCTGTGTGGCTTTATCGTAGACTGTCTGCCTTTGAAGAATAAGAAAGATGATGATGTATAGTGCTGTTTGCACTTATTGATTGGGATTTTTATTCAAATAACTTCTCATTGAGCGAGTAAACTTACAGAGCTGACTTCTCCTTCGAATTAAGGGAGCAGATTGGTTAAGTTCAATCAGTCAAGGCTTCATGGAGGAAAGTGATGACACCTAAGATGGTTTCTTGAAAGTTAAGTAATAAATTATACCTTATATCAGGGAAGTCGTTTTTGTGTCATTCATACTTCCTCTGCTGCACTTGCCTCTCATGATAGACATCACTAATCAACTAGATCATTCTTTCCTGTTTGAACATGGACATGGCTCCACACTCCTTCTAAGAATTACAGTTAGTCACTGTAACTTAACTGGATATGTCACTTAAGTTGAAATCGATTTTCCCTCTTTGCTTTAGACGGTCATTGTATATGCCTAACAACCTTTCATCTCACAGATACTACAACACATATAAGCTATGAAGTAGGTATTATTTTAAGGGTTTACAGGGGTAAATTCTGTGACTCAGAGGGATTTAACTAACTCACCAAGGTCACACAGCTGGTAATAGGAATAAATTGGTTCTTCTTATGACAAGATTAGTATTTTGTTCTCTATAGTCACTTAAATAGTTAACTGTGGATGTGTGCCTCAGAAGTCCTAAAAAGTAGTTAGCAGAAGGTAAAAGAAAATTCTAGCTGTGTTGGGTGAAATTCTTGTTCCAGGGTCATAGCAAGGTGGCATTGAGGGTTGGTGTTGAGTGTAAGTAAAATAGGCTGCCATCTACTTGGGGGGAGGGGGGATGGGAAATACCAAAAATGGAGCCTAACATTCCCGGGAAACTCTTTCCCCCATCAACACTTCCGTGAAGACACATCTCACTTCCATAGTGCTTGGAATCCCAGTGGTATTTCTTTAGATTTAGGGACTCCTTTTATTTTTTTTTTTTAAAGCTAGTCACCACTGATGAACCAATTTGTAGCTCTTAATGGAAAAAGATACATTAGATTTTTTTTAAGCTTTTTGTTGGAATATAGTTGCTTTACACTGTTGTGTCAGATTTTGCTGCACAACAAAGTGAATCAGCTGTATTTATACATAAATCCCCATATCCCCTCCCTCCCACGACTCCTTCCCAGCCAGTACATTGGTTAGTTTATTGTTACATTGGAAATCCACAACAGTGCTTACAGGTAGTAAGAATCAGAAAATGGACATTACTTTAAAGCTTGGAGGGTTACCAAGGAGGACAGGTTTAAATGTGGGTGTTTCAGAAAAGGCAACTACCTGCATTGAAAAGAAACATTAGCTTTTCAATTTTAAAGGAGACTGGTCCTATGGCAACCCAGGGAAGACTCCCCTCTCCTAATCCTCTCTCTTCCAGGACCAAATCATCCCCGGCCTTTTTCACATAGTGAGTAGCAGAAGGACACTACTTTTTCCAAACAATCTGGGCAAAAATTCCCCCCCAATCCAGCATTTAGAAGATTCGATGTACATTCTTTTAAAATATTTTAACAGATATTCCATAGTTTTGCATATTTGCATAATGATAAAATTCACTCTTTCGTTATTTTCCTTAACAAGCTGAAAAATGCCGTACAAACATAAAGTGGATTCAGCAAGGGGCTAACATATATTGCCAATTTGATCTTCCCTATACTTCATCAAGTTACTTCTCCTGAATCCTCATCCAAAGCACTTTTCAGCTCCATTGTCACAAATCAAAAAGCCAATGTCAGGACTTCCCTGGTGCCGTAGTGGTTAAGAATCTGCCTGCCAATACGGGGAACACGGGTTGGGACCCTGGTCTGGGAAGATCCTACATGCCGCAGAGCCACTAAGCCTGTGGACCACAACTACTGAGCCTGCACTCTAGAGCCTGTGAGCCACAACTACTGCGCCCATGTGCCGCAACTACTGAAGACTGCGTGCCTAGAGTCCATGCTCCGCAACAAGAGAAGCCACCACACTGAGAAGCCTGCACACCGCAGTGTAGAGTAGCCCCGGCTTGCCACAACTAGAGAAAGCCCGCACACAGCAATGAAAACCCAACTCAGCCAAAAATAAATAAATAAAATAATGACTAAATCTTAAAAAAAATTGTCTAAGAATAAATATATTTCAAGAGGCATTGTATTATTCTTCATAATAGAATACACTTTCTCATGCTTTCTTTTCATTTTTTATTATTATTTTTTTCATATTGAGTTTTTTTTTTAAACCTCTTAATTGGAATATAATTGCTTTACACTCTTGTGCCAGTTTTTGAGGTACACCAAAGTGAATCAGCTGTATTTATACATTTATCCCCATATCCCCTCCCTCCCATGACTCCCTTCCACCCTCCCTATCCTGGCCCTCTAAGTCATCACCCATCATCGAGTTTATCTCCCTATTTTATGCAGCAACTTCCTACTAGCTATCTATTTTACATTTGGTAGTGTATATATGTCAATGCTACTCTCTCACTTATTATTTTTATTTGGCCATGCTGCGCTGCATGCAGGATCTTAGTTCCCAAACCAGGGATTGAACCTGTGTCCCCTGCACTGGGAGCATGGAGTATTAACCACTGGACCTCCAGGAAGTCCTTCATGCTATCTACTTAATATGAACTCTGGCTAGGAAAAAAGCCCCACAATCAACAACCGATCCCATGTAGAGCTCTGAGTATATGGTCATAGGATCATAGTTATTTGACTCAACAATTGTGTATTGAACTTGTAGTTTAAAAAAATTTTTATCTTGAAGAGAATAACACTTATGTAAGAGTGCAAAATATGGAATACACCATATTTTTATGCTGATGAGCCAGTATTATCTCCATATAATTTTAATGAATTTTTTTCTCAGAGAATTATTTGTAGAAATGGGTGGTTTAAAAATCAATTATGTGAAAATTAAGATCCTCTCTGCATCTCATCCTACTTGAAATCAATAGATTTGAAAATTAATATCTATATTATTCACAATCTTCTTCCCTTAAAGAGAAGGAAATGGACATTTAATTTTAGAAGATGAGATTCGCTAATTCATCTCTCTAGAGTGAACTATTGAGGAAATGAGAATATAAATAGGTTAAAGAAAAAGGACATGCTGTAATACAAATTTATGAAAATGCGTATTATTCACGGCTCTATTACAGATCCTAAGAACTTGCATTAATTCATTCCTATGGCTTTTAAGACCTCTTTCAAAGTAAAAATCATATTTGTTTATGTCAACATTATTATATATTAGTTGTTATGTAAACATTGGAATTAAACATTCTTTTGAAATAAATGTTAGTTTTTCCCAGATCCAAAAACTGTAACACAAGGAAATAAAATCCAAGGCTTGGTACGTTCATGAGTGCATGTAAGTCTTTAATTTCTGGGAAGCTGAACAATAGCGAGGAATACGCTGTCACTGAGCTAAGGGTTAGTGTGTTCTTTCAGGGTCCTGAGCTGGGGAGCTGGCATATATTCCTCAGAATTGTAAACATCTTAATCTCTCCCTTAGAGGAGCTCTAGTTCTTAAAGAGCAGAGGGGAGAGAAGTAAGTATGCAATATGCACACGGAACTAGAGAACTGCAAAACTATGTTTTAAGCAGCAGGTAAATCAGTAAATGTTTCTTTTGTTGAGGAATAGATTAGCTTTCATATTTACTCTCTAGATCCATTGAGAAAACAAAAGCCAAAAACACCCATACCCAAGCTACATCTGCTTGAATCTCATCATCTTCTTGATCCAATTGAGAGTTTTGTATGCTTACTTTCAAGACTCTCTAGCTTTCTATTTTTATGTACCACTTTGAGGATCTGTAAAGCAGATGTTCTTCTGGTAGAAATCCATGTGCCTTGAATTATTTTAGCCACTCTCAGTAAATCATTCCTCCCCAATCCCTTTGCAGGAAGCACTCCTTTTGGAAAATGTGAACACAGTTGACTACTATACATTGGGGAGTAGAATGGAAGGGATCAGCAGTAGGGCATTTGCCTCCAGTCCTCAGTGTCCCCACTAGCACTATATACCTCTTTGATCTTTGAGATGAATTAATTAAAAAAATAATCTTTCACAGTAAAAGAAAAGAAGAGAAAGAACTTTCAATGCTAAGCAACTTATCCAGGGTACCTTAGGACAGAGTTCACACTGGTCTGCTTTGAGGTAGAGGCTGCTGTGACCTGTGTGCCCCCCGTACCTCCCAGGCACTTCCGTAGAAGGGACAAGTGCTGGCGGCTGCCGTCATTGCCTCTCACGCAGGGGGACTGATGAAGAAGGAGTGTCTTGCCCATTCTTGTCTTGCAGTACCAGCAGCCTCTCCACCCCTTTACTGACATGACTACCCCAGTCCCACATAACCCACTATTTTAGGGAGTTTCCTTTTGTGGCAAAAAATGGATATTTTCCTCAGAAGATATGAAAACGTGTGGGAACAAAGTCACTCTCGGGGTTGGCCAGATACACTCCTCACTTGCTAGAAAATGATGTGACTCAATTTCACTTTCACAGCGTGACTATTGTCACTGTCTGCCAGGTGCCCTGGAAAACCTAATTAGACACAGGGGGTGAACATTTTACTTTCACTCAAGAGAATATTCCTCTTGCATAAATCACTCAGAGACCCTGAAAAATAATGGTATTTGACTGGCTTGATTTTAAAAGGACAGAAGGAGCCCTCAGATTGTTTGGATTTCTTTGATACTTAACACAGGGTACAATCTATAAGATATATGGTTGGAAAATCTCTTTTTTTCTTGAGGGCAATTTTTATTTTAAACAACTGTTCTAAATGACAAGGCTCGGTTTGACCAAAACTAGAGTGGAGCTATGTATCCAATCCCAGTTTTCTATAGTTCCCTTTATATGATGAGAGAATCAATTTTCCCTCTTCCCTCCTTATAAGATGAATGTTTTGAAGATGATCCTGTCCTTTAGCAAGAAAGACCCAGGACACATTATTTGAAAAGCTAGCTTATATCTTTATTTGCCTGAATCTCACTGTATATTCATTTCATGTAGCTTTCTTCCATGTGAGTGGGTACTTAGGAATAATTGTAGTTGTGGGTGGCTGCAGAAACTCTCTGATCTAATTCACTGTTTCTGCTTGGTACCTGCCCTTCTCTGTGTGGCTACAGACCCTGTTCAGCAGACCCTGGCCTTCTGGTTCTGCCCAGCTGTGCACAGAGATAGCTCCTTTGCTTAGGCTCAGCACTGCACAGCATCTGATCTGGTGCTGAACAGACCAAAGGACACATGGGGAGTTTTGTTCTCCAGCAGTGAGTAGGGTCCAAGTTAGATATGTTTATACAGTCTGGTGTTCAGTGTGATTGATACAAGATCACAGCTACAACTTCATGGGGTCTCATCCTTTCCCTAAGCCCTGCCTTGTTGGTCTGATCTCAGGTTTTGGTTTAGTATCTCAGTTCCCCTGCAGGGATTAGGAGCCTGGTTCAATTCTAGTTTACTTAGTTGGAGCTCTTACTTTCTCTAGTGATTGTGTCTGTGAGGAGCCTGAACTCTATCCTCAGCATCACCTAGTCTAGAGCTCAGTGAGTTGAGCTCCACCTCCTGTTTGCCCTACATTGAATGATGATGTTTTCAACCCAACTGTCTTCAAAAATTGCTTGGAACCCATATTTGAGCCTTTAAACTTTGTACATCAAATTGAATTGACTTAGATTTTCATGCCAAACTTTGTGGAATCCAAGCTCACCCACACTCAGGTAAGTGTGTTGGGCTGTTGGGTGACCCTCTTAGCCACCTCTTCAAGTTGATCACATACAGTATGCCCTTCTTCCTCTTTTCACACTCTGACATCCCAGTGTACCTGGAGGGCAGATCCTCCTAGCTTTACTAATTCTTCAATATTTTTTGTGCACATATCTGATCTTGCCTCAGTGTCTAGGCTGAGATAGTTGTGATCAGGCTTATATTGATGAGGGAGAAAGCGGAAGAAATACAACAAATGATTTTATCTAAAGAGCATCACAGTGGAGCCAAGAAAAGTAGGTTCTTATTTCATGTCTTCTACTTGGTAATAAGGGACCCTGGGCATATAGTGGGTAGGTCTCCCACTTGCAAAGCTGGTCTCATTAGCTGCAAACATGCTACTTATCTAATTGCCTCACCATATTTGGAGAGAGTGACAAACATGATTTTGTTCTGTAGTACTATTCAGGCAATACTATACCATGGGTATATTATGAGTTGAAAGGCCTTCACTTGGGGACATGAGTTACACGCTAGTTCTCAAGTTACACGCTAGTTCTCAAGTTCCACCGGTTGACTAACAACCCAGCCACTTACACAAAGGGACTCGGTGCTGGGCATTGCAGGTAGGCAGCTGACTGATCCAAATCATCCATCAGCTGAGTTATGCCCCTGCTGCTGAGCAGTTCCAATAGGGATGCTTGATACTGTTTTCCCACTTGCATGATCTGCGCAGCTTTTGTTCAGGTGATTATTCTATTTTTATTACTTCTCTGCTCCCAGGGAAATTTCACTGTCTTGTAGGCATGAGTAAAACTCAGCCATATATCATAAAGTAGATGTAGCTTACTTTCACCTCCTTCCTCTCCAGCGTTCTTCTGCAGCAGCTAGCCAGCCAGAAGTAACTTCAGGCTCCTCTGAATTACCATCGCACTCAGTCGGCGCTTTACATTGTGTAGGGTCTTTCATGTGCATTATTCATCTTGGGGTTTTCAGTGCCTGGCACAGTGGCTGGAACAATATGAACACTCAGTGTCTGTTGAATGAGTGAATGAATGAATATTGTCTTTTTAAAATAAGTTTTTATTTTAGATCTGTTACAGATTTACAGAAAAATTGAGAAGAAAGATCATATTCCAGCACCCAGTTTCTGCTATTATAAACATCTTACATTAATGTTATATTTGTCACACTTAATGAAACAATATTAATATATAATTATTAGTAAAAGTCCATACTTTATTCAGATGTCTTTAGTTTTTATCTAATGTCCTTTTTCCCTGTTCTAAGATCCCACCCAGGATACCACATTACATTTACTCATCATGTCTCCTTAGGCTCCTCTTGACCCTGATGGTTTCTCAGATTTCCTTGTTTTTTATGACCTTGAGGGTTTTGAGGAGTACCTGTCAGGTATTTTGTGGAATAACCCTCAATTTTAGTTTGTCTTCTCTTTCACTTGTGATTAGTCTAGGGTTATTGGCTTTTGAGAGCAAGACTACAAATGTTAAGTACCATTTTTATCACATCATGACAACGCACTGGCAACATGACTTATCACTTGATGTTGACCCTGATAATCTGTCTGAGAGAGTGTTTGTCAGGTTTTATCCACTGTAAACCTATTCTTTTCATCCTCATCTTTTCATCCTGTACTCTTTGGAAGGAAGTCACTGTGTGTAGCCCACACTTAATGGGTGGGGAACTGTATTCTACCTCCTTGAGGGTAAGAGTAAATATGAAAGAATTTGAAATTCTCCTGCATGGGAGAGTTATCTGTTATCCCTATTTATTTCTTTATTGAATAATTTACTTAAATAATACGAATTTTTGGGTATTTTCCACTTTTATCCAGTCTGTTTTTTTCACAACTGGATCAAACATTCCTAGAGAAGTAGGACTGATTCTTGCTCCTATATGTCTCTCTAATTGCTTGACACAAAGAAGGTGACCCCAGAATAGACATTTGTTAGTTAATAGAAAAGGATAAGAATTAAGCTCCCAATGTCTGTAATGATATCCCAAAGCAGCCCAACTGGTCTTTTGACATTATCTTATATTTAACTGCACTTCTGAAGAAGATGTCAGAAATGGAAGGATCCTGAGAAATAATATAATGCAACACTCACATTTACAGATGGTGAAACTTAGGACTGGAGAGAAAATTTATGGACCCATATATGGGATGAAAACCTACTTTTCCTAACTTCCAATGTGATGCTCTTTAGACCCACTAGAATGTCTAACAAGTCTGATGTGCTCAACAGGTTGGTTGAATTTGTATCTGTAGACAAAAGCGAGCCATCAAAGAGATTTTCTCTGTTCTGTATTTGTTTTGCAAAGTGAATGTTTACTTGTAACTGATCTCTGAGGCAGAAATGCAAGGAGAGTGAATGAGCATAAAAATGATGATGGGGTGAACAGCTATTAAAGTGGACCAAGTGAGAGACTGTGAAGGCCTGTGCCACGCCACTGGAGGTAGAAAGAGAAGAGTTGATGTCTTGAGAGGCATTTTAGAAGCAGAATTGGTGTAATCTGTTACCAATTAATGTGGAGGGTGAGGAAGTAGGAGATGCCAAAGGGACTTCTGGGTCCCTGGTTTGGGTACCTAGATGGAAGGTGATATCACTAATCAAGACATAGCAGGTTTGGAGGGGAAGATGAACTTGCTGGGTGTGAGATAGTTGTTAGGCTTTTCGTACTCCCAGTAGGTAGCAGGAAGGTTGTGTGGATCTTAGAAGAGAAATCAAAGTCCAAGATATTGATCTAAGAGTTAAGGTCAATTGACTGATGAAGCCATTGGAGTAGTGAGGACACCTAAGAAAAGCAGAGAAAAGGAAGGACTGACACATGAGTTCAATAGGAATAGAAGACAGAAGAAGCAGTAGGAAATAAGAAGAAACTATCAGAGAACCAAATATGGAGGGTGTGGGGAAGCTGGGTAAGGAAGTATGGTGAGTTGGTCATATTCTGCAGCGAGATGAGGATTTAAAGGCAGCTGTGGTGAATGACAGTAATTAGGTCACAGACAACCTTAGCAAGAGTCATTCTCGTGGAGAGGTGGAGGGCTTTGTGTTAAAGAACAGACACTGCAGAAATAGAGGGCTAAATCAATACACAGCATTTTCATTTTCATTGGCCCTTGCTCAGACTCCTTTCATTTTCAGAGGTTGCAGACAATTACATGAGAAAGAATTCAAGTTAAATAAGAGGAATGACTTAATTGTTTTTATGAGACACAGGAATAGGTTAATGGGGTTTTCAAGTCTCTCATTTTAGGAGAGTTTTAAGAGTGAAGATGTAGCTATTTTAAACTGGAATAAGTTAGTCTTACATGAATGAGAAATGCCTCTGAATTCCCCTTTAAGTCTTTGGCTCTTATTCCATAAGGCTGAACATATTAAAACTTCAAGGAGAGAGTTTTTAGTTTTGCAGTGTACTTAAAGGATAAATTTGCCCTGTCTGAAAATATTGAATTTGCTAACTAGTTGATTTATTCAGAGCTCTCTGAATATTTTAGTATGCAATCAATTGTACTTTTAATAAGCCATAAACCATGTTTATTGCCTTATTTATTGAATTTAATCAAAGTGACTTGATGGCTCGCTAGTACAGGGCTATCAACAGGCCTCAGACACTGAGGTCTATTCACTGGAGACAATAATGCAGCAAGAGGATAAGAAGATTTTACTCTTGAAAAATGGAACAAAACAGAGCCAAGTAAACAATTTTTTGTTTGTTTGTTTGAGGGCAAAGTTGGTCTGGAAGACAGAAGGCCAACATTGTGAAAACTTTCCTGTGGCTCTTCCTCTCTTTTAAGCAGGTGCAAGTGTCACAAGATTCCTATTAAAGAATAGCCTTCACAGCTCCTCACAGCCTCACTGCTGTGTTTGCCCAGAGGTGTAAATAGATTCAAAGGTCATCTGACTCTTAATATCCCATTTCTCTCCTCTTAGAGCCATTTTAGTTGAAGTTACAGGCATTGAGATGAGGCAGCTCCCCAGTCAATCTCAGAGAATCAAAAGAGCCCTCATACCCCCTACAGAGCCTCTCACAGTCCTCTGGGTCTTAACACTCCAAATGATTTGATTATGTTTGGTTACAGTTGCAATATTGATGTGAGTTAGAGGTGGCCAGGAGGAGTCGAACTGTGCCTTATGTCTCCTTGTAGTCACATAGATCAGAGTCTGTTACGTCCAGATCGCCTGCAGGAAAAAATCGCCATCATCTTTCTAAAAACAAAATGCACTGCAAAAACTTTTATAGACCCAAAGAGAGCTTTGAAAAAATGAGTTGGCACAGTAATACTTTGGTTTTCATGAAGCACTATTCTTCGGTGAATAAATAGCACTGTGTTTACACACAGAATGAAGATCACTGAAAACCCTTTTGCCTTTGACAAGGTCACTGAAAAATTGACATGAGAAACATTTATTTTAGACAGTGCTGACCAATCCAATAAAGATCCTGCTGAACTAAATTTTTAGGTTTTATTTCAAACACAGTGTAGATCCACAGACAGGGGAAAGGAAGTTGTTTTCAGTACTTTTTAATGTTTATGCACCAAACACCCACAGATGAATTGCTTTCTGAAATGTATAAACTTTGGGTTAGAGAAGACTCTCGCATGAAGGCTCAAGTTAGTATTTGGAGGATATCACATTATGTACTTGGTGTGAGCCCATTAACAGCAGGGAAATATACACCCTAGCAAACACCTAGCACTGTTCCACTCCCACTCCCACTGAACCATGCAATTCCCTGTTCTATAAAGAAGTTCATTGAAAAGAAGCCATGGAATCTAGAGTGTGATGATTAAGGTGACATGGTGTGTCATCCCCGTATCACTCACTATCTCTGGAGAAGGAGCAGAAGACATACATGACCCTGAAACTTAAGGTTTCCTGTGAAAGTGTCCACGACTGGATCCCCTCTGTGTGTGCCTTTGGCATGTACCTGTGTTTGTGTATAGAGAAGGGAGAGACAGGCAGTATGGCCCTGAGAAAAATTAAGGGTCCCTCCCCACTCAAAATGTAGTGCTTTGCTGGGAGATCCATACTTTCTTAGGGAAAATAGAAAGATAAAATGAAAATGAGTTTCATGTCATTTTATTCTGAAAATACATTTTATTTATGTTTACTAACTTCTGTAATAATACAATAACTTTGACATGACAGTTATATTGTATAGAAGCAAAAGTGATTTAACTAAAATGGCACTGTGCTACCTTTGTACAAAGCAAACATTTGACAAAAGATAGAAGAAAGAGAAAATCCTTTTTTGTTGTCCCACATAAATCATAACACATGGGAAATAGAAAATGCCTTTAGCAAGAAGAGTAATGAACTAATGAATGAAAAAATATCTCCATTGAATTGCAAGATCTTTTATGAATACAATTATTCCAAAGATAGGAATTATATCTAAGCTCTTCTTACTTTCCACAGTGCCTAGCCTTTGGTGTGTATTCAATAAATGCTTTTTGAATGAGTAAAATGCATTCCAAAGTCTTTATGACGTTTTACTTTCTTAGGTGAACTTTTTCAGAACAAATTCCTTTCACATGCCATATGGGAGATTGGGAAGGAGATTACAGGGTGCAATGGAACTGAGGTCAAACAAGGAAAGAGGGTCACAGGCAGGGAGTTTACAGGAGGCTAAGTGTTCTAGGAAGCTTTTTTTTGGCGAGGTGGCTCAGGTCCAGGAACCTCATGGTGTGAAACCAGGTGGCCCTTGAAGACGTGATGCCCAGTAGCTCCAGCACATAGATGGTCCTTTGGCCCCATTTCATCCTAAGGAGCCCTCTTCAAGCCCTGAGCTTTCTGATGATAAAATCAGTTTTGGGATCCTACCTAATCTACCAACCCCCACAATAACTGAACTTCAGCGCTGGCTTGGGAAAAATAAGATTTCAGGGTCAAGGGGGTATTTTCCAGCAATGTCCCCAAATGTCTGCAATTTAAAACAATTTTTCTCTGGCATTTAAATTTTATCCAATAGGACTTCAAGAAAGTTAAAGATCTGGCAAAAACAAACTTGCCTGAGTGGAGTGAAGGCTGTATTGCTTCATTACAGACACATGCATAAATGATGCCTATGAGATTGTTGATAGGTTTTATAAGGGAGGGTGTAAAAGAACCTAAGGAGCTTTGGATTCGAGGAGTGGTGGATGAAATTTGAGGGCTCAGAGAATCTGAAGCCTTCAAAGTTTTGCCTAAATCTCACTTAGGGAGATAAGAAGACAAATGAAGAGGAGGAGGCATTTATGTATAGCAGAGGCAGGAGAACAGAACTTGCGTGCTACATACACTACGCTAATGTGCTCCAGATTTCTTGAAATCTCTGCTGACTTAATCAAGAAACATGAGTCTGCTTTATTCTCCAGGTAGGTGCTTGTAAAAGAGAGAAAAGACATGTCTGTCTTCTATCTACAACCTTCCCTTCCTTCCCCCTTCCTCCCCCCCCCACCCCCTTTTTTCCTTTTTTTGCTGCGTTGGGTCTTTGTTGCTGCACGTGGGCTTTCTCTAGTTGTGGCCAGCAGGGGCTACTCTTCATTGCAGTACATGGGCTTCTCAGTGTGGTGGCTTCTCTTGTTGTGGAGCATGGGCTCTAGGTGTGTAAGCTTCAGTAGTTGCAGCACCTGGGCTTACTTGCTCCTCAGGCATGTGGGATCTTCTTGGATCAGGGATTGAACCCATGTCCCCTGCAATGGCAGGTGGATTCTTAACCATTGCACCACCAGGCAAGTCCCTCCTTTTCTCTTCCTGTCTCCTTTCCTGTCTTTCATTCATTCCTAAACATTTTCTAAGAATCTATTGTGAAGATGTTAGATAATCTGAGGTATGTAGGACACAATCCCTGCCTTTATGGAAATGATGCAAATGAACATTCAAATGAGGCCTGAATGTGTCATGTCCTTCATGTGCAGTGGGGCTGCAGAGAGGACAGTTGATGGGGTGGGAGCACCTGGTGAGAGAGCTCTAAGCTCGAGGGTGGGCACGTGGATAGTGTGGGAAAGGGAGCAATTGGACATTCTATGTGTATGAAGTAGGGTATTTTTAACAAAGAAATGAAAAGGAATACTAAGTTCATGACTCTGGTATCCTGCGTGGACTAGGAAGGCTTATGTTGAGTATATTTCAAAGGCAAGAAATTCAACATACAAAAGAACAGACGTTAATTTTGTGTTAAGGGCTGTGCAAATTTCATCTTTATTATTTCAATTAGCTCTCACAATAACCCTAAAAGGCATACATTTTCCATATTTCTTTTCAGTTGTAGAAACAAAGGCTTAGGGAGAGATTTACACATTTTCTAAATTAGACCGTGACTGTAAACACAGGTCTGTCTGACTCTCACATTTCTTTGGGATTAGGGAGATTACAAAAGTTGATAGGGGAATCTGGGAAAAAAAGAACCCCAAAAGATTAGACAAGGATCCCTTTTGTGTATCATCTCGTAATGTTAGGAATATGATAGAAATGACTTTATTTCTAGTGCTCTATTTGCACACAACAAATCCCAAAATAATAAAAATGAGGCACTTTCCTCTAGTATCTCTTAGAGTAGTCAAACAGTTAATTTTACATAGCAGTCTTCAAATTTATCCAAATCCCAACCATCCCAGAGCAGATTCAGATAGAACTAGATATCCCCCCAAATTAAAAATAGATCATAACCAGTCTAAGAAACACAGTTATGAATCCAGTCTAAATCAAATTTCATATATGCCTTTTACCAATAAATAAAGTGAACCATTTACTACTTTTCCAAATAGTTAATTGAATATTTTAGAAGAATTTCTAATCGCAATGTCATTGTCTTGCCATTCCTTAGTGCTTAGCCTTCTAATTTGAGATCTAGTGGAGGGCAACATTTGCAAATTAGAAACATAATTGAAATCTACTGCTGAATAAATTGATATTTACTGCAACATAAAATTAGTGGAATCATTTCAAATGGTATGGAATCTATTTTTTTCTCTTCACTGGTTTCCTGTTTTTCTTTGATGGAATTGTGGTTGGAGATGATCCTCAGAAAAAGCAAATTTTCTTCTTTAACTTACTCCCAAATGAACAGTAGGAGGAAAGGCATGAGGACATTGCTGGGGAATCACAGAACACTGCAGTCTCCCACAATGAAATCCTCCCCACTTGCCTAAATTTTGAACCAATCTGAGTTAAAGATATTGTTAAGAGACCAACTCCATCTGAATAGACTTTTAAAAATTGGGTGATTGAAAGATGTGAACAAAGAGTAGTTTTACACTTCGACCAGTACAAAAACAAGGCTGAATTCACTGGTGTTGAGTTACTAAACTCAAAGTTTTTAAAACAAATGAAGTCTGCAAAGCACACTGTTAAGAGAATGAAAAGGCAAGCCACAGACTGGGAGAAAATATTTGCAAATCACATATTTGATAAATATCCAGAATATACACATCCAGAACACACACACACACACACACACACACACACACACACACACAAATCTTTAGTAACGAAACAAAAAGAAAACAAACAACCCAAGGAAAAATGGGCAAAGATCTGAATAGACACCTCAGCTAAGATGATATACAGATGGCAAATAAACATATGAGAAGATGCCCAACATCATTTGTTGTTAGGGAACTGCAAATTAAAACAGCTACTATACGTACATACTAGTACTGAACAAACACTTAATTGAATGTATGGAGTGGGAGCTACTGATGGAGTAGGAGGTAATAGATTTAGGACTGGATTATAGGGGGACACATCAACATGGACTCATGTTTAGTTTAATATACAGATGGCTACATATAGAAACACTTATAGATATGTGTGTATACACGGGTTAGTATACATACACATATTTCTAAGCTCTGTTTGCTGAGAGGGCCTGAAAGCAATGACACCCCAGTAGCAATGAGCACACCCAGAGTCCATATATTTATCTCTAATAACATTCCCCAGTAAAAGGAATCAGGGATCCTTGGAGAAATGGCTAAGTCTAGAGCAGGTGCAGTGAATACATGAGATGAGCTTGGACTATACTGTAGTACCAAAAACTAAAAAAGTGCTCATTAAAAAAAATCTGATGAGAGTACTTCAAAGGGCCACAAGAACCAACTGAAAGAGCTCCCAAATGGCTAAAATTGGAACAATTTGAGCAATAAAATAAATAACATAGTATTGGATTATAATCCAAAATATAAAATAAAATATCTATGAGTCTATTCTGATATAAATATTTGATTGAATAAATAATTGAGGGGGAACAGACAAATCTCCTCTGCAGAATTCCAAATAATTTGTGTAGCTACTTTACTCTAAAGAAGATAAAACATAACTCTGCCCCCTCTCCCAACTACCCCTTAAGCGTGGTCTAAACATACTGACTTCTTTCCAAAGTGTATGGAATGAAAAGGGAAGAAGAAGAATAAGTACAGTATGGAAACATGAGAAACACTACCTCAGCCATGTGATCAAGCTTAATGTCAATAGTGGATAGTATGTACCCTTGATATAATGTGATAAAAATGGCACTTTACTTCTGTGCTCTTTCTTTCCAAAACTCATAACCCCAGTCTAATCATGAGAATAATATCAGACAGACATAAATTGAGGGGCATTCTATTGTACAAAATACCTAACTACTACTCCTCAAAGTCATCAAAAACAAAGTCTGAGAAACTGTCACAACGTAGAGGAGCCTAAGTAGACATGACAGCCAAATATAATGTGGTGTCCCAGATGGGATTCTAGAATAGGAAAATGATATTAGGTTAAAACTAAATAAATATGGACTTCAGTTAGTAATAATGTGTTAGTATTAGTTGTGACATTTGTTATGACAAATGTACCACACTAATATAAGATCTTAACAACAGAAGAAACTGGGTGCTGTGTATGTGGGAACTTTCTGTACTATCTTTGCAACTTTTCTGTAAATCTAAAACTAGCCTTAAAAAAAACCCCTTATTTTAAAAATGAAGAAACAAAAAAAGAAGTGTTCAATTGAGTATAACCTGAATCTAGGACATAAAATGTTTAGGAAGTGATTGTGATAGTATCAACTGAAAGGCAAAGGAAGACAGAAAAATATCAAGATGGAAATATCTGTGTAATTATGGAATAACTATGAACACTTTGGCTTTTTTTTAAAGCTCTTTATTGGAATATAATTGCTTTACACTGTTGTACCAGTTTTTGCTGTACAACAAAGTGAATCAGCTGTATTTATACATATATCCCCATATCCCCTCCCTCCCGTGACTCCTTCCCACTCTCCCTATCCCAGCCCTCTAGGTCATCACCAAGTTGCTGCATAACACAGGGAGATCAACACTTTGGCTTTATATCTGCTTGGGAACATACTACAACTTTGAGAATTGTCTTTCACATATGTGAAAATAGAATTTTCTTTAGCTTTTTACCACCAGTTCACTATTCCTAGTCTTTTTTACCTCATATATTCCAAAATTACCTTTCCATTCTCATTTTCTACTCATTTAAACACATCTGTCCTCCAGGAAAACTAGTCTACTCACCATCCGCTAAATATGCACAAAAAGGACCTTATGTTCAAAGTTGTTCTCCTCACTTTAATGAACTTTCCTCTTGCAATTTTAACCATCCATCCTGAAGTTCTAAACATCTAGTAAGAATTCTTTGGCTTTCCTTGGTTTCCTCAGCCGAAAGAGATCCCATCTTCTTCTAACCCACAAAGTTGCCCTCTACTTCTCAAGTCAGTCATATACTACATTGTATCATGATATTTTATAAGTAGCTTCCGTATTGACTATTAAATACTTTGAGGATGGAGCCCTGACTTGTGCATCTTTGCATTTCCCATGGCTTCCTTCTCAGAAATATAAAATTCATTAGAAGTTTGATCTAATGAATTTTATCAATGTTGAACACTCATTTTAGTTAAGGGAAAAACTTGAGACCTAAATCAATTGGACTGAATTAAAAATAAAATTTTAATTATTCATTGTAGAAGTCATTTGATGGAAAGGGACTTCTACATTTTCGCAACATCTGTTATTATTGTGGTCTCTCCATTTGCGGTTGATGATGTACTGAGTCAATGCATGGCAGGTAATGCCTCTTGTGTGTGAGCCATTATTACGATAATTAATAACAATGGCAGCTCAGTTGATAGGAACTTGGCAATGTGTGTATCCTTATCTTCAAAGCTCCAAATGGTTTGGAATTTGGCTTTTTGTGAAACCATTTAATAGGAAAGTGTGTGTTTAGAATTTGTTCCCAGCTCAAAGACTGACCCTTATCACTAAAGTCCTTAATGAGAAAGCACCTGACAAATTGACTGGCACACTCCACTCCTCCAAGTAATTTCCCTTCCTGACAAATGAGTCTCTTGCAGCCCCCACTTCTAACTTAGAAACTGTTGAATGATGAACAGTCTGTAGCCAATGTCTGAAGCTTCAGAAAGCTCTCTTCAAAAGGTGATTTTTGCAAAGAAATATTAACTTATTGAAAAGGTGGGAAATCAGTCAATCTTTTTTTATTATGCCAATTAACTACTTGATGAGTTTGACTTGGCTAAATTGACGGATGGGTTTAGTGCTCTGTAGCTGCCCAAAAAGGAATCTTCATGATGACTGTCATGGAGTTCTTTTGTTTAGTGAAATACAGTCCCACAGAACAGCATAGCAAATAAACAAAAATAAAATGTATTATAAATCTTCACAAGTTTTATTTGAATCTGCTCGTAAGGGTTTCCTAATTAAGATTTCTTATTAATTTATTTATAAACTAACTTTAAGCAAATATTAAATAAACAGCTAAAGTGGTAGAATTAATACTGTGACAAAAATGCAAAAGAAAACAACTGACCTTATTTCATTGAAATTAAAGTAGAAAATAAAAGCAAAAATTTTCAAGTCAAAAGAATTCATCAAAATGAGGCTAGAAAAACTATAATCACTGACTCCACTGTCCTTATCAAGAGAAATAATTAGTAGTTTGTTACACCACAAAAATATTTCTATTGTGTGAGATAATAATTTCAAAACAATATGGAAATTTGGAAAATTTTATGTAACCTCTAAATCATGTGTTCAGAATATTATTTATGGAAAACATTCAAAATATAAATTTAAACAGTTAAAAATTTAGCATGGAAATAAGAATTGATAATGTGATATGGCGCTACTCTTTCCAGAAGCTTGGCTGAAAAGAAGGAGATAACAAGGTCAGTATGTAAATGGGATCACAGAATAAAGGGAACTTGAAAACCACAGCCTATAGCATAAGCTTGATTATTTTAATAAGCTGAGAAATATTGTCAGTAATGAAGAAGAGACTAAGGGTTAGTAGAGACAAAAAGTAATTGATCAGAGTGGGTCAACAGCAAAGACACACAAGTTGTCCTGGAATAAAATGATGATTCTTCATCTTTGAGATGGAAGGAGGAGGAAAACGTGGGTGAATACATGGATGCTCTTTAAGGTCCAGTGCTTGAGGGAGGGGTGAAGACTGGGAAAAAGAGTTAACAAAATGAGAGGGGCAGATAACTAGGGATCAGTAAATACATTGCTGAGTAGCCTTGGAGGGCCCACACATTATAGGTGCCCTAACATGTGTGGTGGTTTTATGATATTATTTTGCTGTGCTCAACAATTTGGACATAATGATAATAATAGTACTTTACTGTGATAAGCACTTTACTTAGATTAGCTCATTTTGTCTTCATTGGTAGCCTCTGAAATAAGCAGAGTTACTATTTCAGTGAGGAAATGAAGGCTTTGAGGCTAAGAAATTTGCCCAATGTAGGTAGCTGGTAGGTGTTAAAACCAATGTTTACTTGAACCAAGGCAGTCTGAATTAGAGACTGAGCCCATGCTAGGCTGTTTAGGTTTGGAGGAATGTTGTTTTAAATCAGAGACTTCTATGATTAAAGGCCAAAAACAACAAGAAGTTTTAGTAATGTAAGGGGATTGAACTGTCCTTTTGGGTTAAAAGAACTGCTTATGGGAACAGCCATGCAGCCAGGCTGAAAAAGGAAGTGAGGCCAGGAAGGATGGCCAACTGGTAACACTCGGAGGACCAAAGAACTGAAGGTCCATGTCTGGGGAGAAGTTTAAAGGGTATGAAAGCACAACATCGCTACAGGAATAGATTATGAGTAGGGGACAGGATGCTAGAGGTTTCTAAGGTGGTACATTTCTGAGTGATGAGAGGGTTGAAGTTGTGGCCATTGGTTTGAGTGGCCAGAGTTGATGAAGTAGAGAGGAAATGAAGGACTCAGGATCATATGAGAAGTTAAGAAGTGGTGATGGATTCCAAGAACTGTGTGTTAAGGGATTTTTATTTTTGAACATTATATTTTCACTCTACAGATATTTATGTCCATGCTATAAGATATGCAGAGTTCCAGGCTGTCAGGTATGGCAGTGGGTAAAACAGACAAACTTGCTTCCCTCAGAAGTTTACATTCCAGTGTCTTTATGACAGGCAGTGATAAGTACCTAAAAGAAAAATTAAGCTGGGAAGGAGAATAGCTATTGTCAGGGGAAAGGGTATGATTGCTATAAAGGTTAGTCAGGAACCAGTGTGGCCAAAAGGATTGAGTGATCATTTACAGAGAAGGAGAGGTGTGTGGGAGGGGTCAAATTTTGTTAGGGTCTGAGAATAAGGATTTAGACTTTTGACCAATTAATTCTGAGATGCTCATCAAACATCAAGAGGACAAACAAGTATTAAGTAAAGATTGAATATAAGATTCTGGATTTCATGGAGAAATCAGAAATCCGGGCTAGAGATATACATTTGAGAATTATAGAGATGATACAAAAAATGAATGGGATCATTAAGGAAGAGAGGGTAGGTAAAGACATGAAATACTCAGATGACTCTATACAGGGACACTACCAAAAAGCCAGGATATGAGAAAAATCCAGAGAAGGGACAGAAAAATTGACCAAAGGAAAAGGAGAACCAAAAGAGTGATGCCATGTGAAGCAAGTGTTTGAAGATGAGAGAATGATCAATTGAATCAAATATTGCCAAGAATTAAAAGAAAATGAAGATTGAGAATTGACCATTGGATTTAGCAATAGGGAGGTAATTAGCGGCTGTGACAGAGTAGCCTGGTTGGCGATGGTTCAATAGAGAAAGGAGGAAATGAAATGGAGAAGGTGAATATCAACATATCTTCCTAGTTTTTCTATCAAACAGAGTGGAAATATAATGACAGGTGGGGAAAGACGTGGAATCAATATGAGTTTTTAGTGTTTAAGGTAGAAAAAGGTGCAGCATGTTTATAGGTTGATGGAAGCTAACCAGCAGGGAAGGAGAAACTGACAATGCAGGAGAGAGGCGGACAATTGGTGGAGCATTGCTGAGAAATAAGTAAGAGACAGGTACAGGTGGAGAGGTTGTTTTGGGAGCACAAACAGTCCATCCATGGTTGCAACTCTAAAGTTAAGAGGCTAGAATGCTAGCTGATTTGGTGGCAGAGACACTATTTATTCTGGATCTGCACATACCAAATGCTGCTCAACATCATGTAAATTCCGGTAAGTAATGGTTAATGACATTGAACATGGAGACTGTCCAGTGGAATTGCCCTTCTGCTGTCAAGGAGAACATGACTGAATAGCTGAATGAGCAACGTTAACAAACTGTGACAATTAAAAATCTGCGTGGTAACCTACGAAATGGATATTCAGTGTGATTTGCCCTTTCAGGAGTGAGATTCCTTTGTTGAAAACTACGGTCTGTGTAATGGGGTTATTACCTCCTCCCAACCCTCATCTCTTCTACTAAAGAAAAAAAAAAATCTGCTTTTCATTCATAATGGTGTTCTCATTGTATTTCATGGTTGTTTAAAATTTCTCCCTTATAGCCTAGCAAAATAGCAAAAATAGAAGCTATTTTTGCAAACAGAAGGAAACTGTATGTTCTTTTACCTTTTTATTTTCAGAAAATAAGGTATGTTAGCGTGGAAAGAAATCTGAAATAGGAATCAGGACACTGTGTTTCTTGCCCATGGTCTGCCACTAACTCACTGGGAATTGGTTTCTTCTCTGGAAAATGAAGTAGTTGGTCCAGAGGATCCGTAAAGTCACTTCTGAATCTAAGTAATGAAATCATAATAACAATCTAAATAATTCAGAAATTCACAGCTGATGCCCTTTATTTTTATATGCCCATAATATTCTATGTCAAGATAAGTCACATTTATATTGTTGAGAGGTTACCAATCACCCAGACATTAATATCTTACAGGGTTATTGTGAAGATTAAAAGAGAAAATGTGAAAGAAATTCACAGACTGTAAAGTGAAATACTGTCAGTCATTAATAACACGTAGACACTGAAATATTACATCCGTTACTATCATCCAGATTCTGATTTTACTATATGGCTTTTGGGATATCAAATAAAGTCAGTAACCATGGAATGCAAATGGGGAAGGAGGAGATTTTACTTGAAAAAAGCGTACAAATTGCCTTTTTAACTTTTTTGTTGTTGTTGAAAAATAGCCTTACACTGCAGCAGGAGTAAAAAGACCATAAGACCCAAGGAAAGGCAATGAGATAAGCATATAGGATGGATGGATGTATTGGTATTAATTTACCATCAAACATGATGTCTACATCAGAATAGCATGGAAAAAAATATTGTCAGGTTTTAGAAAATGTTCAGCTTTATTTTAGAAACAAACAAAAAAACCTAAGTAAATTGAAAATTAAAATTAATGTGATAATTTTAAGTTTTAAGGTTAAATCAACAATCCAATAATTCTAATCTATTATCATAATTATATTTTTACTTCCTTCCAAAGTTATTCCTTTTTGCATAATTCTCATTTTTTTCTGTTTGTATATATTCTTTTATTCATTCATTGGAAGGAATTTAATAATAGGCATCTACCTGGCAATCTTATTTTTTCTTGTAACAAGAATTTTGGGGATTTTCCTGGTGATGCAGTGGTTAAGAATCCACTTGCCAGTGCAGGGGACACAGGTTCAAGCCCTGGCCTGGGAAGATCCCACATGCCGAGGAGCAACTAAGCCCGTGTGCCACAACTACTGAGTCTGAACTCTAGAGCTGACGAGCGACAACTACTGAACCCTCATGCCACAACTACTGCAGCCTGTGCGCCTAGAGCCCATGCTCTGCAACAAAAGAAGCAACTGCAATGAGAAGCCCTTGCACAGCAAGGAAGAGTAGTCTTGCTCACTGCAACCAGAGAAAGCCCATGTGCAGCAACGAAGACCCAATGCAGCCAATAAATAAATAAATAAATAAATTTTTTAAAAAAAAGAATTGTGTCTTCCTAATGGATAAATTGATGAAACAGGTATGACATCAATAATAACCATGATAATACCTTTTAAATTTGCATAGCATTTGATTTTTTTCAGAGCAGCTTCACAGTTATCTCACTTTATTCCAGCAATGCTACTTATTTGCTGTTTAACCAGCAAGTCACTCAACCTCTCTGTGCCCCAGTTACCTCATCTGAAATATGATCCCTATTTTAATATTTTGTCCAGAGCTGTGTGAAGATAAAATGAGGTAATCTATGTAAGACATTTAGTAATCATGTTGCCATAGTTGTTTTGTTTTTTTTTGGCACACGGGCTTAGTTGCTCCGTGGCATGTGGGATCTTCCTGGAGCTGGGATCGAACCCGTGACCTCTGCATTGGCAGGCGGATTCTTAACCACTGCGCCACCTAGGAAGCCTGCCATAGTTGTTTATTATAACTACCCTTATGATTACTATTCTCTCTTAGTGGTTTGGAGATTATAAATGTATTAGTTCCTGGTGCCATTTTACAGTAGTCCCAATGACTGACCAACCTTAAGTGGTTTAAACTCAAATTCTAAAGTCATCCAGCAGTAATATAAATGAATACATGACAGGGGCAGCTGTGGCAAATTGAATAACTTGCACCTCTAAAACCAGCAGCTCCTGCTCAGCCCCAGTCAACGTTGCCATATAGAAATACAGGGATAATAAGGTTGTAGTCTTGCCACACTGTCCAATTTCTCAAGAAGGTAGAAACTTAGATTTTATTTAATCTCCTGCCTTAAAAAAAAAAAGGTAAGTTGTTTGATTTTTGGTAAAACATGGTGTAGGCCAAACACACAAGTCCGTATGCAGGTTTAGGACCACGGCCAGCACCTTCCTTATGTGCTGTCATCACTGCCGTGTGCATAGTAGGTCCTTGATATAATCCTAATTGGCTATAAAAATTGGGGAGTCATTGTTAATTGGAGAATTGAGGCACCATTAAAACAGATATGTGAACTTCTTAATGGGTGTTGATAATGGATGGATTGGAAAAATCTAAAATAATAGATGAAGATGAAAGAGGCATTGTCTGGATACCATGGACACAATCCCTACAAGGCTTCTAGGATGAAGTAAACTACATCTTTATAAATTCCCTGGTCTTTTGGGAAAAATAGTGAAGGGCAGGAAGGTAGGCAGGAAGATAAGAAGTAGAGCAGTGGGGGAGAAATTCCAAAACAAAACAAAACAAAAAAATAGATCTTCAGACACCAAAGTCCATGCTTTTCCACGTTATCAGGCTGCTTCTAAATTAATGATTGTACAGCTCTGTCCAATCTACAGAACATTAGTTGAGCCCTGCTTGGGGATTCCAATATAGTATTTATCTGCACTTGAAATCCAGGTGGTGATTATTGATGCTCTGCCTGTGTTTAGGGAGGTAAATGTTGAAGGTACCATTTTAAAGCCAGATAAATGTGAATCTCTGATTCCATTGACAGAAAAAAGCTTGTCAGTGATGCAGACAGGTGACTCATCTTTGATGAGATTCAGCTTTACGGAACCTACTATTCTTTATGACAGTAAAAAAAAAAAATTTAAATCACTAAGTCCTCAGTCTTTGATGATTCCTTTACCACAGAGGGAGACTCTTAGATAATTGAAAAGTGGATGAGTCATAATGAGTTTTCACTGATGCATGTTGCCTCTCATCACTAATTCCACTGATATCCTATAGGGAACATAAAGAGCCTCTCATCTCACTGATTGGTTGCATGAAAAGACCTACATCTGACACATAGAGCTTGACTCTGCCCTTTCTGAACTGGATGGGCTTGTCTAGGGACAGAAAGGAAAATGCCTTTGTTCTCTGACCCTCCTTCCTACAAAAGCTCTAATTCAGTCAATTTTATTCCTGATGGATTGTAGAATACCCAGATGCCATGCGCCATCATTATCCTTCCAGACATTTGTTCCACACTTGCACCTGCTCTCAGTTGGGACCCAATTCCATTGGGACTGTTAGAAGACTTTAAGCATGGTGTAATTCCACATTTACTACAAAAGTTCTCTTTGGTTTTGATGTATTAGCTATTCCATCATCAGTTCACCTGATATTTAACCGTAAGACAGTTATACATTTCAGTCCCACAGGCAATTGAGAAATGAGTGTTTAAAATATTGTAAACAAGATATGGATCTTTTTTCCCTTCAATTTTTGCATCCTCAAAGCCTGCAGTGCCTAAGTGCTCAATAAGTGTTTACTGAACCAAATCAAAATTTTAAGTGATTGTCATTCCAAAAATGTTTGTAAACATTTGTGGGTTTTAAAGACATATTTACATTTAGATAACTTCATGAATTTGGGGGGGTCGGATTAGGACACCACTGAATTAATAAATTATTCCACAGAATAGAAAATTCTGGTGACTATAACCATATGGAAGCACAACCAGAATTTCTTATGTAAATGAACAAAGACTTCTAAATAACAGGAAGGGAAAAAAGCTGTCACTAAGACTATGCACATTACAGGAGAGGTACAAGGTGTTAAAATCACTGAATTAAAGAACTTGGTCTTTAGTTTCTCTCTTAATCTTCAGTTCTTCAGGTTCAAGGGAATATAGGATACCTGTTCTATTAAATAAATGGTAGTAGTGGGAGAGCAGTGCTGTGCTGAGCCATGTTGGAGGCTGAGGCAAAAGGAAAAATAAGTAATATTGCTTCTGATTTTTTTTTAAATTGATATTTTGTTCATCATGAATTTTATTCATTAATTTTGATTTTTAAAGATAGTTTATTAAAATATTATTTATCTGGATTACTGAGTTTTTTGATTCTCCCTTAAATTTTGCAGCCAAGGTAAGTACCTCATTTACCTTACCCTAGTCCCAGCCGAGGATGTGACAGTAGAAATGCTATTTCTGGCTGGTATAGTTTAGAAAAAAGTTAACCTCACATCTTAATGTGATGCTGAGTCATTAAGGAACAAATGTAAAAAAAATCTAATCTGTTATTTTTAATGAGGGAGGAAAAGTGTCATATTTTAGAGAAATTTCTATCAGATAAAAATAAAATGATAAAAGCCTTTCAGTTAGCAGTGCTTTCAGCTATAAGTAATGGCATATTAAATCTATACAAGCTTAAACTTATGAATCTATTTTTCTTATATAATAAATGGTCTGGAGGTAGGCAGCTGTGGAATTCTTTCCCTCGGTCTCCTAATGCTTGTTGCCTTGTAGTTGTAAACTATCTACTCCAATTCTAGCAATTTCTTGCTTTTAAATGTAATAAGTGGAAAAAACCTTGCTAAGAATATATTTCCCCATTATCAGGGGTGCCCATGCCTTTCCAGAGGCCACACCAACATATCTTTGCTCATGTCTCCTTTCAGAATAAAGAGCCAACCCGATCTCTTCAAGAGGTTGGGAGAGGCAGCTCTCACATGGATCCAGTCACATTCCTGCCCTGAACAAAAGGGTCTTAAGCAAGAAGCAAATAGATACTGATTTATGAGCTAAGAGTGTCTATGACAGGTCCTAACATGAGTTAGCGTCTATGGAATCTACGTAAAGGATGCGATCTATAACTGAGGGTAAACATGAGCTGTTGTGTTTATAAACACATCTTCAAGAATGACATTCTTAAAATCGTTCTTTTTAGAGACTTTGTGGTTTTTATTACTTTTCATTTAGAAGTAAGCACCCAATGCCACCTCCCTAACATTCCCATTGGTAAATCTTCAAATGTAAATGGCAGCAAATATGCCTGTGTATAGATCTGCCAGAAAGAATAGGTGGATGGCATGTGTTAGCAACTGTGTTTAAAATATGGATTTCTATGAGTCTGATTTTGTTTTCTAGCCGTGCTTTAGGCAACAAGCTCTCATCCATCAGCATTTGGGGTTAAAATATCAATCCATTGACCTTCCTTTTCAACAAAGTGGAAACATATATTAGGCTGGCCTCTTTGGACCATTTTGTATATGATAGTATTTTTAAGCAAACTATTTGCTACCAGAAAACTATAGAGGCACAATATATTTAATTATTCATCTGCAACGTACACTTTTACAAATTGTTATTTAGTTCATAGATGTTTCTTACCTTTTAAGTTGTAAATTCCTCCAAATGCTTTTTTGACAATTTAATTACAGATGCTCCTCAACTTGCAGTGGGGTTATGTCCAACTAAATCCATTGTTAAGTTGAAAATACAAGTTGAAAATGCATTTAATACACTTAACCTACATCATCATAGCTTAGTCTAGCCTACCTTAAACGCGCTCAAACACAGTGCACCATAGAGTATCTGTTGTTAACCCTGGTGATCACATGGCTGACTGGGAGCTGCCACTGCCCAGCATCACCAGACAGCATCCTGCCGTATACCGCTAGCCCAGGGAAAAGATCAAAATTCAAAGTATGTTTTTTACTGAATGCATACCACTTTCGCACCATCGTAAAGTCAAGAAATCAAAGGCTGAACCATGGTAAGTCAGGAACCGTCTGTATATAGTATTCAGCCATTTGACTATGTGGATGATCTTTCCAAAAGTCCGTAGAATAGGATGGTATTTCTTTTCTCTAGTTTCTGAGTCAGAGAGGAATGATCAGCAAATTTCAGCTGCTTAGTTGGGCTTCCTGGAAGCCAGCAGGTTTAGAGAGATTAAGGATCAAGTTCTGGGAGCACAGGTAATCACTATAGACTCAATGAGGTAAAAGGTTGAAGATCTTCCTGACAAAAAGTGTAACATACTAAAACAGGCACAAGTCATGGTAATTAACAGGATGGATATTTGTTTCCTTTGTTGGTTTATTTTATTTTAGGATTACTTTTGTACCCTGAGAGAACTTTATGTGTGATCTGTCATGTAGTACTGGTCTTTTGAATCCCAGCACATGCTGGTTCTACTGGGTTGACCAAAAACTTCACTGGAATTTTTCTGTATGATCAATAGAACCGGAAGGTGCTGGGATTCAAAAGACCTGGTTTAGCTATAAATGACTCTGCTAATATTTATTTATAACAACCTTGGGTTAGTTACTCTATCCTTGGGGCTTGGTGTACTTCTTCACAAAATTGATGCGTTTTTTAAATGAATAATTTCTTTCTTCGAATCTAATCTTATAGAGAAACCTCATATATCTGGACCGATGAAAGCAGATCTACTCCGCTTAAAAGTAGGCAGGGGGTCATCCCCAAACCCTGCCACTGAGTTTTTCTCTTAGATCCTGTCTCAGCCTCTGGAATTCTGCTGCAAAATCTGTATAGGCTTCAGGAGAGTACCCTTAAAGGCTCCTGAGGGAGAGGGAAGAATTAAAACTGTGAATAAGACCTAATGGGATAAACCAAAACTTTTTTTTCACTTTCCTGACTTTTTTTTCTTTTTAAATTTTTTTGGGTTCCTTAGAAGTCCTAGGAAATTGCTTCCATGGCTCACCTTATAATTGCTTGAATTAACTTGTCTGTGAATATATAATTATCTTCATTCTAATCATTTTTCTCTGCATGTCACATCCACTGACTTTCACTGGCATGTAGATGCCACATCTGCATCAGCAATTTTAATTATTTACCCTTCTTATTGTTCGAAGAGCAAAAACGTATGCGTGAATGAATCTGTCACAAAGCAGCCATCCATGGAACCCCACACGGTGCAAGAAGTAGAACATTAACAGCATTCCAGAAATGAAACTTGTGACTGCTCCTCCCCCCCATTCAACGCTCCCATCATTGTTTGCTCCCTTTGTTATTCTGGCTCAGGGTGGTGATGGGGCGCCACTGTTTCCATTTCTGAGGCTTCACCAATTCCTTTTTGGTTCCCCTCTCCCTGCTGGCACTTCTTTATTCACCTCTCTTCAATTAAACTGCTTGCGTTTGCTCTGTTTCCTGTCAGGAATCTGAATGACACAAGACCCCTGTAGAATGTTTAATAGATATGGTATTAGCAGTCTTAGTGAAAAGCTTCTTAACATTTCATGATTAAATATGATGCTTGCTGAGGGTTTGTTTTTTTTAACAGACATGATTTATCAGATTAAGGATGCTCCCTTCTATTCCTAATTTGCTGTATACATTTTTATCATGAATGGATACTGAATTTTATCGAACCATTTTCTGCAATGATTGAGACCATCATGTGATTTCTCTCCTTGGTTCTGTAGATGTTTGAATTACATTAATAGCATTTTGAATGTTAAGTTCTGTTGAGTTCCTAAAATAAAGCAGTTTGGTCTGGTGTGTTATTTCCTTTTTAAAATATTACTGAATTTAATTTGCATACATCTTGTTTAGGATTTTTCCATCTATATTTTGAGTGAAATTTATCCATAATTTTTACTCCATTTAATATATGCATTTAAAGCTCTAAATTATTCTCTATACTAACAATTAGTTGTATTATGCAGGTTTTGATATATAGTGTATGTCATTACCATTCATTTCAAAATATTTTTCTAATGTAAATGATGATAGTTTTATCACGATGGGTTATTTGGAACTGTATTTCTTCCTTTCTTTCCTTCCTTTCTTCCTTCCTCCCTCCCTCCCTCCCTCTCTCTCTCTCTTTCTTTCTTTCTGCTGCATTGGGTCTTTGTTGCTGCACGTGGGCTTTTCTCTAGTTGTGGCGAACAGGGGCTACTATTTGTTGCAGTGCACAGGCTTCTCATTGTGGTGGCTTCTCTTGTTGTGGACCACAGGCTCTAGGTGTGCAGGCTTCAGTAGCTGCAGCATGCGGGCTCTGTAATTGTGGCTCGAGGGCTCTAGAGCGCAGGTTCAGTTGTTGTGGCATACCGGCTTAGTTGCTCTGCTGCATGTGGGATCTTCCTGGACCAGGGATTGAACTCGTGTTCCCTGCACTGGCGAGCGGATTCTTAACCACTGTGCCACCAGGGAAGTCCTGGAACTGTTTTTCTTAATTTCAAACTATGATGATTTTATAGTTATCTTCTTGTTATTAATTTTTAGCTAAATGGCATTGTTGTCAGAGACCATATACTACACCATTTTAATATATTGAAATTTGTTGATGCTTGCTTATTACCCAGAATATGGTTAAATTTTATAACTGTTCTGTGTATTTTTAAGGATGTTTACTCTGCAATTGTCAGGTAAATTGTTCTCTATATATTCAATAGGTAAAATTAATTGTGCTACTGAGATATTTTATATTCTTACTGAATTTTTGTCTGCTTCTTTTATCAATTACTGAGAGAGAGGTATTTTAAAAGTCTTCCAATGTAATTGTGGAATTGTTTATTTCTTCTTTTACTTCTGTGAAGATTTGCTTTAGAGGTTTGCAGCTACTTTATTAAGGGCAAAAGTATACAATTTTTATATCTTCCTGGTAAATCAAATATTGTATCTTTATGATACATACTTCCTTCTTGCCAGGAATGCTTTTTTTCTTTAAAATTTGCTTTGATATTAATGTACTGACCCCTGCTTTCTTTTGGCTACTGTTTTCAAGAACTTTCATTCTTTGCTTTTCAAGTTGACTATATCCTTATTGATTTATGAACAACATATAAAGTTATTTTAAAATGCAATCTGGAAATATATGTCTTTGAATTAGAACATTAGTTCGTTCACACTCACAAGGTAATCACTGATGATTTTGGTCTAAATTTGCAATCTTAGTGTTCAATGTTACTTTTTTTCTTTATTATCTATTTATACATTCTAATATTTTTCTTCTATTATTTTCTTTCTTATACGATGTGCATTCTTTTACCATCCTCTCAGTGGTTATGTAGAGAGTATAATATGCATCCTCAATCTATCAATGGCTAATGTTATTTGGCACCTTTACCCAGACAATGCGCTGGAACACTTTAATTCTCTCCATTCTCTTCCAACCTATATGCTATTGTTTTCTTGTGTTTTATTTGTTTTATGTTTTAATCTCAAGGCATTATTAATATTGATGTATTCAGTCAATACGAATTTGTATTTTCCCGAAAACTTATTTTAATATTTCTTTTTCCTTTTCCCATCTCTGATCTTCCATCTGGGATCATTATATTTCTGCCTATAAATTCTTTAGTATTTACTCTAGTGTTGGCTTGATGATGATAAATTCATATTTGTTTGTCTAATTTCTATTTATGGTTACCTTAATATTTTCACTTGGAATAGAATTTTACATTATCTGAGTTCTCCCCATCCAGCATTTTGAAGATATCCTATGTCTTCGGAATTTTATAGTTTTTGTTGAGGAGTCAATGGGTACTCTAATTGTTGCTCCTTAAAAGATAATGTCTTTGTCTCTCTGTCTCTCTTCCTTTCTCTTTCATCTCTTTTAAGCTGTTTTAAGACTTACTTTTTGGTATTCAGTAATTTTGATATGATTGTCTATATTTTTATTTTAATATCTTTTTTTATCTTGCTTCAAGTTCTCAGGGTTTCTTGATTCTGTGACTTCATGTTTTTCATTATTTTTGGAAAAATTTCAGCTGTTATCTCTTCACCGCTCCTGTCTCATCTGCGCTTCTCTGACACTCCATTTATATGTACGTTAGACCTTATGATTTTATGCTATATGTCTATTTCTTTTCTCTTATTTTTTAAGTGCTCTGCTCTCTTTATAGTTCTTTTGAAGTGTTTTTTTCCCTTATCTATGTTTTAGTTAACCAGTTATCTCTTCAGTTATGTTTAATCTGGCTATTAATCCCATCCATTGATTTCTTTTTTTTGGTTATTTTATTTTTCAGTTGTAAAATTTACATTTGGTGCTCTTTCAATAGTTTAAAATTTTATGCTAAAATTTTAAATCTAGTCTTTTATTTCTTGAACACATTAAGTGTAGTTTTTTTAAAAAGTCTGTCTATGATGATTTGAGTATATTGAACTCCTTTGGGTCTTTTTCTGTTGTCTATTTTTTTCTGTTGTTTTTATTCATGGTGTCCTGTCTCCTCATCCTCAAATGCCCTGTTGTTTATGATTATGTACCAGACATTATACTGCAAAATTGTTTGTAGAAATAATGTTATCTCCTTCCAGAGAAGGATTTATAGTTTGCTTCTGCCAGATACCTGAGGGTACTGCCAATTTAGGAATATTTCAATGCAACTTTAGATATTAAAATGATTTGAAACTGAGCTGTAGTCCCTGTGAAGATCTGTCTACTTTCTCCTTCTAGTTCACTTTGACTCCTAGATGTAACCCTTTTGTGGTTCCAATCCAAAGGAAGGAGGAATGACCAGGGCATCCATTAGTAGGTTACAGTTTCTGATCTCTATCCCTTTTGCCCCCAAAGATGAACTAAACACTTCTCACATTTTCATCCATGCTCTCTGAAACTGACAATTGTTACCAAAGAAAAGGAACTTAAAAGCTGGACTCATTTTCCTCAGTAGCTGTACTCTCACATGTCAAGTCCTCATGGTTCACTATCTCATTAGTTCTCTGATATCTATTTTTTTCAGTTATTCCAAGTGGGATGGTTGGTTTGAATTACCTAGTATGCTATTACCAGAGGTGGCTGTCTCAGTGATTATGTGTATATAATTTTTTTGCCCAGATAATTTATTTTATGTGTTGTTCTTGGAGTGTCATCGTCTCTTTATGAGTATACCTAGGAATATGAGAAATACTAGGCATACACTCTTACCACGAGTTATATTAAATTATTTTATTCCAAATAAACATTTATTTATTTTATTAACATTTAACATATTAAAAACTCAGCTATGGCATATAAGTTCTACAAGCTACATCTAGATACTTGAGAATTCCTGGAAATCAGAGACTTTGAGCTCAGCTCACCTCACCTTGAAATGATTATGTAAGCCCTCTTAAACTGGTATGTCAAACTAGGAGGTGCAAGTTGTTTGTGTTTCCAGCCTGCCCATCTTCCCAAATTTCCAAAGATCCCTTTACGTGCACTGACTTCTGTTCCCCACAGAAGTCCAACTGAATATTTTCTCAAAGGGGCATATAGCACAACTATTTTAGGGCTAGCCTTCATGTATGTAATAAATCCTAGCATAGGAATATCCACTGAAATCTGTACTAGTTAACCTTCTTGCTCCCCTTCCTACTATCACTAAGTCATATAGAACTCTCAATTTACGTTTTTTCATTTTTGTTTTTGTTTTTTTTTAGTTCTAAGAATCCACAGGTAACACAGTAGTCACTGCTTGCCCACTCTGGTTTTAAATAAATCACTAAAATTCTATTTAATTTTATCAGAAGAGAGGGCAACTATTTCTCTTACTGGTCTTTACCATCTTGTTTCTCTCTCCTCTGTGACTTTTACTTAACTTGAGAAAGACATTCCTGGTCCCCAGTATCATCTTCTCTTTATTTTTTGGCCAGTTCTCTGAGCCTTCTAAAATTTCTCCACCATCCACTGATTAAGAAATCAAACAAGAAACAAAGCAAGCAAGCAAACAACAAACAAAAACCCTAACATGAAACCCAAACATTCCCATTTATTTCCTTTCTTGTCCATATGTTTTTAGTAGCCAGTGCCAAAGCATGGCATAGAAGCTGAAGCATCCAAAACCCTAGTATAATCTCATCTGAGAGAGTCCACTGTTGCTTTTAACATAAATTACTCCCTATTTGCAAATGATTAACAGTTGTGTCTCCAGCTTAGACTTCACCTCTGAACTCAAGACCTGTATATTCAACTGTTCCTTGACATATCCTTTAGATATTCCAAAGGTACTTTAAACTCCACATATCTAAAACCAAAATAATCTTTTCCCAAACCTCACTCTTTTCCAGTCATCCAGGTTTAAATAAATATCATTATTGTCCATTTCCTTTTCAAAAATATATTTGAAATTTTTAAAAAATTAGTAGACTTTATTTCTTAAAGCAGTTTTTGGTTTAAAGAAAAATTGAACAGAAAAATAGGGAGAGTTCCCATATATTCCCTTTCCTCCTGCCCTCAGTTTATCCTGTTACTAATATTTTGCAGTGATGTGGTACATTTGTTACAGCTGATTAATTAATATTGATACATTATTATTAACTAAATTTCATAGTTTGCATAAGGGTTTACTCTTCGTATTGTATAATTCCATGGGTTTTGTTAAATGTGTAATATCATATATCCACCAGTACAGTATCATACAGAATATGTACACTGCCCTGAAAATTCCCTGTGCTCTGCTTAGGTGTCCCTCCATCCTGTCTTCTCCTTCTCACCTCCCACAATTGCTGATTTAATCTTTGTACTGTCTCCAGAGTCTAACCTTTTCCAGAATGTCATATAATTGGGATGAATTATATGAAAAGTATGTTTCTTTCTTGGATTGTCTTCTTTCACTTAACAATATGCATTTAAGATTCCCTCATGTCTTTTTTTGTAGCTTGGTAGATCACTTCTTTTTATTGTTAAATAATATTCTGTTGTATGGAAGCACCACAATTTGTTTAGCCATTCACCTATTGAAGGACATCTTGGTTGCTTCTAATTTTTGGTAATTATAAAGCTTATAAAATTATAAAATTAGTGTGCAGGTTTTTATGTGCACATAATTCTTCAACTCATTTGGATAAATACCTAGGAACATAGTTGCTAGATCTTATGTTAAGACTATGTTTAGCTTTGTAAGAAATTGTCAAACTGTCTGCCAGTGTGGCTGTACCATTTGCATTCCTACCAGCAATAAATGAGTGTTCCTGTTGCTCTGCATTCTTTCTAGCTTTTGGTGTTGCCATGTTTTGGATTTTAGCCATTTTAAGAGGCATGCAGCTGTTATCTCATTGTTGACATCCATCTACTTTTATAAAGGAGAAACTTTAGCCCTCTTTGACACCTTTCTCTCCCTTAGCTCTTATCGCCAATCTCTTTTGCAGATTTTCTTTCTACATACCTTTCCATTTTATCCACTCCCATCTTCATAGCTGCTACCCTAGTTCAATCTGTCATTACCTCCAGATTACCTCAAATCTCTCTCACCCCCTAAATAATGCAACCATTGCTATCTTTTCAAAAAACAAATCTGATCAAATCATCCCCAAAAGTTGCTGGAAACTTCCTAATAGTTTTGCATTGTGTTAAGATAAAACCAGATGTTTTTTCATGACCTGCAATGCTCTGTATGGCTGTCCCCTACTTACTTCTTTGGGCTCATCTGGAATCATGCCTCTGTAATATCTTCACTAACCCCACTGGTCCTGTTGAGAATCTTGAAAACACTTCTGTGTTCCATTTCTATGGTATTTCATTTCTTCTGCTAATTCTGAGCTTCATCCCCATCAAGCCCCACTTCACCTCACTTCCTTTGCCTAGTTTGTTCCTACTCAGCCTTCTATTGTAAGCACAAAAGATATACATTAGGGAAAGTTCCCCTGAGCTCACCCAACCGCTGAGTTCTCCTATTATCCCTGCATGATACCATATATCTTATGTGACAGTTATAACATTACATTTGTTTTTATGGTTATTTGATTGATGTCTGTTTCCCACACTAGGTTCTAAGTTTGAGGCAAGGTTTGCACGTTTGTTCATTTAATTCTTTATTCATTTATTTTAAATCAGTACATCCTCAAGCAACTAACACACTGCCTGGAACCAATTAGAGCTTCCTAAAAAAGCATTGAATAAATTATTTGTCCTACAGGATAATGAGATTTATTAGTCAGAAATCAAAAGTTATGGGCTTATGAGCAATGTAGGCAGAGAAATCTAACTGGCAATTAGACATAAGGCAAAAGATAAAAAGAGGGAAGAAAGAGAAAACTATCATTTTAGATGCATGGTGTTTTCTTTTTCTGCTCACACTTAAGAAACCTAGAGGGAGGTAACAGCTACTTAAGGGAAGCTTCAGGATCTTAAAAATGATGGCAGTTAAAAAAATATCCTCAATTAAAAAAAAACAACCAAACTGCTGTTTTTATTTCCCCCATCCTGTAAACCCAAGAGGTTTTTCAGTTTTTGTATTTGGATGAAATACAGAATCTGTGGGTTTTAACTGGCCCTGTCCATAAGCATTAATGCTCCCTTAATCATGTTGCTTCTGTACTTGTATTATCCCCACGTTAAAAGAACACAAGTGTGTGTATATCTGTGGCCCAACAGGTTACAAGAACGTAATAGAAAACAGCCCATTGTCATCTTTTCAAGCTCATTCCCAGATGTCTTTTCCATACTCTAAGGTTATTTACATGTGATGAGATTTTGGCCAAACCTTGGACCACATTGTGCCTTTATAGTATTTCTCACACTAAATAAAGGCTGCATTTCCTCTGAGATTTGCAAAATAGCCAGCACAAGCCTTTGCACCTTAAGGAAGTTTGTGAATTTTAATTAAGGCAATGAGAAAGAAGTGTGCTTTGGGATGTCTGTTTTCTTTTAAGAATCATCACGAAGCCTTTGGATATGCATTTGTAAGCTCTTATATAGGTGGAATCAAAATGAAGTCTTCTGGTAAGGCTGACTTAGCCTGAGGTTGTACATTTATGTTCAAAACTTAATTTTCTGCTGGAAACGGGTGGGAATAAACTGGATTGTGGAGAACTATTGACAGAGTCTCTGGGAAGACATTATTTCAGTGGAGGCTGGCATCCACTCAGCCATTGATTTGTCAATTCATTTCAAAATTTCTAAAATATTTTTGGGCACCAGTTATGTGCCGACTGTGGAACTAGCATGCGGACACAAAAAATGATTTATTTAGCTGACAAATGATAAAGGACCTACATGTGCAGTGGGCTATGCACTGTGTGAGAAAGAAGCCTCAATTACTAAGTGTGCGTTGAAGTCAGGTAACATCGTGTTCCATAATCTGGTTTCCATCTACCTGTTTGATCTTCTTTTCTGTTTTTCACTTGTCTAGTAATTTTCCATATTTTCTGAGAAGAACACCAGGGAGGAAACTCTGGGACTGTGGGGAGGATGTTGTCAAGAGGCAACTCAGCAGGCAGAGCTCCAATCTTTCATTCCCCTCCCCTTTTTGCTCTAGTAGTTTTGTTTGTTTTGCACATTGTGCCCTTCATCTGATTTCCTTGGAAGGAATTAGTGACTAATACATTTTGAAAATTTAGATTATAGGATAAAGCATCTCTTCTAGTGGGACTGCACACCTTTGTTGTTTCCACTCCTCAGTAACCTATGTTGCAATTGCTTGTGTGCCCATGCTCACTGTTTCTCTTTCCTTCTCCCAACCTGGAAAGCCCTATACATTTTCCCTGCCTACTGTGTATCTGCTCATGGAAGATTCCTCTTCCAAGGATAGATTCCATAGAAGCTTCCTTAGTAACTCTCACCTGAGTCTATACTTGTTTTCTTTTAATCAAAATGTTGCGCATAACTCGTTTCATACAGTATCCTTAGTAGATATTTGTCGGCTGAATCAGTATGTAAAAGGACAAAATGTGAAAGACACTTAGAAGTTATCTGAAGGACAACACCTGTGAGTTCAGCTGTAGGAAGCCTACAAATTTTCATTTTTCAATCTTACTTTCGAAGATTTTATACAATTTCATTTTTTAAAAGAATAGGAAGAATTGGAAAGGGAAAAGCTAAATACATCCATCCCTCAGTATCCCCAGGAATTGGTTCCAGGATCCCCCACAGATATCAAAATCTGAGATGCTCAAGTCCCTTATATAATATGGCATAGTATTTGCCTATAACCTCCTCTATACTTTAAACCATCTCTAGATTACTTATAATACCTAATACAGTGTAAATGCTATGTAAATAGTTTTGAATGCAATGTAAATGCTATGTAAATAATTACCATTGTTCGGCAAGTTCAAATTTTGCTTTTTGGAACTTTCTGGAATTTAAAAAAATATTTTTCCTCTGCAGTTGATTGAATCCACAGTTGCAGACCCTGCAGATATGGAGGGCCGACTGTATCAATGGAAAGCAATTTTAATCTCTAAGACCTATGCCATGTTCAGGACTCCTGGGTGTCTGTTTAGCCTTAAAGAAAGACGCCTGGCTAGTATGGCAAATATTGGGGCTCGTCTTAGAATTTTATAATTTCTAGGGAAAGTTTGCCTTTTGTTAGACTCTAATATATTTCAAAGATTGAGTAAATCTTTACTGTGCATCTGCCTACTCTGAAAAGTATAAGGGGAATGAAGAAGACTGAGGCATGATTTCTGCTTCTAGTAACTCACGATTTAGTGAGGAGACCATCACAATGAGAAGAAATACCACAGCCCATGGTAAGAATTAGAGTCGCGGTAGAAAGTACAATAGTAAATAGAGGAAGGAGAGGTTGGTTTTGTCTGAAGGGATCCCTAGCAGACCTGATGGACAAAGCACTGCCTAAAGACTGTGCAGAAATTCAATAGGGGGAAATGAGGTCAGAGTATTGAGGGTTCAGGGGACATCGTGGGAAAGGCACAGAGTCAGGGAATTGTGGGAAATGTTTGTGATGCAGTGAATCACATATGTGACCTCAGCACCTGTTACAACGGGGGTGGCATATAAGATGTAACAGGGAAAATCTGCTATAACCAGTTCATACAGGATATTTTATTTGATTTTACGTGCAGTTGGGGGCCACTGAATGTTTTGAGAAGCGGAACGATATGATATGATAAGGCTTGAGTTTGGAGTTAATTTCGATGACACGACAGAAGAGGAAAAAATACTTATAAAACTGTTGCAATGCTCCTGACAAGCTTTAGTGATGACTGGAGCTCGGGCAATGGCAAGGAGGCCAGATTGAAGGACTGAGGGTGAGAGATACCACAAGAACCAACTGACAGGATTTGATACCTCTTTGATGGCATAGAGAAAGAAAATATTTTAACAGGAAGATAAAATACTTGAAGATGTCTACAAAGTTTTGAGATTGAAATACTAGGGGGATAGTGATTCTATTTATTGGGATAAAGAATATAACAGATAAAGGAAACTTGGTAGAGAGAAAGAACTAGTGGGGAAAGGTGGTACCTTTAGTGGTGCATGTGTTAAATTTCAAATGCCTACAGGTTATCCATGAAATTGTGTCCCACGGGTGATTAAAGATGCATGGTTTGAATCAGGAATGGAGAGCTTATTTGGGAATTATTGCTACAGAGTCATAATTAAATCACGGAGAGTGGAAGGTAAAGAGCCTCGAATCCTTACAGGTACCCATGGAGAGCCTGGCTGAAGAAAAGATGCTGACTAAACCCAATCATGAAACCAAGAAAATACAGTCGGGGAAGCCAGGAGAGGGTGTTATGGAAAAGCAGACAGAATGAATAGATGAAGAATGTGAATGTTTGAATTTGCTAATCAGGCAGTTATTAATGATCTAAAAATGTAATTTCCCTAGAGGAAATAGGGAGGGGGTGGAACTCAGACTGTAAGACATTGAGGCGTTCATAAGAAGAGAGAGATGGAATAGGAGCTTGAGGAGGAAAAGGAAGAGGGCTGATTCTCAAAATATGCTTTGAATGTGTTTGTAGGTGAAGGAGAAAGAATGAAAGAATCATCACAGGGAATTAGCTACACGTAAAATTAATTCTATTCATGTTGTAGAAATAAGTAGACAGAAGCAAATGAACGTATGCCTCTGCCAGAAAACAGACCAAAGGATAAGAACAATGGAAAATAGATAAGTCAGTTTAATATCAGTGGGCGTCAGAAAGCTCTGCCGGAAAAGGATATTCGGCTCTTAAGCAGTTTTGATCACAGTGATTTTGGTCACATATGGTGTGCACACACTTGGAGGGGAACCAACTAGCAAGAGGGTTATCTCCAAGGAAGGACTAAGGAGGGGTGGAACAAGGGAGCCTGGGCACCAGCCACTCCTCAGAATTATGATGACATAATAATGGCAGGAAGTGTGGCTGGATTTGGCTCCAGCACAGGAATCTGGAGGAAGTCCTGGATGAGTAAGGAGAGAACAAAGGAGGGAGGGGTCTGGAGTTTCGTAGAAGCACATAAATCCACGCTGGTATTCTGCGATGATCTGGTATTGCAGGCCCGTCACCCCACTGTCTGATTTTGGTCTAAATCAGTACTGAATTAGACATCGTATAATTGTGACCCAGGTTACTCATTTGTTTCACTTGTCAGCATTACTGCCTGGAGTAAAACTTGAACCAGAGGATGGGGACATGGGACTCTCCTGGCAGCCTGGACAGGGGACCTGGCTCAGAGAAGCCACAAAAACCTCCTGCTTAGGTCCCTCTCCCTGCTCTGACTCAGGGTCCAGGAGGGTTGGGGTTTCTTCATTGGAAGGGATGGAGGAGAGGTAATTAGCAGATGGGGAAAAGTGGAAGTTATGAGAGGCTGAAGGGAGATGGCCGATTAAGCCAGGCTACTTAGGAGATTCAGTCAAAAGTATGGGTAAAGAGTAAGCTATTGGATTTGGAATGAAGCAGAGCAAATGGAAAGAAGATACAAAGGGATGATTTAGGAAATCTTTGAGGTTGAAAGGAAGGGAGCTAAAGGAACCATTGGCTTTGAATTGATGTGCGTGAGCATTTGGGAATTTGGAAAGAACTGAAAAAGGTTTTCAACAGTTTCTGTGGGACATTCAATGGTATGCTTATAAGTGGGTTATCAGGACTCATGAGCAAAGAGCTGGGAATGTGAAATGCTAGTGAGGGTAGCTGAGGAAGTTGATGGAGGCCAGGAAAGAGACAAGACGTGGAAAAGATCAAGGTCTAGAAGCTGAAGGATGGACTTACTTGTGCTTAAAGAGTGGGACAATAATGAAAGTCTAGGACTGTATTCCACTAGACATCAACATTAGAAATATTTTGTGCTTTTTTCATTCAGCTGGGTTAGGAGCTCTTTGAATTATCTCAGTGACTCCTGCCATTAAGGGGAAACACAGAGAGGCGAAAATAGATACTCAAACCCCCAGAACACTTGTCCAATAGAAACATAATGTAGATTTCATAGACACTTTAACATTTTTCTAATAGTCACAATAAAAATAAATTGAAGCAGGTGTAAAGAACATTTTATTTAACCCAGCATATCTAAAACATTATCATTTCAACTCATAATATTATCAATAGAAATTACTATTGACACATTTTACATTCTTTTTTTCTAAGTCTTTCAAATCTTGTGTGTATTATTTGTTTTTGGTACATCTCAATCTGGAGTCTAAATTTTTATTAGAAGTACTTGCCCTGCACACTTAAATTTCATATAATTTACTGCTGAAGTAGATTCACATATCCAGGTTGTTCCAAACATAATTAAAACTTTAGAAGTTTTAAAGTTTAAATTTATATTCATTAGAATGAAATAAAATAAAAAAATTTAGTTTCTCGGTCTCACAGGTATGTTCAAGTTCTTAGTAGCCACTTGTGGCCAGCAGCTCCTGTGTCAGGCAGCACAGCCCAGCACGTTGGGTAATTGCTAATGTTATTAAGTGGTTATTGACCATTATTAGGATTTATGTAGTATTTTATTGAGATTAAGAGGTGAGAATTGGACTCTGCCCCTTGGGAAATAAAACCATGAAGGCATGAGAGTGGAGCATCTGATTCTCGTTGTTTGGGAAAGTGCCAGGAGACATACCTATACTGGCATAGTCATAATCTGTCACAAAGAAAGTTCTGGTATTTTTCTCTCATATTCAGGTGATTTGTAAAGATGACCACTTTTCTAAAAGTATAGCCCCACCTTAAGCATTTAAATGCAAATGATGATAACTGTATTATCAAATTATTCCCCCTATTTTCTAAGTCCTTTTGCTAGACTGTGAGCCATTGATAAGAGGCTTCTTGGAATTATCTTCCATTTTCATTATTTTTAAAAGCACTTGGCTCTTGTTCTTGCACCAATTAGTGGGCTTGGATTAAAGGAGCTGGTGGAAAGAAGAGAGACCTGCATTGTTGTTAGTGTGATTTATACTGCCTGCTCTGCCTCACCTGTACGGAGCTCGTAATCAATTTGCACATAAAGTTGATTGAGCTCGATGGGAATATTTAGATGGAAGAAATGCTGTAAATGCCAGGTATTTATTATCTTCATTATAGTCATATAATGTGGTAATAACAGAAATGTTACAATTGATTTAATGGAGCTCTGTAATTTGAAGCAAGTTTCAGAGTTATTATTGCTAACTTATTTCTTGAATTTTTATATTAGTCACGCATGTTGTTTCATCTGTGAGCCTTTTCATATAGTGACTGGACGATGAGTAGATTTCATTTCATTTAGAGGAATATCATAGTGTCCTACACATACAGTTTACAAAGAAAAATTAAATAGATGTGTCTACTTTTAGTTTCTTATAAACTAGGAAGGATTGTGTAATCGGCCCTATTTTAGAGATGAAAAAAGTGAGGCCTAGAGAGATGTAGTTTGAGATTACATAATCGGTAAACAGCTGAGTGAAGACGAGTACCTATCCCTTTTTATCATGAATTCACAGTTTGTAAATTATGTGCTAATGAATAATATTCTGGAAAAGCAGTATAAAAGAATGGCTAAGAGTGCAGTCTCTGAGTGCAATGGCCCCGGTTCAAATCCCACTCTGACTCTCACTAACTATGTGATCTTGGCCAAAGTACTCTCAAAGCCTCAGTTTCCTTACTTATAAAATGGGAAATAATAATAATTGAGTTTTTTTATATTAGGCTGAAACTATTAATCATAATTTGTAATTGAAGAATACAGATATTTATAAGTATGGCATGTTAAATAAATAACTGGAGACCTTAACGTTAGGTAGAAGCACCACTGTGGCTATCATCTGAGCACTTATTTCCTCCACCAACCACAGCCCAAGCCTCTCTGCCCCTTCTCCTCTACCTCCCAACCCTACTAGCCTCTTTTTTCAGAGCTTTGAAACTGCTAAGCTCTTTCCCTTCCACAGAGCCTTTGCAGAGGCTGGTCCCTCAGTGCAGAATGCTAATAGGCTCTTTGCTGGGTCCTTCCTTCCTTCCTTCCTTCCATCTTTCTTTCCTTCCTTCTGGTCTCAGGTTAAATGTCACCATGTCACAAAGGTCCTTCATGCCTACCCCATCTAAGGAGACTCCCCTTTTCCCCCAGTTATCTCCTATTACTAGTCTCTGTTTCTTCACAGCCAATACCACAATTTACTAAATTTTTATTACTGGCTGATTCTATTGACTTGTCCACATAAGATTTTTTCCAGCAATATTCTGAGAACCATATATAGTGTGTGTTTGTGTTTGAATATAAGTATATCCAATTTTGCATTCTGCTCTAATAACCTAGCATTTTACTGTGGATACTTTCTGGTGATTAAAATATGCTTGTAACATAAGTTTTTCATATTTGTGTCTTATTTGGTCACATGGGTCACACTGGCTTATTCACTTCTGTTTTATTGTACATCTTCACTTTTTAAAAACTATTTTAAGAAACATTGCTATGTTTGTACTTAAGTCCCTATTTAAACCTTTGTGCTAAATTTCTTTCTGTAGAGATTATATTCTGTGACAGTGTTTGAGGACACCTGTTTTACATACTGTGAGCAGCATTGAAAGTTAATCTTCATAAATAATGCAATTTTACAGGCAACAAATAGCATTTCCTTATTTTAACTTGCATTTATTTGATTACTCAGGAGTAATCAGGTTTTCATGTTTATTAGACTTTTGTATTTCTTCTTCTAGAAAGGGCTTTGTATTCATTCTTCCATTTTGGCTTTGTGTTTTTCTTATTAATATGGCCAATTTTATATAAAGAATATTAACCAGTTATCTATATTATTATTGCAAATATTTTTTTCCAATTTCTTGCTTGATTTTTAAGTTTGTTTATATTTTTGATAGATATGCTTTAAAAATTTTTATACACTCAAGTTGACTGAACTGTACCTCTATGCTCTTTTTTCAGTCTTCATATTTAGAAGGTCCTTACCTAAGACAAGATCAGTTAAATATCCATTATTTTCTCAAATATATTTTAATTTTTTTTTCATTTATGATTTTAATTCTTTAGGCCTTCTATCCTGGGGTGTGATGTCACATGATATATTCTAATTTGTCTCTTTTTTAATAAGAAAAATAACTATATTTTCTGAATAATCAATTTCCTTCTCATTGGCTGATGATGTTTTATCACACATTCTGTTCTCATGCATACAAGAAGGCTAGCTGGATACCTACACTGGTGCCTTTTTTTCTGTAATTACTGTAGGTTTAAATTGTAATTTAGTATCTAGTGAGATGATTTCCCTCTCTTTCTCTTTTCTTGAAAATTTTTTTTATTTACTATTACTTGTTTATACTTCCAATAAATAAATAACCATATCGTCAAATATGGTAGGCTGAATAATGGCCCTCAAAGATATCAAGGTCCTAATCCCTGTAACCAGTGAATGTTACTGTGTATGGAAAAGAAGTCCTTACAGACATAATTAAATTAAGGCCCTTGCGATGGGAAAATTTTCCTGGATTATCTAGACAAGCCTTAGATGTAATCATGAGAGTCTTTTTCAGTGGGAGATGAGGGGGATTTGAATACAGAGAAGAAAGCCAAGTGAAGATGGAGCAAAGAGAGATCTGAAGATTCTATCTGCTCCATCTATTTGAAAGTGGAGCAAGAGGGCATGAACCATGGAAGACAAAGAATGCAGATCTAGAAGCTGGAATTTACCATGAAGCGGTAAATTATTAGAGAAGCCATAGGAAACTAATACATCAATTTAATAAAAAATGCTTGAGATGTTTGTGAATTTTTATTAATGTCATCCATTAATATTTGAAGAGTTGACATATTTAAATATTCAATATTCCCTTCCAAGAAAATACATCTCTTATTTTTGGGTAAAATACATGGCTTTCCGGGAAGTTTCTTGTACTAACATTTCCAATGTAAAAGATTTTCATTTTTCAGAGAATCAGCGGTATATTTTTTCTAAAGCAATTTTCTGGAGGGTAAACGTAGAGGGAAAAATGAGTGTCATTAAAATTGGCAGGAGCTGGGCACTTAACAGGTCAACTTCTGTAATATTATAGGAGGAGCAACGGTTTATCTCCTTGAAAGGGGTTAGCTTAAAGAAATAGACTTACCATTTTCCCCAAATTGTTCTTTTGGAAGGTTCTTCTGTAAGCAGGTTTTGTTCACTCTGTGATTACAGATGCACTTTAATTATTACGTTCAATTTTTTTCTCAGTAAGTATGAGGCTCTTAAAGGCTGAGATCTGTGGTACCCTATGCAGCACTGGGAAAACAGTAGTCCCTCATCCATGGTTTCACTTTCCGTGGTTTCAGTTACCCATGGTCAACTGTGGTCCGAAAAATATGACACAGAAAATTCCACAAATAAACAATTCATAAGCTTTATATTGCGGCCATTCTGAGAAGCATGATGAAATCTCTCGCTGTCCTGCTCAGCCCCACCCAGGACATAAATCATCCCTTTGCCCAACATTTCCTGCCCATTAGTCACTCAGTGGCCATCTGGGTTATCAGATGACTGATGTGTTATTGAAGTGCTTGTGTTCAAGTCACCCTTATTTTACTTAATAATGGCCCCAGTACACAAGAGAAGTGACACTGGCAATTTGGATATGCCAAAGCGAAGCTGTAAAGTGCTTCCTTTAAGTGAAAAGTTCCAAGTTCTCGAATTAATAATAAGGAAAAAAAAATTGTGTGGCGAGTTTGCTCAGATCTGTGGTATGAAAAAATCTTCCATTTGTGAAACAGTGAAGAAGGAAAAAGAAATTCATGCTAGTTTTGCTGTCACTCTTCAAAAGTTACCTCCACAGTGCGTGATACGTGCTTAGTCAAGACGAAACAGGAATTAAATTTGTACAATGAGAGAGAGAGATCACATCGGTATAACTTTTATTGTAGTATATTATTATAATTGTTCTATTTTACTGTTAGATATTTTTATTAATCTCTTACTGTGCCTAGTGCATGAAATAAACTTTATCATAGGTATGAATATGTATAGGAAAAACGATAGTATCTATAGGGTTCAGTACTATCTTCGGTTTCAGGCATTCACTGGGGGTCTTGGAACATAGACCCCATAGGTAAAGGGAGACTACTGTATTGTCAAGTACATTTTAAGTGCCTGAAACTCATATATTGAATTGAATGAAATAAAAACATTTTTCTTAACAGAGAAACTGATTTTATCAGTTCCAACTGTCTCATACCTATTTATTTTTTTCTGTATAATTAGAAAATTTAACCAGACTAAAGAAAGTGAGCACTTTTTTATGCAGTTGATCCTCAAAATATGATTGCCATCTTGATATCATGCGTTGTCTTTTTTTAGAAGAATGCATTTCAAAAGCTACTCTGTTCATATGTAGACAGCAAAACCAAACTTTATAGCTATGGTAGTGTGCTTCTGGGGTGTACATACACATTCTTATGTTTGCGTTCAGTTTATCTGTGGGGAGGTGAGAGGAAAAATTTCCTTACTGTAATTATCAAAGCAATACTTAGATGAGAAACATACAACAGGTATGTGATTCAAGATAATTTAAATCCAGTATTATCCAAGAAATTTAAATCTCTTAACTTTGCTTAGTGCAACAGCAAGCATCACCTGTGTGGATGATTTCTTGGCCATACTGGCTCAACTAAATATTTGTCACAAAAACAGTGTTTGTTAAAGGTATGTCATTGTAAATGCTCTCTTCTACCTTTATGAAAGTGGAATTAGAATGTCTTTACAGAATACAACATTCTTCTCATTAAACTTCACAGAAGGGCTCAGTGAAAATAGGCTTTCACCACGAATTCCCTTCCCCTTATCTTTCTTTCCAGCTGTTCTGATTCTCCTAAAAATCAACTTCTCTTGGTGGTTTCTGTTAACAGATAATAAGACCAGTGATTTAAATCTTCTGGCTTTCAAAGTACTCTAGCATGCTTCTAGTTAGAATAATGATTGCAGTGATAAGTCGATGTGAAAGGATGGTAATTTTATACATTAATGCTCATCAAGCTTCTTAGATTTACATTAGCTTTTGGAATAATAAAAAAATTCTAATAGTAGAAGAAATATTTATGAATATTTGAAATATATGTGTGCCCTCTAGCAAAATTAAAGATCTACACAAGCCTTGTTGGGATTCATTTTGTTGCAACAAAACGTATTTCCAGTACTGGCAACTGGTAAACTTAGCTTACTCTGGTGTTCTGGTATTCCTTCTCAAAATGCTATATTTTGATCAGGTCTACTAACTGTATCTTTAGAGCTTTTTAAGGGAAATTCACTTATATTTATAAGGCAAATTTAAAGTAACTGCAAGTCCCACCTCCTCCGTTTTTCCTCCCACAAGTGCACACAGACACGCTTCTATTTACTACTTGTGTCCACAGAGTCTCCGTGACCTGGTGACTTGCTCTGACACATCTGGTAACAACTCTGACATAAAAGAAGATGTATACTTTTTAATTGGAAGTAGCTACATTTTCAAATTCTTTAGCGAACCATTACTTAGCATAAAGTCACTTTGGAATCAATTAAATATGAACCTTTGTCACATCAGTATTCATTGTAAAGCACTTAGGTGATTAAAGATCCTTGGCTTCTAAATATTTGACTACTTACCAGTACCAGCCATTTAGAAAGCCTTATTAGCTCTTTATACTTTCAGGGATGGCAGCATGAAAAAGTAAAACAAAATGAAAGGAAACATAATTGCCTCCAAATGAATGTTCCTTCAGCATCGGCAAGGCTTGTGCTGTTCTAGGGTACTCCTGTTCTTCCTCTAGTGCCCCATACCTTCTGCTTCTAATTTCTGGGGCTTCCAGAGCTCTCTGCATCTACAGTGCAGTATTTTTACATAAAAATCCAAAATAAAAATAAATGAATAAATTTATAAATTTTCATCATCCAAGTGGGATAAGGCTAAAATATACATTTTATATTTAGCAAATGAAGCAAGTATGAGCATGTTTAATATCTCAAGAGTTTCCTTTACACAAATTTTTAAACATGTTGGAACACATGTAAACAAAGTATATAGGAGTAATATTAGTTTTAAATGATAATTTATGATACTAATCATAACTACTTTTTATTGAAGGAATTATATGTGAAGTATGTGGCATATATGTGTTTCTTTCATATTCTCAACACCAGTGCTATGAGATCGGTATTCTCACCCCTGTTTATGTATGAGAAAACTCAGGCTTGGAGAAGTAAATTAAGTAATTCAGGTAACCTACAGAAGATTATATAGTGCTCTAATCTGAATTAGAATCCAGGTTGGCCCAACTACAAAGTTCTGTCTCTTGAGCAGTAAGCCCAAATGACTCCTCATGAAGGTTCCCTAAGAATCTACAAAGAGATTTCTTTGTTTGTTTGTTTGTTTTTGTTGTTCTTGTTTTTTGGCCCCAACCCGTGGCATGGGACCTTATCTCCCCGACCAGGGAGCGAACCTGTGTCCCCTGAAGTGGAAGCGCAGAGTCTTAACCACTGGACCACCAGGGAAGATCCCAAAGAGATTTCTTAGAAACTGTTCAGGTTCCTAAGTGCACAACTACTTTTTGCCTAGACAGTCATAAATAAAGTTAAAACTTTAAGAATCCCTTTGCTCAATTTGTTTATAATTCATAATTTTACCTGTTCAGATGGAACTTACTAGTTATTAAATTACCTGATGCTTTCATGAAATCCAGTCTTTTCATATACAAAGACTGTAATAGGTAGTCTGTATATTCAAAAATACACATGATTTTGTAATCATGTGTTTGGCTAAAATTTACAAAATGTTTACCTGTGCTTTATTTGGATAATCAATGTCATTTAAAAATATTCCACATCATAAATGTCCTAAATTAAAAGGAGAAATACTCTTTAATAAATTGAAACAAGTAATTATAAAAAGGAGATACTTTTTTCTCCAATAGCATAATAATGACCATTGACAGTCATTAGTGAGTAGCTAATGGCCAAGAGGGAACATGAAACAATTATTATGAGACCATAAAATTGATTTATGATAAAAAGGAGTTGGAAAAACTCTTTAAAAATGTTTTTTGATGAATTTGAAAATAATGATTCTTTCCAAGTTTATGATTCTACATTTTCCTTTCTCTCTGGGATCTATTTTCTTCAATCCTACAAAAATTATTTTAGTCTCAAATAATATAAAACTTATATGCTTATTAATCTGACTCAGGCTTGATGAGAATTAAAATTTGGGATTTTCTTGCTGTCATTGAAATCCTCCAGTTGTCTCAGTTTTGTAAGATTACTGCTAGTGTCATACAACTCTGTCAGGAATATTATGCTAAGTATTGACAGGCATTGAGAGTGCTATGCTTGAATTATTATCCAATGTATTGTTCTGTAACTTTATTTTAATCTGCAGTATCATCAAGCTTCATATTTAATACCAAGTTTTAATATATTGCACATTTCATCTCCTTTCTCCTTTCAGTGTTCGGTTTTCTTCCATCTCATACCTTGTAGTTCAGGCACACATATTACACCTTCATGTGGTTTAACCCCCTGGGTGATGAATGCATTGCTATTTATGTACTCACATGGCATCTGACCATCTCGTGGAGTCCAGGTGGAGAAGAGAAATATCTTTGTGTGAGGCAAGATGCTGGAAGACAGGATGAGAATGTTTTAGGTCAGTCATAGGTTGTGGTATAGTAAGGTAAGGAACACAAGGCAATATTATGACATGGTGAAGAGCTGGGAAAGCAAGCTTAAAAGGGATCATAACATCTTAGAACAGCTGCCACAGGGAATATGGAGGCGGCTGACTAGGGACAAGGTAGGCGATAATAAGCAGTCCTGAAGACCCCAGACCCGCGTAGCCTATGCAGGTTTGCGATGTGGCCTGGATATCTTTTCAGAATGGATGCTGATAAAGCTGCCTCTGCACTGCCAATGCTAAACTATGCCCAGATATTAATTTGGGGGGATAAAAAAGTGCCAGTTTCTCATTCACACCACTCTATTAAATATATATAATGACTCCTTTTCTACAAGACCGAAAGTCTTTGTTAATTTTGAATTTTAAAATAATATCAAATAAACCATGGCATATCAATGCAATTGAACACTGTACATATTAAAAGGATTAAGACAGGAAGGACTATATGTGCTTACATAAGAGGATTTCATAGAGATATTAAATAACATTGCAACATAATACGTACAATAAGTTCTCTTTTTTGTGAATAAGTTGTGGTTAAAACATACTGCTGGAATGTTACCAGTCTGTAGGCATTAGATAGAAGTCTAATGGCTGCAACTCTGGAAATTAGACATGGCTTCAGGACATCATATTCCTTTGTTTCTGAGGCTGAATGCCTATACTTTCTTTAAGTATATATCATAAAGTGGGAGACTGTCCCCCGTAACTATATCAGATATCAGTAGGACTCTGGATTGACTAAGTATATGGGTGTGGCTTGGAGATTTACATCTGGTTAGAGCAGGTCAGAGCTTTATTGGAAAAATTTGCACTTTCCCAGAAAATGGAGGAGCCCTCAAATTCTCACTATTAGTGAAATGTTGTGAGAGAAGGAGAGAGAGAGGCATTGTTGATTATTTTGGGCATCAAAACTGTGTAATGGGTTTGATCTTTGAAGCTTCAGAGCTCACTTGAGTTGCTGGAAGTAGTCCAGGGGTGATCATCCCTTTGAGATTGACAGGCACACAAAATAGGTCCTGGGAGTTACCTCCCCTCAATTAGAAGGCTTTCATAGCCAGTCCTGAGTCATGGGTGAGGTCCACACCTTACTTTGTTTCCAGGATGGTGATTTTGGTCAAAACTAAACCACCTGCTATCACCTGGGCAGCAACCCTTCAACACCTTGTGGGCCACACTACAGGACAGGGTCCAAAATAAATAAGGGGGCTTTTGTTTCCAGATATAGTGGGCAATTCATGTCAACTCTCTCATTGAACTCAACTAGATAACAAATAAAATATACATATTAAAAAAATCTGCTTAAAGGTAATGAAAACAGACAAAGATGCAATCTAATGATGAATTACGAAACCAGAAACCTAAGGAGGACAGAAACATAGGGGGAAAATCGCATTTGGAGATGTTTTATCTTGTGGGGCAATGTACTGATTATTGAGAAAGCAGACAGGTCAAGAGGCTGACTAGCCCTTTTCAAAGGGATTAGTGGAGAGATGCCATTAAAATACAGGATGCCCAGGTAAATCTGATTTTCAGATAAATGATGAACAATTTTTCAGTATGATTATGTCCCATGCAATATTTGGCTTAAGGTGAATGAAGGAAAATGCTAATATCCACAGGAGGCCAGCACATCTGGGTGTTCAACAATAAAATGTTGATATGCTTTATTGCCATGTGAGGTTTTAATTTGTGGTAGACTAATACTTTGATAGCAATAATTTGTTCTGACAATTGCTAGTTTTGTTCTTCTTTCCTAGTATAAAAGGAAAGATGCATTTGCAACACTTGAAAAAAGGATGACTGAATTTGGCAGAAAAAAGAGGAGGAAATGAGATAAAATGGAGTGTTTAGTGAATTGCTTTTCCCCGTCTTCCATTCCTCCAACACACACACACACACACACACACACACACACACACACACACACACAGAGAAGGGAGAGAAGGAAACCTCATTTTCCTTTGCTATTTGAGAAGACTTAAATCCAGTATAGGAGAATCTGCATAGTTCTTCAAATGGGAAGCTAGTTGAAGTACTCGCAGACCAAAGGTATGAAAGAACAGAAGCAACGGCTGTATGGTACGTGGAGAGAGGAGAAGGGGGAGATAGGAGAGCATTTCCTCTGGATTCTGAAAGGAGTGGAGAGAGCCAAACTGCCCAAGTAGGGTGTAGAAGTGGTGGAAAGGCAGGGCCAGGTTACCTGCTGAGGATCTGAAGAAGCATAAGCTAAGGGGAAATCACAATCCCGCAGCAGCAGTGAGGAGTAGATAGCCCAAGTCACAGACAGTCAGCGTTTGTGGTGGAGATCTCTAAGAAGCCCTCCTCCAGGAAATGCCAGCTGGGCTGAAAGATGGAGGAAGCTCTGTCATGGGAACCGATGGGATAGGCATATCTGTAGTCTCCCAACAATAACTTAACAATGGTCCAAGTTGCTTAATGACCCAAGTCAAGAAATGATCTCTTTTTGCTTACTGGGATGGTTAATTTTACGTGTCAATTTGATTTGGCTAAAGAATGCCCAGATAGCTGGTAACACATTATTTCTGAGTGAGTCTGTGCAGGTATTTCTGGAAGAGATGAGTATTTGAACTGGTAAAGCAGATAGTCCTCCCTGATATGAGTGGGCATCATCCAATCTGTTGAGGGCCCGAATAGAACAAAAAGATGGAGGAAAGGTGAATTCAGTTTCTCTGCTCGAGCTGAGACATCCATCTTCTCCTAGCTTGAAATCAACCTCCCTGGTTCTTGGACTTTTAGATTCCCTGCCCCCTGACCAGTTCTTAGGCCTTCAGACTTAGACCAAATCATACCATCAGCCTTCCTAATTCTCTAGCTTGCAGAGAGCAGATCTGGGATTTCTCAGCCTCTGTGACTACTTGAGCCAATTCTTATAATAAATATTCTCATCTCTCTCTCTCTTTTTCTCTCTCACTCTAGCCTGTTGGTTCTGTTTCTCTGGAGAAGCCCGACTAATACCTTACTAACTCTATTGGGAAATAGGCTAGTAAACCCATTAAAATACAGATACGTCAGAGAGCAAAATAGATATAAAGAAAAACCTGGGGATTAATGTTATGCTAGGATGTGACTGTATCATAAACCTGAATCTGTTAAGAAATTATTGTATTGGGTTGAGGGGAATACTGAAATTGACTGTAGTAAACTGTTCACATTAGGTAGCTAGGATTTCAGAGACAGCTATAAATTGATTATAAAAATGAAGGGAATTTGTTTAGAAATTTGATTATAAATCTTATACTTATTATGTCAGTATACACACAGAAAGAGAACCCGAAGAAAGATCATACCAAATTGCTCATGGTGATTTGGGGCTGGGGTGTGTGGGGTGGAATGGGGATGTGAGAATTATATCAGTATTCTATTAATACATTGTATATTTCTCAAAAGTTTGAATTTTGTACAAAAAGAATAATTTCTTTAAAGAAATACATCCTCCCAAACACAACAAAGATTAACATTAACATGGGGAGATGGCCTGAGCAAGTATCATCAAGACCTTCCTCCCACTGGGGCACTGAACTAATAGGCGAAGCCTAGCATAGAACTGGAAAACCGGGAGGAGATCCCAAATGTCACACCTAAGGCCTCAGATTCACTGATGAGAAGATGCATGCTTCAGGGTACCACTGTTGTCAATGCTGAGATGACCAAGGACACAATCGTTACAGTGTGGCTCTGCCTCTTTGGAAAAGCCCATGGTGAGAATCTGACTCATGGCTAAGGTGGAACACCTGAGTTAACAGAGGGAGAAGCAAGATCTGTCTCTTGCTTCATGCATCCGTGGAAGAAATACTTTTCCTGCTGACACTGGTTGTCTGAGAGAAACCTCCAGGAAGAGCAGAATTACTACTTTTCCATTTAGCTGGGAGAGACTACTTCTCTATACTGGAGAAGCCTCCTGGCTAAGCCTCAATGGAGAGGACTTGATTTAGCCCTGTCACCTCGCATCTGCTGGTGGAGAAAAATCTTATCACACCTTTCACTGCCCGACCATCCGCTAATGCTGAAGTGAAAGCTAAGGAGACTCACTTTCTGGCAGGAGCAGGCAGAGAAAGCTCAAGAAGAAGACGAAGCTGAAGAATGGAACCTGGAGGCCCTGATGGAGAGGTTGCATCATTAAAAATGAAGCAGAATTAATACTGCTGAAAAGGGAGTTTGTGATCAGAAGGTTAAAATGGAGGAACAACCTTTCAACACAAAGGAGAAACACTAAGAAATGGAAATCATGACTGAAAATATAAAAGACATGGAGGATAGTCCCAGGGGAAATAATATGCAAATAATCAGCATTCCAGGAGGAAAAAGAGCAGATGGAGGTGGAATCAATAACCAAAGCAATAATCTTCAGCTCCCTGATCTGAAGAAAGATCAAAGGGCTTACCAAATGTCAGGCGGAAGTGATGAAACAGGCAAACGTCTAGACATATCTTCCTGAAATTTCTGGTCTCTGTGGAAAAAGAAAAAATATATGTATTTTTTAAACAGATAAAAAAAGTTCAAATATAATGGAAAAAGAATCTTTAACTTTGACTTCTTATATGCCACACTAGAAGCTAGTGGAATAATGGTTATAAACTCCTGAGAGAGAAAGAACTGTTGTATAAAAAATCCTACTCTTGGAAAAGTTATTCATATGATGACAAAAAGGACTTTTTTGGATATGCAGGAACTCAAAGTATTCTACTCATGTTCTCAATCAAAATTACCCAAGGATGTACTCCAGCATAAATGACAGTAAATGTTAATAGGGATACAGAAAATAAAAAATATAATAAATAGTAGTGAGGAATGAATCTAGTAAAATATGTAGGTAACTCTAAGTGGATGAGGATAAAGTGACTGCAAATTGTAATATCACTGATGAATAAGTACACTAAGAAGAGGCATACTCTAAGGGAAAAAGATGAAAAATAATATGGAATTACATTTCTGAAGTATAGAGTTCAGAAAAATCTCGGATTTGGAAATGGTATGAATGAGTGAACTAGTAAAATATTCTTAAGGTTCTGCCGTTGTGGGAAATGGTAAAAGTACTACTAATTTTAATAAAATAGAGAAATATGGGTATTAGTATGATTGTTTAAAATGTAGGCTGATGAACTATTCAAACAAATAGAGACACATAATACTATTTCCAAATTATTGGTAAGGGACAATTGAAATATAAAGCAAAATAGAGCACAAAAACAACTTTTTCAAGCCAGTGGAAGTGGAAAAATATAAGTAAAGAAAAGAGTATAATAAAGAAATTAACATAAAATTAGATGAGAATGAAAATAAACACATTGCTTTTCACAATAAATGTAAATGTAAATAGATTGGATTCTCCAACTAAAATTCGAAGTCCAGCTATAAGAATTTTATAAGAAACATAATTAAAATAATAAAAAACCCTGCAAGGGTTATAAATACAAGGAAGTGCAAAGACATAAAGTAAATGCAAAGAAAAAGGGGTGGTTATAATATCAGAAAATGGGGCAAGAATTCCAGGCAAAAGTAAATCAGTAAATGTACTAAAGTGATATAATGTAATAATAAATTTTTTAAAAGCAGCAAGACTACCTGATATATGTATCAGAAAGGGTCCAGTCAGGAGATAATATGCACATTGTAATTTAAATGGGGAAAGTTTAATATAAAGAATTTTAAATTAGTAACGGGGGATTAGCTACTAAGAAATAAAGTGAACTCTAAAGAATTCAAGAAGGGAAGATAAAGGGAACAGCAACGACCCCTAGGGCTGAGATTGAGTACCCAATAAAGGAACAAGTTTGGGAGAGCTCCCTTCCCTCCTTCCATCCCTCACCCCAGGCTGAGATTTAGATATAATTAGAAAAGATATGACGATAGCCTGGATGGTGAAGTTCACCAAGGTACTTCAGATTGCAGCTGGCAAGCAGAAATTGCCTGCTGGAAGAGCAACAAAAGTTGCCAGGAGGCTGCCCATGTGGTGGCTGTTGAATTCACTTGGCAGTTAGATAAGGTGCCTGTGAAATTTAAGTGGAAGCTGGCTGGGCTGCCTGTGGAACTCACCTGAAAGCTGCCATTAGAAGAACTGCTAAAATTTGCTGAGAGCCAGTTCCACTGGGAGTCCCTACCAACTGGCAGAGGAGGAAGAAGAGAGAAGTCCCTTTCTCCTGCAGTGTCACTCCACCGCCCTCTACTGACAAAGGCTAATAGTGTGCCAGGTGTCAAAGGAGAAATGTTTATGGGATGCTGCTCCAAAATCACAAATAGGGCAGTGAAGGGTAGACTTAGATCTGAGAGACAATAACTTGATGACTGGCAGAGTATTCAAGGAGAACTCGATTAAAAAGAATTGAAACAGTGGGACTTTATATCCCTCTTTCAGAGTTTGATAGATTACATTAAATGTGATGCAATTAAAAAGATTTCAGACAGACAATATAAACATTACTACAAAATAATCATATACTTGACAACAAAAATAAATCTTAAAAATTCCAAAAATAGCCAAAATGTGGCTATTTAAAGGCCTCGTTATTTGGTTACCAAACAAAAATAAAAACAACATCTCAAGAATGAGGTAACTAAAATAAAGTTTAACCAAATCTTAAAACAATTTTAATTGAAATTAAGAAAGGTTTAAAATATTTAATCAATTAGAAAAACAAAAGTGAAATTATAATCTAGAAGTTGATATAAATAAGAACACTAATTATCAAAATCTATGGGATATAGCATAAATTAAAAAAGTATAACCTAATAGCTTTTATTTTCAGCAAAAGAGAGACAACATATATGTTTGTGTTCAACTTAAGAAAAAATAATGAAAACCCAATAAAATAATGAAATTTATAAGGTTAAGTCTAAAATAGAGGATTAAAAACAAAATAATAAATAAAAATTAGAATGAAACACTAAATAAAAGCAAAAGCAAATAGAGAAATAAGTAATTTTAGCGATCTGTAAAATAAAAAATTTATGCAGGAAGAGATAAAGTATTTGAACAGAACAATTTTTGTGTTGTGCGTGTAAAAGATTATTAACAATCTAACATTAAAATGTATAATGTTTGGCTGGTTTTATAGTTAAGTTCTAATTAACCTTCAAAAAATAGGCATTTTCTATGTACTCAGACTTTTCTAGAGCATGGGAAAAAAAACTTTAAAAATTTATTTGACAAAGAGAACATAATTCCTTGCACAAAAACTTGAAAGGATAGTACAAAATTTAGTCTGGGTCACCTGTGAACGTAAACATAAATATCCCAACTATAAATAGAATTGCAGCACTATTTTAAAATAATATGCTATGGGCCAACTAGTTTATTCCAGGACTGCAAGAATGTTTCAAAATTAAGATCTAACTATACGATTTGTAATATTAAATTATAGGAAAAAACGCCCTCATTATCAATAGATTCTGTGAAATAATTTAATTGAAATAATTGATTTAAAGTAAAAATAAATTGGGAATAAAAATGGTAGATATTGTTTTCCAAAAAAAAAAAAAAGAAGGAAAATTCTAATGAATGATAAAATAGTAAAGTCATTGATGTTAAAATGAAATACAAGGGAAGGATGCTTCCTATAAATCACTATTTTCAATTTTATTTTGTATTTCTGGTTCATGCAACATAACAAGGGAATAAAGTAAGTGGTATCACTATTTGAAAACAAGAAATAAAATTACAATGATTTTCATATAATTTGTATACCTAGAAAATTCTACAAGTCAGAAAAAAAGACTATTATCAATAATAAGAAGATACAGTAAGTTACCTGAATACATGATAAAGATACAATTTAATGACTTTATAATAACAAAAACCTGTTAGAATGGAAATTTTAAAAATATGCTAATCTCAATAGCAGCATTAATCATAAACTCCTTAGGAATAAACTAACAAGCTAGAATGCTAAAAAAATTGTTTAAAGAAAAACATTCATTGAAGGACAAATAAAGAGCGATGATGTTCCTGAGGGGAATGTTTACTAACAAGCATATAAATCCTTCCCAAATTAGTATTTGCAATTAATGTGTTTCCAAATAATAGTCCCAATGGTATCTCCTGTGTTCAATTCCGCAGTTCCTTTGTATATCATTAGCTTCCTGGCAGAAAGCAGATGGCACATTCAAATGGAGTAATTGAGAAAAGTTTAATGAAGGGATGATTTACAAATGTTTTGATAGGGTGAACTGGAAACCACAGAGGAGATGGTGAAGCCCTCCTGGGACTCATATTGCCATCCTGAGTCCTAAACAAATGGGAAAGGGGAGGGAGTGGAGAACAGGGAGTTCCAACTCTAGCTGTAGGAGAAGACCATCCAGTGAGAACTGTGGCCCACTGAGGACCATAGCCCCACTGAGTGAACAAATGCCATAACTGTTGGTGCCTCTCATTGGCCAAACTCAAATGGAAACAAGAGGCAAGAGAATCAGGGTGAAACAGTCCATAGATGCCACCCTCCCCAAGATAAAGAGGCAAGATAATCTGGAGAGGCAAGTACAGATGTCCAGCACTATGTTAAAGAATCATGTATAACATTGCTAAGAAAATATTGAAAACTACAAGTAATAAAAGAGGACTTGTCCTACCCCGGATCTTAAAATTTTCTGTAAATGAACTGACTGAGAAAAGGAATAAGCAAGCAAAGCAACAGAGTTGGACAGAGAGCCCCAAATAAGCTTAATTATATATGGGAACTGAATATATATTAGAGATTCCATTCCATTATGTAGAGGAAAGAATTGCTTATTTGATAAAAGTTTTTAACTATTTTTTAACCATTGATTTGGAAGAAAATAAAGTTAATATTCAACTCATGTGATACAAAGATAAATTACAGACTAATGAAAAAAATAAGAAAAAATACAATATATCTGAAGAAACTGTAGTAGACTGTTTTTCCATAAGTTTTATTTTGATTGTATTTCCTATATAAGACAGGACATGCCATAAATGAAAAATGCACTGGATTTGAGCAGATAAAAGTAAAGTTTGGATTGCAAGAAATAGTAAACAAAACAAAGACACAGGACAGCAAGAATGTATCTGCAACTAAATAATACACAGAAGATTAATTCCTATAAAATTAATAAAGCTATTCCCTAAAAATAAGAGAAAGTAATACCATCAAACAGAAATGGGCAAATTGTATGAATAGGCAATTTGTGAAGGGGAAATATAAATAATAAGCATATGAGGATATGTTAAACCTAAATAATAGAAAAATTTAGAACTTGAAAGTATCATCGTTGAATGGAAAACTTTAAAAATATTAGTAACATCTAGTGATTTAAAAATATTAGTAACATCTAGTGATGATGAGGGTGTGCAAAAACAAGTGCTTTTCTACTTACTGTTGGTAGGAATAAAACTACATGTTTTCTGAAATTACTTTTCAAATATCTATTAAATTTAAAATGTGAATATAGTTTTTCCCATAATTCCACTTAGAAATATATCCTATAGGAATAAAATAATTAAACTGGGAAGGATATCTCTTCTTTCCTTCCTTCCTCTGACCCTCCTTTCCTCCCTTACTTCCTTTCTGTTAACAAAAAAAAATTTTTTAAAGCTCTTTATTGGAATATAATTGCTTCACACTATTGTGCCTGTTTTTGCTGTACAACAAAGTGAATAAGCTGTATTTATACATATATCCCCATATCCCCTCCCTCCCACAACTCCTTCCCACCTCCTATCCCAGGCCTCTAAGTCATCACCCATCATCAAAATGATCTACCTGTATTATGTAGAAGCTTCCCACTAGCCATCTATTTTACATTTTGTGGTGTATATATGTCAATGCTACTCTCTCACTTCATCCCAGCTTCCCTTTCGCCCCCTACCCCATGTCCTCAAGTTTGTTCTCTACATCTGCATCTTGATTCCTGCCTTATCACTGGGTTCATCAGTACCATTTTTTTTTTAGCTTCCATATATATGAGTTAGCATACAGTATTGTTTTTCTCTTTCTGGCTTAATTCACTCTGTATGACAGACTCTAGGTCCATCCATCTCACTACAAATAATTTCATTCCTTTTTATGGCTGAGTAATATTCCATTGTATATATGTGCCACATCTTCTTTATCCATTCATCTATTGATGGGCATTTAGGTAGCTTCCATGTCCTGGCTATTGTAAATAGTGCTGCAATGAACATTATGCTACATGTTTCTTTTTGGATTATGGTTTTCTCTGGGCATATGCCCAGTAGTGGGATTGCTGGGTCATATGGTAATTCTATTTTTAGTTTTTTAAGGAACCTCCAAACTGTTTCCCATAGTGGCTGTACCAGCTTACATTCCCACCAACAGTGCAGGAGAGTTCCCTTTTCTCCACACCCTCTCCAACATTTATTGTTTCTAGATTTTTTGATGATGGCTATTCTGATTGGTGTGAGGTGATACCTCATTGTGGCTTTGACTTGCATTTCTCTAATGATTAGTGATGTTGAGCATCTTTTCCTGTGTTTGTTGGCCACCTGCATGTCTTCTTTGGAGAAATGTCTATTTAGGTCTTCTTCCTATTTGTGAATTGGGTTATTTGATTTTTTGGTATTAAGCTTCATGAGCTGCTTGTATATTTTGGAGATTAATCCTTTGTCCGTTGCTTCATTGGCAAGTATTTTCTCCCATTCTGAGGTTTGTCTTCTTGTCTTGTTCATGGTTTCTTTCGCTGTGCAAAAGCTTTTAAGTTTCATTCGGTCCCATTTGTTTTTTCTTGATTTTATTTCCATGATTCTAGGAGGTGGGTCAAAAAAGATCTTGCTTTGATTTATGTCATAGAGTGTCCTGCCTATGTTTTCTTCTAAAAGTTTTATAGTGTTTGGCCTTACATTTAGGTCTTTAATCCATTTTGAGTTTATTTTTGTGTATGGTGTTAGGAAGTGTTCTAATTTTATTCTTTTACATGTAGCTGTCCGATATTCCCAGCACCACTTATTGAAGAGGCTGTCTTTTTTCCATTGTATATTCTTGCCTCCTTTGTCCAAGATAAGGTGCCCATATGTGCGTGGGTTTATCTCTGGGCTCTCTCTTCTTTTCCATTGACCTATATTTCTGTTTTTGTACCAGTACCATACTGTCTTGATCACTGTAGCCTTGTAATATAGTTTGAAGTCAGGGAGCCTGATTCCTCCAGCTCCATCTTTCCTTCTCAAGATTACTTTGGCTATTTGGGGTCTTTTGTATTTCCATATAAATTGTAAAATTTCTTGCTCTAGTTCTGTGAAAAATGCCATTGGTAATTTGATTGGGATTGCATTGAATCTGTAAATTGCTTTGGGTAGTACAGTCATTTTCACAATGTTGATTCTTCCAATCTAAGAACATGGTAAGTCCCTCCATCTGTTTGTATCATCCTTAATTTCTTTCATTAGTATCTAATAATTTTCTGCATACAGGTCTTTTCATTTAGCATGGTTTAGTTAAATGTCCTTCAGCAATGAAAGGTTGTATGGCAGAAACTCTCAGTGCTTTCAAATACCCGTATTCTCTTCTACATTTCCTAAACTCCCTTGCATTAGCTTGGGACCACGTGGCTATCTCTCACCAATGAATGTATGCAAAAAGACCATAGAGGCAGTTGGGAGAAATGTGACTCCTCCCATCCTTCTCTTCCTCTGCCAAGTGGACCTTGGAGGCCATGTATCCCAGATGGCATAGTTACAACATGGAGGAAGGCTGCCTGACCCATGTCGGATTTACACCATCAAGAAATAATTTATTGTGTTATGCACTTGAGATTTTGGAATTTATTTGTTATAATATATATTTGTCTTTTTTGCTCTAAAATCTTTAACTGATTGGATGGGTCCCACCCACAATATCAAGAGTAATAGCCTTTATTTAAAGTCAACTGATTGTGGGTGTTAACATATCTACAAAATACTTTCACAGCAACATCTCTATTAGCGTTTGATTAAACAACTGTGTACTATAGCCTAGCTATGTTGACATTTAAAATTAACCATCATGTAGATCTATGTGTACTGACTTAGAAAAACAACATGTTGTTAAGCAGAAAGAGAAAATTGCCAACAAATTATACAAAATGTGAGGCAAGCACTTTGGGTGGGCTTGTTTAATTTCTGTTCTAACTTTCTTTTGGCATGCCTCTGTGCACTTCTGAGACTGGGAAGGTAGAAACTACTTCCCAAACTCCTGTGAAGCTTGGGTTCCGGATGTGCAAGGTTCTTCTGGGCTGACATAATGAGATAAGGAAGAGCAAGGTGAGACACAGCCTCAGGTATGTGGGAAGGTCAACTCTTCTCTAATGCATGATGTTGGAAACATTTGGCTCTTTGAGGGGTAGCTCTGGTATAGGTTCAGGTATCAAGTCCCAGTGTTCTGGCTGCCCAGGTATGTAGTCTCAGCAGTAGACTTTCTGCTGGAATAGTCTGTGGCGTAGATGAGACTTTCTCCTGGCTCCTTTCATTTTGGACTGTGTATAGTACAAATCTGCCTCTGTGGCTTTGCCAGAAATCCTGTACAGTGCTTAATGCTCCCTAATAAATTCCTTTTTGCTTAAACAAGCTATATTTGATACCGTTTTCAGGTACTAAGAACCTAGCCAGTAATGTATGATCTATGACTATAAAAAGAAAAAGCCCTTTCTGTTTCATTTTCAGCATAAAGATATGTAAAAATTTAGACATACCCATGTAAATATTATACAAATGGGAAATATAGAGATTAAACTGTTATATAGGTAGCATGAAGTGGAAAAGGGAGGGAAATTTATTTCTGTTTCAGTCAGGGTCCAAATCAATCAGGAAAAATTCAAACCACTCAAGACTAGAGCTGCCACTACTTTCAGGACTCATGGCCATTTATGATAAACATTTTCTTTCAGTTTGTTACTTTGAGTTGGCAATTCTAATAATTGCAAAAACAAATTTAAAAATCTATAATGATAAATTGTTAAGTGTATATCTGTATTCAAAATCCTGGAAGATTATGTCGAATGCAACTAATCTAGATTTAACTTACATAAATACAACTACTTATATTTATTTGTTACTGTTGGTATTTTATAGGAATTCAAAGTTCATCTTGCCGTGAATGTCTCAACTTTAATTAAAATGTGATGTATCTATGATTAAAATGTGATGTATCTATGTTAAAATGAAAAGATTCTTATAAGATTTTATTGCTCTAATTTTACATTTGTTATACTTGGTTCTCTATATCAGATTTATTATCAATTATTTGGTTAATATTATCTGATATCTATTTATATATACTTATATATTTTAAAGCCCTGAAAAGCTATCATAGTCCTATGAAATTAAAGAAATAGTTACTGAATGGAACCCTCTCCTCATTGTCTCCCAAATACGAGCCTGTAGTGGACAATTGATACCTTTAATATTGTAAATTGAAAGGTGGTTTGACTTTTTCTCATCCCTACTCTATTTGCTCAGCACTCCACCTACTATCCTTACTGAGAAGGTCCCCAGGAGTAGAATGGCAGCTGCTGAGGTCTTGCACAACCTAGGTCCTCTCCAACTTCTTGTATTTTTCTTTTTTTTTCTGGTGGAGGAGGGTGCCCATGATTCTTACTAGACCTGGAGAGTTTTGAAGTTGGAACTAGAGTAGTCTCCCTCTGCTGATGAAGCTGTGAGGTTCTTACCAAATTCATCAGCAGTATGAGATAAGGAGGCTGATGTACAGAGAAGAGATACACGATGGTGAGTGAGAATCCTGGCGATATTTTTGGGTACCTGAGCCTGATTGCTTAACATGCAATTGAAATATGAGTTTCAGTCACTTGCAACCAAAGGAGACTCAAGCAATGGAATCTCCGACATAGCTTTATTTTTCTTGAGATGAATTTGGCAGAAAACAAAATTGCTTACCCTGCAGGGTTTAGTAATAGATGAGTTAGCAGCACTGAATTGGGAGTGGTGGTGGTTCAAAGTGTTGAGTGCTATTTGCAGGAAAGTTATCCACAGGTTGGAGGGAGGAAGGTCTACACTCAAGGAGAAGTAAACACTGAGTCCATGCAACCCAGTTTCATTGGCCCCTAGATGAAAGTTCTCTCCCCACTCCCCTCCTAGAACTCCCAGACACTCCAGATTGTTACTCTCCTCCTTCACTGCTGCCCCCGCCAGTTTCCTCACACTCCCCACTCTTATCTGGTTTGGCAAAGCAGAAACCCTCTTGAAGCATTAAGAAGATGCATGACCAAGGACAAGCAGCCTCATTCCAGGACCAAGTTTCCTGATGTATAAAATGGAAGAGGTTGGCAAGGTCACTTCTAATATTCCCCTTAACATAAAAATATTAATAATGAGATAGAAAGAATGATTTGGAATGAGAGGTACTTTTCAAAAGACAGGTATGTAAAACATGAATTTTAACTTATGCTTTGAAATAAAACAGGAAGGGAAATTAGTGGAGTCAGGGCAACTTGGGGCTGTGAAAGAAGAACTAATGACCAGGAGCAGCAAGAAAATAAACATGGTTGCAATGATATGTATGGGCCAGGGCTATGAGATATGAAAGATGACAGTAGCCCTGTCTGTCCCCAGATGTTTGTGACAGGGCCAAGGGATTTGTTATACAAAAGGGGAAAAATTGCATGTAAATAAAATACTCTTTTTATTAAGAAGGTCCCAATTACCCAACATTTGAAATTAGAATGTCTCCGTGTGATGAACTACCCAATTACATAACCTTCCAATTATTCAGGGAAATTTATATTTTGTGACAGTATTTGTCCAGTTTGCAAAATAACAGAAACTTTTTTTGTGGAACTGTTTGAATAGTTTATAAGATAACAGAAAAAATTAGAACTTCTCTCATTCATAACTATTGTGACACAAAACTGAGGTAGACCGTGAAGAAATTTTAAGAAAGAAGTTTATAAGAGAAAATAAAGATCTATGAAACATTCATAAAGAATAGAAGGGGTTATGTAAATAGAGTGAAAATATAAATTGAAAGGAAGTTTGACCTTTTTTTAAAGCCATACATTATATTATTTGAGAATAATAGTCATATATTTATCATTTGACTCACATTTTCTACCTGATTAAAATACACTAAAATTTTCATGCTTAAATTTTTGTCTCCTCATTGGTTAAAATAGTACAGAATATATGGTGCATTTTCACATTGGCACTGGAAAGTCACCAATCTGAATAGGTGAAGGAAATCCTGGAAAATCAAGGACAGGTGAAGCAGAAAGTTAAAAGATAATGTGTAGAGACTTCCCTGGTGGTGCAGTGGTTGGGAATCTGCCTGCCAAGGCAGGGGACATGGGTTCAAACCCTGGTCCGGGAAAATCCCACATGCCGCAGAGCAACTAAGCCTGTGCGCCACAACTACTGAGCCTGCGCTCTAGAGTCCACGTGCCACAACTACTGAAGCCCGTGCACCTAGAGCCCGTGCTCCGCAACAAGAGAAGCCACTGCATTGAGAAGCCTGCGCACCACAACAGAGAGTAGCCCCCTCTTGCCGCAACTAGAGAAAGACTGCATGCAGCAACGAAGACCCAATGCAGCCAAAAATAAATAAAATAATAAATAAATCTTTTTTTAAAAAGAAGATAATGTGTAGGACACACTGTTGGTTGTCTACACAACAGCCTTGTACCCTGCTCTTCCCTATTAATTGATTCTAATTTTGTTGCAGAATTCAGGTGTTTGGCAGTGTGCCCAGGGTAGGTGGGTTCCTTCTCAGGCTCCATGGGCTGAATTGTGGTTAGACTAAACAAGGCAGGGTAGTCCTTTGCCAATGATTCATTGGGGGTGGGGGTGGGACATGTGACCCAGCTCTGACTCATGACTTAGAAAAGGCTATTTGCTGGGGTATTCTGCAAAACACTTTTCTTCCTGATAAAAATAGACACAGGTAGGAAAAGCACCCTCCCCACTTCTTTTCTGCCTTTGGATATTGTCACATGAAGAGATGGTTCTTGGCACCATGGCAGACAGCTTATGATGATGAGGAGAAAAGCCAGAATATCTCAGATAATATAACCCGAAGCCCTGCCATCGGAGAGTTCAGGACTTAACTAATCCTGGAGACACGTAGCTCCAGTCTTCTTGTTATTTAAAATAGTTAACCCTTCTCATCTAAGGGCTTTTTGTTGTTGTTGTTGTTGTTATTTGCAGGCAAAACCATATTATCTGGTACAAAAGTGACCCAATCCTGTTAACGTATGTTCGCTACGGAATCAAACAGTCCTGAATTTGATTAGTAGCATTATCAGTTAATATTTGCATGCTCTTTAGAGATCAAACGTTACTTTTTTGAGTCTCAGCTTTCTCATCTCTAAAGTGAAGATAACAGTGGAGTCCAGCTCCCTGGATTCTGAGAGGGTTAAATGGCACGTTGCATTTAAAGCAGTTAACAGTATGCTGGCCATGTGGTGAACACACAGCATAAGGTAGCCGTTTTTTAGAGTTTACTTTGGTTATTATGAAGAGGCTTGTGACTGTAACATATGCAGCTCTATGGCAGCTTTTTCAAAGCAAGTTAGAGAAAAGTAAGCACTCTCTTCTGGCATGCTTGCCCCTGGTCAGCACTATTCCATACACTAAATGGCCCTTTAGTTCCCTCTTTAATTGCTGCAGATGATTCAAGAACAAAGAAAGACTCAGAAACAGCTGCTCATTGGAGGAAGAATAAAGCCTGGAGGCTGACATTGTGGGAAATTGGGCACATTGGGATGGGTTATTAAAATGGGGATTGTGGGTGGTTCTGGAGTTGAGCAAGATATGGGGGCATCTGGAGGTAAACAGGAGGTTGTCTATGAGAGTCGGATGACCGAAAAGATTGCGTTGGAAGAGTTTTTGAGAAATTGACTGAAAACTGAGGAGATCAAAATAATATTGATATCTGGCAGTTGGGGAAAATAGGAGAGGACATGTCCACATTGTTTAACTGCCCAAACTGTCTGCATCTCCCCTTTCACTTTGATTTTTGTGTTCAGTCCAGAGTAAATAACAAGGAGTGAAATGGTACAAGGAGGAGGATTTACAAACTGTTATTTCTTTCATCTATATGCCCTGAAATCTTTTTTGCTCCATAAGCTCTTGAAGTAATGTTGACCCCAATGGAGTCTCTTGGTTTGAATAGCTTCTACTGTCAGACCTACTGCAAGCAAACCATGAGTGTGAAGAAGTGTAAGCTGGCGCTCTCCAGCCTTTGCTTCAAAGTGGGATTTAGTCAGTGCCTCTGAAAGACATGTGGCAACATAGGACTACCTCAGTGCCTGCCTCCTGTCTGCATTGTTCCCTCTGCCCCCAAGGTTGAATGGGAGCTAAGGGGAACTAGCAGTTTGGCTGAATAAGTCTCTTAGCAATCTGATATGGAATCCCATGATTTTAGTACTTCACTGTGAAATCTAGCTTCAGACGTTCCCAGCCATCTTAGTCACCTTAAGATTGCGTAAAAATCACCTGGAGTGCTTGTCAAGAGTACAGATTCCAGGAATAGTCTGGTTCAGAGCACTTATATGAGGCCCAGGAGTAAGCAATTTTCAACAAGCATCCTCAGCTATTCTAATGCAGGAGGTCCAGGAACTACATTTTTAAAAACATGCTCTAAGTACCAGGACTGGCATCATAATGTTTTTCTCTTCCTTTCTTTTTCCTAACTCCCAAGCCATGCAGCAAACAGTAGATGCTACTTTTGAATAACTGCTGAGAAATTCTCTTTAAAAATTAAGCTTCACTGGGCAATGTTCTGAAATTAGAGCTTTGCCTTGGAAGACTGGGCTACTATCAGAAGGAACATGTCTCTCCTGGGAAAAGCCGACACCACTGAAATACTCAAGGACCAACAAATGCTGCTTCCTTAACCCTGGTGCTCATTCAGGGGGAGAGCCCTCTTTGAAGTCAGTCAGAACTGTGCCAGAAGGCAACATCAATGTGGGAGGTGTGACCCAAGGGGAATCAGAAAAGTCACATTCAGGCACATCCAATAAATTAGTTAATTAATGAAATTTTAAAATAATTGTTTAGAGACAAGCAAAACTTCAGTACTCGATAAAGGTACAGATCCGTGCTTTCCTCCTGTGTTAGGAGGACTCAGTTGTAGTATTGAGGTTGGGAACAGTGTGCAAGGAGACTTCTAGCTGATTGGTACCCAGCAGTGTGTGTCTGAGAGTGGAGAACAAGGGTAGGAGAGAGGGAGGAGAGACTTCAACTCCAAAGCGTCATGACCATATGTGTTTGCATAGAAAGCTTTCTCCTACAAACTTCATCATACATGTGGTGACATGGGTTAAATGAGTGCCAGAAGAGAGGTTTTTGGTTTTTGTTTTGTTTCACCTTCGTTTTTTCTGGCTATGCTGTGTGGATTGTGGGATCTTATTTCCCTGACAAGGGATCAAACTGGGGGGCCCGCAGGAAAGTGCCAAGTCCTAACCACTGGACCGCCAGGGAATTCCCCTGAGATTTCATTTCTTTGGCATAGATCGTTTTACTAAAGGTACAGATTCTCTGTCCAAGAAGAATGTAACTAGGCATACACATGAAAAATTTCCATACCATGTCAAGTGATCCTGGACCTCCTGAAATTCACCTGCAGACCCCAAACAAAGAATGTCTGCTCTAGAATAAATATGGCAGGACCTGGAGATGGAAGTCAAGGAAGAATAGGGTAATTCAATAAAAGTCAGAGTTTGGTTGAGTAAAGCATTTACTTCACTATGGCCTCTCACTGGAGCCAGACTACTTGTTTCCAATCCTGCCTCCTTCCCTGTTCCTCAGCTGTAGCACTTGAGGCAGTGGACTTCCCTCACTGTGGCACAGTTCCACATTTCTAAAATGAGGATGATGGTTACTGTGATATGTAAGTTACAGATATGGTTACTGTGAGACGTAAGTGAATGAATACGTGTAAAGTCCTTACCTGGCACATAAAGTTTGTAGATACTACTATTTAATTCCCTCTCTCAACAAATGATGTCAACATCTTGCTTAGTGTTATCACTTAAATTCTTATGCTTCCATACATGCTGTATTTTGTTAAATAGAATAAAGGCTCGATGAGGATTGATTTTAACCTTTTAGACACTGCATTTCATACAGAGTACATACTTAATAAAAATTGTTGAAATAAATGAATTTGTGGAATGAATTTTACTAGGCCTCTCTAAATGTCCCTCTAATCTTTCCCTTCCTTTACACCTTCATTGCCACAGCTTTAATTCAGGACTTCTTCATCACCTATCAGGCTTCTCAAAATAGTCATTGCCTAAAAGCATTTCTGAAACATGCCTATACATTAGAATCACCTGGGGGGATTTTAACTATGGACTCCTGGCCTCTATGAAGTGTATGGGATTAGCAGTTCTGAAGTGACAGTACCGAGGAAAGTTGAATACATTCAAACGTTTCTCATGTGATTCTTATTTTTTTTAAAAAATTTTATGAGTGTAGTTGATTTACAATGTTGTGTTAGTTTCAGGTGTACAGCAAAGTGAATCAGTAAACATATACATATATCCACTCTTTCTTAGATTCTTTTCCCATAATAGGCCATTACAAAATGTTGAGTAGAGTTCCCTGTGCTATATAGTAGGTCCCTATTAATTGTCTATTTTATATAGAGTAGTGTGTATTTGTCAATCCCAATCTCCCAGTTTATCCCTCCCCTCACCCCCTGGTAACAATAAGTTTGTTTTCTACATTTGTGACTCTACTTCTGTTTTATAAATAAGTTCATTTGTACCCTTTTTTTGATTCCACATATAAGTGATATCATATGATATTTATCTTTCTCTGTCTGACTTATTTCACTCAGTATGACAATCTCTAGCTCCATCCATGTTGCAGCAAACAGCATTATTTTGTTCTTTTTTATGGGTGAGTTATATTCCATTGTATGTATGTACCACATCTTATTTATCCATTCCTCTGTTGGTGGACATTTAGGTTGCTTCCATGTCCTGGCTGTTGTAAATAGTGCTGCAGTGAATATTGGGGTGCCTGTATCTTTTCAAATACTCACATAAATTGCAGCAAGATATTTTTTGATCCACCTCCTAGAGTAATGAAAATAAAACCAAAAATAAACAAATGGGATCTAAGTAAACAAAAGCTTTTGCACAGCAAAGGAAACCATAAACAAAATAAAAAAAAACAACCCTCAGAATGGAAGAAAATATTTGCAAATAAAGCATCCAACAAGGGATCAATCTCCAAAACACACAAACAGCTCATGCAGCTCAATATCAAAAAAACAAACAACTGAATCAAAAAATGGGCAGGAGATCTAAATAGACATTTCTCCAAAGAAGACATACAGATGGACAATAAGCACATGAAAAGATATTCAACATCGCTGTTAGAGAAATGCAAATCAAAACTACAATGCTATATCATCAAAAAATCCACAAACAAATGGTGAAGAGGATGTGGAGAGAAGGGAACCCTCCTATACTGTTGGGGGGAATGTAAATTGGTACAGCCGCTCTGGAGAACAGTATGGAGGTTCGTTAGAAAACTAAAAATGGAGCTATTATATGACCCAGCAATCCCGCTCCTAGGCATATACCCAGAGAAAACCATAATTCTCATGTTACTCTTAAGTAATGCTAGTTTTTGGAATTACCTGGTCTATGTTTAAAAAAAAAGTCTAAATTCCTTGTCCTTTCATTAAAGACAGTTCACTCACTTCTATGTATTTCCTCAAGTATTGCCCACCACCCCCCATTTGCATCCTATACTCCAGGGGTCCCCAGCCCCCTGGGCTGCAATCGGTACGGGTCCGTGGCATGTTAGGAACCGGCCACACAACAGGAGGTGAGCAGTGGGTGAGAGAGAAGTTTCATCTGCCTCTCCCCATTGCTTGCGTTACCGTCTGAACCATCCCCCCTCACTGGCCATGGAAAAATTGTCTTCCACGAAACCGGTCCCTGGTGCCAAAAAGGTTGGAGACCTCTTCTATACTCCAATCATACAAAACACCTGCCTTGTTTCCTAGCACTCCATTCTCTCATGGATGTGCTCTGTGCACTTCTGAACTTTGAATAGAGGCCATTTTTTGTTTAGTTTGGTTGAAGTCAGATGTTAAAAAATATTTTCTTTCCTAGATTCATACCTCTTTAGTAATCTCCAACAAAAAATCTCTAGTTTTTGGTTTTAAGTTTTGGGCTCATTTGGTAAAGCAAAGATAATTTTCATCCCTGAACGAAGTGAATCATTTTTTTTTTCCAATTGAGATATAATTCACATTCCATAAAATTCATTCTATTAAAGTATAAAATTTACTGATTTTTAGTATATTCTCAAATTTGTAAAACCATTACCATTATCTAATTCCAGAACATTTTTTATCATCCTCAAAAGAAACTTTTATATCAATACATTGCAAATCACTTCCCATTCCTCATCCCCACCTTCAAAACCTCTGGCAACCATTAATCTACTTTTTGTCTCTGTGGATTTGCTATTCTGGACAGTTCATATAAATGGAATCATACAATATGTGGCCATTTTTTGTCTGTCCTCCTTCACTTAGCATAATGTTTTCAAGAGCCATCCATGTTGTAGCTATCCATCATTGGCATTTCATTCACTTCAATTGGCAAAGAATATTCAAGTATGTAGTACACTACATTTTGTGTATCCATTCTTCTATTGACAGACATTTAGGTTATTTCCACCTTTGACCATTATGAATAATGTTGTTATGAACATTGTGTACAAGTTTTTGTGAAATATATGTTTTTGATTCTTTTAGGTATACACCTAGGAATGGAAATGCTGGGCCGTATGGTAACTCTATGTTTGCCTTTTTGAGGAATTACCAAACTGTTTTCCCAAGCAGCCCTATTGTTTTATATCCTCACCAGCAATGTATGGATATGAGGGGCTCAAATTTCTCCACCTTCTATGGACACTTGTTATTTCTATCTTTTTTTGTTTACAGCCATCCTAGCTGATGTGAAGTGGTATCTCATTGTGATTTTGATTTGCAGTTCTTTAATGGCTAATGATATTGAGCATCTTTTCATGCACTTATTGGCCATTTACAGATCTTTGGAAAACATTCAAATTTTTTGCTAAATTTTGAAATTTATTTATTTATTTATTTTTGGCTGCACTGGGTCTTTGTTGCTGCACATGGGCTTTCTCTAGTTGTGGCGAGTGGGGGCTACTCTTGTGGCAGTGTGTGGACTTCTCAGGGAGGTGGCTTCTCTTGTTGTGGAGCACAGGCTCTAGGCATGCGAGCTTCAGTAGTTGTGGCATGTGGGCTCAGTAGTTGTGGCTTGCAGGCTCTAGAGCACAGGCTCTATAGTTGTGGCGCACGGGCTTAGTTGTTCCGCGGCATGTGGGATCTTCCCGGACCAGGGCTCAAACCCGTGTCACCTGCCTTGGCAGGCAGATTCCCAACCACTGTGCCACCAGTGAAGTCATCTTTGCTAAATTTTAAATCGGATTATAAAATTTTTTTATTATGAGTTGTAAGAGTTTTTTGTATATTTTGAATACTCATTGCAAATCAGATACATGATTTGCAAATATTCTCTCTGATTCTGTGGGTTGACTCACAAAATTTTTAAAGTTGGATGAAGTCTAATTTACTTTTCTTTTGTTGCTTGTGCTTGTGGTGTCATATCTAAGAAACCATTGTCTAATCCAAGGCCATGATGATTTTGCTTATGTTTTCTTCCAGGAGTTTTATAGTTTTAGCTCCTACACTTAGGTCTTTGATCCATTTTGAGTTAATTTTTGTACGTGTATGAGGTAGGAGTTATTCATTTTTTTTGTATGTGGCAGTGTACCAGCACCATTTATTCAGAAGACTGTTCTTTTCCCATTGAATTGTCTTGGCATCCTTATTGAAAATCAATTGGTCATAAATAAAGGAGGTCATAAATAAAGGTCATATTCCATTCCATTGCTCTATGTGTAACCTTATACTAGTATTATACTGCTCTGATATGACTTTATAGTAAGTTTTGAAAACTTGAAGTATGAGGGTTTTTTTTCCAAATTGTTTTGGCTATTCTGAGTCTTTTGCTCTTGCATATGAATTTTAGTGTCATCTTTTCAATTTCTGCAAAAAGGCAGTCAGGATTTTGCTAGGGATTGCATTGACTCTGTAGATAAATTTGAGGATTATTGTCCTTTTAATATCATTAGGTCTTTTTTTTTATTATTTTTTTTTATTTTTTTTTGGGGGGTACACCAGGTTCAATCAACTGTTTTTATACACATATCCCCGTATTCCCTCCCTTCCTTGACGCCCCCCCCTCGAGTCCCCCCACCCTCCCTGCCCCAGTCCTCTAAGGCATCTTCCATCCTTGAGTTGGACTCCCTTTGTTATACAACAACTTCCCACTGACTATTTTACAGTTGGTAGTATATATATGTCTGTGCTACTCTCTCGCTTCTTCTCAGTTTCCCCTTCACCCCCCACCCCCTCCCATACCTCGAGTTCTCCAGTCCATTCTCTGTATCTGGTTCCTTGTTCTTGTCACTGAGTTCATCAGTACCATTTTTAGATTCCGTATGTGTGAGTTAGCATACAATATTTGTCCTTCTCTTTCTGACTTACTTCACTATGTATGACAGATTGTAGTTCTATCCACCTCATTACATATAGCTCCATCTCATCCCTTTTTATAGCTGAGTAATATTCCATTGTATATATATGCCACATCTTCTGTATCCATTCATTTGTTGATGGGCATTTAGGTTGCTTCCTCATTAGGTCTTTTCATGAACTCGGACCATCTTTCCATTCATCTAAACCTTCTTTAATCAATTTCAATAACATTTTTTAATATTCAGTGTATAAATTTGGCACTTTTTCTGTTAAATTTATTCCTGAGTATTTTATTCTTTTTGATGTTGCTGTAAATAGAATCTTATTTTTGAATTGTTTATTACTAGTGTATAGAAATACAATTGATTTTTTTTGAATATAAAACTATTTATTGACCACTGTTCACCAGTATTTACAATAAAGTAAACAATATACAGTTGAATAACATTCTGATTACTACAAAGTTATTGTTTTTCCTGGCTTCTGCTGAACCAGTAACCCCAAATACTGAGAAGACTGAGCGTACACGTAAGAAATGGGTTGGGGTAAAGTTTGAGAAAAACATGCAGATCAAGTTTAGATCAGAAAAGTTTGTTTACTCATTTATTCCTGCAGATCCTGTATTGCCAACCTCTCTAACCATCTGATTCGGTTTCCATGAACAAGTCTGAGACATTACATGTATCACAGCCTTTCAGTAAATATAGCACAGGGATTTCAACTTCTTGTAAAACGATTCACCAAAAGGAACCTTTAAATGTCCGGTTAACTAAGTCTTGCTTGGCTAATTAAAACATATCAGATATTTGCTAGTTTTCTCATTTGGGTGGGGAGGTTGTTGATAGTGCTAAAATTTTCCTTTTAGGGGTTTTGCATATAAAAGTACATTTATATGACTGTAGATATTAATGCAGATTCTGATAGGACTGCTTTAAAAAATTACCCAATTTAAATTGTTTACATTAATTTGTCTACTTAATTACAAAATTATTTAATTTGAAAGGTTAAGGCTTTAATTTTTCATTTTAAGTTGAAGTAATTTCTTATACTGCTCAAAATGATGGAATCCCAGAAACATGGGCTTATTCATGGTTGTGAAAAGCTGTTTTTGTTTTGGTAAATGTATTTAAACAACAAAAAACCCCAAACCATTTACATATATATTTTATGTATACACATTCAAAAAACCCAGAATGGTCCTTAGGCGTATGTGAGTTAAATGCAAATTCTAAATTCTGACTGAGTAATGACTATGGAGACTTCCCCCAACATTTAGAAAAGCTGTTCTCTAATGCAGAGGAAATAACATACCATGGTATCAAATGTTCTTTTCTGCTAAAGGAAGCAACTACAGAAAGCTTTTATTTGTTCAAAGTAACCAGTGCTACAGATGCAAAAAAACAAAACAAAACCCCAACAGCTTCCCCAATGCTACTTCAAAAGAACATATCAAACTTGATTTTCATTAGAATGTAGTTATTTCTTCACACTAATAAATCAAAAAACCAAGACACAGATTTTATATATATATATAAATATATATAAAAAGCAACGCAAACAATTCTTGAGCTTCATCTTCTGGACAAGAATGCCAAGTTAGTCTCTCTTCATAAAAAGCAATTACAATTTGAGGACACTTCATATTTGCCTCCTTTGCCAGCACCAAGTCTGCCTCATCTGAATCCTTCCATTTCATGAGAAACATCAATTCTCCACTGCTGTCTGTGGCACCAATTATTCGTTCTGGATCAAGACCTCTGGCAAAACCTCTTGGTTTATCAGCAGCATCTCTTTTCTTCTTTGATTTGCTATCATCAGATTCACTGTCAGATAAAGATTTTCTTTTTGTTCCATCTTTTTCTTTACCAGCTTTTTGAGAATTAAGAAATGCTTCAATTAACTCTGGACAATCTAAATTTTCTTCAGGTTCCCAAGTATTGTCTGCATCTGTAAATCCCTTCCACTTCAGGAAATACTCCACCTTCCCATTCACTACACGTCGGTCAAGTACTTTTTCTACTACAAATTCTTCAGGTTCTGCCTCTTCAACTTTTTTACTCTTCCCATTCTGTTTCTTTCCCATTTTTTGCAATGTAGTTTTATTGGAGGCCATTTTTTATTGCAGACTTGAAGAGCTATTATTCACCGCTTCCGAGCTGCTCTGGGTCCCGGGTCTGCGGCGTCACCGGCCCTGCGCGCCTCAAGCTCCAGCCACATCCCTACAATTGATTTTTGTATATGGATTTATCCTGCAACTTCCCTGAATTCATTTATTAGTGAATTCCTTAGTATTTTCCATATACAAGATTGTGCCATCTGTGAAACATGGGCTTTTAATTCACATGGAATTTTGGATAACATGGGCTCTGTATCATTAATTGCTTTATTATCTCAATCAAACTGATTAACTTTCATGAGAATAATTTTCTTTGTCTGTAAAATGACAATAATAATTCCAAAATTCATAGTTGCTGTGAGGAATACACATGCTGACACTGGTCAAATAGTCATTATTTCAATTATTTAATATGTGAATCACAAGAATTGGCTCTTTGTAGCTAAGAATGAATAAATCATTTTCTAAATCATTTTCTCAATCCTATTCACATTTGGGGTATTTTAGTCAGATATAGAGCTGAGAAAGAGTATATCAGGTAATGTTAAACCTTTTAGGGTGATTAGAACAACTGGAAATGAAGCTTCAAACATAGACTGAAATTCTGTTTAAATATTTTGACAGATATGATGAACGTTATTCTATGGGAACAAAAAAACTATTAAAGGATTTTTGTTGGAGAGTAATAAAATCAATGTAGAGATATACTGAAGGATTGAGTAATCAGGAGAAGAGGGAAAGGAGTAGGGGGAAAAGGTGACAGGCTATTGTAAGAGGTCAGTAAAGAATTGATGAAAACCTCAACTAAGGCAATATTTGGGAAGATAAGGGAGAAATAATATACTTTGGAAATACTTAGCATGTTTTGGTTGGAGGATATGCATCATAATTTCTGGGATTCTGGATTGTAAACATATTTCGTTCCTTGGAAATGTTGCCTAAGATACCTACAGAGTACCCATGTAGATATGCTAATAGGGTAACAGAATCAATTTGGAATTCATGAGAGAGGGTTTTTGAGGATTCTAGATACAAAATTTAAAAATTTTCTTTCTATGACAGCTTCTGGTCTTCACTTCTATTCTTCTTTTGAAGATTCTGTGATTCATAATTAACAAAACTTTCTTATAAATAACCCCCCAAACCTCAACTCTTCTCTCTGTATCTGTCTCTCTCTTGATAATTTAGTTGTCTAGCAAAACAAAGCCCCTACTCTAGTAAAACCTAAACTCTTTTCATTCCTCACATCTGTACCTCAGACCACCTTCTCTCATAACCTTTCTTCTTCTGCTCCAGTCTGAACTGATTTGCTCTCCAGGACACGTGTGGTCCTGGAATTTCTACTTGCTTTCTTCTTGTTGATCTGTTTCTTGGATCATATATATTCTTCCTTCTTAATTTAAAATAACATGGAAAGTAAATTTTTAAATCTTTGCTTGTGTCAAAATGACATTTTGCCATCATGACATTTTGACTTGGTTTAAAATTACAGGCTGAAAATCAGTTTCCCTCAGAATTTTGAAGGCATTGAAGGCATTTTAGGATCTTGGATTAAAGTTGAAAAACGTGATATCATTCTGATATCAGTTTCACTGTTTATGCCCTGTAATCCTGTGCAGGGCTACTGAAGTTTATTTGCAAATCCAAGGATCTTCTCTTTTTTCTTTGTCTTCTGAAAATTTACATTGCTATGGGGGTCTTTTAGGATTTATTCTCTTGGGCATTCAGTAGTCCTTTAAAACTGGAAACCCATTTCCAACACGTTTGGGAAATTATCCTGTATTATTTATTTGATAATATCTTCTACTCCATTTTCACTTTTGCCTTTTTCTGAAACTCCAATAATGCGGAAGAAAGACATCTTTGAATAATCTTCTAATTCTTTTATCCTTTTTCCTATTGCCTTTTTATTATAATGTCTGAAAGATTATGTTGACCTTATCCTCCATTCATTTAATTTTTTTCATATGATTAATTTTACATTTTTTGAATGTTTTTTGTTTCAAAAGCTTTCATATTTAAAAAAAATTTAATAGCATCTTGTTCTTTTTTATGGATGTAATACTCTTCTCATCTTTCCACTTATGTTAATTAGATTTTAAAAGTAATTATTTTTCTCTTTATATTATTCATAATGTCCAGCTTCTTTTTTCTGTTTATCTCATTCATATTGAGTCTGACCTTCAATTTTGCTTGACTTGTATGATATTTATAAAACAACAGATTTCACATTATTAAAAAATCAGTAATTTTGGCTTCTTTTGAAAAATTGAAAGATCTGGCAATACTGCAGCCATATTTTTTTTCCTGGCCAGTAGGCACTGCACATTTTAGATAGGATATGTATTCTAATGCTGTCCCGTTTTGTTCATTTATTCTTCAGGTCCTGTAAGCATTTGGGTAGACCACATTCTCCCTCTGTTACTCATATGTCTCCAGTCCATTCAGAAATCCTCTGACTTATATTTCTGGACACAGGGCTTATCTTTGAAGATAATAATATTTGCTCTGTTTTTCTTTCATTAAACCCTAGTCTGTCACCAAATCCTTTCAGAATGTAGTTCTTTTAACAGAACAGTGAAAACAAGTTTTATGACCATTGAAATCCACCAAAGACAGGTATAATTTAATATATTCCAAAAACACTCATTAGTAGGGATAATTTAGAGTGTTCTATCTTGAAAATGCACTCTTGGACGAATTAAACAAAATTTAAAACTTTAAGTTTCTCATGTATCATTTTGTGAAGTTTGAGTCAATTAATACTTTCTAAAGACAGGGTTCTCTTTTTATACACAGATATTATAACTTAATTAAATGTTGACAACTTGGCATTTCTTTATAATATGGTAAATGAATTTTTTCTTTAGCTTTTTAAATGAAAGAATTGATGTAATTCTGTCAATATCCATCATGGCTAAATAAAATAGTATGCCATATCTTATGGGTAGACCATTTGGCTGATCTAGTCACAAGAACTAAATTTTAGTTCATTGATTCATCATACAACCACAAGTATTAACTGAGCACCTACTATGTGTCAAGCACTGTTCAAAGTGCTGTAAGCAATCAGTCAACCGAATAAAGTTTCTGTTTTCAGGAAGCTTATAACCTAGTGGGGAGAAAATAGATAATAAACTATACAAATAAATATGTTAACATAGTAATTTCATGGCTTTGGGAAAATCATTTTACATTTCTGAGATTCAATTTTTCTATATATAAGATTAGTATGTTGAGCTCTAATTTTCTTTTATATTCATAGATTATTGTTCTGCTTTAATTTTTAATTTTTTTTAATCATGTAAGAGTCTTGACTGAGCCTGAATGTTGCATAAGGATAACATATAGTGGAAAAAAATAACCTCTTGCTGTGATTTGTCTGAGAAGGTATCTTGAGAACCAGAAGAGTCTCATATCAATTTTTAAATTGTCTGAGACAATATGATGGAAATATAGTTTTGTATTTCTCTAGGAATATTCTATATTTTTTAAAAATGTAAGAAACAGGGACTTCCCTGGCAGTCCAGTGGTTATGACTCCATGCTTCCAATGCAGAGGGCACGGATTCGATTCCCGGTCGGGGAACTAAGATCCCATAGGTGGTATGGCCAAAATATAAAATTTTCAAAAGTAAGAAAGATATTGTATGCCAATTATATCTCAATAAAAGTTCTTAAGAAAAAGTAAGAAAGAAACAAGTTATGTTCATTTTAACATAACTGTATGCCTTTCATTCAACCATTCAGTACGTATATTTTAGCATCAATTACATGCTGGGCACTGGGAATAGGGTTTATTAAGAAACATTTTGTCCTTATGAAATCTACATTTTTAGATAGAAATGTTTTTCCATAAAATACACAATTAAATAATATTTCAGGGAGTGATGTGTTATGAAGAAAAACAAAGTAGGGTTGGAAATTAGAGAGCAGAGAAGAAAGGGAAGGGTCTATTTGACAGAGAGTACCTGGAGGACCTCTTTGAGGAGCTAATAGTAAGGTTGGCAGATCAAATACAGGATGACCAATAACATTTGAACTTCAGATAAGTGGCAAATAATTTTTTAGTGTAAGTATGTCCCATGCAGTATTTGGGACATGATTAAAGCATAAAATTGTTTATCTGAAACTCAAATTTAACTGGGAATCTTGCATTTTTCTTTTCTAATCTAGCAACCTTACATTTAAGCCAAAACCTGAAAATAGTGAGGAGACCATCTATATATTGGATCCAAAGGGATAGATTTCAAGACAAAAGGAACCTGAAGTTCAAAGTCTTGTAGCAGGAATTAACAAGACTGCTCAAGAAACAGCAGGAAAGCCAAGGTGGTTGAGTGGAATTGAGGAGGAAGTGAAAGGCTGGCTGTGTTGGAGACAGGCAGAAGTCAGATGATAGAGGTCCTTTAATCCATTGTAAATAATATGGGTTTCACGTGATGGAAAGCTATTATAGTTTTGGGTGAGGAATGATGAGACCTAATTTAAGTTTAAAGACACCACTTGACTGCTATATGAACAGATTCTATAAAGGCAAGACATGAGGCAGAAAGACTTATTGAAACAGACCCTGGCAGAGATGATGGTTTGAAACATGGCGTTAGCAGTGGGAATAGTGCACAAAGGTCTGAACTGGGTTATATTTTGAAGGAAGAACCACAGGTCTTGCTGCTGAGTTGTAGGGTATGTGAGAAAGATGAATCAGGGATGCATTCTTCGTCTTTGGCCTGAGTAACAGGATAACTGATCATGAGCAAGATTTAAGACAATTAAAAGGAAGTAAATTAAATTTGCTTAAGCAGTTGTTTATTGAAACACATGAAAACACATACTCACCTCCCTTGCCTATTTCTTGCCAGGGTTATCAAATCAACTGACTGTTCTAATGCATCAGCAGAGGCAGCAACATTTCATGTCCATGTTGTACCAAGTAATATTACTAGCCCATTATATCTGTTACTCAGTTAAGTATGACATAGGTACTATTACTATAATCAGCCTCATATTACAGATGAGGAAAATGAAGCCCACAGAGATTAAATAACTTGCCCCAAGGGATACAGCTAGGAAATCGTGAAATATGACTCTAAAGAAAACATAGTAATTCCAAAACACTTTCACTTATCAGCTGAGTTTTGCAAAAACAAAGAAAGGAAAAGAAAAAGAAATGATGTTTTGAATCATTCTAAATATAAAAAAATTCATTCAACTTTTAGACTTCTAGTCAAAGTTTCCAAAAAAACTTAAAATTTTAAATAAGAAAAGTGAGGAACAAATATAAAAAAAACTTTAGGTAACAAAACAGAAGATTTGGCAAATTAAGGATCAGGTCTTTGTTCTTGGATGAGAAGATTGAAATTATAGAGAAGTCTGTTTTTCAAATTAATTTATAGTTTAATTCCCATCAAAATCATATATAATACACACAAAACACACACCCTTACATACATATGTAGTGTGTATATATTATATATATATACACAACATATGTGCTTATTGGTATTATTTCAGTAAATCATAAAACAGATAAACCACAATCTAACTTTATCAAGAATAAGCAAAAGCACAAATAAAAAACACAGGATATAAAGTGGAAGTATTCTGAGGAACAGTGGAAATTGAAGACTCATGAGACTAATTTTTCTCCCAGATTTATTCACATGTATATGAAAATGCTGTTGGTATGAAAAGATTACCACAGTGTGTGTTTATTGATGGAAGCAAGGTGAAGAACTGAAAAAAATTATAATTTTTGGTTTGTGAAAAGGCAGATAAAACAAGATTGTATATTCATATTCACTTTGGTAACTCTGAAAGCATACTTTTATTTGAAACTCTGAGAGGATATACAGGATCCTCATAAAAGTTGTACCTGGGTGACAGACAGGCATGGTAGGAAGAATTTTCACTATATAGCTTTCACATTGAACAATATGAATCCATCACCAATTCAAAATTTTAAGAAATAATATTAGCATGCTATATTTTGGAAACTGAAAGACAATTACTTGTGTGCTGAAAAAGGCATGCTTTGAGCACTGACTGTATAAAATTTGACTAGTTTTACTTTAAAGCTGCCTTGGTTAGGAAACATATGGTTTCAATCAAATAAATCTCTGAATGATTTTTATAAGTCTTTCATCACCTATTGATTCTGAAGAAAAAAGTCCTTTTGACATCATAGTCTATGTTTTGTCCAATTCCATATTACTAACTTGATTTCCTTTCTCCTAATATCTGAAGCAATTTGCTTCCATGCCTGAGCAGGGATTCAGTTCAGAGATAAAATAGAAAAATTATTAGATAAATCTGATGCATTATTTATTTTGTTCTGCTTCTTTCTCTCTGAATCTATGGTTCTGTGTTTGATTTATTTTTTAAAAAAAGGAATATAAATATTTCTAGACAATGTTTTGAACATTGAATTTGAGGCGGCTTTACGTTTAATTATTTTTTCAACTCCATAATGAGCTGAGAAATAGGTTTGAACAGGTTTTTTAAAAACTTGATCATATTGTTCTCCTCCAGAGCTATTATATTTTGCATAATTCTCTTTGTAATTCTGATATCTGACTAGTATCTGTAATTGATTTGTCAGTTTTACTTTTATACATTTTTATTAACAATATTTTTTTATGTTATACCCTCTCATTTTAGTTTGTCAATTCTTTATTTCACAGAATTTGGAGATTGTGTAATTTATGTTATTTATTTTTAGTTTTATTTTCCATTCAATGAAAGCTTATTATTTGGGAGATGATTATTATTTTTAATCTCTTGGAACATTATAGCATCACCATTAGAGTTATTTCTTTCTCTGAATAACAGAGACATCATTCTTTATTATGTTCCAAATCCTTTTTTCCTATAGGACTTCTTTTCCCTGAACTCCATTTCCATCATGCTAGCTCATAATGCTTATAAATTTCATCTGGGGCTAATACACTCACTACTTCCAAAAAGCTGATAGCATTTGTGAGACATGGGGAAAAAAAAATCAAAGCAGTTCATTACATTGATATAGAGAACTATTTCTCTTAAGGAAGTAAGTTCTACAGTTCATTTCAAATACTGATGGCATTGTAAGTCTTCTCTGCTTAATATCAGCAATAACCTAAAAATTGTTTTTAGATGTTGTAATATAAAATGTCTTTTTGAGACCTCTCTTTGCTATGGAAAATATAGGATCCCAATGGTTTTTTATCTCACATAGATACTATGAAAATTATACTGAAATAAGGCTTTGCTAACTATGAATTTTGAGAAATTTGTCTCTATTGAAAGAAAATGTAGTGAGGTCATTTAAGAAAATTCTCAGGGTATTCAGATTTGGACTATATGGTTGCCATAAAAGAGACAGATATAAAGCATGGTGTGGGTATTAGAGGCATCTCTCCTACACTGGAGGAGAACGATGTCAAGGGAGGCTTTGCAGAGAAGGTGACCTGAATGGATCATAAAAGGATGTGGAGGAGTTTGCGAAGTGAAGAAGGTATGAAGGGCAATAAAGTATATACAGAGGAAAGCACTGTGTGTAAAAACATGGAAGCATGAAACACTCTGGTACTTTTGGGCAAATGAATGCAAATATGATGAGATACTGGGGAGAATAATTGAAGATGAAGGAATTCAGCCATATAAGGGACAAATCAAAGAGGTTCTTGTAATCTATTCTAAAGATTTTAAAAGTATGTTTGTAACCACTTTTAGATAAATAAAAATAATAGTAGATCTACATGAATTTTAACTTTAGATTGGGATTTATACTGTCTTAGAGAAACAACAAACTCTGAGTCTACAACATACACTCTAGAAAAAGTATGGATACATCAATTGAAATTCATCTCCACTCGAGCATCTGCTTTCTTACCTTCCATTCCACTCCTCCAATTGTGGTTTAGCTCTGCTTTCACTACATCATCACAGTCATTGAGGTCACTGTCACAGACTGAATGCTTGTGTCCCCCCTCCTCCCCACCAGCTTCATGTATTGAAACCCTAACCCTCAATGTTATGGCATTAGGAGGTAGGACTGCTGGGAGGTAATTAGGTCATGAGAGTGGAACCCTCATGAATGGGATTAGTACCCTTGTAAGAAAAGACACAAGAGAGTTTGCTTCCCTCTCTCTGCCCTTCTCCATATGAAGAAGCAAGAAGACAGCCATCGGGAAACCAGGAAGAGGGCCCACACCAGAATTCAACCTTCCCAGACTCCAGAACTGTGAGAAAAAAATGTTTGTTGTCTCAGTCTTTGGTAATTTGTTATGACGGCCTAAACTGACTAAGAGAGTCACCGATGACCTTTATTTATAAATTAAACGCATATATTTCAGCTCTGTTCTTGTTTGGTCATTTGGGAGCATTTAATGTTGTATGCCACTATCTGCTTCTTTAAACCCTCTCTTCTTACATCTTTCCAAATGCCCTACTTCCCTGATTTTCCTTGTGTCTGTGGTCCCTCATTTCAGTCTATTTTGAGAAACCCTATTCTATTCAAATTTTTAATTTTGATCTTCTTGGTGTTCTAAGTCCTCTTCTCTTTTCACCATATCCTCTCTATTGGGGTAAGTCTATTTATTTCCATGATTTTAATTACAGTTAATATATGTATGCAGGTGATTTCCAAATATTTATCTCCATCCAAAATTTCCCTCTTGAGATTCAGATCATATTTTTTTCAACATTTCTACTTGGACATTCAATAGCTCAGGCTCAACAGGATCATGAGGTCATGAAGTCATCATCTTCCTCCCCATTTCTATTCTTTTTGTTTTTTCATGAATGTTATGTTCCTCCACTCAGCTGTTGAAGCCTAAAAACTGCAGGCTAAGATTCCTTTTTTTTTTTTTTTTTAATGCTCCATGGCTGTGCCTATTGATTTTACCCCTTAAATGTTTATCAAATATTTTTTTGCCTCTTTCCATTCCCATGGCCATTAGCCAAGTCCAGGCCACCAAAAATTCTAGCCTGGTTTATTGCTGTAGCTTCTCCATCTCCACCAAGTACCCACAGTGGTTTTTTAAAATGTGACCTAATCACATCTCTCTCACAGATAAGACCCATCAGTGGTTCCTTATTTTCTCTGTGATAATTTCCATGCTTCACTCTGAAAGTACAATTGTAATTGCTCATGTCATTGGATATTTATCCTACCAGACTACAAATTATAGTTTATAGAATAGAAACCAAATAATACAATATCCTGCGTACAGTGGTAGTGGTAGATATATTCTAGTCTACTATTCAATGTGTATATATTCAAACTGTAATATTCTCTCAACTGTAATGGTTTCTGTAGATAGATGACTAGAAACTGTACCCTTTACCTTCTCTAATTTTATTGTCTGGCTGGGAGCAAGACAAATAGTAAGGTATGAATTAAACAAAAACCATTCAGGAATAAATTATGTAGCACTGCCTGTAAGTGAAGAGATGAAAAGAGAGAAATCCACGCTAAAATATTTGAAGAAATTTTGCCAGAGATGGGATTGGTGTTAGGTTTTAGAAAATAAGTAGAATTTGAGAACATGAAAGGAGAATAGAATCTATTTCAAAGAAGAAAAATATTTTATAGAAGTTAAAAACAAAAAAATTTAAAACAAATCTTTCTTTGGGTAAAAAAGAATATTAGTAAACTTGCAGAAATTTTAACCTTGCTTGAGGTTTCAACGCCTTAGAGAAACAAGGTAACATTTATTTGTAAAGTTTTCTCCCTAGTAACTATTATTTAACTTGGTTATTAGTGGTGGTTATAGGCAGCTGATGAAACCAATGTCTTCGTTTTGATCTCTGTACAGTCTGCATTAGTTTCATAGGTCAAAACCATGCCTCCCACATACTCAGTCTGCTCTGTTGCAAAGGCATGTCCTTCTTCAGAGGTGGGGTAGTGGATGCTGGTTGAAAGACATAGGCAGATAGATGGGTTGAGTGTCTTTCTTATGACTCTTTAGAAGCATCTCTCTGGTTCTGTCCTGTTAATCAATTAGGGCCTTATGGTTTAACCCTTCTGTTGTCAACTACTTTAAGTCAGGAACAGATCTATTTACTTTTCGTTGAGAAATGTCATGTGCTAGTAGGTGATTGTATAGACTGAATTGAATTGTGTCTTTTCCTACCTGAAATTATGTGTTGAAGTCCTAACCCCAGTACCCTGGAATGTTGACTGTATTTGAAGACAGGATCTTTAAATAGGTAATTAAATTAAAATGATGTCATTAGAGAGAACCCTAATCCAATATGACTGGTAGCCTTATAGGAAGAGGAAATTTGGATAGAGACAGGTATAGAGGGAAGACCATGTGAAGACACAGGGAGAAGACAGCTATCTTTAAGTCAGGGAGAGAGGCCTTAGAAAAAAATCAACCCTGATGACACCTTGATCTCAGACTTCTAGCCTCCAGAATTGTGAAATACATTTCTGTTGTTTATGCCCCCCAGTCTGTGATATTTTGTTCTGGAAATCCTAGAAAACTGATAACAGTGATAAAGAGTAGAAGTTTATCTTTCAAAGCAAATCTCTAACCAATAGCTAGGATAATGTTCTTACTACACATCTTTAGGATGATAATCTTTAAATAACTTTAAAATAAATAATATTAATTTTTGTTAGAGTCAATAAAATAAAAATATGATATTAATACTGATCTATAGTTTCACATGAACTTTTAGATGCTGCTTTACTGAAGGATTATTAATATAGTAAAATATATCCTAATGTAAGTGATGTGATATGGTCTTGTGTATATGTATGTTATTACATATTGTGGTACAATTTAGAATTCATTTTTAAGAAAGAGATCAGAAAAATGCTGTTTGAAGTAGATATAAGACACAGATGATAAAGTTCTTTTATGTTGCCCACAGGTGTTAAATGGATTGTACAGTAATGTGAAAGTGCCAATACTACCTTTAAGGTTGAAAAAGTCATTTCCATTTAAAACTCCTATTTTCTCTTCTTCATATTTTTTTTAAACTCCCATTCACTGAATTCTCATGCTCCATCTCAATTTCAGCCACATGTTGTGAAGTTACACAAAAATTCATTTGGCCAATTCTGAGACATCCAAATATGAAAGGGCATTTTTCAGTTAGTTTTTGAAACAGATTAATTTTAAGATTTTGATCATTCAAAATGTGCTTGGCCTTTAATTTAAGAAATGCTTTTATTTGAAATGATTTGGATTGGAAATAGCAAATATATGGCCTTTTGAAAGCTATGTCCTGACCATGGGGGTGGGCACTGGCTCATGTGTGTGCTGTCCCAGTGGCCGCCCCCATGTTTGTCCTTGGGACATGTGTACCAGCAGCTGTGAGACACCCATCCATGGGGGATGGCAACTCAGATGCCCTTTCTGTGGCCAACGGTTCCCCGAAGCAGCTCAGTTCTTCCCCCTGTAGCTACCTCAGGGCTTTCTAACTTTTGTCCATTTTCTCCAGCATCACCTATGGCAACGTACCACACAAAAAAGTTTGGTCGGGTTATCCTGTGAAAATGAAGGCATGTAGACTTAAACACATACACACTCATGGCCACAGCATTTGGAATCATCAGGGCACCTAAGTCAAATGCTACAGTATAAGCATTTTCCTGTGAAACAGGGAACAAGTACCTAGAGGCTGGCTGGACAAAATGGGGGTGAGGTGGGAGAAGAACTTCCCAAATAGTTTCCAATTGACAGTAGCCTAAGACGGACTTCGCACTAAGCTTGATGCAATTTGCGTATTTACATTCATTCATGTTAGTGTAAGGCTCTATCTTTCCCTCCTTCTCTTGCTTTCTCACTTGCTTTCACTCGATCTCTTCTTTCTCCAGAAGTGTAGTATGTACTTATAATAGTAAAGAATCATGAAAGTACAGAGTACAGGGTAGAAAATATACATATTTTTATGTATCTATTTTTTTATTTTACTTATTTTCATCTTCATTGGAGTATAATTGCTTTACAGTATTGTGTCAGTTTCTGCTGTACAACAAAGTGAATCAGGCACATGTATACATATATCCCCACATCCCCTCCCTCTTGAGCCTCCCTCCCAACCTCCCTATCCCACCCCTTTAGGTGTTCACAAAGCATCAAGCTGATCTCCCTGTGCTCTGTAGTAGCTTCCCACTAGCCATCTATTTTACATTTGATAGTGTGTATATGTCAGTCCTACTCTCTCATTACATCCCAGCTTCCCCTCCCCTCCAGTGTCCTGAAGTCCATTCTCTACATCTGTATCTCTATTCCTACCCTGCCACTAGGTTCATCAGTACCATTTTTCTAGATTCTATATATATGTGCTAGCATATGGTATTTGTTTTTCTCTTTCTGATTTACTTTACTCTGTATGACAGACTCTAGATCCACCCACCTCACTACAAATAGCTCAATTTCATTCCTTTTAATGGCTGAGTAATATTCCATTGTATATATGTGCCACATCTTCTTTATCCATTCATCTGTCGATGGACATTTAGGTTGCTTCCATGCCCTGGCTATTGTAAATAATGCTGCAATGAACATTGTGGTACATGTATCTTTTTGAATTATGGTTTTCTCCAGGTATTATTCCTATCTTTTAATCTTACTAAATCTATCTAATCTATCATCTATTTATATAATGTGTCTCAAACTAAATATATCTAGTTTTATATCATGATGTCTAAAAATGTATTATAAGCATCTGACATTTTATTAAATAATCTTTAAGAATTAAATATTTAATGATCATGTGTTATTTTTTAAATCATTTTATCACTTTTTACTGTGAAAGAAGTTGTTTAGGTTTAATTTTGTTTTGATATTATAATTAACTCTGAATAATACACCTGTTGTAACAGCATCATAAGTGTCTGAAAAATTCAGTGCTTGAACAATGCTGGCAGGTTTCAGGATATGACTGCACAGGAACTTTAGTGGAACAACTCTGAGACATGACGTTAACTCCAGAATTTCTCTGAGGGATTAGCTGAAACTTGCCTGAAGCTTTACCTGCAATTGCACCCTTGCTTTGCTTCATCTCTTTTCCTGCTCCTGCTGCTTCTACTTGCTGACCACTTTCCCTTGGGAGTACTTCCTTAATAAATCACTTACAATAAATCCTTGTTTTGTGGTCTCCTTATGAAGAACTTCACCTGAGACATCTTTTCATAAATCTATGCTTGTTCTCATAAGATAATGTCTTAGAAATTTTCAGTTACAGAGTGTATAACTTTTTAAAGTGTTTGACAGATACTGTTAAATTGCCATCTAGAAAAGTTGTATAGAATTAAGTTCCAGCCATCAATGAATGCTCCTTCCAGTACATCCTCTGGAATAGTATCAATTATCATTTGAGTAAATCTTTGTCTTGGTAGACAAATAATATTTCATTGTCATAATTATTTTTGGGTTCTTTGATGAGAAGTTTCTGAAAATAACTTAGCCAAACTCTTTTATACTTGCATATGGCTATGGTATCATGCTTCAGACTATTCCTAAGAGCAGTAGGCACTGGGCCAGCTCCCTTTCTCACAAGTTTTATCTTCTCTGGAGGTAGAGGTAGACCCCTAGTGGCCATATTTGTGCTATGTAAAGACCCTGATTCTACTACAGATGATGGAATTTGAGTAGGTATCTGATTGACTTGGGCCCATTGGATTCTCTTTCTTGTGAATATAAAACTGGAGTTTAAAGCCAGAAATTCTAAAAAGCCAAAGAGAATAAAACGTATTTTTAGAAGTGGGACTATGCTTTTAGCAACATCCTAAAAACGTGATCCATTAGCTCAAATAAAACAGTGGAACAGAATATTGGGTTTAAAAATTGACTCATGCTCATATGTGTAATCTGATAGTCAGAGAAGTTGGTGTTGCAGAACAGAGAAGAAAAGAAAGGACTACTCAATAAATGATGCTTGGAAAACTGTTTATCCATATGGAAAAGTGAAAATGGATTGCTACCTCCTATCATATACAATAACTAAATCCAGTTGGAACAAGGACTTAAAGACAAAATTATAAAAATTTTAGAAAAAGATATGAAAGAAGGAGCTTACACTCTTGGGGTATAGAAGGATTTTAAAGAAAGACACCCATAGCTTTCACCACAGAAGAGTTGAATAAAGACTGAGAAATTTGTTTACATTCAATTTGACAACCTCCATTCTTCAAAAACAACCATTAAGAAGAGAAAAAGAAAAGTCACAAAGTGGGGAAAGCTATTTGATAGGCATCACAGTAAAGTATTATTAGTATCTATACTATATAAAAATGCCTATAAATCAACAAGAGGAAGGCAAGATAATAGAAAAAAATGAACAATATGTATATAGAGACATTTTGCAGTTTATGTGTGGCCCATAAAGATGAAAATACACTCAACTTCATTTGTAATCAGGAAAAGGCAAATTAAGCATAACGAAATAACATTTCACCTACCAGAATGGCTACAATTTATAAGTCCGGTAGTACAAAATATTGATAAGTATATTGAGCAATGGTAACTCACAGGCTGCACTTTGGAGTATATATTAGAACAGACTCTTTGTCAACTATTTGAAAACTACCTTTTAGATTTTAACATTTCCATCCAAAGACCTCAAAAGTATTACTTCTATGTATATATACCTTATAAAACTCGTACATGTGTACACCTGAAGAAGTGTAAGGTCATCCTGAGCAGTCTTGTAAGAGCAAAAATATGAGCAGCCCAAATGTTCATCATCAGTAAGATAGGTAATTATATTCTGGTGTATTCAAATGTTGGTGTATTATAGAAAATGAAATCATAGATACATGCATCAGCTCAAAAATATTACTTGGTAGAAAAAGAAAACCACAGAACACATACAGTAAATATGTCAGTTCAAAATCGGAAAAAAAATACACGTAAGTGTTCATGCATAACACATAAAACTAGAAAGAAAAGCAAAAAAAAAACATTTACACACAAGAATTAGAATTGTTGTTAAATCTACCTAGGTGATGAAATCAGGAAGAGCACACAGGGGTCCTCGAAGTTAATAGTAATGTGTCATTTCACAATTTGGGTGGTAGGTTCGTAGGTTTGGTTTTATTATTATTTTTGTAACTATACAAAATACTACATACTCTAGTAAACATACATCCATATTCATAAGTGTGATGTATTTTATAATTAACAGATCAGTTTGGGATGTGGCAAGCAATGGATGACATAGACTCTACAAGGACACTGCTACTACTCATGGCATTTTACTGAGCAAGTCATTATACTGAGAATATGTAAAGTGAGATTATGGAATTTTTTCACTCATTCTGTGAATAACGAATGATTTTTTTTGAGAACCTCATATATGTTACTTACTATTCTAGATGCAGTGTTTACAATATCAAACAATAATCAAAATCTTAGCTCGCTTGGAGCTTTCAATGAAGATGGCACAGGGAAAGACTCAAGGAGCAAATTAACTAACAGATATATGTCAAGGGCTGACAGCTATTACTAGAAAAAATAAGTTGCTTTTTCAGTAAATAACTAAAAAATTGAACGAAACATATGAAGTAACTGTATTTAATCATTTAGAGAAAGACAATGTAGGACTATGATCCTTTGGATAAGATAAGCACCCAGGAGCTCAGTGACTGACCAAGACCTCCCTGAATTTCTACCCAGGACTTTGCTGTTGTAGAGCAAGGAGATGGAGCCTGAGCAAGAGAGTGGGTTGAACTTCTGGGCTGAGGAAGTAGAGAATCAAAGTTCCAAGCTGCTGAAACAGTTGAAATCTGTGGGGCAGCATACCTAGTAAGAGGCAGCTGAACAGAGAGGGAACTCAGAAGTCTACATGGGAATTTCGCACATATAATTGGCCAAGCATTGAGCTATATATATGACTGCTGAAAAGCTGAGAGCTGAAAGAGGTCAGCTGATATTAGAGATCCTGCAGATGTGGAAGACATTGGAGATGCAGCCCAGAGTGGAGAGACTATGCTGAGCAGCTGTAGTTTCCAATGATACAGACCTTAGAATGCCCACACTTCATGAAAATCATCACAACTTACAGTAAAGGACACACCACAATTCTAAATTCAAAACCAAAAGAAATCTATCACAACAAATAATAGAATGAAGTTTGATAGAACAAAAATAACCCTTCAGTAATTTGACTGCTTGCCAGAACAAAAGTCAACACACATTAAAGTCATAATTTAGACACTTACAACCCATTATCCACAATCTAATGCATACAATAAAAATTACTAGACCTGAGAAGAAATAAGAATATATCACCCATAGTCAAGAAAAATTGTCAATCAAAATTAAATCCAAGATTTTACAAAGATTTTAAGTACTATTATGTATATATTCAAGGATTTAAAGGAAAATACGGTTTTAATGAATAAACAGCTAGGAAATCTCAAAAGTGAATAAAAACTCCAAAAAAAAGAGAGGAAAATTTAGAACTGAAATAAAGTATCTTAGAAGAAAAATTTATATTGCACAAGAAAGTGAGCTTCAGGATTGATCACTATAATTTATCCAATATGAAGAAGAGAAAGATGATTAAAATAATAGATCTTCAGTAATGCATGGCATATATTCTTTAGTCAAATGAATTTATAATTGGACAAGAAAGAGGATAGATAATGGAGCAGAAAAAACTTAAAGAAACAGTGGCCAAAAATTTCAGTAGGGTGAAAGGCATAAAATTATACACTCAAGAAGCTCAGCAAACCCCAATCAAAGTAAGACAAAGAAAAACACACCTAGAAATATAATATGTAAATTACTGGAAACCTAAGATGAAGAGGAAATCTTGAAAGTGCCAGAGAGAAAATTACCCATTATTTACAAAATGATGGCAAAGAGTAAATGTCAGAATCAGTGGGATGATATCTTTAAAGTGTTGAAAGAAAAAAAAAAAAAAAACCTGTTAACTGAAATGCTATATCCATCAAAAATGTTCTTCAAGAATAAAGGCAAACAAGGAAATTTTCAGGTAAGTAAAACAAAGAATTTATTTCCAGCTGATCTGCACTACAAGAAATGCTAAGGCAAGTTCTTTATACTTAAGGAAAATGACATCAAGTGGACACTTGCCAAGCTATAGCAAGAAATGAAGAGTATCTTACAAGGCAATTATGTGAATAAATATATAATACTATATGTTCTCTTTTGTTTTCTTAATTTCTTAAGACATAACAGTTTTGAACAAAAATTTTACCATGTTGTGGAATTTGTGCAATCTATAGGGATAATATATATGTAATATATATGACAAAAGCATAAAAACAGGGGGAAATGGAACTATACTGTTGAAAATGTATCATATTTTATATGAAGTAAAACAATATTAACACAAAGCAGATTATGATAAATAAATGATAAATGATGTAAATCCTAGAACAATCATAAAAAAAGAAAAAGGAAAAAAGAAAGAAAATACCTAAAGTATAGCCAAAAAGCTAATAGAGGAATCAAAACTAAATACTAATAATATTTGGTTAACCACAAAGGAGGCAAAAAAAGAGAAATGGAGGAACAAAAACCAAATTGGACAAAAAGAAAACAAATAGCAAAATGATAGACCAAAATCCAATCATATCAATAATAACATTAAATGAAAATGGACTAAAATTAAAGACACAATTTAAAGATTGTCATTGGTAATTTGATAGGATTGTGTTAAATCTGTAAATTTCAACACAATCCCTATCAAATTACCAATGGCATTTTTCACAGAATAGAACAAGAAATTTTACAATTTATATGGAAATGCAAAAGACCCCAAATAGCCAAAGCAATCTTGAGAAGGAAAGAGGGAGTTGGTGGAATCAGGCTTCCTGACTTCAAACTATACTACAAGGCTACAGTGATCAAGACAGTATGGTACTGGTACAAAAACAGAAATATAGGTCAATGGAAAAGAATGGAGAGCCCAGAGATGAACCCACACACATATAGGCAACTTATCTTTGACAAAGGAGGCAAGAATATACAATGGAAAAAAGACAGCCTCTTCAATAAGCGGTGCTGGGAAAATTGGACAGCTACATGTAAAAGAATGAAATTAGAACACCTCCTAACAGCATACACAAAAATAAACTCAAAATGGATTAAAGACCTACATGTAAGGCCAAACACTATAAAACTCTTGGAGGAATACATAGGCAGAATACTCTATGACATCCATCAAAGCAAGGTTCTTTTTGACCCACCTCCTAGAATCATGGAAATAAAATCAAGAAAAAACAAATGGGACCTCATGAAACTTAAAAGCTTTTGCACAGCGAAAGAAACCATGAACAAGACAAGAAGACAACCCTCAGAATGGGACAAAATATTTGCCAATGAAGCAACTGACAAAGGATTAATCTCCAAAATATACAAGCAGCTTCATACCAAAAAAGCAAATAACCCAATCCACAAATGGGCAGAAGACCTAAATAGACATTTCTCCAAAGAACACATGCAGATGGCTAACAAACACAAGAAAAGATGCTCAACATCATTAATCATTAGAGAAATGCAAGTCAAAGCCACAGTGAGGTATCACCTCACACCAATCAGAATGGCCATCATCAAAAAATCTAGAAACAATAAATGTTGGAGAGGGTGTGGAGAAAAGAGAACCCTCCTGCACTGTTGGTGGGAATGTAAGTTGGTACAGCCACTATGGAAAACAGGTTGGAGGTTTCTTAAAAAACTAAAACTAGAACTACCATATGACCCAGCAATCCCACTCCTGGGCATATACCCAGAGAAAACCATAACCCAAAAAGAAACATGTACCACAATGTTCATTGCAGCACTATTTACGATAGCCAGGGCATGGAAGCAACCTAAATGCCCATCAACACATGAATGGATAAAGAAGATGTGGCACATATATACAATGGAATATTACTCAGCCATAAAAAGGAATGAAATTGAGTTATTTGTAGTAAGATGGATGGACCTAGAGACTGTCATACAGAGGGAAGTAAGCCAGAAAGAGAAAAACAAATACTGTATGCTAACGCATATATATGGAACCTAAAAAACTGGTACTGATGAACCCAGTGACAGGGCAAGAATAAAGATGCACATGTAGAGAACAGACTTGAGGACATGGGGTGGGGGTGGAGGGGAAGCTGGGACGAAGTGAGAGAATAGCATTGACATACATATACTATCAAATGTAAAATAGATAGCTAGTGGGAAGTTGCTGCATAACATAGGGAGGTCAACTCGATGATGGGTGATGACTTAGAGGGTTGGGATAGGGAGGGCTGGGATAGGGAGGGTAGGAGGGAGTCGTGGGAGGGAGGGGATATGGGGATATATGTATAAATACAGATGATTCACTTTGGTGTAAAACTGGCACAACAGTGTAAAGCAATTATATTCCAATAAAGAGCTTAAAATAAAATAAAGATTGTCATACTGGTTAAAACCCACAGCTATCTCCATGTTTTCTACAAGAGTAATATGTGTTTAAACTAAAAACTCAAACAGCTTTATTTATTCTGTTTTAGTCTCTGCTTTCAAAATGCTGCCTTAAAGTATAAATCATCTTTATCTACCCTTAGCTATATTAATAATGACTTTAAAAGTTACGCCTCTAACTCCATCCTCTTTGTGTGCCATGGTACTCCCAAATGCATACTTCTATTTAAGTTTCTTGTCACCTCAGAAAGAGCATTCCTAAGGTTGATTTAATCATTCTATTGCCCCAAACAAATTTCCCTTTCCATTCTCCCTTTTCTATTAATGGAATTATCATCTTTGCTAATTGCCTAGGTTCAAAACCTTGATATCAACTTAGATTCTATCATCTTTTAATAACTAACTCACATTACATTTTTTCAAAGTGTCTCTTTCCACTGACATACTATTTAGATTTTCATTATATGATATATTTTGTAAAGTAACCACAAAGTGTTTAAAGTAGCAAAGATAGATGTCACCTGTATGTACCTCTCCAATTTCTGCATTTTAATTTTTATAATTTTGCTCAAGTTCTTCTTAATTTTTACATTTTTACTCAAGTTCTTCTTGTTTTTCTGTGTTAATACATGGGAGTCATTAAAACACTCCCTGATAGCTGTTCTTAGGTATTTAATTGATTTCTGCTGAAATTCAAACTTAGGGATTTTGTAGTTACTTGATACTAGAACTTCCTTCAAAGTGTTATTTATTGTTGAAAGACATTTTAATAACATTGCACCTAATAATTACATTGTCTAAGTCATAAACTTTTAGAGATACATTTTTGTATTCTGCCTTTAAACTTCACATTTTTTGAGGGAATATGGGGATATGTGTATAAAAACAGATGATTGAAATTGGTGTACCCCCCCAAAAAAAAATAAAAAATAAAAAAATAAAAACTTCACATTTTTCATTTCTGTTGAAAAGTCTTGAAATTAGGAAGAGTGATGTTAGGAAAATGATGGCATAGAAATTTCTAATGCTCATCCTCCATCAGAAACATTCATTTGAACAAGTATACATGCATAAAAATACCTTCATAAGAGTCAAAGATTCAGGTGAGGTCGTATAGCACCTGGTGAAGCACAGAAATAAAATATATATTGAGGAGGCTGGGAATAATAGATCCACATACCTCCATGCTCCACCCTCCAAACATGAGTACCCTGCAGAGACACACACCCTCCTGGTGAAGAAGGAGCCTGAAGTGAGCCTCAACTTCACCACAGACCTTAGAGCCAGCCTGCCCGAGCACCAGGATAATTTCCATGGCTCCCCACAGGCTCCCACAAACGCAGGCCCCAAGCTCACCTGGTGTCTGTCGGCTCCAGTGACCTCAGGCAGCTCCTACAGCTCCAGGTGGCTTCCCATCACCAGGCTGCCATTAGGCTCCCACAAACCCAGGCACCAGGCTCACCCTGGCAGCAGGATCCCATGGCCCTCAGACTCCCAATTAGCCCCCAGGAACCCAGGCTTCTGGCTGCGCCAAGCAAAAGAAACAGATGAAACAGAATGAAAACTATATACAGGTTAACACTGTTATTTAAAATTATTTTAATAATATATATTGTATTTTCTTTATTAACGTATATTGTATTTTCAAATCTTTTTTTCCTGGGAATTCATGAAATCCTTGATCATAGGTGGCTGAAAGCAGTATCTTGGTCCTGATTTGTTATGCTTTCTTCTTTCTGAGATGAGTGTATGTTTTATCTGCTTGCTTACTTAATACATCCACACTGATACATCAGGGGAATTCTCAGCCCCATGGTCTGCAGTTGCAGAGCATCTAGACTTTGAAAGAGAATCTTTGTCACTATATACCCTGGGCTTTATTATAGAGAATTTCTACAAAACACTTTACCAAAAGCTTGTCATATTTTTTCTCCTCCCCTTCCTCTTCTTCCTTCTCCTCTTTTTTTCTTCTTCCTCTTTGTAATTAAAGCAGTGCAGTTTATGTTCAAAGGACTATTGTTGTCTGCTCTTCCCCTGGCTAGAAAATGAAAAAAGTTGCCCTATTGCTGCCCAATCTTTGGGCTTATTGATCCTTTCTGTGCAGTACAGTAAGCATAGTTCTTGGATTAAGACTCAAAGCTTTGCGTCTTGGCTCTGGTGGAAACCACACCCACCACATGAAGCTAGGATAAGTACCTTCTGACAATTTTGGGATTCCAGGGACTTTGGAAACTTGTCTATAAATGTATGGTCTGTGTTTTCCTGAATAATTTTCTCTTTGAATTCCCCTAATATATGGTAGAGTTGTGTGTGACAAAAAGCCAGCCTGCCACAGTTGTGGCAAGGGGAGCTACGGAAAGGGTCTTTGTGTGAGTCAGCTCCATTGTTTTATCCAGTGAGCAGCTCACCCCTGGAGAGGCTAGTGGAACCAGTGAGAGCTTGAATGAGAAGGAGGAACTCCAGACGCAGAGTCAAGGTCTGGTTTGCTTTTCAACTAAAGGCAGGCATGGTCCATATAAAGAAAGTCCTTACAGGGCTGTGTCTTAAATAAATATGTCTGAGAATAGCTTTCCCTTTTCCGTAGGAGTTCTAGGCCTCCAATACACATTTTTGATTTTATAGGATTCCCAGAGACAGGCCTTAGTTCTTTCTTACTCCAAAGAACTAGATTTAAATTCCAGGAGACGACTTTCCCTATGCAAAATAGCAGAGGTATAACTGGAGCTACAGCTAGACGTTAAAGTGAGAGGAGAGGGCTTGGAGAGAAAATGAGAGGAAGAGATAAAATTAAAAACGAATGTCCTATGCAAAAAAGGAAAGAGCCTGGAGCAAAGGGCCTAAATCTCTGTTCCCTCCACTTCTCCATCACACCACCAGGCTGATTCCTGCATCCCAGTTGCCAAGTGCTTTATGGCTAAGCTGCTCTTCCTGCAGAGAAATCTTTGCATTTAAGAGTGAGTCTTTGAACAATAATATATGCTTTTTTTGAGTTATGATATTACTTTTATGTAATGGGGAACTGAGTGCCATTAATTCAGTCCTGGATAGGAGAGTTATTAATACTGAATGAGAATCTGGTCTTTTATTTATGACCACTTTTCTTTTAACTCTGCACTAGAATGAACTCAGCACTGCATTTCAGGTATCGATTTGGAATCTGAAAGTTTAATTTATTGCCTTAATCGGAATCTAGGGTATTTAGACAGCATTTTTCTTTCCCCTGTGGAATGTCTCTGTGTGGCTGTCCTCTGGCATCTCTCTTCTTCTCCTCTTCTTGCCTTTCTTTGGGTGTTTAACAGCTCCCTCAGGGCATTGCCAATTATTTATGACATACTTCTCCTTGTAAGATCTAGTTGGAAAACCTGTTCCTATGGAAACTGCTGTTTTCAAACAGGATGGTTCCAACTTCAAAACAATATCATCAAATGTGCAACAGCACATAGATCTTTTAATGGCAAGTATATTCTAATGATTTGTACAACCAAATCTGAAAACCTGAACATTAAAAAAAAAAAGGACAAAATTTGTGGACAGCCCATCTAATTGAATGGGAGATGAGGTGAGTCTCTGAAGAAAACTTCTGGGAATTAGTCTGACTTGATGTATTTAGGGAAGCCTGGTGAGAAGAGCTAGGCTTCGAAATTATGCTTAGCAGACACCTGTGACCTCTGTGATCTAGATTTAACAGAGGTGCACTAAACCTGGGTTTTGACACATCTCTGTTTTCTTTAATGTACATCTTTAACATTAAACCCCTACTGAAATCTACTCATTCAAAGCGCACTGCACTGGCAACACAGCACCAAACAGTACGTTTTCTATTCAGAGTATTTATTAGCTTATTATGCAGCCATAGTTCGTTTTCTTTGTCCCACTGTTCTTTCATTTCAATGCAGAGGAAACAAAGGACAATATTACCACTGAATGATACTCCTTACAGAGAGCTTTGTTAATCAGATTACTAAAGCAAAATAACTCTATGTATATCCTTGACTGATATATTTTCTTTTGTTTGTTGAGAGACAGCCATTTTCTTTCACTGCAGTCAAATCGAAATTTTGCTAGTTACCATGGCAATGTTTTTGAAGTCAGTATCACTCTAGTGTTCCATCATGACCTATTATGATATAGCTTGGATTTGTTGTACACTTCATTTGTGCATCAATCATACTGGAGAATTCTGAGGCTGAGAGGTGGGGAGGGAGAGAGAGAGAGTATGTGGTATTCACAGAGAATTGTAATATTGCCTAAGAATGTAAAAACAAGCCTATATAACTTGAGAATAGTATGTTGTATTGAGAAAGACAAGTTATTCTTTTAAGCCTTATTAAATTGTAATGCAATGTAAATGCAGGCACAAATTGTTAAGTCCATTGTCAGGAATATGCTTCTTCCTTGATTTTGAGCCAAGATGAAAAAATCTTCATGTTCAGATTAAAGATGCCATGTTAGAATCCCTGCTGAGAAGTTCATGTTTAAAGACTTTGGCTTGCTCACTCCAGGACCTGATTCATGATTGGAAGTTTTTCCTTTAATGTGCCTCATTTCTGAATGAGGGTTAGAAACATATGGGCCTCTGGGACACAGATGGCATAAAATGGAAAGCAACACAGTAAGAAGATTTCTACCTGTACCCTGATCCCTTGGTCAAAAGGCAGTGTTTAGGTTTAGACCAGAAGGAGTCTGATATATGTAGTCAGACTAAGTTTCATCTTTGCCCTGATACTACAGTTTTCACTACCAACCACCTCTTATGAACTTTGCACAGCTCCTCACTTCCCTGAAGACTAAAGCATCATTTGCACTAATTTGTAAAAATTTATGTAATTACAATATTTTGTAGCTGGGATAAACCTCAGCCATGGAGTGTATGTATTTTAAGTGAGAATGATGTTGGTTCTTGGAGGGTAAAAAAAATATTAATCTTTTTATGTATAAAATACAGATATATATGTTAGATCAACAAATATACATTCAAAATGTGGTAAAATTTCATGGGAAAGTGACTATTAAAAATATCCAAAAATAACTCCTTATGGAAATAATAATGAAAAAAGGCTGAAAAAAACTGATTTAATGCAAGTTCCAGGTAGTTTAAATGGCCTGTCCAATTTCCACAGCTAGTTAGTGCAGATATAGCTCTTGGTCTCAAATCTCTAGACTTCCTCACAAAATTTCTAAATTATCAGCAACCATCACATATCTGTGATGTGTTACAAGCTGTGTTAAAATTTGAGACACAAAACCCAAAGTTTCACAGTCCCAAATGTCAAGGAGACACTGAAAAGTGTTTGGTGATTACAGAACAATGTGGTAAGGGCACTGATGGCATTAAAACATCATACAGATCCTTTGCTCTATCTAGTAGTATGGAAGAACTAGTTACATTTATATATTGATTTAACTTAGTATGCCTGCGTTTCTGTGAGCTTGACATTGGTTTCTCATGTGAAATTGTTCTTTGGGAAACACATTATGTACTTTGTTAGGGTGTAACAGAAAGAACATTAGACTTAGAATTGACAATTTGGACTTGAATCGCTGGTTTTTGTCTTTAATGATCATGCAGATAATTTTTAGCTGGCTGTGGATATGCTCAGATATTTGAAAACTTCAGTTTTCTCATCTATTGATGTCACAAGATTTCTTTGAGAATGAATCTAATAAAAATATCTATTCAAACCTAAGAAAGCACTTGGGTGTCCCTCTGACCAACTAAAACAGGGGACATAAATCAGGTGTTATTGTCACAAACCTTAGGGCCCGATTTTCAGTAAGCAGGGGATGGATCACTCTGTTTCATCAGCTAAATTTCCACCTACTTGTGCTCTGATGCCTGAGGCCTACTTTTTGGAGAGAGATTTTTGATCTCAAGGGAGCCCATCAGTGAGACTTCATCATGAACTTTGCTGATTGGGATGATGAAGGAAGCCTTGCATGTCAATCACTGACTCCCAGTGAGATCAGGTGGGGAGGACTCTGGCTTGTTGCTGTTGAGTGAAGTTAGGTCAATGAAAGCTGCAAGGACAAGAGGGAACTAGGAGCTCACACTCCAGTGATCTGTTTAGTTGTTCGCTCTTTGAAAGTAACTGGGGGCTCTGGATTTTGCATTTATTCCTTATTGTATAGGAATAAATAAAGATCCCCTAATTGAGAACAAGCAGAGGCTATTTATTCAGAGCTTGCTATTTCGAGGGAGTCACTTGGTTTGGCAGAAACCAAAGACAGGCTGGAGAATAGTAAAAAAAAAAAAGGGGGGGGACATTAGGTGTACTCTGATTGGAGGTTGTTAGCATGGGAGGTGGGCAAATTAGAAGCATGGCATCCATATGTTTGGTTTAGGGATCATATTTGGCTTTCTTTGCTTGGTTCTAATTTGGAGGGAGGCAGCAATTAGGTAAACTGGCAGTTGTTGACGAAGTCCTGACCTTTTGGGGCAAAGAATTATTACAGAGGTTGTGGTTTGGCTTCCTGAGTTTGGTTTGCTTCATGGTAGAGGTTGTAGGTCAGATTTCTATTGTCATATGTGGTCTGGTCACTGTTCATTTGTATATTCAGTCTCTCAGCTGGTATGCACATTTCCCTGTTACAGGTAACATATTAAGCTGTTATCAGTCACTTTAAAAAAATATGTGAATAAAACCTCCTTGGAACACTTTTGAGAAATGAATTGGCCAGGAAAAATAAAAGAAAGGCCTAGGTTGAGTGTTTTAATAAATCTGGGAATAACTATGACACGAATTTCCTGAGCTATCTGGAACTTGTGCAACTTCCTCAAGTCTATTTCCCCCAAGATGATTAGAACTAAAAGTTTAAAATGAAAAGATCTTGTGTACTTATTTCCCCCAACATCCAGTAAAAGAGCAATTGGGAAGGTTGTGTCATTATTTATAGCAGCACTGGGAAGCAGGGAAGTGGATAGAGGAGCTCTTGGGTTAGATTTAAAAGCTGGCTGAACCAAAGGGTACAAAAGGGAACCCTTATTCACTGGAAATGTAAATTGGTGCAGCTACTATGAAAAACAGTATGAAAGTTCCTCAAAAAATTAAAAATAGAACTACCATATGATTCAGCAACTCCAATTCTGGGTATACATTTGAAGGAAATGAAATCACTATCTTGAAGAGATATTTGCACCTCCATGTTCAATGCAGCATTATTTACAATGGCCAAGACATGGAAACAATCTGAGTGTCTATCAACAGATGAAAAGATAAAGAAAATGTGGTGTATATACATATAATGGAATATTATTTAGCCCCCAAATAAGGAAATCCTGCTACTTATGACAACATGGATGAAACTTGAGACAATTATGATTATGCTAAATAAAATAAGTCAGACAGAGAAAGACAAATACTGAATAATCTCATTTACATGTGGAATCTAAAAAACTGAACTCATGGAGAGTCTAATGGTGGTTGCCAGGGGTGGCCGTGGTGAATGGGGCAAATAAGTGGAGGTGGTCAAAGGGTACAAACTTACAGTTTTATAAAAAATAAAATACAAAAAAGAAATAAAACTGGTTGAACCCTTGGAACCAGAGTAGAGGAACTAGAGAAGAGGGAAGGAAAATTATGTTGAAGACTTGTTTTATGTCAGGTTCTATGTTGGAACTTAACAAATATCTCATATAGTCTTCCCAAACAAACTGAAAGGTAAATAGTTTTCCCATTTTACAGATGGGGAAAATAAGACAGAGAGTAAATGAGTCATAGAGGGTAAATGAGTTGCCAGGTTACAGATATTGTAAATGTAGAATCTAGTATTCTTACTGCCTGTATCAGTATGACTTTACTATTTCAGGAGATTCTTTCCCAGGGACATAAAAGTTGCAAATAACTTTGTTACTCATTCCAGGAATTTCCTGAAAGATTCATTAACTCTTCAATAGAAAGTATCAGTGGATTATTAACTCCCTAACATTCTTTGAACCCTCATCTCAAAATCCTCACCTTGCTCTTTCTACCACTCATAGACTGTTATATCAAGATCTTTACTCAGTCCTAATCAAGTCCCTTATACCCCATCCAAACACTCATTGAACAGACTTCAAAATCTCAGTAAATCAGACCTTGCTCCTCTCTTTGCAAGACTCTTAGTAAAATTAGCAGGACATGGGGATATATGTATAAATACAGCTGATTCACTTTGTTGCACAGCAAAAACTAGCATAACAGTGTAAAGCAATTATATTTCAATAAAGAGCTTAAAAAAATAAATTCCACTTTATCTTATCTGGTTGATTCCTTCATTCAATACTGATTGAACATATCTGTGGGGCTAAATTGTGTAAGTCCTCTTCTTTCAATGCTTAATTGATACATCCTTTATTGATATCATTGATATATTTTCTTTGTTCCACCGCTACCTTCTTTGTCACTTGAATCCACTTAGATGTGCCCACATTAATACACAGACACACAGTCAGACAGACAGGCATACACGTACACAGAGTCAAAATCCTCATCTGCATCTCCGTGTAACTTCAGTTATGAAAGTCCCATATTGTTGCTCTCTCTTTTTCCTGGTTTGTGTGGGTGAAGTCTTAAACAACAATGCACCACAGCCTTGGTCTTACAATAATCCGTTTGAGAAGGGGATTATTAAAAAATACCAACAAGCGCTATTTTATCTGTGATAGAACAGAACGTTACTACATAGTGACATCCAAATTGCCCAAGTGGTATTAACCTCTTTCTGTTTATTCATTCTGAGGACAAAATAAATGTGTATACTGCGGTAAACAGTGAAGGGGAGACAGAAAGTAGCAAGTCTCGATGAGCAAACACTAGTTGAATTTAGAAGGACCTTTCAAATTAGTCCATGAATGACTACTTGAAGACCAGATCAGGTGAGGTAGAAGGGGAACAAAAAGCAGCAGGGGAAGAAAAAAAGTGGCAATTTCTGTCCTGGCTTTTGATGTTTTATAAAATAAGTGAAACAGCCCCTGTTCCGGAACCTTTATGCTTAATTAATAAAGAGTGGGAAATAGAGTGGGTGTGTGGGAAGTTACAAACTATAGACCGGTGTGGATTAGAACCATGAAAATTACTGAGTGGTGAAAGGCGTTAGGAGTCTAAAGGTGGTTTTTGAGGAAATTGAATGTGTAAACCAAAGAAAAAGTTTCTATATTCCAATAAAATCTATAGTGCTACAGGCTGCATATCTTCCTAAAGTCAGACAAATTAGTCATAGCCTTCGGGCAACAGTAGGTTACTCTTTACAAGGAAGAAATAGAATATTTGCCTCTCTGGGAGTAGCCTTAAAGTGCCATGTTGAATCAGAACAATTGAATCTGAGTTATAACCAATTCCACAGTGTGCAAGCAGATGTGAATATTGGAAGTGGTTTGTTTATGCTAAGAAATTAAGGACAAAATTATATTTTGGGTGGAAGGAAATCAGTTGTAAATATCAGGTAATGAGATTCTATTATCACAACATTTCAAGGTTGTTTTGAAATCCATTATGGGCAATGCATAATCCAAACAAGAAGACAGAAATTAGGTGTTATAAGGCAGGACCTTTCCTTTGAGGCTTGTGTTGAGATGAGAGAGTGGCCTTCTCCAATTTGCACTTGGAGAATATTGTTTCCTTAGAGTGATGAAAAAGGGAACGGAATAGTAAATGACAATCCAAATGTCAAACAGAATTGCACAGCTTTGAATCCCTTGCATTTTAATCCTTAAAAATTGCAGGATTCTGAACTCAAGAGTAAGTCATGGCATTAAATTCCCATCTATTCAGTTTCTGCTTTCAGCATGAAATTATGCAGTTTGTTTTGAAAATTAGAGTATTTGCCTTTGCATTTTTCAACTTGATATTCACAAACAATATTGAATATTTTGGGTCCTAGATAATACATGTGTTTTTAATACTGTTGTATACTGTTTATACTGTTTTTTACTGCAATTAGTAGGCAACTTTTGCAGCTCTACACCTTCTCTCCGTATTCCAACCTCTTCCCTTTCAAAATCAGTATTTTACGAGAAAGATAGATCAGTAAGCTAAAATATACCTGTTAATAACCAAACAGGAATGTTATTTGACAAACTGATTTCATGATGATTGGTGTTTTAATAAATAAAATAACTTACAAATACATAATTTATATTAAAAATATTCCAGTCAGATGTATGATTTATTCATGGAAGAGCTATGAATATTAAACCACTACAAGTACTTTTTGCTTTATTATTTTAAATAATGATAATTATGTCATTAGCAACCCAAGAAATCTTCCAAACTAAAATTTACAGATACAATTTGGTTATGCCATGAAAATGTAGATTTACTACAAAAAAGGAAGAATATACTTTTAAAATTGGACCCATATTTGTAATGTTTCTATGAAAAAAAAAGAGAAAATCTTACCGAATGTAATTACAGAATTTTCAGTCTTTTCTTTAAAAAATACAGCATAATGTCCTTCTCCCTTACTGAAGTTTCTGCAGTATTTGTAGGGTTTACAGTTGACTTGAGCATATAAACAGAGGTGGTGATTTTAAGTCCAATGTCACATCCCATAATGGAGGAAGAAAGCTGGAGAAACTTAGCGTTACACCCAAGAGAATTTCTTGGGTATTCAATATTTACATTCCCAGAGGAAAGGTAAGAGGAAGTTAAAGAGAGAATACAACAATTCAATTGACTCAGCGGTTCTACATATAATTATCGTGCTGAATTCAGTTTGAAGCATTTTGCAAAGAATGAAAATTAGTAAGTTTAGACAGTGCCCTCAAGGAATCCTCTCCTCTTTTTTTCTTCCTAATACAACATAGATTTTCCTTTTGGGACACTCCCCTCCTTCATAATGTAGCAGCCATATGGTTTGGGACTGACCCTAAACCCAATTTCAAGAATTGCTCTAAAATGATCTACATCAAGGATTACTAAATTTTTTTCTGTAAAAGACCAGAGTGTAAATATTTTAGGCTTTGTGGAGCCATACAGTCTCTGTCACAACTACTCACCTCTGCCCTTGTACAAGCCACAGTGAAAGAGTGAACAAATGGGTGTGTCTGTGTTCCTATAAAACCTTATTTACAAAAGCAGGCTGTGGGTGCAGTTCGCCCCCTGTGCTACAGTTTGTGGCGGTGCCTACCCCTGGTCTAAGCCAAACTCCAGTGCTATTACTATTAATTCAGGCACCAGACAATCAATGCATGACATTTCCTTAGCTAAAGGGATTCTTGAGAAATGGGGTCAGTCAGCAGGAAAGACAAGATTTCTTTTCCCAGTTATTATGGGATATTGTGTCCTGTATCTGCCACGTGTGTGGGAGAAGGGTATGGTGGCTGCCAGCAGCCACCCTACCGCTACGCAGGAAGCCAGCTCTGAGGATGAAACCAGCACATGGACAAGAGCAGAGTGAAAAAAGTAAAGAGTCACAGGTACTTGGAACTCAAGTTCTTTAACCATGCTGGAAGTCTGTCCTACTTCATGACTTCTCAGTTAACTGTTTTGTTCTCTTAGTGAGTTTGAATTCAATGTTACTTGTAACTGAAAGATCCCAACTGATACAGACTCACAGGTACAGGAGTAAAATAGCATGAGTGCAACAAAAGAACTGCCAAATATCACAGAGACTCAGAAAAGAGTCATAATTGGTTCTGAAACACTTTTATTAAATGATGGCATTTGAAGCAATCTTCTTAGTTATAATTTTGCAGTAGAGGTGGAAGATGAGAACCAGCATGATAAAGTGTTCATGGGTGGCAAATAGTGGGCTGAATTTCTGGGTAGTCAAATACCACAGTGTGAAAGAGGCATAGGGTTTTCAAAGAAGAACAGTGGGGGATTTTTCTGGAGTCAGTGTGAAGAATCTGAGAAAAGCCTCAGGCTGGAAAACTTCAAGGTGAACAGAAGGCTTGGCAATAAAATTGAGATTTCCAGTAGGAACCAGGAAATGTCTGAGATACTGCCATACAGTGTGATGATACTGACGGTGAATCGGGAAAATGAAGTGGATTCGGAGATGTGCCAGCCACAGGGTACCAACCTATGCAGGGCACATGTAAATCCCTGGGGAACTATGGAAAGGTAAAATAGGCATCCAATTTTATCTCCCATAGTCCCTTTGAGGGAAAATACAAATGCAATTAGTAGGAATATTAGTAAACTACTTAGGAATGGTGCAGGTGACACTGCCAGCAACAAGCTTCAATGATGACAGATTACCACTAAAATTACATTGAGGAGGGTGGACTGGCTAAGTGAAGGGCTTTTATTTTGCAAAATGTCATATGCAAAATTGAGTCCGGAACTGATTTGTGCATATACTGGAAAAAAGCCAGATTATTACCACCGGCTCTTCTCTGTCCTGTCCTTTCCCAACAGAGCCTTTGGCCTCTCCTCTAAACAATAGCCAGTGCACATTTAAAGTGGATATCTATTTTAAGGGGCATCAAATTATTACCCAGTTCCACGTGCCCCTGTCTATCCAGCCTTGTCTGGAGGTGCTTACGTAAGGCAGGCTGGTTTTCAGGAGAAAAACCCTCTAGAATCGAGATACATTAGACAAACCCAGACAAAAAGGCGTTTATCCTGACAGTTCAGTCCCATGTGATTGTGAACCCACTGTGTGCAGACTCTCACTCTGTTAGGTGAGGGGAATTTAAAGATGAGTAAGACACAGTCCCTGCTCTCAGGAGTTGGAGTACTTCCCTCTTCTGACTCCCACCCACCTCCTTACACCCCTCACTCTGTTCCATTTTTCTCAGCCTCTGCAAATCTGTCACTTTATAAATTAGCACCCAGCTGTGATCTCAAAAAATACAGTAAGACAAAGCCTGGGGTTCATTCTCCATTTCGGCTGCCTTGTTTAGCCACTAATTAAATGTTTTGTTAGAAAATCACCCTTAATAAGCAACTAGATTATATTAATGACCTGTTCCTTGGATCTTCTAGAACACTCGTTCTCACCCTTGGCTGCATATTACAATTACCAGAGAGGATTTAATAATACCCAGGCCAACCCCCACCCTCAGAGATCCTGATTTAATTAGTTTGGGGTGAGTCTGAGCATTAGCGCTGTTTCAAGCTCCCGCAGCCGTTCTAAGCTCCCCCAGATTCTAACGTGCAGCCATGGTGCAGAGGGACTCCTCTGGATTTCTATTCCATACTGTCAAGAAGTCTCTTGGAGCCGGCTTGCTTTTCTCTAGTGCCACTCTGAGAAGGTGGTTATCGTGACGCACCAGGAAGGGTTTAGAATTTAGCCAAACCTCTTGGCTCACGACTCTACCCATGATCCTCTGGTTTCTACACCAGGTTTGTTGAATAAAGAGTTGGTGGGCGAGCTGTGTGACGTCTACGCGGGAAACGGAAAGACTGAAGGGTTTTCCTGCACTGCTCTCTTTCCTGCATTGTTATCTGCTTCAGCCAGAGTCCAAGGGAAAGGTAAGTGAGCCAATACCTCATATATGAACAGAAATGAAAACTGCTGAAAACCGGTTGTTTATGGAGTGTGGGGAAAAGGGGGGTGGGGTAAAATATAGGAACTTTTGTTGGCAGTTGCATGTTGTAAATTTTTATGACAACCTCCTTTGGATTCCAAGGGACATATAATTTGAGGGGTATGAATATTTCCCATGTTTTCTTTATATTTTAAAAAGGTAAACCTGTAGGTGAATTTCCTAAAGGTATAAGTTCATCCTGCAAAGAAAAAAACTCCGTGTTGGCAGAAGCTCTCTGTTGTCTGGCTTTCTGGTTCCTCTTGCCTCAGTCTTTGTTCTTTCCATAGACTTTCCAGGGTTAAACCCTAGGCTTAATCTGAGGGGCCTCCTCATTTCCGGGGGGTTTCTTCCTTCTCTTCTCTGCCTCATTTCCCACTAGAACCATACGTACAAATTGTCATGATGCTAATATTCTCAATAGCTGATTATAAAAAGAAAATTCAAGTGATCATTTTACAACCGCTTGTGACACCTTATAAATTAAGCTAAACCCACCTGGCCCAACATTTTGTTTCAGTTGGCATTTTTTCTTTTTCTCTATCACTGCTAGCTGTCTCCTGGTTGAAAGCAGTCATTTTTGGTGTTTGCACTTTAATAGAGCCCTTACAGAACACTTTTTATAAAAACCATAGAATGTGACATTTTGGCAAAAATTTGTATCAAGGAGTTAACTTTGACATCTGAGTTCTTTACATAGTCAGATCAAGTGATGTGGTCTATAATAAATTGGTATTCCTTGTAGGGAAATACTTCTCTGTCATTACTACTCTCCGAAACACTTTTCAAACATTTGTTTATTTTTTCTATTTATTTCCTTTATCTGTAATTCTATTCACCTTCCCTGAAACAAGAGCATTTTGAATGCTTTTAATATATGTATTTTTTGTTTATGTGTCCTTGCAAAAATCTGTCTTTGTCTTTGACATATGTACTTTTAATATATTGGTAAAATGGAAGCAACTAACTGTCCATGGATAGATGAAAGGATAAAGAAGATATGGTACATATACACGATGGAATACTACTCAGCTGTAAAAAGAATGAAATAATGCCATTTGTAGCAACATGGATGGACATAGAGATTATCATACTAAGTGAAGTAAGTCAGACAGAGAAAGACAAATATCATATGACATCACTTATATGTGGAATCTTTAAAAATGATACAAATGAACTTATTTATAAAACAGAAACAGATTCACCGACGTAGAAAACAAACTTATGGTTACCAAAGGGGAAGGGCAGGGGAAGGGATAAACTAAGAGTTTAGGATTAGCAGATACAGACTACTGTATGTAAAATAGATAAACAAAAAGGTCCTACTATATAGCACAGGGAACTATATTCAATATCTTGTAATAAACTATAATAGATAAGAATCTAAAAATAAGTGAATCACTTTGCTGTACATCAGAAACTAACACCACATTGTAAATCAACTATACTTCAATAAAAAATTAAAATATATGTAAAATATTTATTAGATGTTTTGTGTTCTTATATGAAAGTACTTTTTTCCCCCTTCTCTGGCACTCCTAATAATCCTAAAAGGAAAGGGAGACAGTTCTTATTGACCTTTTCTAGGCATTCAACATGCCCAAGTTTTCTCAAGAACAAAAAAGGGTTTGCTGAGAAATCCATTCTCAAGGGACCACGTCACTCTTATGTTTATGCTTCTAGGATCCAGGAATGGTATCTCCCTTGTTCAAGCACCTAACACAGTAGGATAAGGATAATTTTCCAGGCAGCAGAGTGTCCAGAGACCAGTGGTCTTGGTGGCAGCTGTCAACCTCTGTATCAGGTTATTTACATGAAGTGTCTAGAAAATATTCCTTTCCATGTCTGAAACATCAGCCAGAATTGCAGAGATGTGCCATTCCCACAGCAGAGCCAAATTTTAGGGGCATGATTTCTGGTGAATGAGATAGTAACCTAGAGGATAACCCTATTCTCACATTTTCATGTTCTTCTCACTTGTCTTTTTGCTTTTCCCCACACCCAAGCAGATTACATTCTGTTCACTACTTGCCTTGTTTAGTTTAATTCCTGAACAGGTAACCAATGTGTACCCCTAGATCAACAGACATATAGGTTCATATAGACAAACAGCACTGACCTGGGGTCTGGAAACCTGGACTTGAGCTCTTTTCTCCCACTGACTTCCATTGTGAACTTGGCCCAAACAGTTTCCTGCTAAGTCTCAATTTCATCCTTTATGGACGTATACATTACTTATATGTCTCTAGGTCTCTTCCAATTCCGTGTTTCTAGTATTTTTGTCTCGGGTCTCTGTGAGTGTGATGTTTCACAGCGGGTGTATGTGTCAATAGTAGCATCTGAGAGTGAGAAAGTTAAAAATGTTGGGGTTGGTCTTCAAACACTGCCAGGCACTCTGTTTTTGTCACTTCAGCCAGTGTTACATTCTGATTATGCACACTTTTTTACGCAAACTCTGTTAAAAACTGGAACAAACTTCACTTTAAGCAGAAGAACATTTCTTGTAAGTATAAACAAGAGCTTTGATTATAACATGCTTCTTTGTTGTGAGAAGTAATCACTTATTAATAACCTGTCTTACAACTTCTACTGTGATTAAATGCTTTTTGAGAGTACCCTGCCACATTGGAATTCACTGGGAGTAAGACATGTGGTAAAGAATTTAGTGTGCTGATTGGAGTGAGGGCCAGCATTAAAGGGAATACGTTTATATTCTGAATATGTCAACGCCAGACTATTCCTAAGGCTGCTAGTGGCTTCCAAAACTTTGAATTTCTAACTCTATATAAGAAGCATGCAAGACTGAATGTACTACACTGTTAAAGTCTCAACTATTTTTAACTGGGAGCAAAAGAGAATAAACATCTAGCAACAGAGACAAACTGAGAACATTTCTAGGACGTGTTTCTAACACCAAAATGTCTGATAAATTAAAATATATGAGTAATAACATTTGCAATGCCCTGAGTTTTTATAGCAGTTCGTATCTTTCAAAGGGCGTGGTATGTATTATTTTGTTTGTTCTTTTCATTTACCCCAGAATGGTAAAGAAAGCATTATTATTGTAAACCTAAAAATAGTCTTTAAAAACTAATAATATCAAAAAACTTACTACTGCAGTGGAGGCATATCAATACATTAAAAATTGCTTAATGGAGAGAGAGAGAGAGGAAGAGACAGTAGAGAGAGAGGGAGAGGGAGAGACGAATGGTGCATATAGGTGAAGGATATTCAGGAGTTGATTGTATTCATTTTTTAACATTTCTGTCAGTTTGAAAAATTTCAAAAAATGAATCTGTGAATAAAAATATATGAAATAGTGCCATTTGCAGCAATATGGATGGACCTAGAGATTATCATACTAAGTGAAATAAGTCAGACAGAGAAAGACAAATACCATATGATATCACTCATGTGTGGAATCTAATTTTAAAAAAGAGCTTACAAATGAACTTATTTAGAAAACAGAAACAGACTTACAGATATCAAAAACAAACTTATGGTTATTAAAGGAGAAACGTGGAGGGGAGGCATACATCAGAAGCTTGGAATGAACACACACACACTACTATATATAAGATAGATAATCAACAAGGACCTACTGTACAGCACAGGGAACTTCCTCAATATTCTGTGATAACCTATATGAGAAAAGAATCTAAAAAAGAATGAATATATGTATATGTATAACTGAATCACCTTGCTGTACACCTGCAACTAACACAACATTGTAAATCAACTATATTGCAATAAAATTAAAATTTAAAAAAAAATATATACTGTATAGCCAGAGGCAGATGTAATGAAGAAGACATTTGATGAGAAGTGTTAGTCCAAACTGTTGACTGACACACCTGCTGAATTTATCAACTTCAGAATCGCTCAGCAGAAGATGGGTGATTAGAAGCTTTCAAATACAGTCCCTTGTGCTGTGATGACTGGAAGAGGGTTCCCAGGATATCAAAGAATATCAAAGGATATCAAAGACTTTAGTCTGACCAGTAGTAAACGCCTCACTACCTTTCCACCCCTTCTTGCTTACCTTCAGTTGGAGTTTAGAAAGCTAGAGAAACTTATGCTCTCATTCATTGTAATATTAGAACCTGAGGAGGGGCTCATATACCACTTTGATGAGGGGGCTTTCTTACTGGCATCTCTTGGGTAAATAGGACCGGCTTCCTTCCTCCATCCCACTTCATTGCTCTTTTTAAATTTAGCTCCATAACCCCTCTGTTTCCGTTTCCTTCTTTTTCACTTCTTACTCTGGCTCTGCCTTCAGGTTTGCAGGCAGCTCCTTAAAAAAGTCTCTTATCTGGCAGTAGAATTCTCATTATTTTTTAGATTTTTACTATTTAGGACTTACATCAGACTATGCCACCAGCACCATTTGGCTGATTTTTGCCCAAATTTCAGTGGGAAACTAACCAAGCTTAATTAATCACTTGCACTTACTCTCTTCATTAGAGAAGTAGCAGGAGTAAATAGGATACAAAAATGTGAGGTTCGGGTGTTCTACAAAGTATCGACGTAGCAAACTGCTAGTCCACTCGAATTGGGATGATAGCTACGCTTCCCTAGACTGTCTATACTGCCCCAAATTTTGTTAATGGTACAAAACTCTTTCAAGGAGTGATAAACACATATTGTCTTAAGTGACTAGTGGAAGAAGATGATAAAGATAGAAGTCATTTGGATCTAGAAATCAGCTATCAGAAGTAACACTTGAAAGGATAGGAAAAGAATTGGAAAAAAATGAAATCATCGACTTAGGAACTTTAACACAGTGTGACTTAGGCTGGCTAAAATATGGAAGCAACTTATCTATCTACAAAAAATTTAAATCAACTTTGGCATAAGCTTCACTCTTCCATCATTTTTCATTTGAAGGAAAATATAGGAAAACACATTTATAATAGTGAGAGAAAGAAATGGACGTCAATTTTGTGTGCTTTCTGTTGATTGTTGTATGTGGGTATTCCCCTTGTAAGCGTGCTGCCTCGGGCGTTTTCACTATGTAATTTATTTAATGTTTCTTGGGATTTAATTTGACCAGTAAGACATTTAAAATCTATTTAATGTCAGATTATCTTAATTTAAGAGTCTAGTGAGTCCTGGCATATGCTTATAAACATGGAACTCCATCTACTTAGTCAGTTCCTAGTTTGATACTCTGGAAAAGAAAAAAAATCTTACTTTTCTGTACCTTGAAATAACAAGATAGTGCTACAAATGTTTTATTCTCCTTATACATTATTTTTCACTGCAAGTATTGCATGTTATTTTAACGATTAAAATAAACAACCATGTTTGAAAGCAGCTATGGGAAAGACCATGTGTTGGTTTGTGCAACACATGGTTTATGTCTTATGTTGGTTTATATTTTCAGAAATGAACAAGACCTAAGTTGAAACATCAAAGAACTTTCAGTCTTATACAAGGCATGAAGTGAGTGTCTTCCACCAGGCTGTGAACTCAAGCTGGGGAGTCTTCACGTAATTCTAATTCTAATTCTAATTCTAATTCTAATTCTAATTCTAATTCTAATTCTAATTCTAATTCTAATTCTAATTCTAATTCCTATAGACTAGCATTAGGCAGTGATTTAGATAGAGCAACACTTAGAAGGCATTAAATGAATGTTTGTTGAATCAACAAATTTGATAAATATAATGCGTTACTATATAGAACTATAAACAAAGTGCTATTGGGAACAATAACAGAAGAGGAAAGAGTATACGTAATTGAGGATAAAAGGAAAGTCTTCAATGGAAAAAGTACTGGTTGAATTGAATCTTGAAAAATGAATAGGTCTAAAATAGGTAGGGATGCTAAAGTGAGGTGGTGACATTGCCCAGGGAGATGCAAATATGCACAATGGCTAGTGGCAAATGGAACGATTTAGGATGTGCTTGGCTCTGTAAGGTATGAGTGGATGAGTAACACAAGGTGAGTATGCAATGAATGTTTGTTGAATAAGTACACACATGTGTACTATGATCATGCCATCGTGCCAAAATTCTGCTTGTTTAGACATAAACAATGACCTTTCAAAAGAGTTTTTCTGGCCTCATGAAATAGTTTTACTGAAATATTTAAGATTAAGCTGGTTTTATCTCTCCAGTATTATTTTATACTTTTTTGCTTTTGTTTGTAGGGAATGTGTGAGTAGATTTTAATTTCTAATTGATGGCTTCCTGAGGGTGCCCAAGTGCCTGTAAGAAGTGCCTCTTGATCTGAAAGCTGCCTGAGTATATTTAATATGAACAGAGTGATCTTTGGTTTAGAAATGAGAAATTGCTGGGGAACCAGGTGAAGGCATCTCCAAAACGTGGAGGAGACTGCTGTATGGCAGCCTGGTGTGTTGTAGGAAACAGAGGTTTTTAAAAAGTCAGCCAGTCCTGGCTTCAAGCCTTGATTCTGATTCCCACAAACAGTGCTATTTTGAGGCAGTTGCTTAAACACTTTGAGCTTCATTTTCCCCTCCTGTGTAAAATGGGGCAATTGTTCCTGCTTCCCTAGACTGTTGTGAGGATTAAACAAAGTAATGTTTATGTGAAGCATCTGACCCCTGGTGAGTGCTCAGTACTCCCTAGTGGGCAAACTCTGAACCAATTAAGTCATAACGTTTCCCTTAAAAAATGGAATACAAACACATTGAATTCTTTCCATGTTGCAGTTCTGTCAGTTTATCCTTGTATACAATATTTCTCAGAGATGTTTATAATTTATCTGTCTCTCCAGAGTCTTATTCAAGACTCTGTACCCAGGAGGAGCCTAATAAGTACTTCTTAAAAATAATTTCCGTCAACACATCATTCTGAGCTTACTTTGGTTCCAAACAACTCTGAACCATATCAGTATCACTGACAAGTGTCATGTGCGTCTTGAATTACCGATTTGAATTGATCATGTGTCAACCCTGAAAATGTTATCCCTGACAGCCTTCTTAGGTAAGCAAATGCCAATCATGTGGTTTGCTGTTTAAAAAACAAAGTATAAAAATTTCTCCCTTAAATAGGCTTCTGTTGTTTCACTGATTTTTGTCAATTGCAATTTTCATGTGTTATCTGGACTATAATCATCTTCTCCCCAAATCAGCAAGAAGCAAGCAGGTATCTGCAGTACACTGAGTTTCACTTAAACTTGCTGCTGACCTACTTGCAAGATCTTGGATCACAATGTTCTTCTTATGGTTAATTACTTCAACCACTTATTTTAAAGTTGCTTCTTTCTTTCCTGCTCTTTGGATATCTTCATGGAGCAGGAAATGTATTGCCAGAGTTTAGTTAAGCAGAAGCCAGTACACTGGAAATAGGAGCAACATTTTTCTGAACGAAAGGAACCCTCTGGACTTTTAAGCCCTGAGGTGAAATTACTGGAATCTGTTCCTTTAATATATGCTAAGTAGCTGGTACCAAAAGGCTGTGTTCTCCCAGAGGATAGGTGAGTCAAGGATATTTTGGTCCATCTATAGGACAATACACTGCTTTTCCATTGTAAGACAGGAGTCTCATTTCTAAAAGTTGAATAGAATGCTGCTTACAAAGGATAAACAAACATTTCAGTTGGTTAAGTATGAGATATTGAGTGAAGTTCATTACAATGCCTGTAGCACTTTTATTTGATCTCGACTTGGAGAGGTTTTCATATTCTCGAAGCTTTTGTTTCTCAAGGGTTTGTTGAGATATTCAAACAAATATTTAAAACTATATTCGAGACAGTACACTTAAATATTCTTGTCCTTAAATATTAATTTCAGCTTTGAAATTAATATTTATATTTGTTGATATTTAGTCAAAGATTAATTATGTGAGGAATAGGAATATAAGTATCTTTTCCTACAATTTGATGTAGTTATTTGGGGACTTCCAGTAGAAAGAAAGATATATCTGCAAGAAAGTTCTCACAGTTGCTATTGAAGGAGTAAGAGGAAATTAATACAAAAAAAAATATAGAACACCAAGCCTGAGGGGAGATGGTGTAATGACAAATGCATACCTTCCCAAGGTAGGCCGAGTATAGGGTTATCCATCCAGATTATGCAGGTGGTTTGTCCTGACTTCCTCACCTATTTATTTGCAACTTTCTTCTGTCTTATGTCTTATATTTTTGGAAACCATCTTAAATCCAGAAATAAAACAGAGATATAAATGCATATTCAAAAATCAATTCCTATGGTCTTTTAAAAGTAATTAACGAAGTAAGATTAAATTTTTCCCTATTTGTTCTATGAAAGCTTTTTCAACATGAGCCTCTTAAAAGGCAATTTGGAACAAATAAAATAATGTCCTCAATTGCCCTTTCCAAGAAAAAGTGTCATATTTACTTTGACCTTGGATAAAAGTCAAGGGCAAAATGTCATATTATTGTAGAGTCAATTTCACTACACTGTGTCATTGGAGTAGAGCCTTCTGGTGAAATGATTGGATAGATGGGCAAAATCTTGAGAATCATTATGAATGAATGTTAACATTTCCATAAGAGCAGTAATTCTCAGTGTCGTCCCTATGTTAGCAGCATCAGTAACATCTGGCAACATGTGAAAAATGTGAAATTTTCAGTCCTGCCCCAGAACTACAGAATCATGGACATTAGATAATTCTGACACATGCTCAAGTTGAAAATCACCATCTTAGACTATTTGCTGTAGGAATAACCTCAGATGGGCTTTTATATCCACTCTACTGTTTTTAATAATTTAAAAAATAATATAAGCTTATTAAACTTGGAAATTATATTGATAAAATAGAAGATGAGAAATCAGAGGAGGAGGGGGAAGAGGAGAATGATGTTGGCATCATCCTACACACCCAAATGCAAGAATTTTGACTATTTGTAAATTTTCTTTAAATTACTTTTTTTTTATGCTTAGAATTTTTCAAAATACTGACTAAAAATGTATATGTCTACATACTATAAACCGGCATTTTAATTGTAACAACATTATTTCATGTTATTACCTGGATGTTTAAATCTCATTTTCAGGCCTTCAGAAAATATCATTCAACTGTCTGCCTATGGTTGGATGATTGGGTTTTACAATTATAGATAATCCTCTGGTAAATATATGTGTGTGTAAAATATTTCCTGCATTTTAAAATGTGTCCTTAGTCACTAATCCTGTAAGTAGACCTGGGTCAAAGTAGATGATTATACTATAAGATGCTTTTATGGGTTAGATTTTGAGCATTATCTTGACTTTCTAAGTTCCACTTATTTCTGAGGCATAGAACTTTAACTCAGGAGACAATCCTATGTCAGCTTTCAGTCCTTTCTCCTTCCCTTTCCTATTTATATTTCTAGTAAAGTTGGCAGCAAATCTTCCTAAAATATGTCCCGAGCCCAATCTTACCCTAAGTTTCTAGTACTGCCTGCACCATTCCCCATATGCAGGTCTTCAAAGGTTACTTTGAAAGGAAGTAGGGCACAAGGCCAACCTCAATAGCTTTTACATGTAGTTACTATTTGACCTAAAAGTCCTCAGATTTCTTTGCAAGTCTCCCTTCAACAATGTTCACATTTCCCTCTTCTCCCCCATCGATTTATTTCCATATTCATGTTGAAAGGTCACAGCCCTATTTCAACACCCAATGGCCTCTAAGTGTCTTTCTTCAGATAGAGTGAAGCTCTGATTACCATCTTTTTTTTTTTTTAATTAGTGTCTTTGCCTTCTTTTCAAGATCTTGTATGACCCTTTTCTTTCTTGTTTTTAACGTCTGTTTGCAGAAGAGGTATATTTGCAGTTAGAGAATGGCTATTCTCCTAACCTGGGTTTAATATTTTGCTAGACCTACCTATTCATTGGTGGATTTGCAATTAACTTGGAAACCCACAATAGTCTTGTTTCCATGTATTTTACTAACTTTCTCATAAGTGCTCTGTGTCCTTATTTTGCAACTTCTTTCTGCTCTGTCCAGGCATCACTCCGTTGTGGATGTGTTACAGAGGAAAAGAGGGATAGGTAAACATCATCGTGCTCCATGCCATCAAATTCTTCTTAAAATTCTTGTACCCAGGCTTGCCTTCTCTAGACTGTAAGACTGTAGTTTAGAAATCTGGATCCAGAATGATATATTCAACAGGCAAAGGGCCCTCAGCTTATTCTTTCTAAAAACAGATTCGGAAATGGTTTGATTAAAGAGTATTTAAAGAAACTGCATTTAGTTTCTCAGTCTAGTGGAGAAGTCCAATTTAATGAATTCCTTCCACAGGAGCCCAAGAAAGTGAATGTAACCTTGGGAGTATTTAATTTGCACCCAGGTAATTGTTTACATGCCTGGAGAAACTCTATCAATATCCAACAGGAATTTAGGAAATTGACTCAAAGCTAGGCTAATATTACAATAATCCAACCAGTGTTTTTGTACCCTACTTCCATGTGCTTACAATGTCCTCAATACCTTACTTGCTTTGTATCATATATCTTCAAATTGTACCCCTAGGAAGAACAGAATTTCAAATGAAACTACACAGGTCATTGCATTATTTCCTCTATAAATATGGGCTGAGTGATCAGAATTAGAGAGATGGATCCCTCAATAAAATAAGAGATTGGTCAGTTAAGGAACTCCTTGTCCAACACGTATAAAACATAGAAATCAATCAATTAATGAACCAATATATGCCCATGTATTAATGTTAAGTAAAGGGAAAAACATCCATGGGCTCCAAAGTTCAGAAGAGGCCTGGGAGGGTTCTCAGAGCAAAGACACGTCAAAGTAATTGAAACCCCATCCAAAAATCAGTGAATTCATTGTTTCAAAAGCAGCTTTATGTAAATCTATTTTAGAAAGAGTTCTATGAAAAAAAGAGAACACTTAACTAGTTCTTTCCAATGTCCAAGTGCACTTGTGCAGTCCTGTCTTTCTAACTCATTTACAACTTGTAATGATTTTTATCTTGGGGCCTTATGTTCTTTTCAGCCATGACCTTGCATGCCTACCCTGTTCCATCAGACATGTCTGTATGAGGCTTTAGCTTAATTGAAGGGTATAGGATTTGAGTTTTTCTCACTGAGTTTCTAGGTCTCAGGAAAATCAAGGATTGTAGCCAAATATCAGTTTCTGTGTCTCTGAACATTTCAAATATAATTATGTTGGGGGTTATCTATCCAGAGTACATAGAAGCCACTGACTGTGGAAAGCATGTGGAAGGCAAAGATGACAGCTGCATAAACTTTATATGAGAGTCTCACGTTAACCCAAGTAATATGTTGTGGTACATATAAATGACACTCTGTCATATCATAGGTATCCTTTTAATGTTTATCATTTTTTTTCCCTTTCCTTATGTGAATAAAATCTGGGAGAGATGGTAGCAGGAGTCCCACGTTGTCATGTTATGACTGTCCAAGCGCTACTGATTTTTACGGGACTGTAAGCAATGTGAAGATGACATTGTTGCTACAACAAATGCAGGGCCCTGTGAGCAGTCCAGCACGTGCTATCTTGTTGGTTGAATGGAACTGGGGGTGAAGAAAAGCTACAAAGAGGGGGGAAGGCAGGTTTCACCTTTGGATCTATAAGACTCCTTAGTCAGTGTTCCACTCTACGAAAAAAGGTGTGTATGTTCTGGTGGTAGTGGTGGGGTTATTATACTTGTAGTCACGAGACATTCCTCATTAGAGTGACGGCAAGGAAAAAGAAGGGTGGGGAAAAGGAACAGAGAGATTAATAATGAACAGCAGCATGGATACATTGAAAGCCTTTATATCATTAAGCTGCTGATTTATGCATTCATAATGCATTCACATTCTATGTGGTTAGGGAAGACTGGAGGGTTCCCTTATGAGCCTCTGTATCATATACCACTAGAAACTTTATCAATCTCACTCATTTCTTTACATGCCTTTTCTTGAAGACTTTCAGGAATAGACCCTCACTCTTTCCCCAGGTAGGCTATTACTGTGCCACAGCCAAACGATAAAAGTTTGGCTACTCTTCACAGCAGTAAATTAAAATACCTAAATCTGAACGTAGACAGATAATTTGTTCTATCACTTTTCTTCCAGTGGGTTCATTTAGGTAGTCTCCTAAAGGAATGTGTGTTTAACAAATCTTGACATTTGGACTTAGCGCATGAATTAACCATTCTGGCCACAGCTTTGATCTACATAGATGCTAGCTCAGCATTGAGAGGCTGTGTGGAACGTGATTCACCCAGGCAGTTCTTGGCAGAGCCAGTGACCTGGGAAACTCATTCTTGACCTATCTGGCTGTCGTTTTCCTCTTTTCTCATAGTGGTTACAATCACAGTGATCAGTGTTTAATAATTCTTCAAATACATATTAAAATACCCAAATATTCATTGTCTTCAAATTGGCTCTAGTAGCATGCATGGTTTCCAAAAGGAAAAAAAAAGATTTTATAATTTAACGAATAATTAGTCCAAGCCTATAAATCAGCAAAAATGATACTTTTTTTTCCGAAAAGGTTGAAAGAATATAAACAGCTGTCATAGAGTGAGAAAGCTTTTCTAGAGCTGATGCGTAAAATGTAGGGACATTAATCTGTGTTTGTTAAGAGGCAGTGAGCCAAGGGTTAGAGCATGGTGTTTTGAGTCAGACATACTTGGTTCAGATGCTAAGCCTTTTTTTCCTCATTAGTAAGATGGGGTTCCAATAGTAAAAACATTTCTAGGATTAATGAGAATGTGTGGAGGGCGTTTAACAGAATGCCGTCCTTTACCCAGACAACAGAGCTAGCATCAGCATCATTATAAATATAATGCTTACAATCTATGGTGTTCTGCCTTCCAGACTGAAGCACTCAACAGTTTGCTACATATTCTCTGTATAAACTCACCTTCTGAGTGAATTTCTGAAGAAGGAAAGAATTTTTCAAAAAGAAACCACAGCACATAGCTTTGCATGAAAACCATAGGTCTGGGAGAACAGGCTTTCAGCTAGGGCTTCATCAGATCATAGAGTTATAGCATTCCTACTGTTCACACAACTCTTCCCACGCGTGACCAAAGATTCAATATCAATAAAGCCTGGTACTCTTCTTAATGTACCAGTGATGAATGCTATGGATATTAAAGACATTTTTACGTCTTTTATTAACTCAAACCAATAAAGTTATTACATTTTTTTCTAGAGATAAAGCCTAGCCTTATATTAGGGGGGCTACAAAGGCCACGGCAACAGAGTCCTGGCCTCCACTTTCCACACCCATGATCATCAGCATTTGCATGATTTTTATTTTTCCGAATATTTTCCAAGTGTTAACATTTGTCTTAATACTTAGAAAAATATCCCTTTATGCCATGTATAGATCTCCTCTTTGAATGAGTCAGTGTCACGATGGATTTGCAGAAGATAAAGCCTCACTTATGGTTACACTAGGTCCTTCCATTGCTGAATAGAAAAGAAACACACACAAATGGCAAAACAGCTGCCACTGTATAGGCAGTAAATTGCACAGCTGTCTCATCATGCTGAGGCAACTTAGCTTTGATTTATACACTTTTGATAATTAGGCAGTCAAACCTGTTATTAATAAAGGTAGCCCTTAGGTGCTACAGTTCTAAGTTCTTTAGAAAAAACGGTAAATGAGCCTAAAAGATATTCAAGATATCAAAGATGGCAATGCTAATTTTAACCATGACTCTCTTCCTATGGCTTAAGCTTATACACTATAATAAATGTGGCAAATGTCATTCTGGTATAAATGGGTATAATTTTGTCTCACTTCTTTGACCCTGAAGCAGTCATTCTAACTTGGCCAGGAAATCTACACCATCAACACATCCTCTTACTGAACTCACATACTGTCTTTAGTGACATTCGAAGACAATGGTATAATTTTTCCTTGAAAAGAATGAAGCCTTATTGATCTCATTCTGAGGGACTGAGGAATTGAGTGATAGCACAGGGAGGGTAGTCTTGTCACCAGTGCTTGTCTCTATCTGCACAGGAATCAAACCATGAGAGAATGAGGTTTGAAATGCCGTTGGGAAATCTTGGCTGCCTGAAAAGCTTTGCACATAAGAGGTCAACGGATTCACCCATGGCATACAAGTTTCCCAAGTGGAGTGCTTATCAACCTTTTTTTTTTTTTTTATGTCAAAGCACATGTAGAAAATGATATTTCCTGGAGTAAATGGGAGAAAATTTGGGAGTAACTATATAAGGCATGGTGGTGAACATAATTACATCTTTTTATAAAGCAAAATGTTAGAAAAAATACTAGATCTTTAACTGGAAGAATACATCCATGTAAAATCTTGAAATTTACAATGAGAAACTTGATCTTGCTTCAGTGAACATAACTATAATTTTTATTAGGCTTTTATACTTGAAATGACCACAAACAATTTCTGATTAAGACTTTAAATGATGATGTCTTCAACTTTTTGAGAGTCATCATCAACACGAAAATTTGTTCCCACAAATAGGTAATAAGAAATTTAAAACCATGTTATAGCAATTCAAAAATTTATAATAGTTAAAATTAGATTTAAGGAATATAACCAGTATTTCTTTCCTTTCATTGACAAATGCAGTGCTGAAATTTCTGTGATAATAAAAAGTGATCTCAAATCTAAATATTTAAAAATAATGATGGAGCTCCGATTTGCAGAATGTGCCTACATCGTTAGAGCAGCCACCCTATGTGAGCCTGGACATCACTAGAAAGGCACAAATAGTCAGAAGTATCTGGGTTGTATGAAGACTTCAGCTATGAGCCACTGCATGGAACTATTCTCACGAGGAGTTCTCCCAATTGGTTGTAAGTTGGGTTGCTGTTCTGTGTGATTCTTTTTGAGTGCTTCTAGCAGTAACACGTCCCTTTCTTCCAAGAGTCAGAGTTACTCCTGGGGTCTGCGTAAGAGCATTAGGGCATTTAGGGCACAACAGTAAGTGCTGGTTGTAGTCATACCCCACTCCTCTTAGGCTGCTTGGGGAAGCCCCAGAAGAGCTGTTTAATGACCAGAGGCAATTGGCTTTGGGACCCCAGCCAGCCCCACACTCCCCTCAAAGGCTGCCCAAATCCAGAGGAGATCCATATCTCACAGTACCCCTATAACTCTGCTTTATGAAGATTTATCCTAGAGTCTGGGATGACTGAATATCTACTTACATAGACTAAACATAGGATGACAGTGAAGTGTCCCTCCTTGCCTAGTGGAGAAGTTTATAGGAGATGATTGTAGGAGAGTGAATAACATTTATCTTACCAATTATTGTATTTTCTGTTCCTAATGCATAGAAGGAACTCAGTAAATCTATTTTCAAGGAATGAGTGAATAATGAAAGAAGTGAGTTGGCCACCTAATGGTTAAAACTAGCCAAGGTAACGCACTTAGGTGAATAATGAACCTCAAGGGCCAGTAATGCTATTGGGATAGTAGCTTAATTTATTTACTCAACAAATAATTATTGAATTCTTACTATATGCCAGACACTATTATTGGTGCTAGGAATCTAGTAGTCAACATAAGAGTCATAAATCTCTTGGGGAAAATAAAGGACACAGAAATATATAATATAAATACATTCAACATATATGTGTTGCATGATTGTGAGAGAAATGAAAAAAAGAAGGTATTGAAGAGGAATAGGGAAGGCTAGAGAATTTAATTTTAAAAAGGGAATTATGGGAAAGTGACATTTGAACAAAGACCTAAAAGAGGTGAGGGAACAAGCCCTACAAATATGTGCGGGACGTGTATGCCTGGAAGAGGGAACAGCAAATGCAAAGGCCCTGAGACTGGAGTGTGCTATTATGGTCAAGAAATAATAAAAATGGACTTCCTAGGTGGCGCAGTGGTAAAGAATCCGCCTGCCAATGCAGGGGACACTGGTTCGAGCCTTGCCCTGGGAAGATTCCACATGCCATGGAGCAACTAAGCCCGTGTGCCACAACTATTGAGCCTGTGCTCTAGAGCCCGTGAGCCACAACTACTGAGCCCATGTGCCACAACTATCGAAGCCCACGCACCTAGGGCCCGTGCTCCACAACAAGAGAAGCCACTACAATAAGGAGCCTGCGCACCACAATGAAGAGTAGCCCCCGCTCTCAGCAACTAGAGAAAGCCCGTGTGCAGCAACAAAGACACAACGCAGCCAATAAATAAAAATAAATAAATAAATTTATTTAAAAAAAAAAGAAATAATAAAGAGGCCAGTCTAGCTGGAATCAAGTGGGTGAAGAGGAGAGTAACAGGAGACAGTGGTGGTCCAGATCATGTCAAACCCTTATTATTAAGGACACTTCCTTTTAATCTGAGTGAGATGAGATGCCGTGGCAGAGGCAGAGGAGGTGAGCAAAGGAACCACTGACTGCAGTTTAATAGGACCCCCCAGGCTGCTCTGCTGAGAATAAACCAGAAGAGCAAAAAGACAGAAGCCGCTATACCGGTTAGGGGGCCTTTGTAATAATTCGGATGAGAGGATGGTCTAACTTGGAAAAAGATGTTACCAACCCTTTCGATTGGACCCCAGCAAGGATCCTTCTGCTCCGTGCCCTTCAAGGCAGTAAGATGAGACCGAATTCAGTTCAGAAGCAAAGGAAAGTTATTCTTTGATCAAAGAACAGACAGCTAGAGGAGGAATAAAGACACAGAGGTAGAGAACAGACTTGAGGACATGGGGAGGTGGGGAAGGAGAAGCTGGAACAAGGTGAAAGAGAAGTTGACATTTATACACTACCAAATGTAAAACAGACAGCTAGTGGGGAGCAACTGCCTAACACAGGGAGATCAACTCCATGATTGCTGATGCCCCAGAGGGGTGGGACAGGGAGGGAGGCTTAAGAGGGAGGGGATGTGGGGATAGATGTATAAATACAGCGGATTCGCTTTGTTGTGTAGTGGGAACGGGCACAACAGTGTAAAGCTATTATACTCCAATAAAGATGAAAAAAAAAAAACCGGAGAGGTACGCATCCCACTCTACAGTACACGCTCTCCCCAGGGAGTCGTGGGTGGGGTTCTTTACGGAGATCTAGGCAGTGGGGAGAGGGTGGAGTTCTCGGGGGTCTGCGCAGCCGTGGTGCTCCTCCAGATCGCAGTGCCGGGTGCAGCGTCTCTGCACACTGCCCGCCGCCATCGTCTTGAACTGAGGTGTCGTGTGCCGTGCTTCTGCACACCGCCCAGCTGAGCTGAAGTGCTGGGGCAGCCATTTCTCACTAGGAACTCTGGTCTGAAGTGACCGGGTATGAGGCCTCTGCCTGTGGCACCCTGTGAGTAAGTGAAACAAGAATAAGCACAAAGGAACAAAAAAAGGTTAGACTTTATTTTATTACCCAGATTCTATTTTTATTTCCTGGGAATTGTTAATGGGCTTTGCCGGTGACAAAGGCAGATGCAGTGCGTGTGAGGAGGATTCAGATGCAGGATCTCCGTGAAAGGCAGAGCCAAGATTTGTGGATGGCGTTAATGTGGGGCATGAAAGAAGAAACAGAGTCAAGGGCGGACCCTCTCTAGGTTCTTGTCCTGAGCAACTGAAAGAATTACATTGCCTCGAAGAGCTTAATCAGTGTAAACTTACCTGACGAAATTATCAAAATGGAACTCAGAGAAACAACTTTGGCTGTCTCTAGTAGTTTCTTCCTTTAAAAAATATTTTATGAAGAATGACATACACAAAAGGAGAGTAATATAATAAACCGATGTCAATAATGAGCAACATTTTGCCAGTTCTGATTTTTCTATTCCCCATTTTTAATTTTCCTGGAGCATTTTAGAGCATGCTAGTCATCATGTTACTCTTGGAGGAGGTCCTTGAGACGACATGACTACGGGTTGACCGGTGAGCTGGAGGCGCAACTGGAGGCTGCTCATGGCCTGCCCTAGCCTTGGAGTGTATGTTCTGCCCACCACGCCCACACTGGGAGAATTGAATACGTGACTAAACCCAGTTAAGGCCTTTAAATAAACTTAAGATTCTGGCAGGTGGGTGTAGAGATCTACTCATCTTGAGGGCTGCCCAAGACAAGCCTCATATGTACATTCCCTTGTTTATTAAATCTGCCACCTATCAATCTGGAGTGGCCTGTCTCTTTCTTTTGTCTCTTCTTTCCCACTGTGTACCAGGTCCAAGTTTACATTTCATCCAGAAAACTTCCCAAGTTGTGACCCAACAGTTATTTACCTCCTAAATCATTCAGTTATGCTTCACTTATTGACAATGAATTTCTGTATACCCATCATGGCATTTTTATTCCTGAAGAAGTTAGCAACTGTTTCTTAATACACAAGCCATTTTCAAGTTTCCCTAATTGGTCACAAATTATCTAACAATAGGTGTGTTCAAAGCAAGATGCAAACAAGAGCCTCACATCACATTTGATTGTCTTTTAATTCTCTTTTATTCAGTAATAGACTCTTTTCTCTCTTTGTTTCTGATTTTTTTATTTATTTGTTTTTTTAACAACACTGGGTCATTTGTCCTGTAGAATGCCCCACATTATGATTTTTGGCATATTATCTTTTCCTAAGAGGACTTTTTTTTTTTAAGCTCTTTATTGGAATATAATTGCTTTACACTCTTGCACCAGCTTTTGAGGTACACCAAAGTCAATCAGCTCTATTTATACATATATCCCCATATCTCCTCCCTCCCATGACTCCCTCCCACCCTCCTTGTCCTGGCCCTCTAAGGCATCATCCATCATCGAGTTGATCTCCCTTTGTTATACAGCAATTTCCCACTAGCTATTTTACACTTGGTAGTGTATATATGTCTATGCTACTCTCTCACTTCGTCCCAGCTTTCCCTTCACCCCCCGTCCCCTCTCCAACCCTGTGTCCTCCAGTCCATTCTCTGCATCTGCATCCTTATTCTTGCCCTGTCACGGGGATCATCAGTACTATTTTTTTTTTTTTTTTAGATTCCGTATGTATGAGTTAGCATACAGTATTTGTTTTTCTCTTTCTGGCTTACTTCCCTCTGTATGACAGACTCTAGGTCTATCCACCTCATTACATATAGCTCCATTTCATTACTTTTTATGGCTGAGTAATATTCCATTGTATATATGTGCCACAGCTTCATCCATTCATCTATTGATGGGCATTTAGGTTGCTTCCATGCCCTGGCTATCGTAAATAGTGCTGCAATGAATATTGTGGTACATGTTTCTTTTTGGATTATAGTTTCCTCTGGGTATATGCCCAGGAGTGGGATTGCTGGATCATATGGTAGTTCTATTTTTAGTTTTTTAAGGAACCTCCATGCTGTTCTCCATAGTGGCTGTACCAATTTACGTTCCCACCAACAGTGCAGGAGGGTTACCTTTTCTCCACACCCTCTCCAGCCTTTATTGTTTCTAGATTTTTTGATGATGGCCATTCTGACCAGAGTGAGGTGATACCTCACTGTGGCTTGACTTGCATTTCTCTAATGATTAGTGATGTTGAGCATCCTTTCATGTGTTTGTTGGCCATCTGCACGTCTTCTTTGGAGAAATGTCTATTTAGGTCTTCTGCTCATTTGTGGATTGGGTTATTTGCATTTTTGGTATTAAGCTGCATGAGCTGCTTGTACATTTTGGAGATTAATCCTTTGTCAGTTGCTTCATTGGCAAATATTTTCTCCCATTCTGAGGGTTGCCATCCTGTCTTGTTCATGGTTTCTTTCGCTGTGCAAAAGCTTTTAAGTTTCATTAGGTCCCATTTGTTTATTCTTGATTTTATTTCCATGATTCCAGGAGGTGGGTCAAAAAGGATCTTGCTTTGATGGATGTCATAGAGTGTTCTGCCTATGTTTTCCTCTAGGAGTTTTCTAGTGTCTGGCCTTACATGTAGGTCTTTAATCCATTTGGAGTTTATTTTTGTGTATGGTGTTAGGAAGTGTTCTAATTTCATTCTTTTGCATGTAGCTGTCCAGTTTTCCCAGCACCACTTATTGAAGAGGCTGTCTTTTTTCCATTGTATATTCTTGCCTCCTTTGTCAAAGATAAGGTGCCCATATGTGCGTGGGTTTACCTCTGGGCTCTCTATTCTGTTCCATTGATCTACATTTCTGTTTTTGTCCCAGTACCATACTGTCTTGATCACTGTAGCCTTATACTATAGTTTTAAGTCACAAAGCCTAATTCCACCAATTCCGTCTTTCCTTCTCAAGATTACTTTGGCTATTTGGGGTCTTTTGCATTTCCATTCAAATCGTAAGATTTCTTGTTCTAGTTCTGTGAAAAATGCCATTGGTAATTTGATAGGGACTGCGTTGAATCTGTAAATTGCTTTGGGTGGGATAGTCATTTTCACAATGTTGATTCTTCCAATCCAAGTATGTCTCTCCATCTGTTTGTATCATCTTTGATTTCTTTCATCAGTGTTTTATAGTTTTCTGCATACAGGTCTTCTGCCTCCTTAGGCAGATTTATTCCTAGGTATTTTATTCTTTTTATTGCAATGGTAAATGGGAGGATTTCCTTAATTTCTCTTGCTGCTTTTTTGTTGTTAGTGTATAGGAATGCAAGAGATTTCTGTGCATTAATTTTGTATCCTGCTACTTTTCTAAATTCATCAATTAGTGCTAGCAGTTTTCTGGTAGAGTCTTTAGGGTTTTCTATATATAATATCATGTCATCTGCAAAGAGTGACAATTTTACTTCTTCTTTTCCAATTTGGATTCCTTTAATTTCTTTTTCTTCTCTGATTGCTGTGGCTAAAACTTCCAAAACTATGTTGAATAATAATGGTGAGAGTGGACACCCTTGTCTTGTTCCTGTTCTTAGAGAGAATTCTTCCAGTTTTTCCCATTTAGAACGATATTGGCTTTTGGTTTGTCATATATGGCTTTTATTATGTTGAGGTAATTTCCTTCTGTGCCCATTTTGTGGAGAGATTTTATCATAACTGGATGTTGAATTTTGTCAAAAGTTTTTCTGCATCTCTTGAGATGATCATATGGTTTTTATCCTTCAGTTTGTTGATATGATGTATCACATTGATTGATTTGTGTATGTTGAAGAATCCTTGCATCCCAGGGATAAACCCCACTTGATCATGGTGTATGATCTTTTTAATGTGCTGTTGGATTCTGTTAGCTGGTATTTTGTTGAGGATTTTTGCATCTATATTCATCAGTGATATTGCCCTGTAATTTCCTTTTTTTGTGACATCTTTGCCTGGTTTTGGTATCAGGGTGATGGTGGCCTCATAGAATGAGTTTGGGAGTGTTCCTGCTTCTGCTATATTTTGGGAGTTTGAGAAGGATAGGTGTTAGCTCTTCTTGAAATGTTTGATAGAATTCGCCTGTGAATCCATCTGGCCCTGGGCTTTTGTTTGTTGGGACATTTTTAATCACAGTCTCAATTTCCATACTTGTGATAGGTCTGTTGATAGTTTCTATTTCTTCCTGGTTCAGTCTTGGAGGATTGTACTTTCTAAGAATGTATCCATTTCTCCCAGGTTATCCAATTTATTGGCATAGAGTTGCTTGTAGTAGTCTCTCATGATCTTTTGTATTTCTGAGGTGTCAGTTGTTACTTCTTTTTTATTTCTAATTCTGTTGATTTGCATTTTCTCCCTTTTTTTCCTGATGAGTCTGGCTAATGGTTTATCAATTTTGTTTATCTTCTCAAAGAAGCAGCTTTTAGTTTTATTGATCTTTGCTATTGTTTCCTTCATTTCCCTTTCATTTATTTCTGATCTGATCTTTATGATTTCTTTCCTTCTGCTTGCTTTAGGGTGTTTTTGTTCTTTCTCTAATTGTTTTAGGTGTAAGGTTAGGTTGTTTATTTGATATTTTTTTTGTTTCTTGAGGTAGGACTGTATTGCTATAAACTTCCCTCTTAGAACTGCTTTTGCTGTGTCCCATAGGTTTTGGGTTGTTGTGTTTTCATTGTCATTTGTTTCCAGGTATTTGTTGATTTCCTCTTTGATTTCTTCAGTGATTTCTTGGTTGTTTAATAGCATGTTGTTTAGTCTCCATGTGTTTGTATTTTTTACAGTTTTTTTTCCTGTAATTGGTATCTAGTCTCATGGTGTTGTGGTCAGAGAAAATGCTTGATAAGATTTCAATTATTTTGAATTCACTGAGGCTTGATTTGTGACCCAAGATGTGATCTCTCCTGGAAAATGTTCTGTGTGCGCTTGAGAAGTAAGTGTATTCTGTAGTTTTTGGATGCAATGTCCTATAAATATCAATTAAGCCAAAATGGTCTAATGTGTCATTTAAAGCTTGTGTATCCTTATTTATTTTCTGTTTGGATGATCTGTCCATTGATGTAAGTGGGCTGTTCAAGTCTCCCACTATTATTGTGTTGCTGTCGATTTCTCCTTTTATAGCTGTTAGCATTTGCCTTATGTATTGAGGTGCTCCTATGTTGGGTGCATAGATATTTACAATTGTTATATCTTCTTCTTGGATGGATCCCTTGATCATTATGTAGTGTCCTTCCTTGTCTCTTGTAATAGTCTTACTTTAAAGTCTAATATTTCTGATATGAGTATTGCTACTCCAGCTTTCTTTTGACTTCCATTCACATGAAATATCTTTTTCCATCCCTTTACTTTCAGTCTATATGTGTCCCTTGGTCTGAAGTGGGTTTCTTGTAGGCAGCATGTAGAAGAGTCTTGTTTTTGTATCCATTCAGCCAGTCTGTGTCTTCTGGTTGGAGCATTTAATCCATTTACATTTAAGATGATTATTGACATGTGTGTTCCTATTACCATTTTCTTAATTGTTTTGGGTTTGTTTTTGTAGGTCTTTTCCTTCTCTTGTGTTTCCTACTTAGAAAAGTTCCTTTAGCACTTGTTGTAAGGCTGGTTTGGTGGTGCTGAATTCTCTTAACTTTTGCTTGTCTGGAAAGCTTTTGATTTCTCCATCGAATCTGAATGAGATTCTTGCTGGGTTGAGTATTCTTGGCTGTAGGTTTTTCTCTTTCAGGACTTTCTGTATATTCTGCCATTCCCTTCTGGCCTGCAGAGTTTCTGCAGAATGATCAGTTGTTATCCTTATGGGTTTTCCCTTATATGTTATGTGTTGCTTTTCTCTTGCTGCTTTTAATGTTTTTTTCTTTGTGTTTAATTTTCATTAGTTTGATTAATATGTGCCTTGATGTATTTCTCCTTGGGTTTATTCTGTATGGGACTATCTTTGCTTCTTGGACTTGATTAATTATTTCCTTTCCCATGTTGGGGAAGTTTTCCCCTATAACCTCTTCAAATATTTTCTCAGACCCTTTCTTTTTTCCTCTTCTTCTGCGATGGCTGTGACTCGAATGTTGGTGTGCTTAATGTTGTCACCAAGCTCTCTGAGACTGTTTTCCATTCTTTTTATTCTTTTTTCTCTTTCCTGCTCTGTGGCAGTTATTTCGCCCATTCTATCTTCCAACTCACGTATTCGTTCTTCTGCCTCAGTTATTCTGCTGTGTATACCATCTAGAGTATTTTTAATTTCAGTTATTTTGTTGTCCATTACTTTTTGTTTGCTCTTTAGTTCTTCTGAATCCTTATTAACTGTTTCTTGTATTTTCTGTATTTTGTTATCAAGATTTTGGATCATCTTTACTATCATTACTCTGAATTCTTTTTCAGGCAATTTTCCTATTTCCTCTTCATTTATTTGGTCTTGAGGTTTTTTCTCTGCTCCTTTGCCTGCATGGTGTTTCTTTGTTTTCTCGTTTTGTCTAATTTACAGGATTTGCTGTCTCCTTTTCCTATGCTGCCTGGTAGTAATTCCTCTTGTTTCTGCCCTCTGCCCCCTGTGGTGGGGTTTGTCCAGTGTCTTGAGTAGGCTTCCTGGTGGGGGGTTCTGGTGTCTGCTTTCCAGTGTGTGGCTCTGTGTCTTTTCTCTCTGATGAGCAAGACCATGTCAGGTGTTGTGTTTTAGGGTCTCTGTGAGGTTAATATGGCCTTAGGTAGTCTGTGTGCTGATGGGTGGGTTTGTGTTCCTATCTTGTTTGTAGTTTGGTGTGAGGTGTCCAGTACTGGCAGTTGCAGACAGTCAGATGAAGCCGAGTCTTAGACTCTGATACAGGGCTCTGTGAGAGTTCTCTGCAGTTAATCTTCCCTGTGTCTGAGGACTCCCTAGTAGTCTAGCATCCTGGATTCAGTGCTCCCTCCCCAGAGCCTCCTACTTGACTTCTGATGGAGTAGTCCAGACTTCAGAGGTTGCTTGTCCCAGTTATGTCAGGATCTTTGCAGTCCTTTCTGGTGTCCGAGGTCATTTGCTGGTGTTCAGCTGGTTCTCTGTGGGAATTATTGCATCTTTTGGTGTATTCCTGATGCATCAGTCTGGAGTGGGTGCTCTCTTTCTTCAGTTTCTCTTTGCCTTTTGAGTTTGGAGACCAGTTTCAGACTTCACCCCGGAATTTTCCAATCAACATGCAGGGAGAAGATGGGCTGGGAAGCACTGAGCGTCAGTGCACTTCAGAATATCACGGAATCAGGCCGAGGCCTGGCAAAGTCAACCAACTTCCCAGAAGAAGCCCTGAGACGACTTTTGAAAATTGTTCTCTATCTTCCTGTTTTTTTATAAATGAATTTTTTCTTAAGACTTGATTTGATTTAACTTCTGTATTTTAGTTCAAAATATACATAAGTGGTGCTGATTATTTCGTATTGCACCATTAGGTTTTTGAATCCTCTGATGAATATTGTTTAGATCCATTATTAATAAAGTTGGTATTGCAAAATAGTGATTTTTTAAAATTTTAACACGTTTGTACTTTTATCAGACCTTCTATGGAAAAGAACCTACCCTTATCAAACATTTGGTAACCCTGAAATAAAGTTTTAGAGGAAAAGCAGAAAAAATATTTGATATTTTTCTTTTATTTGTTAACTTGCAGAATATTGAGTTGGTCCATTATAGTAAACAATGACTTTTACTTTTTAAAAATCATCATGAATTTATAGGTTCTTATATATTTGATGTGTTGCAAGCCAGTGTAATTACTTTTTACCTTTTTTTTTTTCTTGTTCATTCATTTACTCTATCCTAGGAGCCCCTTTAGGTTGGCTCCTCTGTCCCTTTGGCATGGGTTCATTAGTCTTTGATAGTTTTCTTGCTCTCTGGCACAAGATAGTCAAGGTTAATCTTGTTCATTTCCTGCACCAGACATGAAATCAGCAGTTTTTCTTAGGATTCTTAGTTTCTGTTAATATAAAATGATATTCAGAGACCACAAGCTGTGTGCTAGGGGTCTTCACTCTTTGTAAATGGTCATTCCCTCTCGGGCCAGCATTAAAAAAAAAAAGAAAGAAAGAAAAGAACATTGATCTTGGGATTTATGCATTCTGACAGGCCTCACTACTGACTCAGTATCTATTGATACTTCATTCAGGACAGACCTAAGTGTTTCTCAATGAATAGCATGCTAAGTCCTGGTCACTAAGCCCCAGTAATACCCCACAAACACTGCCAGTCACTGTTCAGTTTAACTTTCAGGAGGAGTTACTGTCTTTGTTGAGAAACGTTGAAGATTATGCCATCCCTTAGCTTCATTTCCATGCTTTAAAAAAAAAAAAAAAGAGTGAGTACTATTTTGGCATTACAGTTGTGTTAATATTGGGAAAGAGATGCCCTGGGCAGAGAACTTGGCCATCTGAAAATTACATGAATGGTGTTGTTCATTACAAAATTGGTATTAGATTTCATACATAAGCCTTGTGTGAATTTGTTTGATATTGATGCTCATTGAAAGACTGAATATTTTGGGATATATTGATACATTTTATTTCATTTTCTGGATATCCAAGAATGAGAACTAGAACTTGGATTTTGGTGAATTTAACAAGGTAATTTCACTTTTGAAGACAAAATATATTTTCGCTAATGACTCCCCAGTTAACTTGCCTTGTACATATTTTTATTCACTTCATTCCTGGTGAAGAAGTACTGGTGATACATAAGCATTCCAGAAAAGATAGAATAACATGATGTTTGGAATTTCCCATTTGTCTGTTTGTAATGAAGATCTAATTGCACAACAATTGCTCATTGGATCAATGACAGATTTCCCTCAGGTTTTAGTTAGTATTCATTTGGCTACTGACCAAGAAATTTAACTGAGCCGACCTAAACAGAAAGGGGAATTTATTGGGTCACGTAACTGACAGTCTAGGATTAAGACGAGCTTCCTTCCAACATGGCTTAATTCAGGTGCTTAAATAAAGTTATTAGGGTCAGATTCTCAGATTCCGTTGTCTCCACTTTCCTCAGTGAGTTGCTGACATTTTTAGGTCTGTTCCCTTTGATGTTGCAAGAGGGACGCAGCTGGGCTGAACTTTACCTCTCACAAATCTCAGTTGTAGAGGAGGAAAAAAAAATTTCTGGAAGCCTGCACAAACATACCTGTGTATCTAATTGGCTCTGATTGGGTTACACACTCATTCTTGAACTGATCATTTTGGCCAAGGGGACTGGTTCCGGTGATTTATTTAAATCTACTAGAGCTTTTTCATGGAGAAAATCACAAGGGGTCTGAGGGAAAAAGGAATGGGGAAGGGGTGGTTTGGGTGGATGGTTACCATTTCTAGGGGGATGATGGATTCTGGAAGCAAACAGTAGCTAACCACCTAACTTCCTGAAACTGGTTTTTAAAAGCTTTGAGGATAAAACTAAACAAAAACAAAAACAAAACAAAACCCACAACAATGGAGCCTCGTGTTTGAAAAAGTCAATTTACTTCAGTTTCAAAATTAAGAACATCCATGGCCTACAGGGTCAAAGATTTTAATAAGAATTTGATATCATTATTTAAAGTGGAATAAGAACTACCCTGTCTTTTTTTGTCAGTATTTAAAAAAACGTTTAACTATTGTAGTAGGTAAAAGTGATATCTTGTGATATTAATTTGAAATTTCTCTGATAACTAATGAGGGTGTGCATTTTTCAAGCATTTATTAACCATTTATGTATCTTGCCTATTTTTATATCGTGTTGAACTTTTGTTGATTTTTGTGTGTGTGTGTTTGTGTGTGTTTCTATGTACATATATTCTGGGTGCAAGTTCTTTGCTAGATATATGTGCTATAAATATTTTCCCCAGACAATGGCTTATCTATTCATATTCTTAATGGAGCCAAAAATGTTAAATTTTAATAATGTGCAGTTTATCTTTTTTTAAAAGTATTATGTGTTTATTGTGGCCTGTTCAAGGAATCTTTGCCTACTTTGAGGTTACAAAGGTAGTTTTCTATGTTTTCTTTGAGAAGCTTTATGGTTCCGAGTTTTAAATTTAAGTCTATGATCTATCTCAAATTGTTTCTTCTGTGTATGGAGTGAGAGAGAGGTCTTAGTTCACCTTTTTTTCATATTGATATCCAGTCATTCCAGCACAATTCGTTGAAAAGACTTTCCTTTGCGCATTCAACTAATTTGCCAGTTTCATTAAAAATCAAATGACCATACCTGTCCATCTATTTCTGGGCTCTGTTCTGTTCCATCAGTTTGTTTTCCTGGCATTATATGAATACTACACTGTAGCTATAGTTTATCTTAAGTACAGAAATCATATGGTACAAGTCCTGCAACAATATTCCTTTTAAAAATTGGTTTGGTTTTAAATCCTCTGAATTATCATATAAATTAATTAATTAATTGAAGTATAGTTGATTTACAATATTGTGTTAGTTTCAGATATATGGCAAAGTGATTCAGATACACACACACACACATATATTCTATTTCAGATTCTTTTCCATTATAGGTTATCACAAGATATTGAATATAGTTCCCTGTGTATACAGTAGGTCCTGTTGTTTATCTATTTTATACAGTAGTGTGTTTCTGTTAATTCCAAACTCCTAATTTATCCCTCCCCACCCTTTCCCCTTTGGAAACCATTATTTTATTTTCTCTGTCTGTGAGTCTGTTTCTGTTTTGTAAATATGTTCATTTATAACTTTTTTTTTAGATTCCACATATAAGTGATATCAGATGATATTTGTCTTTCTCTGTCTGACTTACTTCACGTAGTATGATAATCTCTAGGTCCGCCCATGTTGCTGCAAATGGCATAATTTCATTCTTTTTTATGACTAATATTCCATTTTATACACACACACATGCACACACAATATTTACCACATCTTCTTTATCCATTCATCTTTTGATGGACATTTAGGTTGCTTCCATGTCTTGGCTATTGTAAACAGTGCTGCTGTGAACACTGGGGTGCATGTATCTTTCCGAATTAGAGTTTTTGTGTTTTCTGGATATATGGACAGGAGTGGGATTACTGGATCACATGGTAGCTCTATTTTTAGTTTTTTAAGGAACCTCCATACTGTTCTCCATAGTGACTGCACCAATATATATTCCCATGAAGAACTAACTACCCTTTCATATTGCAAACGGTGAATATTGTAAATCTGCAAATCCACAGCATGTATATATTAATGTTCACCCTAATCATGCCATAAACTAAGTTGTAGTCATGCATTAACTCATGGAAATTTTCTTTAGATTAAAATTATATATATATATATTCATTTTTAAAGCAAATCTTTAAGAGGTTTCATTGAAACTTCTGTGTATTTTTTCTGCTTTGTTTTGATTACTTACTACACCAGAATAATTGCATAATAAATGAACTATTCTGATGATTATAAATAAGCAAACACAAAAAGAAACAATGGCTTTTTATCCTTAGAATAAATCAGAATTAGTGAAAATGTGAAAATAATGCCACATAGGACATTGATATTTGCTTACAAAGGAGATAGAACATACACCTTGATCTTTAACAAGTAAACTGGAATTATTCTTTCTTCATGAGAATAAAATTTGAAAGAAAAAAAGTAGAGCCAAATTTAACCTAGTGGAGTGATAGACTATTCCTACAACAAATTCTCACACCCATAAAGACCATTTTATTTTTAGAAAAGAAAAGTGACAATAAAAAATTGTCCATGTTGACAATAAAATAAGTCAGACAGGATCTCAATGGGCATTAATTATATTATTGACAACTTATAAGTAATATCTAAGAGTAAGTTAAAGTTGTTAAATGCGTTGTCTTCAGTGAAGGAAAAACCAGATGGAAACGTTATAATAGAAATTTGGCAAACCAATTATTTGAACTAATGAAATTTTTTCCCCTCATGTTAATGTATCTTTTATAATAATTGTCATATAATAACCTCAATGTTTTTTTTTTTTAATCTCCATTTGCTCTTTCCATCCTGGAATGTAGGTGAAGTTTCTCATCAATCATGATTACTTTTGTTATCAATCTCACATTTTGGGTGCTTTCAAAAAAGGCTGTGGAGATATAAGAAAACCGGGTGAACAAGCCACTAGTGTGGCTCCTAAATACACGGAAAAGGCATTGACCTACATTAAATAAGGCAGAAATGCCAGATATTCCATAGAGGATGATGTAATGAAGAATTAAAAGGCTCAGATAAATGGGTATTATAGGATGTACGTAATGATTGTGCCAAGAAAATCCACCAAATGGTCCACATGAGATATTTGAGACTGTGTCATTTACCAGAGTAATAGGGATGTGCTGGTGAAAGGGTCAGCATCATCACTAAGTTGTTTTCTTCTGTAGGTCAGAACTGAAAGTAGGAAATGCCCTTATATTGAATAGGACTGAGATCACTAATAGAAGTGGAGATGATTAGACATCTAAACAAATAGAGGCAATCAGTTGGGTCATTTTGGGGAAAAGATGCCATGTGGAGTTTACAGCTTGCCTCAGTGGGTAACCACTACACAGACCCCTAGGGTTTTGGAGCGAGACCATGTCATATACTGTGTAATGTTATACACCTTTTGAAAAACAGCTTCTGGTATGTTCCTGCTTCCCCAAAGAGACAGAGCAACTGATCATGGGATACCAAGTAACTTTACAGTCATAACAGCATAAACTTGATTTTCTTAGATCCACCAAGTACTAATGTTGAGTGGGCAGGCAGAAAACCATTTTATGATGGAAGTGATAGTTCTGTGGTCAGTTATGAGTACAAAGAAGCAAGTTGCACGAGCAGACATCCAGAAGTCCATATCATTCACCACAGTTCCACCAGTGTCTCACCCTCAGCTCCTCTTGCCATATGAATGATCCTTGACCACAGTCTCAGAGAGGCAGAGAGAAGTCTGAGCATGGTTCACAAATGGGTCAGTTTGGGAGTGCAAATCAAAAACAGCTGGAGGTATCACTAAAGCTTCTCTCAGGAGTAGACTCAAACATGAGTGGTGAGGAGAAATCCTTGAATGAGCAGAACTTTTATTGATGCATCTGGTACTAGCTTCGTGTGGAAACAAAATGGTCAAAAGTTAGAATATAATGGAATGATTACCATGATCAAGATCCTGTAAGAAGAGATATTAGAAGATTGAGGACAAAAAGGTCTGGGTGAGAGGCATGTGAATGGACACCTAGGAGTGGACACAGCGTTTGAAGACTATCATATCACATGTTAATACACAACAGAGAGCACATTTTGACCACCATCTCTCCATTTTCCCCACCCCCTGGCCCTTGGCCACCACTATTCTATGATCTGTTTCTAGGAGGTTGGCTTTTTTAGATTCTGCATTTAAGTGAGATCATACAATATTTGTCTTTCACTGTCTGACTTATGTCACTTAGCATAATGCCCTCAAAGTCCATCCATGTTGTCGCAAATGGCAGATTTCCTTCATATTTATGGCTGAATGATATTCATATATATATATTTTCTACATTTTCTTTATCCATTTATCTGTTGATGGACACTTTGGTTGTTTCAATGTCTTGTGTATTGTGAATAATGCTTCAGTGAACATGGTGGTGCAGATATCTTTTTGAGATAGTGATTTCATTTCCTTTGGATACATACCCAAAAGTGGGATTGCTGGATCATATGGTAGTTCTATTTTTAATTTTTTGAGGAACTTCCATACTGTTATCCATGGTAGCTGCACCATTTAACATTTGCAACAACAGTGTACCAGTGTTCTTTTCTCTCCACATCCTTGCCAGCATTTGTCCCTTGTCTTTTTAATAATAGCCATGCTAACAGGTTTGAAACGGTATCTCAGTATTTTTGATTTGCATTTCTCTAATGATTAGTGATGTTAGGCATCTTTTCATGTACCTGTTGGCCATTTGTATGTATTCTTTGGAAGGTGTCTATTCAGGTTCTCTGCGTGTTTCTTAATCATATTACTTGTCCGTTGAATATTTTGGATATTAACCCCTTATCAGATATATAGTTTGTAAATATTTTCTCCCATTAAGTAGGTTACCTTTACATTTTGTTCTTTTTTTTTCATTTACTGTGCAGAAACTTTTTAGTTTGATATAGTCCTACTTGTTTAAACATTTTTGCTTTTGGTTTATATCCAAAAAAAGTCACCAAGACCAATGTAAAACAAGTTTTCCCCTATGTTTTCTTCAAGGAGTTTTATAGTTTTGGATCTCACCCTTAAGTATTTAATCCATTTCAAGTTAATTTTTGTAAGTGGTATAAAATAAGGGTCCAATTTCATTCTTTTTCATGTGAATATCCAGTTTTTGTAACAGCATTTATTGAAGAGACTATTCTTTCTCCATTGTGTATTACTGGCATCCTTGTCAAAGATTACTTGACTGTATACGTGCAGGTTTATTTCTGGGCTCTCAATTTTGTCCCATTCATCTGTGTGTCTATTTTTTTGCCAGTACTATTCTGTTTTGATTACTACAGCCTTGTAATATAGTTTAAAATCAAGATGTGTGATGCCTCCAGCTTTTGTTTTTTCTTTTTCAAGATTGCATTAGCTATTGGGTTCTTTTGTGGTTCCATCCAAATTTTAGATTTTTTTAAATCTATTTCTGTGAAAAATGCCGTTGAAATTTTGATAGAAATTGCTTTGACTCTATATGTGTCCTTGAGTAGTATGGATATTTTAATAATATTAATTCTTCTGATTCATGAATACAGAATATGTTTTCATTTATTTGTGTCTTCTTCCATTTCTTTTGCGAATGTCTTATAATTTTCAGTGTACAGATCTTTTCTCTCCTTGGTTAAATTTATTCCTAAGTATTCTAAAAGACTTTTAGGTAGAATGATAGGCAGAATACACAGATTCATAAATATCAGTTACCATCACTCCCAGTGACCCAGTTAAGAAATCTGTACTTCCCATCCTGAAATTCTAGGCTGTGAGGATATATAAGATATATAAGTGAAGGTTCCCAGAAAGGGAAAGAGTTCTGCCAGAGGACACAGCAGGAGTTCCATTCAAGCATAAGCTATGGTTGCTGCCTTGGTACACTGGGTTTCTACTGCTAAGGGAGCAGCAGGCAAGACTAGAGTCAGTATGCTGGAGTAATTGATCCTAATTATCATGGGGAGATAAGGCCTCTGTTACTGAATGGCTTCAGGGAGGATTCCCTTTATCACCCACTTGTGATCTATTGGTATACTACTTGGACTAATTCTGATAGTAAAAGAACAAATGCAACAAACCCGCCCTGAAGAAAGAATAATGAACCAGGACTTTGACCCATAGGGATGTGGGTCCAAGTGACACTGACAGATAACTCAATGAAATCAGCCTTAGTGTGAGATGAAGGTAAGGGGAATGTAGATGGAAAAAAGAAGCAATGATATTAGCTGTAGCCTCAGGACCAACAGTGACAGAGGCTGCAGTTCATCCCACTAATTTTCCCTTTTACCTTTCCCCCAGGAAGAGAAACCCACTGAAGTCCTAAAGAATCTGCTCCCAGAACATATTTAAAAGCATGTATCCAAGGGGCACAAGGTGTGAATTGTTGTGGTCATTACAGTGTATTGCCTTGATTCCCATTTATGAACTAAGAACTTATTCCACCAACCCCTGAGCACTAAAAAGATGGCTGTAAATTTTCATCCCTCTTCGAGAATTTCCTTTGGAGAATTGGGTGAGAGAGAAAAGTTTCACCCAATGTCCTTCCAAGAGCAACCTGCATCCATGGAGGTGGACCATCCCAGCACTGGAGCTTAGGCTGGCTGAGATTTTGTTGGGATGGCATTTCAGCTTTACTTTCCCTCTGCTCAATCCTAATCCAGTTTTCTTTCCCTCCCTTAATCTTTACATCCTGCAAAATCGCTCTCTAGTAGGTAACAACATTTTCTTAAACTTCTGAGCATTTTTTCAAATATCGTGGCACAGAATTAGAAAACTGATATCCTCATATGACTCAGTAAAATCTAAGAGACAGCATGAGGCTATTTTATCTTGTGTGTGGGGGGCGGTGCATTGAGGCAGGGTTAGGCTGTGCGTTCAGGTAGGATATGCATGAATCCAGCTCCAGGCTGTACAAAGTGCTTCTAGATCCCACTGTAATGGCCAGTACTGACTCTTGGTGTAGAAAAATGCAGGTTCTGGGATTATTAGGAGCACCTTCTATTGTAAACTTATACTTTTTGAGTATTATAAAATCCAACCTCCTACAATGCCAGGCAAATTGCTTTGTACTTAATAGGACCCTTGAAAACATGGGGTAAATGCATCCATGCATAATTATAAGTGAATAGTTAAATTGATAAATTATCTGTGTTAAAATTAGTAGCAGAAAATACTTTCTCCCTTGAAGAATTATCATTTTAATTGAGTAAGAAAATAATTAATTTTGTTTAATTCAATTTAGTAGCTTATTTCTTAAGAATTTATTATCCAGGTTTTAGAAATTCTACTTATTAGTTTCATAATCTTGGACAAATTTCCTAAAGTCCCCAAGTTTTACTATCCTCATCTAGCGAATCAGAATAACAATAGAACCTACCTTATTAATGTGAGAACTGAATGTGACAAAACATGTAAAGCAATCAGCACAGTGCTCCTCACAGAGTGAGCATTTTACAAATGCTTACTATCGTTACAATTAGTGTTAAAACAGCGGAGGGTGTTTTCAGGCCAGTTACCCTTCTGATGGTATCTCTCATCTTCGTGACCCTGTTCATAAACTCGTGCACTGTCTCTCCTCTCTCTCTCTGCCCCTGAGCTGGTAGCTCAACATCCTATCAAGTGTGAGGTGCCTCTTAGATGATCCATCTTAGCATTTTCATTAAGATTGCTCTTCTCTGAGAGCAACATATGAAGCTCTTCTCTGAGGTCAGTGGGTTCTCCTCAAAGGGCTCAGTCTGCTTTATTTTTATGTCCAATAATGTCATAATGCCATTTTCTAAACTGCACTTTTCTTTTTATAAAAGCCTTTTGTCATAAGAAGAGTGCCAGGGTAAGTGACACTCAGCTCAATGTGCTGAAAGCCTTTGTATTGTTGCAAGGGGTTTAGGTTGGATTGGGTTATTTGGATGAATAGAGATTCAGATACTTTTTTTAAGAAAGTGGCAGAAGCAGAACAGAAAAGTGTTGAAGTCAGAATTACTGAATTTGAGCTATGGATTGACTTGTAATACTTTATATGTGATCTTTCTTTTCATGTTTATATCTTTGCAGCTTTGTGAGTGGGGGTTATTTTACTATTTCCATTTAAAAAAAAGAAAGATTTAGTGAACAGTCATTATTATTATTACCAGTATTAGTACTGCTATACCTTAAAGAGCACATCATTTATTCAGGGCTGGCTGTAAGGATTAAATGTGAGTATAGGGATTGTTGGGTACATTTTACAGTTTAAGCCTGACACTTAACAACCTTTCCATCACTTATATTATTTAATCTTTACTACAGCTTCCCAAGGTAAATCTTATTGTTGGCTTTATTACATAGACAAGAAAACTGAAGTACCACGAAAGTACGGAATTTGTCTGAGCTCCCGTGACTAGTAGTTGTAAGTGATGAAACCAGAGTTCAAAGGCAGGTGCCCTGACTCTACACATCTCATCCTCAGTTGATAGACTGCCTCTTTCCACAATCATATCTGATGCTCAGCAGCAAAGCAGGGTTCCTTACAGATCTCACACCACATTTTAAAAAACGAAATTAGGAATAAAAGAAATAAAAGAAGTGTATAGAAAAGAAAGAAGAAGAAAAGAAAAACTAGAAAAGAAAAAAGATAAAAACATTAAAACTTTTAAACCTTGTTGGTGTAATAGATTTCATGCAGCCTTTCTTTTCCTGGCAATGTAAAATGGGGAGAGATTTCAAATAAAAAAGACAATAAGCTTATTTTAGAATATAGGCACCATGAGGGCAGGAATTTGTGTCTGTTTTGTTTCCTGTTTCTCCCTAGTGCTAGAAAGAGCCTGGCACACTGCATCTCTTATGTTAGTAAGTGAACGAAGTCATGCCCCTGCTGAAGCAGATCCCTAGGAGCTGGGGAATATTTCTGGTATATTTCCCACAGAAATATGGCAACTACAGGTGCGTTAAAATATAGCTATTGGGCCCAGCTGCAGGGCGGAGGTGGTGGCGAGGCCTGCAGCGGCAGGGGGCGGCAGGGCGGGGAGTGGCAGCAACCAGGTCCGTGTTCGGGAAGCTTTTCCGGGCTGGAGCGGGTAAGGCGGGCAAGGGCGGCCCGACCCCCCAGGAGACCATCCAGAGGCTTCGGGACACGGAGGAGATGTTAAGTAAGAAGCAGGAATTCCTGGAGAAGAAGATCGGACAGGAGCTGATGGCCACCAAGGAGCAAGGCATCAAAAACAAGTGCGCTGGCCTCCAGGCACTGAAACGCAAGAAGAGGTACGAAAAGCAGCTGGCACAGATCGACAGCACGCTGTCAGCCGTCAAGTTCCAGCCAGAGGCCCTGGCGATGCCAATGCCAACACCAACACCGAGGTGCTCAAGAACATGGGGCTACGCCGCCAAGGCCGTGAAGGCTGCCCACGACAACATGGACATCGATAAAGCTGATGAGCTAACGCAAGGCATTGCTGACCAGCAGGAACTTGCAGAAGAGATTTCAACAGCTATTTCAAAACCTGTAGGGTCTGGAGAAGCATTTGACGAGGATGAGCTCGTGGCAGAATTAGGAGAACTAGAACAGGAGGAACTAGACAAGAATTTGCTGGAAATCAGTGGAGCGGAAACAGTCCCTCTACCAAATGTTCCCTCTATATCGCTACCATCAAAACCCACCAAGAAGAAGGAGGAGGAAGACGACGACATGAAGGAATTGGAGACCTGGGCTGGATCCATTTAACTGGTCCAGTGCGGGCTGGGCCCAGACAGACTCTGATGGCCTGGGCAGCGGGCAGGCGCATGCGTGTGCGGGGCAGGCAAGACGTGGTGCAGGCAGGTTCCATCGCTCTCCAGTCTCTCTCCAAAGCAGTAGGGCCGCATCACTGCTCACTGTGTGCATAGCATGGTCTGCACCCAGCGAGTTGGGCAGGTGGGGGTGGGGGAGGTGCCTGCTGTTTATAATGTTGAATTTCCGTAAAATAAATTGTATTTGCAAATCCAAAAAAAAATGTAGCTATAAAAGTCTCAGACTGGTGTGTCTAGAGATGCAGAGGAAGTGGCTTGAACCAATCCTCTGCTATACTTAGAAACTGGAGATCTAATATCCTCTTCAAATTTGACAAAAATTGTTTTGTATTTGAGCCGGAATGTAGACCGTGAAGCTGAAGTCTTTCCTAATTTTTTACCTTTGTAACTCTGTCCTTTTAAGTTTTCTCTTATATTTATTTCTACTTTCTATTTTATTTTGTTCATTTCTAATCATTTTTCTATTTCAACTTCTCAGTGTCTTTTAAGAAGTTTTGTTACCAGATTTTAGCCTTACTTTTCCTCTTGAACTACTTTTTTAAAGGATGTATTGATATTTCTCTATCATCCTGAGTACATTTTCAGATATTTTTATCCAGGAAGGATAAACAGCTAGTGTACTGTTTAGTCAGTGAACGTTGGAAACTCTGTTACTCTGGCATCTGAAATTTCTTTTTAAATATTCACACTCCTTATAAGGAAAATAAGCTTCAGAGAGGTGAAGTGGCTGTCTCAGGGTTACATGACTAGTAAATGGTCCCAGCTTCCATGTCTCACACTCTGTTCTCACCCAGAGGTTTATGCGGAGTTGAAATAGGTCTACCTACCTGGTGCTATTGGAAGTGATGCTAGAAATGTCCCCTACCTGAAATATAAACCACATCACCTTCCCTTCCACCATTATTATAAAATTACTGGATAAGAGAATCCAGTTCTTAGAATTCAGTGAGAACATTAATTTTCTTTACTGTAACCAATTTAAGAAAATTGATCCAGACTACATTGGGATGTGCACCTTCTGATCTGTTGGTATCTGACTTTCATCCATTTGATACCCTTACAGATCAATGCATCCTATTTCCACAACTTGGAGTTTAAAGGGAGTGATTTGTATCCATCAGTTCAGCAGTTGACAACAGGCCTAAATCCATCATTTGGTATTACTTGGTCTTCCCACACAGACTGCCAAATGCCTTCCAAAGCCACTGAAATTGATAGTGACAATTTTCCACATTCTTCACTTGTGGTTTACACTGTAACTCTCTTCAACTTCAGTTTCTCTAGGGACTAAATCCAGTCTGTTTGTGTTAGATTTTGCAGTTATAACCTTTCATCTTTTAAAGCTGCACCTTGAAAGCACCTTTTCTTACTTACATCTGTGATTTGGCTGGACCACTTAGTAGTAAGACTTTCCCTTTAGATTCTGTTGCCTTTTATCATTTGCTTTAAATTGACCAGGAGGAGTATATTATAATTTGGTAGTACCAAATGCATCTAGTGTTTCTCTTTTGATTTTATCACCTCCCTGTTTCATTGGGTTTTGTTTTGCAGTGACTTGTACTTTCAATAAGTTGCTACACGTAAACTCAATTCTTGGCCACCTCCACTCTGTTGGACTAGTTATGTTGAAAGTATGTCTGATGGCAGGACATTAAGTAGCACCTTCATGGTTAATAGGAGTTGGTTGGGCACAAAGAGAAAAAGCAGAAATGCTTGAGTAACTAGCACTGAGGATAATTTTAGCCATGCAGTGTTGATGCAGTCAGCTGTTGTCCATGGCACTAAAGAGAGATGGAGCTGTTTATTTTCAGCAAAAGTCTCACACAATTCACGAAGCAATGACAGAGAATCCCCAAAAGATAGAAGTCACTGAGCTTAATTAAGACTGTCTACCAGAAATATAGCCTTAGTGTAAGAAGCCCTCTGTTCACTTATCCAGTAGTATATAGAATCGAATTTTTGTTTTTTTAACCTTACACATGGAATTGGCCTTGAAGTTCCATGGCTGAAATGGAAATATTTAAAAATTTGCTATCATTTTTGCATGAGGCTTTGGTTGCTTTCGAATTTATTTTGTGAGGTTGATTAATAATTGGGATTTCCAGTCTTTAAAATCTGTGGGGCTTTCCCTACTTTATTTTCCTCCTTTAAGCCCCATTTGTCTAATTTCATATTGGTTTGATGGAAATGTAATGCAATTGATAAAATTATGGCTGTTAAATTCAAACATTAACTAGAATTTTTAGTATCTATGCCATTGTAAATCAAACATCTTTTATTGAAAATGTTCTATGTTCAGTGTTTTTAGAAAACTGCTTTGAGCTCTAGATAATACCAAGGTGAATAAAATATGTGTCCTGTGAGGAAAAAATTCATATAAACATATGCAGAGGAAAGACAGGTGATAATGGAATTACTGTCAAGAGAGTGAACTTCACTCAATTAATATGAACAAGTAAGCATGTTAAGTATATTCCACATTCATCAAAGTGGAAATAGTGTTCAAACATGAGTGTACTGGTCCACAAACTATACAGTCACTTACTCCATGATCAGTTTTTTATTCTTTTTATCTGTATCCTCCTACCTGTTTCCAATCTCTGCTTATGTGAGCAGCTGTGGGCACACATTCCATGGAGAAAGATTGGGGAGAGGTTTTCAGTTTAGAGTTGCCCTTGAATCTGCAGCTATTGCTCCTTCACCCTGAATCTAGTGATAAATTTTTATGAATTTCATCAGTGTTGCTTGGGAACCTTATTGAGAGGTTGATTCTGAAGCCAGTTGCTTCACTGGCTATGGCTTTGTTAGTCTGCACTTGAAAATATCTGGCACAAATAAAACATTTGAGAGTGATAGAGTAGGAAGCTTTTTTCACATCTACGTTGCTAACCCTAAATCCCTTCTTTGTAAATTTTTCATACAATTTTTAATGTCTTATTTTAATATCAGGATTTTCTCCTTCAATACTTTTCATTCCTTTGTGAAGTGTCATGTCTTGGAATGGTTTATCCCATTATGGATCCCTCTGCAATCACACTCATTTTGGATTACTGTAAATTAAATCATCTCTGAGCAGCATCTGTGAAAGGCGAAGCAATTCAAAATTTAAAAATATCTGGACTCCAAAATTGAAACTCTGTGTGGTTAATGGAAGTAAGATGGCCACACACAGAGCATGTAGAAAATTCTTAATGAGAACTCACTAAGGACGAATTTCAAGTCATGAACCAAAATGCTGACAGCTATCTGTGCTAGGCCCTAGGTAGAGTCTTTCAATGACTCCAGCTACCCTATAGAATAAAGGTAAAATATCTTCTCATGATTTACATGACAAGATGTCTATGCTCCAGCTCTGGACATCTCTGCTGTCATCACCTTTGAGAACTAGTTCCCTGTACACCAGGCTGTTTCATATTTCTGTTCTCTCTGTGCAATCTCTTTAGCTCGTAATAGACCTATCTTTCTATATTTTCAGGATAAGTTATACACCCATCAAATCAGCTTAGGTATGACCTTCTTAGGTATGACCTTTCTCAGACATCCTACGCCTACTTCTTAAATGAATAGCACTCATCATATCGTACACAAGTTGTTTGCACATTCTGTTTCTGTTTCTTCTTTGTGTTCCTGGGAACAAACCCAGTACCTGACACAGAGTACGTTAAGATATGTGTTTGTTGCAACATCAGAAACAGAAGAAACAGATGGAAAAACAGCCACAAATAAATTCCATCTAATCAAAAAGAGTATAAGGAATTAAAAAAAACTCCAACTTTATTGTTGATAAAAATTCAATCATGCCTACTACCATGAGACTTCTCTTCCATACACATGAATTTTGGTTACTTCTCTCCTCAGAAGTGGAATTTCTTTGGTCTTCTTTGCCTACTGGGCAAAATCCAAATGTCTTATGTAGACATAGAACATCTGAATTCTAGCCCCTAATTTCCCTATCCCATTTTCTTCTACTATGCATTCTGTACTTAAAAGCTTTTCCATTTGCTAGCCATATTATTTTGAGGTAATTGTTTCTTTTGGCGCCTCAATTTTCTTACCTGAAAAATGGAAATAAATAGTATAAACTTTATAATATTGGTGAAAGAATTATATAAACTATTTAGTTTAAAACCCTTGTTCAAAATGCTAATTACTATTAATCTTGAGATATATATTATGATCCCCCAAATTTTACTCCCTTCAAATATATTTACAAGCAAGTCTTGAATATATTTGTGCTTTTATGCCTCTTTGGTTTTGCTATTATTTCTATTTTCCTATTCAAATCATAATTAGCAATCAAGATTCAGGTTTCTGGGCTTAATTCAGAATCTGTTTCATTAAGCATTCTCTGACAATTCAACATGATATAATCTTTCTATCTTTTTATTTTTATAAAAATTATCATGTCTATAATACATATGAAAATTATTGAATTCATTCATGCAGTCAACCAACAAATATTTATTGAGCACTTACTGTGTATAAGTCATTGTATTAGTGGATGTAGGTGGTAAATGAAATACTACTCTCACTGCTTCCAAGGACTTTTTTGTGTGATGATTCATCAGAGGAAATCTGGAACCAGATTGTTTATAGTTTTAACCAGGTTCCATCACATTCTAACTACATGACGTAGGGCAAATTACTTAAACCCTTTGAGTCTCACAAATAGAAATTGCTAAGAAGAGTATCTAGCACAAAGTAAGCACTAAATAAATGTTATTGTCAGTACATTATTATTATGTTTATTCCTATTACATGCTAGTAAGAGTAAATGACCTTAAACAATTATAGAATTAGTTCTTATTATAAAATATTTTTATTTAATATTTAAGAGAGAATTTAAGGAGTCTGAGAATATGTCTGAGGCCCCAATTTGAGATTCAAAGATACTAAAGAAGGGTGGAAACTTTTCACGCTGATGAAATATTTTCAAAGACCCTAGGGAAAAATGGATACTTCTAGGTAGTGAAATGAAAGCTTTCTGAGAGACTTTGACTTCCATAAATGGCTAACTAGATGATTTGGACTAGTTATTCCAGTAATGATAACTAAAAGAACTGGTCAAAGATCTGTGAGATAGTAAAATATTATCAGACCAAGAAAAAAAGGGAAGATAATTGACAATGACTTAATTCAGAGCTGCTTGTACCCAGAAACAGATGAGAGCTAAATCTAAAATAGATAAGAGCTAATTCTAAAATAGATGAGAGCTAAATCTCCATGAGAGATTAACTAAAAGACAGAAGTCCCAAAGTTCTCTGACCAAGAGGGGCAAAGCTATCAGAGAACTGTCTGTTCCCTCTCTTCGTCTGCCAATTCTAAGAAAGTTGTTATCAGGCAAGCAGAACTTTGAGGCAAATTCCTAGAACTGAAAGGAAAAGATCAAATTTCAGTCCTTTTCAAAGACTGAAACCTTGTGTTAAATGGCCCCTATTCTGGGCAGGGATCCCAACATGCTACACTATAGAGTGGAGATAGAAATAGTATCCTGATCATCTAGGTATCACAGAAAATCCTTGTGCCTTGGCCTTAGACTATTAGCTTCCCAGGAACTTGGAAGAAAGATAAAAAATTAAATAAAATTATTTCTGACACAAGATAATAAAACCCTAGGTCTCAATTTATTTCTAAAGAAGGCTTATTGAATAAAGTATCTAGAAAGAAGTTAAAGTTTTTGAGGCGCAGGAGGCAAAAAAATATAAACTAAAATCAGTAGAAATAATCACCCAAGGAAACAAACTTAGAAGGCAAAAACATGGAAATTATCCAACACAGAATGTAATAGTACGATGTTCATTGTATTCCTAGAAATAAAGCCTAAATGCAAAAAATTTCTGCAAGACATTGGAAACCACTAAATGTGATATTACAGGTTTAAAAAGGATTCAGCTAGAACTGATATAACTGAAAGATGTAACTTGTGTTAAAATCTAACAGTTGACCCTTATGGCAGATGAGGTACAATTGAAGACAGAATTAATAAGTAGGATGATAGGACAGAAGAAATTCAGAATGAATTGGAGAGTTGGAAAGACAGAAATATAGTTGAGAGAGTAATCAATATAAAGGATAAAGTAAGAATATCCAAAATTCATTCATCAGTTATAGTACCAGAAGAGTGGAGAAAGAAAAATGAAAAAAAAAAGATACGTATGATGAGATAATTCTTGACAATTTTCTAAAACTGATTAATAAGCCCAACAATTATCCAATGGGTAATTAAAAGGAAATCTACATTTGGATACATATAGCGAAAGTGCAGAAAGCCAAAGTGTGTATAACTTCCAGATTATAGAAAACATGGAATAGTACACACTAGTTGTGGTGGCTTTGCAAAATGTCAACTTGGCTAAGCTAACAACATTTTCAGAATTCCTATTCTGTAAGTTTCTGGCTAGAGTGGTCTACAGGAGAAATCTTGTGGGGGATTTGGAAGTTGGGAGTTAAGAAGCAGCCTTTCTGTAGCTATGTAGTTATGTAGCTATAGAAAGGCCACTGCTATGGAAAACCACAGAAAGACACTAGCATGTAACTCTATAACGTGTAGAAAATACATGTTTTCCCTTACCTGTTGACTTGAGTCAGTGGCCAAACATGAAACTGCTCCTTCTTTCCTTGGATCCCCCTTTTGCTTCTCTGACTCCTGAACCAGGGGAGTGTATGTTTGGAAATAGGATGAAGGCCTTTGGCTTCTGCAGGACACCCATCCTATCAAGGTTAAAGACAACAAAAACTGACCCAGGTTTCAGTCTGTACCTGTGGACTCCAGCTCATGCTTCTGGATTTCAGTTTGTTCTTGCTCTTCTCTACTTTACTTCCATATTTTCTTCCCAATTGCCTGTCCTATGGATTTTTAGCTAAAGCATCAGATGTGAAAATAACAGCCTTACAGAGACTGCTTAACCACCACCCATAATTACATAAAGTCAAATTCATGTAATAAATCTCTTTAAATCTGTCTTTATCATCACCTTTCCAAGTGGTACTCTTTCTCTAACTGAACTCTAACTGACACACTATTCATTTATGCTGAATAAGTGGAAGAAAAGAGAAAAAAATAAACCTAGTACAATCATTACGTATAGAAGCCAGGTGGTAAGGTGGTATGAGCTCAAATATACTAGTAATTATATAACACGTAAATAGCCTAAATTCTCTCTATAAAAGACAAATATGGTTGAACTGGATTCAAAAACACAAAACTCAAGCTGTGCGGTGTTCACAAGAAATACAAATGAAGTATCTGAAAAAAACAGAAAAATGATAACAAAATAAATTCAGAGAAAAGAGAAGGAAGGAAACAAATAAAATAGCACAACTTATCGCATATAATACATTTGTATAACTGAGATTTGAAAAAGGATTTTACTAAAAATGTTAAAGAAATTTCAAAAGAAACATAAGGATATTATGAAAAGTTAATGCTAATCTGTATTAATACTTAGATGAGATGGACACATTCCAAGAAAAATGCAACTTAACTTTGACACAATGAGAAATATATTATGAATCATATATTTTTAAGGAAACCTTGATTTTAAATTCTTCACACACAGATACAAACACACACACATGCACACACAGACACAGAGGCACCGATGCTTCACCAGCAAATTCTGCCGAATATTTCAGGAAAAAATAGTTCCAATTCTTATACAAATTCTTTCAGAATAAAAGGATAGAAATTTCTCAACTAATATTTTGAAAGCCAGTATGATCTTGGTTTTAAGACCTAGAAAATTTACTAAAAAGAAAAATTATAAACAAGTCTCTGTTGTGAACATAGATATTAAAATTCTAAATACAATATTAGTAACTCAAATCTGCCTATATAGATAAAAAGAATAATACTTCACAATTAAGTTAAATTCATTTCAGGGCACAAGGTTGGTTTTACATTAACATATGAAATAATGTAATTCACCACATTAGCTGAACAAAGAACAAAAATCATATGGTTATCCCATTAGATGCAGAACAGTATTTGCTATACTTTAATATCTAGTTATGCTAGAAATTCATAAAGCAGCAAAATGAGAGAGCTTCTTTAATTTAATAGAGTGTATCTTAAAGAAAACTTAGAGCAATCATCATATTTACCAGTGAAACCCGAGAAGCATTTCCTTGGTGGTCAGAAAAGAGAAGCGTGCATGCTATCATCCCTGACTTTCAATATTGCAGCAAAATAAATTAAATGTATAATTGTTGTGAAAGAAGAATTAAGAATGTAAGATAAAAACAAAAAGCCTAACTACCACTCTACGACCACTAGATTGGCAATTTTTTTTTAAATTTGAAAACATCAAATATTGGTAAAGATGTGGAGCAACAAAAACTCTCATAAATTGAGGGTGGAAATATGAAATGGTAGTAACTACTTTGGAATGCAGCTGAACACTGTCTGGAAGATGCTGAAAACATGAATACTATGTGATTTGGCAATTCCACTCCTATACGCACATAAGTCTACCCAGGAAACATGGACAAGAATGTTCATAGCAAGGCTGTTCATTAGAGCTCCAAATCAGAAGTACTCAAATTTCCATCAACATTAGAATAGGTAAGCAAACTAGTGTATATTCATTCAAAAATGTTAGACTGCAGTATATATAGGTACGTGCAAAAAATGAATAAATCCTCATAATGTTGAGTGAAAGAAGCCAGGTGTAAAAGAATATAAACTGTTTGATTCCATTTAACAAATTAACAAATTAAATTACAGTGGTTTGAAATGAACAGTTTGATAGTAAAACCATAAAGGAAGGCAACAGAGTGCATTGCAGAGTATTCAGTAGCATGATTACCATTGAGGATAGGAAGGACACTGTTATCCAGAAGGAGCACTTGGGACTTCCAGATGCTGGCCATTTGTTAAGTTGTTTATTTGTCTTTTTGGATTTTTTTGAATGTTTTGTTACCTATTATAATTTTAAAATAAGGCAGTACAGAAAGACAAAAGAAATAAAATGAATAACGATTGAGAGGGAAGAAATATGTCTCAATAATAGGGGGTGATGTATGGTTGTGTATAGAAAATATTTTTGAAACTTACAGATTCTCCAGCCCCTGGAGTGGGTAGATGTGAAGGTGATGAAGGAGGCAGGGGCCAAGAACAGCAAAATTTCGTGGAAGGTATTTAAATACGAGTGACTTGATCAGTCTAGGATTTAGCTTGAAAAATGTTATTTTTAACTTGGCTTGAGGTGTTAATGCTTTGCCCCTTAAATAGACATTAAATGCTTCTAGATTCTTTCTGGTTACAGCCCTTAGTGTAGTGCCATTTCCATGGCACAGCTTCAATAGCTATTTGTGAATTGAATTTCCTAGGAAATTGGTCCTCTGTATTTATTTGGACACAATATTTTGTTTGACATTGTAATATAGGCATAATGATAAGAGCCTCCTGAAAATTACTGGTATTATATTTGTAAGTTTTCCTGTTCTACACACGAGTGTAATTAGCATATTGTATCTACATATCAATGCAAAGTGATGACTATCGATTATTACCTTTGGCGGAATTCAGGCTAAATGTTACTTTAGCATGAAAAATAACCAAACAACCAAAGTAACAAACAACACACTTCAGATGAAATTTTGTGTGAATTATTTGGAAAATTGTTTCATTCTTCATTTAATACTGCATATGTAGATATAGATTTGATTAACTATAAAATGGTTTTGAATCAGTCCTCCAAGTACTCTCATCTAGGAAATGGCTTCACATCAGTTATTTCTGAGCTAGCATTTTAGCATTAGTCTTGTGATTTTCTAAATAAGACATGCATGAAAATGCATAGTAACTCAAGCCCTTATAGTGGTGTTTATAATGTACAAATGTAAATATTACTAGAATGTTAATGAAATATTAAAGCTGTGACTGCAAATAAAAATGCAAGAAGTATTCAACTTAAATTAGCACTGCAATATTTTTTTGCCACTCATTGAGCATTCCATGGAGCAAAACACATTTAGCATTAGAAATTGTAACCATAATATTTAATAAGAATACTTTTTGAGTTTGAAACCTCTTCTGTAAAGTTGCAGTTTTACAATCTTTTTTTTCTTCTAATTTATTTTCCTGAGAGAAGGTAAGATAATTGCTGTAGAGAAAGGCTAAGTCAGATAACTGTTTTATGAAATTACAACTTAAAGTAACTCATAAGAAGTATATATTTTTGCTGAGTGTTACTTAAAATTCTCCATTTTTATATATATATATATATATATACACAGTTACATCTACTTTAGGTGCTATATATAATGGTTTCATATTGCTGTGTTTCCTTCCTGGGCATTTAAAACAGCAGGTTACCAAAGAGAACTACACTGGAGAACAGAGTTTTGTGATTCTGAAGAAGCATTAGCTGATTGCCTAAAGAAATACACAATAGATATCTTGCAACACCATGCTGTGTATGAGTTTCCTGAGCTAAGTGTCTCCGTTCTGGGTAGTGGCTGAAGACAGGGAAAGTGAGGCTACTTAGGCTTAGGCTTCTGTTTAGAGGTATTGTGAGGGCTACAACCAACACTTTTTGATGTCATTTCCAGGTGTCTATAAGAATTTGTTAGTAAGACGCAATGTTGGCACTCTATAGGTTGGCATTCAAGGCTCTGCACAATTTGGTTTGACCTTTGTTTCCAGTTTTAATGTCCTCCCTTATTTGAAGCCCTCACTCCTATGCATTTCTACCTGTGCTTTCTGCCTAAATGTTGTACATCTGCTTATGTGCTTACACTTACAGAAATGTGAATATTCCTCCTGTTTACCTATGGGAGGTGATCCTACCCTCCTTCAAAGTTCAAATTAAATTCTAATTTTCCTATGAAATATCTTCTGATAATTTCCTTCTGGAAAGAGTGAGTCTTAAGGTCCCCTGGCATTTTTTTCCTGTATTTTAAGCAATCTCAATTTACAGTCTAGTGACCTCATAAATGTTCTCCCTAATAGAATCTAAAGTCCTTCCATGCAAAAACTGTCATCTTTCCTTTGGCCTCTGGCACAAAACCTTGCTCATGGCAAATACTCTTCCATCCTTACCTGACTTTCTTAAGAGTCAATCCTGATGTGGTGATAATTTTAGATTACACACAAAAAAGGTAGTCCTGGTCCTGGTGGATACTTAATGTATCAGTTTGCATTCATTACTAGGTAAGGCTACTGTAACAATGTCCCAGTCTCACTGATTCAGAGCAGAGGTGAACTTTTTATTAACGGTGCTTGTAGACTACAGCGGCTGTGTTGGTGTGGTCCTTGTGTCTTCATTCCAAAATCCAGGCTGAAGAAGCAGCCTCTAATCTTGACCTGTCCATCCTGTGGCAGAGAAAAGAGCAAGACTGCCAGCAAAAGAATGCAATAATTGGTAAAGCCTGTGCTTAGAATCAGCAAATGTCTCTTCTGCTCATATTTCATTGGCCAAGGCAAGTCAAATGGCCCTTACTGACAATGGAACAAGGAAGAAGGTGCCGCCCAAAGAGAGATGCTAAAAGCTCAGTGCAGTCTGCAGGGATATATAATCCTGTCACTGGGAAGGGGGGCAGTTGTGCAGTCTATCTCACTTAGGATTCACAGGGCTATTCTTCTTGTTATCTCCTTGTTTTGGGACTTGGCCAATGTTGATCATCATTTCTTCTCTAGTTTGATATTCATATTGGTTATTTTTATTAGCTGCTGACATTTGAATCCATTTTTAACCTCATATTCTTCGTGTCCTTCTGGCTGTATTTCTGCTGTAGGACCACAGATGAAGTTCTCTATGTTTGAAGAAGCTTTCACCTGTGCACTAAACTCTTTATCCGTGATTACTGCGTAAACTGCAGACAGGGTTCAAAAATAGGTATCGAATCATTTTTTAACAATCAAATTATTGTTTAACCATTGGCATTTATTTTTATTCTGTATCCAATGCTAAGGGACTAAACTTAGAGCACCTGCTTTTGGCAAGAGTTACCTCTGCAAGTGTGGAGGGTGGGAAATTGTAAGATTCTAGTTAAACAAAAGTAAGAAAAAGAATTTACCCCCACAATTGTTTGGGGAGCTTCTTTTCTAACAGAGCCCAATAGAAAATTTACTCAAAACATGTATTTTTTACTTCATAGCCCTTTTAAAAAGTTTTCTGGACCTGGTGGTAAATTCTGGCCAGAATGACTTTCCCATATGCACAGTGGTAAAAGAAAACTCTGGGAGTTAAGGTAAATTCATACTAGAATTTAAATTAGACAGTTTTTTGTTGTTGTTGCCTATGTTTTCATTAAGTCTTTGTGCAATTAAAAAATTTTTATAACTCAGATTATAGGTGCAATAGAAATAATCTGTACTCATAGGAATGAAGGCAAATGATTATTTGGTCCAAAGCTATTATTAGCTTTAGCTTTATGAGTTATAGGTTTACATTTACCTTTCTGTAGTTGTTTTTCCTTTGTAACTGGTTCTAAACAATAAAATATTATGTAGTATTGCATAAGATGGTATGTTGGTATGTAATTTTACATAACATCAACTTGTGTTCTTTCAGATATCACTTACTCATATTTTACAAATTTACATACAGTTTAAAAGCAAATAAGAACCTTATCAAGAGCTGAATATTGGAGGTACAATGTTGAGTAGAAACAGAAATGAATACCTGGAACTTACAGCACACTGAGAAAGTCAGCAATTAGAAACATGATCCTAAAACAAATACATAATAAGAAATTTTGATACATTTTCTAAAGGAAAGAAACAATCTCATGAAGGTGGACGGCAAAGGAACCTCATATAAACTCAGGGGTCAAAGAAATTTCTCCAGGGGAGAGATTATTGAGCCAAAGTCTAGAGGATAAGTTGGAGTTCAGAAAGCAATATGTGGGGTGGGCATGAGGATGGCTTGTCACACCAGGCCCTGGGAATAGCATGTGAAAAGGCCCGGTGCCTGGTGCTTGTGTGGTGATGTTTAAGAAATAAAAGAAGGCCAGGATTACTAAAAAACAGAATATTAGGGGCAGAGAGTGGTACATGAAACTGCAAAGATTGTCTTCCCAGCACAAGCAGGGACTAGAGACTGCACTGGGAATTCTGGTTCCAGGTGTGATGGGGAACCACTGAAGGATTTTAAGCAGGAGTATAATCAGGTTACATTTAAGTTATTAGCTTTTCTTTAGCTTCAGGGTAAAAAATCTCTGAGACATGGTGGCACGGACAAAGTAAATGGTGGAACATCAGTAGGTTAGGTGGGACTAGAGCATATAGAATGGGTATAGAAGGAGTGAATGAATGAATTCAAGAGATATTTAGGGAAGATTAAAAGATGACTCTTCTATCCAGAATTGGTCAATCAGATGAACAATATGGAACACTAAAAGGCAAGCAAATTTTATTTTATAGTGAGGATTTGTATTCGGTCTCGATGATACCCAAGAGCAAAAGATGGATAGGATGCTTAATATGAATATATAGTCTCAGAGGAGGAGTCTTAGTTAGAGATATAAATTTGGAAGCCATTGAACTAGACCTTTGGGAGCTCTCATATGTACAGTTCAGTTAGAGAATGATGAATTTGCAAAGAAGTCTGAATCATAGCAGCCAGAGGGATAGGAGGCAAACCTGGAGAATGAAATATATTAGAAACCAAATAAAGAGATCATTGAAAGAATAAGAGAAGAATGCTTAAGAGTATCAGATGTTGCATAGAGATCAAGTGTTACTTGAATCAAAAATTTTATTGGACTGAACAATTTGAAAATCATTAGTTAATTTGATGAGAGTGGTTTTGATATGGTGAACAGCTTAGAGTGAAGAGTGGATGGGAGATAAGGAAATGGACACTGTGAAATTAAATCACTCAAGAGAGGAAAAAACTTATCATTGTAGCTGGAGGGGAATATTCAAATCAGCAATTTTGGTCTTATTCTCTTAAATGGTAAGAGAGTCTTGAGTATATTTAAATACTTGTGGGAATAATTCATTTAATTATTATTAAGAGGGTAGAGAGAGGATACTTCACAGGAAAAGTCAGTTGTTTCCAGAATAGGAAGCATGCAACCCAGAGGGTGAAGATGTATTAGAAGCTAGCATAGGTATGTTATTCATATCTATATGTCTGAATATAATATAAAATTGGATTACATCCTCAAATTTATTTTTATTATATGGCACACAGTACAAAATTTATTTAGAGACTACATATATGAGGCTTCTGAAAAATCTGAAAAGAACAAAACTTTTTCAAAATTCTGTATTATGGGCTTTTTATATGTCAAGGTACACCATCTAAAACAGAGAATTAATACTCAACTACTCTATATCCTACTTTGTTCATCCCAAATTCTTCCCAAAATATGCAAAAAAAAAAATGGCTTTACCTGATTTCACTCTTACTGCCTAACATTTTCTACATCATAAAAGCTGATCCTGCAGTCAGAAGCTCACTAAGAAAGCTGCTTTTGGTGATGTCAGACTCACCTTAGCTTTAAGGACACACATAGGTTGAAAGTGAAGGGATGCAAAAAAAAAATAATACTGCATGCAAGTGATAACCAAAAGATCAGAAATGGCTATACTTAGATAGAAATAGACTATCAGCCAAAATTTCAGTTAAAATAAATTTCAGTTAAAATCAGTCAAAAGAGACAGAAAAAAGGTCTAGTGAAAAACAGGTCAATTCATCTAGAGGATATAACAATTGTAATTACATGTGCACCCAACGTTGGAGCTCACCATATACACACACAAAAGGTAACTTGACTTGTATGTGAGGTAATGGATGCATTAACTAACCTTATTGTAATCATTTTGTACTATATACACATATAAAATCATCACATTGAACACCTTAAGTTTTAACAATGTCATATGTCAATTGTATCGCAGTAAAGCTGGAGCAAAATGTAAATAAATGAATAAATAAATAAACAAGTAAAGCATCTTTTGCTTTATTTTTGCTAATAGAAGCAATTTAGTTAGTGTAAGAAGCAAATATTGTGTTCAACTTTCTGTAACAGGAAGGGATGACATAATTATCTTTTTAATTAAAAAATATTTTTACTATACATTTTTATTGCAACTTCAAAAAAAGGAGGCCTAAACATTTACAAAACTAATTACTACATAATATGAGTAACATCCTAAGAGAAGCAATATTTTTTAATTATAAAACTTTGTGTTTTAGAGCAGTTTCAGTGTCAGTGCAAAATTGAAGTGGAAAGTTCAGAATTCCCATACACTCCTTTTCAACAACATGCACAACTTCTCTCACTGTCTACATCCAGCACCAGAATGGTACATCTGTTACTATTGCTGAGCATACATTGACATCATTTCCACCCAAATTCCATTGTTTACATTAGGGTTTATTCTTGGTGCTGTGCATTCTATGGGTTTTGACAAATGTATTATGACATGTGTCCATCACTGTGGTATCATCTGAAATAGCTTCCTTGCCCTAAAATTCCACTGTGTTTTGTCTATTCATCCATCCCTCCCCTCAACTCCTGGCAACCAATCATCTTTTCAATGTCTCCATGGTTTTGCCTTTTCTAGAACATCATATAGTTGGAATTGTATAGTATGTAGCCTTTTCAGATTGATTCCTTTCACTTGATAATATGCATTTAATATTTCTCCTTGTGTCAAAAGAAAGGGAAAGAAAGGAAGGAAGGAAAGAAAGAAAGGAAGGAAGGAAGAAAGAAAGAAGGAAGGAAGGAAGGAAGGAAGGAAGGAAAGGAAGGAAGGAAGGAAGGGAGAGAGAGAGAGAGAGAGAAAGAAAAGAAAGAAAGAAAGAAAGAGAGAGAGAGAGAGAGAGAAAGAAAGAGAGAAAGAAAGAAAGAAAGAAAGAAAGAAAGAAAGAAAGAAAGAAAGAAAGAAAGAAAGAAAGAAAGAAAGAAAGAAAGAAAGAAAGAAAGAAAGAAAGAGAAAGAAAGAAAGAAAGAAAGACCAAACAGAGCTGGGTAGTAGTTAAAGCAGTAAAATCATATTTTACTCAAGAACAATGGCAATTGGGGAAAAGAGATGTTAGTATAGAACTGGGCTCAGTTCTGAGTTCAACGTGGACAAGTGGAGATTTACAGCAGAAGAATGAGGTAGGGGATCTTTTTTGTTCTGTGTCATCTCCCTCACTCTCTTGTATACGTACAAGCCTTTATTAAAGAATTTTCACATTCTGTGAAGTGGGGCTTTCTTAATGGAAATTTTAGATCCAATCTAGATCCTTAGCTTCGCTACTGTTTTCTTGCATAAATTTGGGTGCAGTTTTCAACTTCAAATTAATTATGGTTTTTTAGACTAATGGTAGACTATACTCCAAATATACACTCAACTTCGAATCATGCTTTATGTTAAATATACAAAGAAAACATATATAATTTATATAATTAAGTGATATGGGTTTTAATAATGCTAATAATAGTGATAATTAAAGTGAAGTTTTATGTTTTCTTTGGTAGAATACACACAATAAATTTCTACAAGATTGCTTCATTTACTAGCAATAGAAACAGTATAATAAAATTTGTAAATATGTGATTAGCTAAGAAGTGTCATTTTATGGATAATTTACCTCAGGCTACTTTTTCTGATATTTATATTTCAAACAGCATCTGCAGAGAAAAGAAAGAAGATGCTTTATTGTCATTTTAATAAACTGTAGAGGATGATGAGTGGGAGCTTCTTTGCTAAATAATGACAGCGCTAGGACTCTCGGGTGGAGAAGTAGGACATGTGAAACGAGTGGTTATAAGTGTGTACTTAGAGAATTTACAGGAAGAAAATATGTGTAGGGGATGGCTAAAGTGCGTAACTTATGTTGATTAATCATAAGTTAAGACATGTTTAATATTCTTAGGAGAAACACAGCGCATTAAGGCTGCCAAGTTGCAAACAGCCAGCTATGCCCCACTTGGCAGTGGGCTCAGTGGGATACAGAGTAAATAGTGCCGTCTGGATGGGTGCAGGGCTGTGGTCCTGCAGCATTCTGTGTGTGATGTGTTGAGTTTAGAGCATTGTTAATAACACAAATATAATGCTTATAGATTTAAGAATTTCCCCTAAGGAAGGCCAAGGGGAAATCTCTGGAATCATATTTTCCAGGCATTAGGAAGTTCCATCTTACTTTCCTGGCTGAAAGCTGAAGAGTTGAATTAATGACTAACTACCTCCCTGAATTTAGGGTTAAGGTTCTGTTATCTAAGGAATCTGATGAGATCTCACTGTATGCTGTAAGAAATTCCCTGAGATATTCAAGGACGAAAGCAATATTTCAGTGTATCTGAAAAAAAATTTAGAAAGTTTTTCCATGCATCTTTTTTCTTCACCACCATATTGACAGGTTTATCTGCACCAAACAAATTCTTTGTGCAAGTGCAGTGGTAGATATCTCCTAGAGCAGACTGAGGATTTCAAAGTTCAATTATGTCTGGCATTCAGTTGATTTGACAACAAATAGAGCAAGCAGCTTACATGACTGAAATTATGTATGCCCCTTCTATACAATGAAAGGGCTGAATAAGTTTTCTATTTAATAAATTTTTACTTTTTAATATGTCAGTTTTAAATATACCAAAGGATGTTGTTTATATACCGTAATATTATCTTCTCTTACTATAGAACTAAAGAAGAATGGCCTACTTAGACTTTTTAAACTCCTAATTAAAAAAAGTTAAAGACTATTTAATTCATCATGATGTAGGTTTATGTTTTAACCATTTAAAAAGATTGAGGTGTAATGAGCTTTATAATAATGAGACAGGTATCAGTGTTGAGAGTTGAAGGTGACCTTAGTCATTATCTAGATCTGTGCAGTCCAGTATGGTGGCCACTACCACCCATGTCCATCAGGCACTTGAAATGTGACTAATCCAAACTGAAATATGCTGTAAGTGTGAAACACACATTAAATATTAGTGTGAAGGAATATGTAAACTATCTCAATAATAATTTCATGTTGATCATATGTTGACATGGTAATATTTTAGATACACTGTGTTAAAAATTATATTAAAATTAAGTTTGTTCCTTTTTCTTTTTTCAGTGTGAAGTCTAGACAATTTAAACTTACATGCATGGCTCACATGACATTTTTATTAAAGATCATTGCTCTAGATCAGCTTTCTCATTCGAGGTTTAGAAAACCAACTGCTAATTGACTAGATCCCCTAATTTCCAGTTCAGTGATATTCTCACTGTCCTGCCTTTGTGTAGGATTCAATAGGTTTAATATACATTATTTCACTTGGTTTTTATAGCAACCTATTGAGAAAAATGGATTAAGAATTATAATCTCCAATTTACAGAGTAGGCACAGAAGCTTAAGTGATTTGGTGAATGTCACATGTCTAATAAATGGGAAACACGGCTCTGGACCTAATCGTTCATGACACCTAGATCATGCAGCATATTACCACTAGTTATTATGAGTGCAGTGGTTACTCTAGGGGGAACAACCAGTTATGTTTTTTTAATTGCAATCTGACATAGGTGAGAAATTAGTAAAAGAGCATACAGCAATACTTTAAAGTCCCTGTAGTTTTAAAGTCACTATCAGTCATTTCGGTTACATTATAAAATCTACGGGTGGGCGGCTGAGGTGGGATGAATTGAGAGATTGGGATTGCCATATGTACATTACTAATAAGAAAGAAAATATCAAGTTGTACACTTTGAATATATGCAGTTTGTTGTATGTCAATTATATCTCAATAAAAGTTCTTTAAAAAAAACCCCCAAAACAGGCAATAAAATAAAATAAAATAAAATCTAGAAGTGAAAAATTACACTCTATCGACATTTGAAGAAATTAATTGATAAAACTTCCAAAATATGTTTGAGCATACCATTGTAAAATGTGAATTATTTGATTAAAAATCTGAATGTCTTGCCTCTCTTTAAAAGAGAGTATCTGCTAATAATTCTATGAGTAATTGCCTGCAACAGAGTGACAGCTGTCCTCAATGCATATTCTAGTTTGACAGCCTCCCCATTACCCCCTGTTGTGTTAAAATTGTTCTGCTTCATTATCTGCCTGATCCTATAGGTGTTTGGGTGTGTGGTCTCCAGGCTTAGTGCTCTCAAAGGTACCTTCTAACTTTCAATTAACTCCCAGTGCTTATCCATCTATGACCCCACAATTATCTAATTGGTTTGTAAGGCTCATAATTGAAAGCTATTCAACAACTAGTTAGATGATGCTTTCACTTTTTTTCACATAATGCATATAAACTAATGTGCTTTCTCCAATTTCAGATTTATTACCTTTATGTGTTGCTGAATGTGTTATACTTACATTATTATGCCTATTAATGCTATGTATACTCTCCCTCTGATGCTGTGTTTTTAATATATTTCATTCTATTGAACAATACATAGCTCCCTACAGACCATTTTTTAAAGTGATGTATATTAGCTTGGCTTCCAAGGTTCCACATGAATAGTCCTCCACCCACTATTCCTTGTTTTCTCATTATACTCTGACACAAAGATTTGACTCTAACCAGATAAGTCTATACCAATTGAGCAGTGGTACAGTGCTGTGGTTTCTGAATATCAGTAGTGCCCATCTCAATATGTGTGAAAGTCTTATTCAAATACAGACAAATTTCTCTGTTGTTATCCCAGATATACTAAACTGAAACCATCGAGGATGGGATTATGTCTACTGCATAGCATAGTGCTTACCAGTTACCCTGAAACCAAAACATCAATATATTTGAATTTTGGCTTCTATATTTGTTAGCTGTGTGACTTGGTTAAATCACTTAGTTCTTGATGCCCCAGTTTCCTAATCTGTAATCTATAGTAATAGTGCCTACCTTAAAGAGTTAAGTAGATTAAGTGAGATGACATTTGGATAGTGTTTATAACAGTCTCAGGCATAGTAACCACTACCTAAGCATGTGTTAAGTGTGTTAACTAGGTATCAGAAGTTTCTCCATATGGTTTTGGCACAAATAAGGTTTAGGAACCAATGGGATGGAACAAAGAAGGCACTGGAGTGCCTGGCCCATTTCTCGTTGAAGATCTGTCCTCTTTCTACTTCTAGTTATTCACGATGGAAGTAGTGCCATCCTAGGGGATGCTTTGGGAAATATTTGGAGACACTTTGAGTTGTCACATGATTGGACAGAGTAGTGAGCAGGAAAATATTAGACATCCTTCAGTGTGAGGACAGTCTTGCACAATAAAGAATTGTTCCCAATCCTCACCATATTTGGTAATTCATGTAAAGTCTGTCTCTAATTGAGACCAGAATTTAACTCTTTTACATAGAGGAAATCAAATGTTTTTGTACAGTTCTAATATACACCAAATTTTTGCATGAGTATAACCCACAACATAAATCAAGGGAAGATTTGTTTTCCTTTGGAATTTGACCAAGAGTTGGTCACCACTTTGGAAAACCACACTTCAAACAGCATGTCTCTCCTGATTTTCAAGTCTAACACATTTGTAGTTGTCACATATAGGACCAGCATCTGACTCTATCTCATTTTGTCTGCTAGTGTGCATGTACTTGATTTTATATTTTGAAATGTATGTTTGATTATAAATTATTTTTTCTATATTCTCCCTTATGTTGCAGATAAGGCATTGTATAAATTTCCTTGAAATTATGTGTATTGGTAGGTTTTATCATCTATTAATTTTATTTCAGGACAGTGAGGGCTGTCATACAATATTTCTTATAAAAGGAGGCATGGTGTCTGAAAAGCTCGAGACTCAAAGCTCAGAAACAAGGAATTTTTTAATCAGTCTTCTAAGTACTAAATAAGATTGCATTCTTTCAGAATGCACAGAGGGGTTATGCTAAATTAATACATGCTTATTTCAGGCTATTTTGGGATGTTTTAGACACTTTTAATGGGAATGTATGTTCTGTCTCACCCAGTAGATTTTACATTCTTCGAGGAAAGAAAATGTTGCCTTGATTCCTTTTGTATCTTTTCACAGCAGGCATTCAATAAGTGGTGTTGACAGCCTGACTTGAGTTTAAAGAGAAGCAGGAAAATTCTGAGAGTAGAGTCAGAAGTTTAAATTAAATTGAAAAAAGTGCCTGAGAAATGGTTCACCAGAAGAAAACCAGCAAAGGTAAAGGAAACAGAAACAGGGACTGCTTTTAGGGCAGTGTTAGGGGATGTGATGTTGACGCAACCAGAAAATTCAGCTGTTAAAGATACATGCAGGTGTGCTCTATCTTAGGAAAACCCAGTACAAACATTGAACATCAAAAACAAACAAACAAACAAACAAAAATCAGTTAAATTAGAGGGTGTGTGTGTGTGTGGTGGGGGGCGGGAGAGGGAGAGCATCAAACACACAGGAATTATGACTGGACATCTGCTATGTGTTGACAAGTTTGTATCAGCAAGTGTAGACACTTTTTACTAGCTTTACGTAAATCCACTGAAAATGGACTTAAGTACATTCAAAGTAGGGTCCAGTTTACAAATCATTTATTTTATTCAGGCTTTTTCAAAGCACATGATTCCAAAAATTAAATGGGCCACAATGTTGAATAAAGCTAGGTAATGATTTTATTGGTGGGCTTGATAATCAGAAAATATCAGTTTTACTTTCGTAAACTGACACCATTGTAAACCTGATGATTTCATCTCAAACAGGTATTTAGGCAAACACACAAACAAAAGGAGCAAAATAAACACACTGTAGATTATTTCAGTTGAAATCAGATGAGGAGCTATATGGCATAAGATGTGGACTATGAGATGAAATGTTTACTTTGGTGATTGACAATGAATGCAAGTGGAAAGCAACCTGACTACATCAATGAAGATGATAAAGACTTGCATATGAGTGCAGTAAGACGTGGTACTGAGGACCCTGCTTGTTTCCTAACATCATCATTAAGTTAGAAACTCTTCAAAGGACCTGTACATCACACAGACACACACATGGATATGTAAAATACATACCTATATTTAAAATACACTCACATAGCAATTATTATTTTAAAGATGAAGCAGGAAGAAAATGTAGGAAACAGTTAACTTTCAGTTCAATATGGCTTTCTAAATACATGATTTACTTTTCCTACCAGCCCAAATCTCACTGAAACAAAGAAAAGAAAATGGGATACAAAGGCATTTAGAATGTTGGGCAAGAACTATCAAAAAACCAGAAGAGCGATGCTTTTTTTTTTTTTTTAAGAAATAGAACGTGATATTAGGCTGATGATGAAATGCAGGATTGATGAAAAGTGCTACCGGGGAAAGAGAGGTGCTCCCCCAACTACTTTTTTTCCCTAGAGGTAATAAGTTTTAGAGAAGTAGATCATACAAGGTTTGTCTGATAGTTAATTAAAGGGCTATGACATAGTCATGCCAGTTATATTAATCAGGTTCTTAACTGTAAGCAAAAAATGCCTACTCTGGGTGAAGCAGATAAGGGCTTGGGTGGCTCACAGAACTCCAGGAAGGCTGGAGAATTAGACTGAAGGCTGGGCTGCCAGGAGCAAAAACCAAATCCAAGCCACAGAAGTGGTCTTATTATGGAATTTCTGTCCTTTCATTCAGGTGGCATCACAATGATTTGCCATCGAGCCACTTTTGTTCGCCGACACTCAGGCATGGGCACAGGTTTTTGCTTTCAGTGCATTGAATCTGGCACAGATGCATTTTGATTGGCAGAGCCTGGCTCAGATAACTAGAAAAGCAGATCACTAGAGTCTTAGATTTTATAGAGGGATGTATTCTTTGCCTCAGCAATACTCAATGGATGGAAACTTCTAACATAGAAAGGGGTTCAGTTTCTGGGTGAAGCAAAACAAATGACAAATGTCCATTCATTAATCTTTCCCATCCTTTCCTGATTTTGGCCTCAGGGTGGGGTGGGGCCATGAATAAGGCATTCTAATTTAGACATTCTCACAAGAGATTGCAAGAATTATGGAGTTGGTATGGATAAAGTTTCCAGATAACATGTTTACCATGAAGAACAACAGCCTCCCCTTCCTAGGCAGACAAAATATTCTCATGTACTTACAAAATGCTAAACAAACCAGAAATTCTGCCTTGTGCCCCACTGAATAGCCTCTGGAGATACGACTCCTAAATCAGAACATGTTTTTACTGCCTGGGTTTTTTAGTGTTTCTTAGATGCTATTCTAAACGTTGGAACATTCAATAAGAGCTACCAGGCATGTAAGGAAACCTAAGAGAAATAAATTTGACAAAATTAGGAAATAATCATATACAAAAAATTCAACATAGGAAAAGAAGAAAATTTAGAAACACTTATTAATATTCTCTGTAAGAGAATAAAATAACAGACTTCAGTGAAAAAGAAAATTTGAAGTCTTGGGAATTAAAAAAAATGATAATGAAATTAAAAAGTAAACAGAGGAGTTAGGAGAAAGGATACAGCTGAAACTAAATTACATAATGAATTGGAAGATTGATCCAAGCAATTCTTTACCTTTATTAATAACTGATAAATACAATTGTATACACTGAAAGTGCACAATATAATGGTTTGCTATACATATGCAGTTGTATATGTATGATTGCAGAATGACTATCAAAATCCAGATAATTAACACATCCATCACCTCACATAGCTAACTTTTTTTGTTGTTGTTGTATATGTATGAGTACTTAAGATTTATCCTCAGCAGGTTTCAAGTATACAATACTGTATTATTAACTATAGTTACCATGCTGTACATTAGGTCCTCAGAACTTATTCTACTTACAATTGAAAATTTGTGCTCTTTGACATACATTTCCCAATTTCTGTCCCCCGCCTCTTGTGATTCTTACAGAATGTGGTAAAAAGTATGAAAATATATTAAATGTGAGAAAAAACTAGAAATAGGATTTATCCAGGAAGTCTGTATCAGTTAGGATTGACCTTAATTGCAAATAAGAGAACAAAAATAATTATGACTTTAAAAAATGTAAGCTTTTTATTGGTCATGTAAAAGTCCACAGGGAGGCCACCCAGAGATTTGCTCTTTAGGGCCCAGGCTCTCATCCAGTCCAGAATGTTGGCCATGATACCCACGTTCCAGGCAGTAGGATGGAGGAAGAGACAAAGAAAAGAAGTTCTAGAGAATGATTGGCATCTATTTTTCAAGAAGATGCCAAAAATTTGCCATAGAATGCTTCCACTCCCAAGCCAGTGGCCAGAACCCCAGAACTTAGTTGCATGTCATGTTTAGCTGCAAGCAAGGTTGAGAAATATAGTTTTCAGCCAGCTGGGAAAAAGAGGAGAAATTAAAATGCTGTTTGCCTTATGTGAGGAATAGTTGCAGATACTTATTAATTCTCAAATTTCATAGGAAAATATGTAGAAATATATGTTTTTTGAGCTTAAGAATATTCACTAATAGTGCCAGAAATTTGATCCTATAAAAATCAAAGAAAATAAGAATGAAAAAACTAACCAATCCAGCTAACATAAGACATAGAAAAAAAAAGAAAAAAGAAAAATAGAAATAAGCAAACACAACAAAGAAAATATACTGTATAGCTTTGCATTTGGCTTGATTTGATGCATTTTTCTTTTAAGAAAATATTAAATTCAGTTTGCTAATATTTCATTTTAAATATTTAATTCCTGTTTACCATAGATTAGTAAAACAGTACATATTGAATATAATGCAGAAACATATTTAGTTACATGGAAATTTAGTGGCATATATAAAAGTGGCATTTCAAATCATGTAAGAAAAATATATTATACTTTCTAAAGAAAAGGTCAGGTCTTGCCCTCATTTCTATATACAAAAAAAATTCAGATATAACAATGAAAAAACTATAAACTATCAGGAGAATAATGGAAATTTAAAAACTTACTAGTATGCAACATTTTTCTAAACCCAGAAGGCGTGAAGTTAAATATAGACAAAATTTACTACATAAAAATTGGAAAATTCTCCATTATGAAAAGCTCCATTTAATAGCCAGGACATGGAAGCAACCTAAATGCCCATCAACAAAAGAATGGATAAAGAAGATGTGGCATATATATAGAATGGAATATTACTCAGCTATAAAAAGGGATGAGATGGAGCTATATGTAATGAGGTGGATAGAACTACAGTCCTTCATACAGAGTGAAGTAAGTCAGAAAGAGAAAGACAAATATAGTATGCTAACTCACATATACGGAATCTAAAAATGGTACTGATGAACTCAGTGACAAGAACAAGGACGCAGATACAGAGAATGGACTGGAGAACTCGAGGTTTGGGAGGGGGCGGGGGGTGAAGGGGAAGCTGAGACGAAGCGAGAGAGTAGCACAGACATATATATACTACCAACTGTAAAATAGAGAGTCAGTGGGAAGTTGTATAACAAAGGGAGTCCAACTCGAGGATGGAAGATGTCTTAGAGGACTGGGATGGGGAGGGTGGGGGGGGGACTCGAGGGAGGGTGGGGGGGGAGTTGAGGGAGGGAGGGAATACGGGGATATGTGTATAAAAACAGATGATTGAACTTGGTGTACCCCCCCCCAAAAAAAAGCATAAAAGTGAAGTGAGAAACCAGGAAAATTATATATAAGACCTATGATAGAGAGAAGTTTATGTATTTTTCTTTTTATTATTATTTTTTGGGGGGTACACCAAGTTCAATCATCACATCACCAAACCCAGACTTAGTTATGGTTTTGGCCTCTCCCAGAAATGGAATCTTAAGCCAGTCAATTAGTAATTACCTGATCAGCACTAGTTAGTTAATCTGCCTGATAGACCCCTGTGATCCCACAGAGGAAAGTAACCTTGCAATAACAGCCCAATTTTTGCCTAGCACAACTTCCTTGTTCCTGCTGCCTTCTGCCTATAAAAGTCTTTCATTTGCAACTCCTCGGGGCTCCTTTCTATCACCTAGACTGAATGCTGCCTGATCTGAATTGATTTTTGCTGAAATAAATTGTTAAAATTTTTAAAAATTTTATCTTCTCAGTTTATCTTCTAACAGTTCTGTTGTCAGAAGACGGAACTAAAGGAGACCCTGATGGTCTCCCGGAGCAATAAGCAACCAGGTGAAGGTACCTGTTTAGCCTCTTGAGCTCACTGCCTTCTCTCTGCCTCTGAAAGTGGTCTCTCTGGGATCCTACCTCTGCAGCTTTTGTGTTACGAGCTTTCAGACTTTATCTGAGCTGTTTCCGCGCCCCCCCCCCCCCCCGACTGGGTTTGGATACCAGCCAGTGTTGGATTCTGTTGGACTTAAAAACCAGACTGGGTTCAAGGTTGGACAGGGTCAGACTTGGAAACTGTACTGGGTCCGGGTAGACTGGGTCTGACTTAGAAACTGGATTGGGTTCAGGTGGACCGGGTCTGACTTATACTGGACTGGGTCCATTTAGTGGCACATATAAAAGTGACACAGGTGAATAAAATTTTGTTTGAAGGCTTAACAGGCTTGTTCACTTTACCAAAGATAACCTTGAAATACAGTGGCCATAGTGGAGAACTTTTAATCTAGATAAGCTTTCTCATTTATGAGATGCCCTAGAGAAAAATAGGGCTCAGCCAAGCACTCACTATCCACTACAATTTCTGTTGACCAGGATGAAATCCACTAGGACACCCCACTTACTCTAGAACCTGAACACAGGATCCTGGAAAAATTGACAGAAGCTGGCAAGGGGTGGGATTCTTCCCCAAGTCAGCTCTCCCAGATCTCTATCTGTGGTGCTTGGTCAAGAGAGGAAAGTAAAATTTCACATTGTACTTTCCTTTCCAAATTCAAATTGGCAGGAAAGAACAAACAAACAAAACCAAAAAACAATACCTGTAAGAATTAGATCATTGAATTGTGACTCAGGAATTTGCTTTCAGTTACCCATTGGTTGTGGATTCTTTCTCTCCCAAGGACAGCTATTGGCTTCTAGTTTGTCCTAAGAAGTTGGCTTGGCAACCATCATATTGGGGGTCCACAAAATATGGGCAAACAAAAATGTAGGTTGCACTCCATTTGTAGCTAGGATCCTACGGTTGTTGCCAATTCTCAGGGGAATTGTCTAAGGCTTTCTTTCTTTTGGTTATTTTTGGGAGTGGCTCTGAATCTTGGGAGGCTGTCCTAGTATCCTTTGTACCCACTTTGGGGACACCACTAGTGTCCATTGGGTTGTTCAAAACCAGTAGGAATATTTACTGTTTGTTCTAACTGAAACTTGACAAGATATTTGAAAGGAATTTTTTTTTTTTTTTTTTGAGTAGCTCTATGGCGGTGAGTTGGCCAAACTGGAGGCTGAACCTGATAGGAACTTTTTTTTTAGGCCTTCTGAGCTAAGCTAAAATGAAACTATGTACCCAGAGAGAAAGAAAAACATTCTGAACCCTTTGTGAAAGTATTTACTAAAACATTTCAAAGACACACAGCTCTAAATCTAGAACATAGGAATCTTTTGATTTCCATGTGAGTTGAAGATCTCCAGAATATAAAGAAGCGAATGGAGGATAATAGAGTTGGATGGGTGATGCAGCCTCTTGATATTATTCGGGTTGCAACCTGATTTTTTTTTAAAGAATTAAAAACAGGTGTACTTGTCTTACAAATTGAGTCTTCACAAGAACAGAAATGCAGCTCTAGAAACAATTCAAATCCCACCTGTATCTTTTACCAATTTCCAAACCTCTTCTAATTATCTCAGAGTAAGATATTTAAAAAATATTTTATTCTCACACTGAAAGTTAATATTCTGTTTAGAAGAAAGAAAATCAAGCATGTTATATTAAAAACAGTTTAAAAAAAATAATTCAAGATGGTGAACAAGGAAGAGGAAAAGTTGTGTTAAGAAAAAGAATAAAGGAGAGAGAATTTGGAGACACGTTAGGAAAGGGTTGAATTCATCATCAAAAGGCAGGGAAGTAGGAAAAAAATCCAAGAAAGGAAATTTTTATTCTGGGTGCTAACCTTTCTATTTTAAATTAGTCAATTTATTCAAAACCTCTTCAATGTTATTTTATTTTTCTGGCAATCTTATTCCCAGTCTCAGAAGTCTTTATAACAATGATTAAGTTGTCATATACATATACATATACATATCCCCTGTTTTGAGTACCAGTTTGTTCCCAGGCAGTTGATATTTTAGGGAACAATTTGAGCATAACGTGAATTTTGCATTTGCTTATGCATGATTTTATCTTCGAGAAATACTAAATGAATGCAGAAAACTGTTCCCAGCTGAACTGATTCAGGTAAAAAAACACAAAGTGCACACACACACACACACACCCCCCTCAGACGTCCTCCAGCTGCCTCAATTCACACATATTATGAACCACACCCACCTGGATCCAGTACTATAAGTCTCCTTACAATTTCTGTTAATCCTCCTTCTACCTCTTCATAATAACACACAAGCTGCAGCCTCTCTGTTGCCCCTGTACACAAGACAACTTCAGATCCTTTTCAAGGTAAAATACCCTGTTTATTTGTATATTTTTAAATTAACATGTGTTAAACTGTTCTACCAAATTCATTACATTCTTATCTTTTTTTTTTCAGTGTTTCACTGATGAAGCTTTTGAGTACTGTGCTTCTAGCCTCATTTTCTTTCTTTCTTTTTTTTTTTTTTTTGCATGCACACTATGGTTTTTATTGCAGAATTTCACCAAATGAAGTGATTTTCAGAAACACATATCTCATTATCACAGAATGGACTGTATGGGATATTTTATTAGCTGAGACTCTGCTATCTCCTTTTCCTGATCTATAGTTATTTCACCATGCTTACAGATAAAGTCTTGATCGAGATGCTTGCCATAAATGAATTTAAGACTTTTGCATTTCATTACTATGAGTTTAGCTACCAAGTCATTTTGCTGGATGTGCTCTTATTTTATCTAAATTCTAGATTCTTCGTGTTTTTTCCATTGTTTCAACTGAGAATTCATTTGGCACCCAATAGACTCAGCTATTTGGATACAAGTTACACTTTGAGATTATACACTATCAGTGTTTGCAGAACTTTATGCTTAGAGAGGTATGGTCTTGCCTCATGTTTTCTAATAAAAATGACTGGAAAACTGCCTCTCCAATGTTCATGTGAATAGAGCCCAACATTACTCAGAACAAACAAATGCCAGTTGTGAGATTTCAAAATTTCACTAGCTCGATAGCCTCTCGATTAGAATTTAGTCAGAGTGTTGATCATTGCCCAATTGATGTGCCAGTCGGATGTATTCAAAGCTGTTAAATAACTTTAGCTACATTTTTGCCCCTTAAATTAAGCTGGTGATAGCCTTAATAGATAATTTTAAAATTTGTATTTTTATCTTGATATTTTCAATAATTATTTAAAAAATACTGTTGGTATCTGTTAGATGACATGAGTTCAGATATTTTGAAGATAATAATAATTTGTTATTTCCTAAGCACTGTCTTAACGATTGTTTAAAAAATGGGTACCAAAATCTCTTCCTTTTACATATGAGAAACCCCAAGTTACCTTAAAGTAATTTGTCTAAATTTACATAACTAGTGATGGATATCAGGATTTGAACCCAGGCACTCTGACCCCTGAATCTGTGTGCTTAATCATTACTGTAAGCCTTTAACTTGGAAGAATTGAACATGTCATTTTCCTCACTGAAAGAGGCAGCTTGCTTTGTGGTATTATCATATCAAATTGGTCACTTGGTTTAGCTCCTAGACCTCTAGCCAACAAATTTCAGATAAGAGTAGGATGATAACTATTAATCTGTTTTCTCCCAAACTCTAGGGATTCATCTACCATAACCCTCTTATTTCACTTACTAGGGGCTGGACCAGACATAAGTCACTCTGTACTCAAGAACTTCTTCTTGGTTGCATCTGTACTCACCTTGATCTACCTATATTTTATGTCAGTGAAGATGCTGAATAATAGCCTAGATCTTTTAACCATAGAAAGCCACTCCTTAACGTTCTCTTCTCTAGATTTTACAACCTAAATTTCTCTAATTACCCCACAAATATTTGGCTTTCTCTTTTTAAAATTCTTGTTTCTATTGTTCATTTCTGTACTACCTCATGTTCTACTTTAAGTGATGTTTTATTTAAAACATAAAGATCTAGAATCTTCTTTTCTCTTTTTGAAATTGTATCGTATTGAAGATTAACTTATGGGGGCCATAACTAGAATTTGTCAATTATTTCTCACCTAGAGAGTTTTACTAAAATGAATTAGATATTCAATTACAGGCCCAATTACCATAGTGAAGCATACATTGGAGTTTGTAGGAATAAAAAGGTTAAAAAGTTTGGTTGTAGAACAACATACTTGTTGCATGGGCCATTAACTGTTTGTGAGGAGTTGAATGAGTTTCTTCCTTCATGTGATCTCAGCTGCTTCTCTATGAAAATAAGGTTTGGACTAATTGTTCTGTACTATTACTCAGCTTGAACATTGATATAGAAGTGAATTCTCATGTCATCTTATTCAGTTGTAATGTGGTATAATTTTGTTAATAGAGAATACATTTTCTTATTAGTTCAATGAGAAATCATTATTGTTTTCCTGTCCATGTCTAAGAAACTTTGTGCCATTAAGAACTTTTTAATTTGGTTTTATCCCCAAGGACTTATTTTACTTAAGATTCATTTGGCCTTTGGCTTATTTCTAATTCATTAAGAGCAGTCCTTTTTTCTCTTATTATTTTAAAAAGCTTTCCCTATGTGGAGTTAAGTGGATTTTTGTTTCTGTTTTTTTCATTCAAACACTGATTAGAATTAAAGCATGTCAATTCTTCAGCTGATTTCCAAGGACTGGAAAAAAAAAAGGGTTGGCTCTTTCAGGATGATCTATGATTTGGCAGATACAAAACATGTACTATATTAGGTTTTCTCTCTGTTTTCACCAGCACTCCAAAGTTGAACAATGAGAGGCCAGAAACAAGATTTTCCACAATCCTTTGAACAACTTCAATAAATTTCGTTTAATTATATGTTGCCATAGTCTCAACATTCATAAAATGAAGCTTTTATGTTTTAACTTGTACAGTTTAATTTATAACTAAACAATTAAGGGCATTGTGAGGTATAGTCTAATAAAATTTTTTGATATTTAGAAAGATGAAAATGAACATTAAATAAATGCATTATATTGTATTTTATGATCATCTTAATAAGGGAAAATATTGCATCCATTAAATAGAACAGGATGTCATACATAATGAAGAGTATAGCAGCAATAAACTATTAGAAAACACAGAGAAATTACAGAATGTGCAAATGAATAGGAAACTAGTATAAAAAGGTATCAACAGATATGGTTTTTCAGAATGAAAAGCCCACTGAGTGTCCAGCACAATGAATGGGAGAATACCCACACCAAAGGTATAGTTGTGAAATTTCAGAATAGTAGGGACAAAGGAAATATCTTTAAAAAAAACTTCTAAAGGTGGAAAAAGCAGGTCACAGACAAAAGATGAGCAATTATCATTGGACCAGTAAATTCCACAATATGAAGTGTGACTTAATTCCATGTCCCACTACATGGAAATAAGGTGGAGAGGCATTATTGAAATATGTGCTTTCTCTCCTATTTTGGCTCAGTATCCAAGGCAAGCCTGAGTCAGCAAGTGGATGTTATCAAAGAGTGTGAAAAACTTGGTGAGATGAGCCAAAGAGATTGTAACACCTACTAAGCACCAGGCTGACCTGGGAACACAGACATGCAACACTGACACTAAGACTGAAGGAAATCTTTCCAGTGAAGTTCTAGCTTATATCGAAAGGGCAAAGAGGAAGGTGGCATGTAGGCCAAATCTCAATGAAGCAAAGCCTTGGCACTCATTCTCAGCATATTTTTAAACTCGTGTGTGTGTGTGTGTGTGTGTGTGTGTGTGAGTGAAGAGAGTGGGGAACAGAGCAGGCAGTGATTTTTTATAGATGAAGGAAAACTGTTGAGGGAATGAAGTAGGGTAGTCCTCTGGTTGGGCTTCGAGAAGAAAGATGTAAATCTCCAGAATGACTTAGAAAGAAGGACTCATTCCTGGGCTGTGAGACATCCAGGGCTAAAACTGGGACAGTCCTTGGCAAAGTGGGATGATTTGGTCACCTGAAGTGCAGTTCCAGGGAATGATACACTCTCCTCTGCTTCCCTCTGGTGCCCTCCTCAGGCCTATGCTTCATTGCCTTTTGAAATTCCCAAGGACACAGTTCACTTTCATAAACACGAAATGTGACACAAATTTCAACAAGGGTCCCATGACATTGGCTGCTGTCAGAAAAAAAACCTAATTGGTCTATCTGCTAAAGAACATGCTCAGCATGCAGCCCTAGACTGAAATCTCAAAGACTGATTTTGAAAGATCTGCTGAGCTGGAGTGGTTGGCAATGTATATTTTAAGAAGAGAACACTAACCTGGAAATCGAAGCGTGATTTAAAATTGGATTTTAGTGTTCCCCTTTTTTTCTCATGTAGAGAAAGTATAAGCTTTTTCCGAGTGTGACTGCCACCTTTCCATTGTCAATACTGTGAGGCCTGATGCCATAATTTTCCATCATCTAATTCACCCCAGTGGTTCTGCATTTTGAAATACAGGGTAGTTATTCTCTACACTGGCTCTTCATTTTGTGTTCCATATGGGATTAACTGGAAATAATATTTTAAAATTTTAGGTATCTGGAAAAGTAACAAAGAAAATGAAATATGACTTCGAAAAGCAGGTTAATGCCTTTGAGGGAAAATAAATGATGGGAAAATTCAAATACTCCATGGGAAGGTAAAGCTTGTAGAGAAATAATGCTACAGGGTATACATAAATGAAAAATAGTAAATTAGGTATTGAAATAAAACATTTTTTACAAAGGACAACTGCAAGTTAGAAAATATTTCATATTTCCCATAATGGTTGAGCCTATTATTTTCAAAGTCACTGATGAGACTTAAAACAGACTATCACTTTTTAAAATAGATTCAAATCTGTATAACCTTGGAACTCTTAATCTATTTGCATTTTACCATCTGCTTTGTGTGCTTCTTAATTTAATATGCATATCTCAGAATTGATTCAACTTACAAGCTCCTTATGAGGAAGACATGTGCTACTATTGTATTGCAGAAATGATGATATTCAACAGTCTGTACAACATAAATCTGAAAGGACAGCATGGAAAGAACACTAGACAAAGAGTTAGTAGAATTCAACTCAATCATACCATAATTACTAACTCACTTTGTGACCTTGAACAACATATCTAAACCCTCCAGTCTTCGACTTTCATGTGTACAATGGATTAGGCCACCTTTATAAGACTCTTCCCAACTCCTAAAATTCTCACAAATATATCATCTTATTGGGGGAAGGATTGATCATTTCAATTAACAAATAGACGAGAACTGGTGCCTCTTCTCCCCTCTTTTGATAATTATATTTAGAAAAGGCTTTGCGAGAGTTTCAAATGAAAAAATTACAGTCCTATAACAAATATAACTGCAGGTAAATATTACAAACTGGATATTAAAGGCTCAATACTAATAAAAATGAGGCATAAAAAATCAAAAATTAAAATAATTTTAAATATATCAGTAATCACAACAATTATAAATGTAAGAAAATTCCTTGATGGGAATCTCTTAGAGAGAGAGACTTACTACAAAAGCAGAAACTAAATTAAGATATAAGCTAATTTCAGGAGACATCTCTATAATATAAAGATATAGAAAAGTTGAAAAGTAAGAAATGGAAAATATCTATTTAAAAAACTCCAATCAAAAGAAAGTTGAAGTAGCAATATTATCCAAATGGATAGACTTCAAAGGCAAATATATTGCTAGGGATAATTAGGATTATCAACTTAATAATAAAAGGAAAAATTTACTATAAAAATATCATAGTTCTGAACCCTGAATACATCCACCAATGTAACCTCAAACATACAAGATAAACATTGACAGAATTATCTAGGAAAATTGCCAAAACAGAATTTTAATAGGATATTTTTATACACTGATAATCAGATAATTTAATAAACAACCTGAACTTATAGATATGTAAAGGACCCTGCAGCCAACATTGAGAAAGTACATATATTTTTCCATGCAGCATAGCCTATTAACAAACATTTGTTTACAATCTGTGCATGTCTGCATTTATGATGGCATCATTTGCATTATGTTAGTAAATGTCATAAATGTGCAGATCAAAAGCAAGCTCTACAAGGCTCCCTAAATGTGGAAGTCTTTCATTATGGTGGCCAAAAAGCTGAAAGGATGGGATTTTTTTTTTTTTAAGAACTTGTATTGAGATACAGTTGATATACAATAAACTGCATATAAAGTGTACAATTTGATATTTTTTTTCTAATTAGCAAAGTATATATTGCAATCCCGATCTCCCAATTCATTCTCCCCCAAACCCACTCGCCCCCCACTTAGGATGAGATTTTAAATGTAGTTTTATATGAGTTGATAAATGTACATATCTGTGTAACCAAGACTAAAATCAATATACAGAACATTTCTATCACCCCAAATTGGGTTCCAGGTAGCCACTGAGATGCTTTTTGTCCTTTTATATAAAATTTGGATTTTATAGAGATTCACAGAAATGGTATCATATAGCTTATATTTTTATGGTCTGGTTTCTTTCACTCTGCATGTTGTTTTTGGATTTGGCCACTAATCTTAGTAGTTAATTCTTTTACACCACTGAGTAGTATCCTACAAACCCTTTTCTGCTTGCCTCTTGATAGACATTCTGGTTGTTCCTAGTTTTTGACTAATGAAGAAAGTTGCCATGAACTTTCCCATACCAGTGTTTTTGTGCATATATATTTTCAGTTTTCTTGGTTAAATATCCTAGTTGAATACCTGGATCATATAGTTAACATTAAACTATACATTTAAATGTTTTGAAAATCAAACTTTCCCAAAGATTTAATCTTTTCATGTTCCTACCAGCCATGTATACGTTCCAGTTGATCTACTACAAGGACAATAGTCTTTTTAATTTTATTTTTTAATTGATTATCACAAGTTTAGTGAACATCCATCATCTCATATAGGTACAAAATTAAAGAATTAGAAAAAGTTTTTCTTTGTGGTGAGAACTCTTAGGATTTACTCTTTTAGCAACTTTTTTTGCTAAATATGATATGCAACACTGTTAATTATGTTTTATCATGTTGTATATTACATTCCTAGTACTTATTTACCTTATAAATAGAATGTTGTACCTTTTGGACAATAGTCTTTTAAACTTTAGACATTTGATTGTGAGTATATAGTGTTATATCATTGCCATTTAAGTGTGCATTTCTCTGATAATTAATGATGTTGGGCATCTTTTCCTGTGCATATTAGTGTTTTGAATATTCCTTTTTGTTGAAGTGTATGTTCAAATCATTTACCTGTTTTTAAATTGGATCTCCTTCAGATTAGTATCTAGTGCAAATATCTTCTTCCAGATTGTGACTTCCTTTTTCTTTTCTAACAGTGTCTTTGGAAAATCAGTAATTTCAAGTTCTGATTAGGTTTAATTATTTTATGGTTCATTTTTGTGTGTGTGTGTGACTTAACTCTTTGCCTAGCCCAAGATCACACAGCTTTCTCTTATACTTTCTTGTAGAAGTTTATTATTTTAGTTTTTACATTTGAGTCTAAGAATAATTTTGAGTTCTTTTTTCTTTTTTTAAGATGTAGGTAAGAAATGAAATTTGTTTTTCCCCATATGGTTACCCACTTGTTCCAATACCACTTTTGAAAAGGCTGTATTGTGTTTCTTTGATGGAGTCATGTTTCCTTGATTTTTCATATTCCTTGAGGTCTTGTGTTGCTGTCTTTGTATTCGAAGGAGTTACCTCTTCCAGTCTTTACATTCCCCAGATAAGATCCATTTGTGGATCTTCAATGTTCATCACCATCTTTGCATCCCTAGGGTAAACCTCATATGTTATCCATATGTATTATTGGATTTTATTTACTATAAATTGTTAAGGGTTTTTAAAATTATATGCATGAGGATATGGTCTATAGTTTCTTTTTTCTGTAATGTTTGTGTCTGATTTTGATATCAGGATGATAAAATGATTCTGTGACTTCCTCTGTTTCATGAAAGAGTATGTATGTGGTTGATATTATTTCTTCCATAAATGTGTGACAGTATTCATCATTCCATAAATGTGTGACAGTATTCATCATACAATCATAAGGTCCTGCAGGTTTTGGGGGGAATATCTTTAATAGAAAAATGAATTTTAAAAAAAAAATTAATTAATTAATTGGCAGAGTTGGGTCTTCTTTGCTGCATGCTGGCTTTCTCTAGTTGCAGCAAGCAGGGGCTACTCTTTCTTGTGGTGCGTGTGCTTCTCATTTCAGTGGCTTCTCTTGTTGTGGAGCACAGGCTCTAGGAGCACGGGCTTCAGTAGTTGTGGCACTTGGACTCAATAGTTGTGGCTTGTGGGCTCTAGAGCATAGGCTCAGTAGTTATGGTGCACGGGCTTAGTTGCTCCGTGGCATGTGGGATCTTCCTGGACCGGGGCTTGAACTCGTGTCCACTGCATTGGCAGGCAAATTCTTAACCATTGAGCCATGAGGGAAGTCCACAAAAATGAATGTTTTTAATAAATATTGCAAAAACTAGATTTTCTGTCTCCTCTTCTGTTAGTTTTGGTTCATTGTGATTTTCAAGGAATTTATTATTTTGAAAGCAGTATATATTTTCATTGTTATGAAAATTGTCCTCTATTGTATTTTTAATATCTGTAGGATATTTAGTGATGTCTTTTTTTTAATTTCTGATAATTTATGTCTTCTCTCTCTCTCTCTTTTTTTTTTTGGTCAGTGTAGGTAGATAGTTATCAATTTTGTTTGCCTTCTCAAAGAAACGACTTTTGTTTTTACTAATTTTTCTCTATTGTTTTCTGTTTTATTGATTTTCAATTATGTATCTATTTCCTTCATTATATTAACTTATGTGTAATTTCTCTTATTTTTCTAGTTTCTTAAGTTAAAAGTCTACCTCATTTATTTTTAGATCTTTCTTACTTTCTAATATAAGTATGTAAAGCTATAATTAACTTCTGTTTTGGCTGAATCTTACAAATCTTGATAGTTTGATGATCTCATTTTCATTCAGTTCAAATTCTTTGGTGATTCTTTCTTTGACATATTTATTTAGAAGTGCATTGTTTAATGTGCAAACATTTGGGGATTTTTCCAGATAGCTTTCTCTTGTTGATTTCTATGTTAGTTCTATTGTTGTCAGAGAATATGCTCTGTATTTGAATCTTTTAAAATTTATTGATTCATTTTACAGCTCAACATATGGTTTATATTGGTGGATGTGGCATGTTTGACTAACAATAATGTATATTCTGCTGCTCTTTGGTAAAGTGTTCTATCAATAAATGTCAGTTAGGTCAAGTGTTTGATTGCACTGTTTAATCTTCTGTATCTTCACTGATTTTCTGTCTGCATGTTCTATCAGTACAAAGATGAGTGTTGAAATATTCAACAATAATAATAATTTTGTCTCTTTCTTTTCAGTTCTTCCAGATTTTGCTTCATGAATTTTGAAATTCTGTTTAGGCACATAAAATGTAGGATATTATATCTCATTAGGAATTGACTCATTTATCATTATGGAATGACCCTTTTCAAGCTCTATTGATATTCTTGATTTGAAGTTTACTTGACCTAACTGTAGACACTACAGTTTTCTTTTTTTTTAAGCTCTTTATGGCAATATAATTGCTTTACACTCTTGTACCAGCTTATGAGGTACACCAAAGTGAATCATATATATTTATACACATATCCCCATATCCCCTCCCTCCCGCGACTCGGCCCCACCCTCCCTGTCCCAGCCCTCCAAGGCATCACCCATCAGCAACTTCTCACTAGCTATCTATTTTACAGTTGGTAGTGTATATATGTCTATGCTACTCTCTCACTTCGTCCCAGCTTCCCTTTGCCCCCCACACCCCAAACCCCGTGTCCTCCAGTCCATTCTCTGCATCTGCATCCTTATTCTTGTCCTGTCACTGGGTTCATCAGTACCATTTTTTTTTTTTTAAGATTCCATATATATGAGTTAACATACAGTATTTGTTTTTCTCTTTCTGGCTTACTTCCCTCTGTATGACAGACTCTTGGTCTATCCACCTCATTACATATAGCTCCATTTCATTCCTTTTTATAGCTGAGTAATATTCCATTGTATATATATGCCACATCGTCTTTATCCATTCATTTGTTGATGGGCATTTAGGTTGCTTCCATGTCCTGGCTGTTGTAAATAGTGCTGCAATGAACATTACAGTACATGTATCTTTTTGGATTATAGTTTCCTCTGGGTTTATGCCCAGTAGTGGGATTGCTGGATCATATGGTAGTTCTATTTTTAGTTTTTTAAGGAACCTCCAAACTGTTTTCCATAGTGGCTGTACCAACTTACATTCCCACCAACAGTGCAGGAGAGTTCCCTTTTCTCCACACCCTCTCCAACATTTATTGTTTCTAGATTTTTTGATGATGGCCATTCTGACCGGTATGAGGTGATACCTCATTGTGGCTTTGACTTACATTTCTCTAATGATTAGTGATGTTGAGCATCTTTTCCTGTGTTTGTTAGCCATCTGTATGTGTTCTTTGGAGAAATGTCTATTTAGGTCTTCCGCCCATTTGTGGATTGGGTTATTTGCTTTTTTGGTATGAAGCTGCATGAGCTGTTTGTATATTTTGGAGATTAATCCTTTGTCCGTTGCTTCTTTGGCAAGTATTTTCTCCCATTCTGAGGGCTGTCTTCTAATCTTGTTTATGGTTTCTTTCGCTGTGCAAAAGCTTTTAAGTTTCATTCGGTCCCATTTGTTTATTCTTGATTTTATTTCCATGATTCCAGGAGGTGGGTCAAAAAGGATCTTGCTTTGATGGATGTCATAGAGTGTTCTGCTTATGTTTTCCTCTAGGAGCTTTATAGTGTCTGGCCTGACATTTAGGTCTTTAATCCATTTTGAGTTTATTTTTGTGTATGGTGTTAGGAAGTGTTCTAATTTCATTCTTTTACATGTAGCTGTCCAATTTTTCCAGCACCACTTATTGAAGAGGCTATCTTTTTTCCATTCTATTTTCTTGCCTCCTTTGTCAAAGATAAGGTGCCCATGTGTGCATGAGTTTACCTCTGAGTTCTCTATTCTATTCCATTGATCTTCCTTTCTATTTTTGTGCCAGTACCATACTGCCTTGATCACTGTGACCTTGTAGTATAGTTTTAAGTCAGGAAGCCTAATTCCACCAATTCCCTCTTTCCTTCTCAAGATTGCTTTGGCTATTCGGGGTCTTTTGCGTTTCCATTCAAATTGTAAGATTTCTTGTTCTAGTTCTGAGAAAAATGCCATTGGTAATTTGATCGGGATTGCATTGAATCTGTAAATTGCTTTGGGTAGGATAGTCATTTTCACAATGTTGATTTTTGCAATCCAAGAACATGGTATGTCTCTCCATCTGTTTGTATCATCTTTGATTTCTTTCATTAGTGTCTTATAGTTTTCTGCATACAGGTCTTTTGCCTCCTTAGGCAGGTTTCTTCCTAGGTATTTTATTCTTTTTCTTGCAGTGGTAAATGGGACAATTTCCTTAATGTCTCTTTCTGCTTTTTTGTTGTTAGTGTATAGGAATGCAAGAGATTTCTGTGCTTTAATTTTGTATCCTGCTACTTTTCTAAATTCATCGATTAGTGCTGGCAGTTTTCTGGCAGAGTCTTTAGGGTTTTCTATATATATAATATCATGTCATCTGCAAAGAGTGAACAATTTTATTTCTTCTTTTCCAATTTGGATTCCTTTTATTTCATTTTCTTCTTTGATTGCTGTGGCTAAAACTTCCAAAACTATGTTGAATAACACTGGTGAGAGTGGGCACCCTTGTCTTGTTCCTGTTCTTAGAGGGAATTCTTTCAGTTTTTCACCATTGAGAACGATGTTGGTTTTTGGTTTGTCATATATGGCTTTTATTATGTTGAGGTAATTTCCTTCTGTGCCCATTTTGTGGAGAGATTTTATCATAACTGGATGTTGAATTTTGTCAAAAGTTTTTCTGCATCTCTTGAGATGATCATATGGTTTTTATCCTTCAGTTTGTTGATATGATGTATCACATTGATTGATTTGCATATGTTGAAGAATCCTTGCATCCCAGGGATAAACCCCACTTGATCATTGTGTATGATCTTTTTAATGTGCTGTTGGATTCTCTTAGCTGGTATTTTATTGAGGGTTTTTGCATCTATATTCATCAGTGATATTGCCCTGTAATTTCCTTTTTTTGTGACATCTTTGCCTGGTTTTGGTATCAGGGTGATGGTGGCCTCATAGAATGAGTTTGGGATTGTTCCTGCTTCTGCTATATTTTGGAAGAGTTTGAGAAGGATAGATGTTAGCTCTTCTTGAAATGTTTGATAGAATTTGCCTTTGAATCCACCTGGCCCTGGACTTTTGTGTGTTGGGAGATTTTTAATCACTGCCTCAATTTCCATACTTGTGATTGGTCTGTTCATAGTTTCTATTTCTTCCTGGTTCAGTCTTGAAAGGTTGTACTTTTCTAAGAATTTATCCATTTCTTCCAGGTTATCCAATTGATTGGCATATAGTTGCTTGTAGTCGTCTCTCATGATGTTTTGTATTTCTGAGGTGTCTGTTGTTACTCCTCCTTTTTCATTTCTAATTCTGTTGATTTGCATCTTCTCCCTTTTTTTCTTATGAGTGTGGCTAATGGTTTATCAATTTTGTTTATCTTCTCAAAGAAGCAGCTTTTAGTTTTATTGATCTTTGCTATTGTTTCCTTCATTTCCCTTTCATTCATTTCTGATCTGATCTTTTTGATTTCTTTCCTTCTGCTCATTTTGCAGTTTCTTTGTTCTTCTTTCTCTAATTGTTTTAGGTGTAAGTTTAGGTTGTTTATTTGATATTTTTCTTGTTTCTTGAGATAAGACTGTATTGCTATAAACTTCCCTCTTAGAACTGCTTTTGCTGCATCCCATAGGTTTTGGGTTGTTGTGTTTTCATTGTCATTTTTTTCTAGATATTTTTTGATTTCCTCCTTGATTTCTTCAGTGATTTCTTGGTTGTTTAATAGTGTATTGTTTAGCCTCTATATGTTTGTATTTTTTACAGTTTTTTTTCCTGTAATTGATATCTAGTCTCATGGTGTTGTGGTCAGAGAAGATGCTTGATATGATTTCAATTTTCTTGAATTTACTGAGGCTTGATTTGTGACCCAAGATGTGATCTTTCCTGGAAAATGTTCCATGTGCACTTGAGAAGAAAGTGTATTCTGTCATTTTTGGATGGAATGTCCCATAAATAGCAATTAAGTTCAGTTGGTCTAATGTGTCATTTAAAGCTTGTGTGTCCTTATTTATTTTCTATTTGGATGATCTGTCCATTGATGTAAGTGGGGTGTTGAAGTCTCCTACTATTATTGTGTTACTGTCAATTTCCCCTTTTATGGCTGTTAGCATTTGCCTTATGTGTTGAGGTGCTCCTATGTTGGTTGCATAGATATTTACAATTGTTATATCTTCTTCTTGGATGGACCCCTTGATCATTACGTAGTGTCCTTCCTTGTCTCTTGTAATAGTCTTTACCTTAAAGTCTTAATTTGTCTGATATGAGTATTGCTACTCCAGCTTTCTTTTGACTTCCATTCACATGAAATATCTTTTTCCATCCCTTTACTTTCAGTCTATATGTGTCTCTTGGTCTGAAGTGGGTTTCTTGTAGGCAGCATATAGAAGGGTCTTGTTTTTGTATCCATTCAGCCAGTCTGTGTCTTTTGGTTGGAGCATTTAATCCATTTACATTTAACATTGACATGTGTGTTTCTATTACCATTTTCTTAATTGTTTTGGGTTTGTTTTTGTAGATCTTTTCCTTCTCATGTGTTTCCTACTTAGGAAATTTCCTTTAGCACTTGTTGTAAGGCTGGTTTGGTGGTGCTGAATTTTCTTAACTTTTGTTTGTCTGTAAAGCTTTTGATTTTTCCTTTGAATCTGAATGAGTTTCTTGCTGGGTTGAGTGTTCTTGGCTGTAGGTTTTTCTCTTTCAGAACTTTCAGTATATCCTGCCACTCCCTTCTGGCCTGCAGAGTTTCTGCAGAAAGATCAGCTGTTATCCTTATGGGTTTTCCCTTATATGTTATTTGTTGCTTTTCTCTTGCTGCTTTTAATATTTTTTCTTTGTGTTTAATTGTCATTAGTTTGATTAATATGTGCTTCGGTGTATTTCTCCTTGGGTTTATTCTGTATGGGACTCTCTGCACTTCATGGACTTGATTAATTATTTCCTTTCCCATGTTGGGGAAGTTTTCCACTATGACCTCTTCAAATATTTTCTCAGACCCTTTCTTTTTTTCTTCTGCTTCTGGGATGCCTATGATTCGAATGTTGATGCACTTAATGTTGTCACCAAGCTCTGAGATTGCCTTCCATTCTTTTTGTTTTTTTTTCTTTTTCCTGCTCTGTGGCAGTTATTTCCCCCATTCTATCTTCTAAATCACTTATTCATCCTTCTGCCTCAGTTATTCTGCTGTTTATACCATCTAGAGTATTTTGAATTTCAGTTATTTTGTTTTTTGCATTCCTATTTGTTTGCTCTTTAGTTCTTCTGAGTCCTTATTAACTGTTTTTTGTATTTTCTGTATTTTGTTATCCAGATTTTGTATCATCTTTGCTATCATTACTCTGAATTCTTTTTCAGGCAGTTTTCCTATTTTCTCTTCATTTATTTGTTCTTGTGGGGTTTTTTACTGCTCCTTTGCCTGCATGGTGTTTCTTTGTTTTCTCATAGTAGTCCAAACTTCAGAGGTTGCTTGTCCTGGCAATAAAGGGGTTTAAAGATGACTGTCCAAGCTCCAGACTAATGGCAGAGTGTTCAGTCAAACAAGTACTAAGTGAAGGAAACACATACATGTATAAGGCACACAAATAGTGAATCCAATAGAACATAAGGCACTAGAAAGACCTGACAGGGGAACCCCAGCATGGTATCAGAGAATCAAAGAGAAAACCAACAGAAATTCAAAACCAAAACCAAAACCAAAACAAACAAACAAAGAAAACAACACCACACACACACAAACACAAATCCAAGGAGATTTCAAAGCTAGGATCAAATATGATAAAGAGCAAGAGTACCACCAGGCAGACTGAAAGTTCTCAGAATGAAATCAGACAATTATACTTAGAACTAAGATAAAGACAAAACCTAATAATAAATACCAAAGCAGTGTGTCATCTGGAGAATAAAGCAAGGAAACAGAGCAGACTGATAATATTGCTTAGAAGTATATTAAGATAAAATAAACTAAAAAGGGATAGAAGACAGGGCAACAGAAGAGCATAGTGTGACTGGAAATATGAAATTAAAAAAAAGAAATAAAAATGTATAAAATATAGAGACGAAAAGAAGGTAGGAGAGATACAGTCAGCACTATAAAAAACTTAAGTAGAAATATTAATATATAAAAAGGCTAAAAATAAAAATGGAATTAAAAAATAGAATAAAAAATATGTTATAAAGCATGTAGATCCCTTAGGACTAAGATCGTAATTAATTAAAAAAAAAACAAAACACAAAAAACTAGGACTGACCCCAGAATGGACCAGATCAGTAGAATTAATACTAATATTTCTGTTTCCTTGGGGTCTCAGCTGTAAGTGTCCTTCTACCCGCCTTGGGCTTTTTGTATTATTCTGTGACTAGCAGAGCTTCCTTTATTGTTTGTCTGTAAGTGCTGGTGTGTGGGGAGAGAGAGGGTACAACAGTGGCTCCTTCCTCTGGGAGTGAGTGAGCAGTAGCGCCCTGCCTGGGCATGGCAGCTTGCACGGCTCAGGCAGAGAGAGTGACTCCAGTCGAGGCTCCTCCCCCCTGCTATGACTCCACTGGTGCACCCTGCCTGGGTCATGGCAGCTCAGTCGGCCATGGCGGTGCCTGTTGCAGAGGGATGCTGGTGGCTCAGGTGTAAACAAAATGTCTCCAGAGCTGGGCTACTCTGCGGGCTTTTGGCTCTAGGCTGCAGGCACTCTAGGCCTCAGGCACTCTAGGCCAGCCCCACCTGGGGGCCTTTGTTATTCCTGAGTGTGTTAGCTAGGCCCACAGGGGTCCTTTCTTTGTCTGTCACAGGCGCCAAGAGAGAGGTTACACCCGCGGCTCCTCCCCCCTGCTGTGAGTCAGCAGTATAGAGCCACCACTATGGCCGTGCAACTTTCCGCAGTAGGCACTCTGCGCTGTGGATTTCTTCCCTCCTGTCCTCTCAGTCCGTCTCCCCACTGCCAACAACATTTCTCACCCTGAACCAGTTCTTTGGTTCCCATGTTCCAGCTCCCAGACACCCTGTTCAGCTGTGAATTGATGTCTCAGTCCAGACATGCTGAGCCGTGGTGTGGTCCCTCTGTGTGTTTCTCCCTCTTTCCCGTCTGCCACAGCTCAGCTGCTTCACCCTCTTTGAACAGTCCCAAATGCCTCCCATATGACCCAGGGAAATTACCCATTGGAGAAGGGTTTCCCCAGATAAGGGACATTTCCCCGAATTTGGCAATCTCCCCTCTGTTTCAGATCCCCCTGCCCTAGGGTGTGGGACCTGTCCCTTTCCTTTCTTCTCCTCCTCTTTCTCCATTTCCCCCCCTCTGTCCTACCCAGTTATGTCAGGATCTTTGCAGTCCTTCCTGGTGTCTGAGGTCTTTTGCTGGTGTTCAGCTGGTTCTCTGTGGGAATTATTGCATCTTTTGGTGTATTCCTGATGCATCTGTGGAGAGGGATGCATTCCTTGGCCTTCTACTTTGCCGCCATCTTTCTTCCTCCCAGCTTTCTTAATATTAGTGTTTGTGTAGAGCATTTTTTTTGCGTTATTTTACTTTTATCCTTAGTATACTAATGATAACTTTATACTTAAAATAAGTATTCTTAAAATGTAGACAGGATGTAGTTCATTATTGCTCTTTTTGGTCTAGTGCAATAATCTCTGTTTTTTTAATTAGAGTTTCTTAGACTATTTACATTTAAGTAATTTTTGACATCATTGGGCTTAAATCTACCATCATGCTATATGATTTTTATCTTCTTTTTTCTCCTTTTGCTTTTGGATTAAGTTTTGTTTTATTTTGTTTTGTTAGTATGCCAGTTTATCTCCTCTACTGGCTTATTAGCTATACATCTTTGTGTATCTTTTTGTGGCTACTCTAGATTTTATACAATATATCTTTAACAAACATATTTAAATTGTATGTGTGACTTAAGAACCTTAAAATATTTCCCTGTAACATTTCCTTTCTAATCCTTTGTACTTTTGTTGTGGTACATTTTACATATGTATACATATATGTGTATATGTATATGTTAAACTTTATAACATATTTTTGACTTAAAAAGCCAACAATTAAAAAAATTTTAAGAAATGAAATTAGCATGTTTTCATATTTACCTGAGTATATACCATCTTGGTGCTTTTTTTCCTTCCCTTCCCTTCCCTTCCCTTCCCTTCCCTTCCCCTTCCCTTCCCCTTCCCCTTCCCCTTCCCTTCCCTTCCCTTCCCTTCCCTTCCCTTCCCTTCCCTTCCCTTCCCTTCCCTTCCCTTCCCCTTCCCTTCCCCTTCCCCTTCCCCTTCCCTTCCCTTCCCTTCCCTTCCCTTCCCTTCCCTTCCCCTCCCCTCCCCTCCCCTCCCTTCCCTTCCCTTCCTTTCCTTATTTCTTCTTCTTCTTTTTTAGTACCTGAGAAATTTCCTTCAACTTTTCTTTTAGTGCACAGTTGCTGGCAAACATTCTTTCTGATGTGTTTGCTTGAAAAAGTCTTCATTGCTTATTTTTTGTAGGATATTTTCACTAATTGTGTTCTAGTTTGATGGGTTTTTTTTCCCTTTCATTTCATTAACTTGGGCTCACTGAGTCTTTGATGTGTCCTTTGTCATTCTTTCTTTTTTCCTGTACAAAATGTGTCTTTTTTCTCTATATGCTTTTAAGATTTTTCTCTTTATTACTTGCTTTCAGTAATTTGATTATAATGTGCCATGGTGTGATTTTCTTTATGTTCACTATGTTTGATGTTCATTGATCTTGAATCTTTGGGTTTGATGTTTTCACCAAGTTTGGAAAACTTTTAGACAATTTTGGAATTTTAATTTCTTTATTTTTTTCTAGCTCCCTGTTTCTTTTCCTTTTTTCTGGTACTTCAATTATGTTTGTTACATAGCTTGCAATTAATCATAAGTCACTGAGATTTTTCTTTTTAAAAATTCTTTTTCTGTTCTTTTCTCTCATTGTTTATTTTGGGTACTTTCTATTGTTATATCTTCAAGCTCACTGATCTTTCTTCATGCAGTGTCTAATCTGGTGCTAATTTCTTCCAGTGATAGTTTCATTTCAGATACTATATATTTCATCTCCAGAAGTTCCATTTGATTTTTTCTTATATTTTCTATTTCTCTCCTCATTATGTTTTTCTTTACATTTTTGAGGATATCAGACCTAGTGATAATAATGGAATTAGCATTCTTTTGGGCTAATGCCCTCATCCTTGTCCTCTATGTCTGCTTCTGTTAATTGATTCTTCTCCTGGTTATAGGTTACATTTTCCTGCCTTTTCACATATCGAGTAGCTTTGATTGGCTGTTGGGCATTATAATTTTACATTTTTAGAGTATTGGACTTGTTAAATCTATATAAAGAGTGTCCCAGCAGGTAAAGTTGCTTGTGGATTGATTTGATGCTTTTGTGGTTTGTTTCCAAGCTTCTGGGATTAGGGCAGGTATAGAGTAGCCTTCATTCTAGCTTTATTACTAAAGCATGATTCTTCTGGGACATCTGTTGACTGCCCCATATATTAACATTTTTTTCCATTCTAACTGGTAGGAACACAAATGATTTTTGTCTCTGAGTAAGCTCTGAGAATTGTTTGCCTATGGATCCCCAATAACTTTTCTTTTCCTGAAAGTTTTTCTTTGCCTGGTGCATAAAAAACATGTACAGATCCCTATTTAGCTAATGACCTAAGGGGAGCATTATGCATATCTGGGCCTTTCTCTGCATAACTTTCTCCTCTTTGGTATTCTACAATCCTTTTCCCCAACCAAGCTGGGCTTCCTTGGCCTCATTGTACTTCAATCTCTGTCTCTTATGTTGAGATAGATGGCAGTCTCTGTTTGAATTGCCCTTCCCTATTTTTTTTTTATTTTTTTATTTTTATTTTTTATTTTTTTGGGGGTACACCAGGTTCAATCATCTGTTTTTATACACATATCCCCGTATTCCCTCCCTTCCTTGACTCCCCCGCCTCGAGTCCCCCCTACCCTCCCTGCCCCAGTCCTCTAAGGCATGCCCTTCCCTATTACTCAGTCCTGAAACTGCCTGCAGGCAGAAAGCCAAGGCTTCTGTTTTCAGCGCAGGTCTGTGCTAGCTGCTTTCCAGTGGCTGAAAAGAGCAGTTTCATATATTTTTCCACTTTCTAATTTATTTACAATGGAAGAATTATTTTTGCACTATTGCTCCATCATGATCAGGCAGGAGTTGAATTTCTTTCTTTTTTTTTTTTTTAAGATTTTTTCTTAACATGGACCATTTTTTAAAGTCTTCATTGAATTTGTTTACAATATTACTTCTGTTTCATGTTTTGTTTTGTTTTTTTTTCACTCTGAATTTATGCCTTTCTTTATATTTTTTTAAATTTTATTTATTTAGTTATTATTTTTTTGGGGTACACCAAGTTCAATCATCTGTTTTTATACAGATATCCCCGTATTCCCTCCCTCCCTCGACTCCCCCCCCTCGATTTCCCCCCACCCTCCCCATCCCAGTCCTCTAAGGCATCATCCATCCTCGAGTTGAACTCCCTTTGTTATACAACAACTATGGTCATGAGGCATGTGGGATCTTAGCTCCCTGACCAGGGGTTGAACCCTCACCTCCTGCACTGGAAGGCTAAGTCTTAACCACTGGACTGCCAGGGAAGTCCCTGACTTTCTTTTCAAAGATATTTAGACATGTTTTTCTGCTGTGTAAAAATTCTGTTTATTCTAAAATGTCAGTCTTAGCAGATTTACTACACACAGAAATAATAATTTTATCTTATCAAAAAAATCATTTTCAGAACTCTGTGAGAAATCTAAAGGTCAGATCATGAATATAAATATATTTTGAAATATGACCTCCTTTTTCCTTGCCTGCTCCATTTTGATTGCCTATCATGATCTATGATTTCTCAGCCAGTCAATGGGGCCAGGTCAGATACTATTCAGGATGCAATGAATTTGAAAATATTTGAAAATATTATTGTTTCCCTTGACTAGGTTATAATATAGTAAAAAAAAAGTCAACATAAGACATAATCATTAACTAAGAATAAAACGTGAAGTACTAGAATTTTTTCAGATAGTGAAGTACTAGAATTTTCTATATAAGGAACTGTTGGGTGGTATATACAGAGAATTCCAATGACCTGATTTTAACATTGGGCAGTTCTGCGTGTAGTTCTATGGGCATATCACTTAACATTTCTATGTTACAACCGAGTAGTGTCTCACTCAGAAGTGTCTGAGAGCAGGTGAGACCCTAGACAAAACTCATACCCTGGATGTATTCCATTCATCCTGAATAACAAGCTTTTCTCTTTTTGCATAATCTTCTCATATTCTTTTCTACTTATGGACATTTATATGCTGGGTATAATTATGTGTAGTTTATGTTTTCAATTAATCTATACTATTTGCATATACTTTTGGTTACTAAGTTCTGATAACTGGCATTAACAAAGGATTCCATGAGTGACTTTTTAGTGAACAGAGCTTTACTGGGTTCTGACTGATTAATTTCATTTGTGGTTTTATTTCTCTGAATATCAGTCAGTGAAATAAAGTTGCAATATCCTTGTAGTGAGGTGATGCTGCTTGTATGTTACATTTTACACGGGAAATAATAGTTCTAATTTGTTTTTAGTAAATATCTGAGAACATCTGCTTCAATGGAGTCTGCAAATGCAACACCAAATAGTACAATTCTCTGTTGGGTGGTTAAAAATATGTGCACACACACATTAATGAAGAGATAACATGCTCACCAGCTATGACTGAGTGGTTCCACTTTCTCAAGTTAGCCCAGGAGGGATGTTTACTATGGTTTACTTCAAGGTCAGTGGTTTGGGGAAACATCTACCTATGCAAAACTTTAGGGAAGGCATACCATTTACTTTCTGTAGAGCAGCTCACCAGGATGAATTTTATAATCCAGCAAGACATAATGATGTTGATTTCCATAATTTCACGTTCTTTTAACAGAAAAACTCTCCAAGGTTTTTACCTTAGTTTGGGCTTCAAAACTGAGTGCTGAAGAAGTTAGTAAAGAAACTAAATTTATGTGAATTTCAAGGCACATGATGGAGGAGATAGATAGAAGAGGTAGATAGAATACTTTAAGTGTTACTAAGAAATTAATTTCCTAGTTGAGGAAGGAGACCCACAATGATTCTTGCTCTGGGTAAGCATCTTGATGAAGCTTTGTTATGTTCTATAATTTTATTTATACTTTGCAGTGCAGAGAGAAGGAAGTTGATGCTTTTATCTACAAATTTTGGAGAATTCTCTGACTAGGGATCAGAAGAACTGATTTTATTTCTTATTCTTCTATCAACCAACTGGGTGACCTGAGGTAAGTCAGTGTGACTCTGGGACTGAAGTTTCCTATGACTAGTATGAGGAAGTTAAACTAGATAGGCTCTAAGTTTTCTTCCAGCTTATTTTATGACGTTATAAGTTTTAAATTAGGAGGATAAAGCTTAGAAACTTAGAAATAACCATGACTGGTCTAGATTAATGTTCTATCCAGACCCCAAATCTGTGGAAACAATGGCCCTGGGGAACGAATTGTGAGTGGTTGTAATTTTTCATGCTGACATCAACCTTAGAGGTAAGTAAGTATGCGTCAGCTCCTTATAATCTCCACTGATGGCACTGTGGTATATAAATCCAGCCAATCCCTTTTAAAATTCACTTACATTTGCTGTTAGTATCCACATCTTAGGGGTTAAGAGTTTTATAAGATTATTGTCTGCTGTATAAGGAGGTACTTAATACTTCCTTTTTTTTTTTTTTTTCGGTCCTAAGTTTACCTTGTTCAGTTTTGTTTTTTTTTAAATTATTTTTTTGGGGGTACACCAGGTTCAATCATCTGTTTTTATACACATATCCCCGTATTCCCTCCCTTCCTTGACTCCCCCCCCTCGAGTCCCCCCCACCCTCCCCGCCTCAGTCCTCTAAGGCATCTTCCATCCTCTAGTTGGACTCCCTTTGTTATACAACAACTTCCCACTGACTGTTTTACAGTTGGTAGTATATATATGTCTGTGCTACTCTCTCGCTTCATCTCAGTTTCCCCTTCACCCCCCGCCCCCTCCCATACCTCGAGTTCTCCAGTCCATTCTCTGTATCTGCATCCTTGTTCTTGTCACTGAGTTCATCAGTACCATTTTTAGATTCCGTATATGTGAGTTAGCATACAATATTTGTCCTTCTCTTTCTGACTTACTTCACTCTGTATGACAGACTGTAGTTCTATCCACCTCATTACATATAGCTCCATCTCATCCCTTTTTATAGCTGAGTAATATTCCATTGTATATATATGCCACATCTTCTGTGTCCATTCATTTGTTGATGGGCATTTCGGTTGCTTCCATGTCCTGGCTATTGTAAATAGTGCTGCAATAAACATTATGGTACAAGTTTCTTTTGGGATTATGGTTTTCTTTGGGTATATGCCCAGGAGTGGGATGACTGGATCATATGGTAATTCTATTTGTAGTTTTTTAAGGAACCTCCAAACTGTTTTCCATAGTGGCTGTACCAACTTACAGTCCCACCAACAGTGCAGGAGAGTTCCCTTTTCTCCACACCCTCTCCAACATTTGTGGTTTCCAGATTTTGTGATGATGGCCATTCTGACTGGTGTGAGGTGATACCTCATTGTAGCTTTGACTTGCATTTCTCTGATGATGAGTGATGTTGAGCATCTTTTCATGTGTGTGTTGGCCATCTGTATGTCTTCTTTGGAGAAATGTCTATTTAGGTCTTCCGCCCATTTGTGGATTGGGTTATTTGCTTTTTTGGTATTAAGCTTCATGAGCTGCTTGTATATTTTGGAGGTTAATCCTTTGTCCGTTGTTTCATAGGCAATTATTTTTTCCCATTCTGAGGGTTGCCTTTTAGTCTTGTTTATGGTTTCTTTCGCTGTGCAAAAGCTTTTAAGTTTCATGAGGTCCCATCTTGTTCAGTTTTAAAAAGGATCTCACCTAAAGGAGACTCATCCTAGTATTTTAGATTTTGAAAGTTAAGTCTCTGCTTGTTTTAGTCATATCAACCACCACTTTTTATATTTTTAAGATCTTAATCTGGTTGGCATCCTCTGGTTTTGTCTTTCCAGATTGATAAGTTTTACTCTTTCAGTTCCTTCTTGCATTGCTGGCTGTCTTCCCTAGCACTATTGGCACTTTGAATCCTTGTGATTGCTTTAGCTTTCCTTTTCTGAAATTTTACCACGTCCGTCTGGCAATTTTGAAAGTGCAAAACCAAAGAAATATATAGGGTTATAGAGGAGGGAGCAGAAGGAAAAGGCAATGTATTTTCTTGTATTTTTGCAAACAATCCATGCCTGGCTGGACTTTTGGGTTAGAGAAGCACCATATGTCTACTTTCTCAAGGAGGCACCCACTACTTACCTAAATGAAATTAGATTTTTAAAAAATGTCCTATTTACTCTTTCTGTTTTTTCTCTTCCTGCCTCCCTCTTTCTCTCATTTCTACTCTCTTTCTTTTTCATTCTCCTTCCTTTCTCGCTTATTATTACTTAAACAAGCCAACCATTTAGGCTGTGAAGTTTTAGAATGGGACAACCCATCCCCTAGTGATTTATTACCTAAATTTCAATATGACTTTAAATGATAAGAAATGTCATTATGTACTGCCACTGTAAGTCCACTTCCTTTAAATTATTGAAAATCATAAGAACAGAATCATCCCCCTTTTTCAAACAAGAAAATCAGGCTCAGAGAAGTTAAGGAATTTGGACAAGGTCACATGATATTTAAGTAGAAAAGCCAAGATTCAAATGCAATTTAAGTCAGTACTCTATTCATTATGCTTTGTTCCTTGTTCATTTTTTGTACCATCAGGACCATCAGCACAGGTCTGAGTACTCAGCAAATATTCCATCAATGTCTGTTTAACTGATAGGGTATCTTCAATGTCTATTTTTAAAATAAATATCCATTAATGGGAAAAAAAAATATAATAAGCCTAATTTAACATATATAACATCAAAATAAATAATTGAAATAAAAGGCACAAATTTTCTAGAAAGCAATGGAGAATGCTAAAGAGATTTTGAGGCCAGAGAAACTAAGAAAGGCCCTCAGAGATTCAAACTAACAAGAACTAAAGACATCTAAGCTTGAGCTATTTTATTACCTGTTTGAGATGTATTGCTTTGTTGCCCTGTCTCTCCTCAGGTCTCATCCTTTTTCAGATTCAATCACTATAAATTTACGTTTACTTCTTTCCATGATTCCATCTCACCTGAAGTCAGCAAGCATTTAATTTGCTCTTGTATCTGCTGCTCAGCCTGATGGTCAGAAGGGATATAAAACCAGTAGAAGAGGGCAGGGTGCCAACAGTTACTGAGTACCTGCTATATGCAGGCACTTTACTAGGCACTTCTATTGTTTCATGAAATCTTCACAACATCCCTGTGGGAGAAGTGTTACATTCTTCCTTTCACATATGAATTATCTGGGGCTCATTAAATGATTTTCCCTAGGACATGTAGGTGGAAAGTGGCAGAATTAGAATTTGAGCTCAAGCTTTACTCTGCCAGTATGCAGCTTTCAAACACTAACTATGGCATTAAGAGATTGTTAGGATCAAGACTGTTCATTATTTAGTTAACCTTTGCTTGAACATCGCAATATAGAACTACCCTTTTCATAAGGTACTTTTTCTCTCTATTCCTATTTTTTAGGGGACTAAAATTTACTACAGAATTTTGTAGATCAAGCAGAATGGCTCAAAACTAAGCCTTTTCATTAAATGGGTCTTCAGAAATATTGAGAACAGGCTTTATGCACCCATCAGCTATTCTTCCTTTATATACTTTTCTTTGCTCTCACATAGTCAAGAATCAAGGTGTATGTGTTTTCCTAAGTTAAGGAAGCAGTCAGAGGTGGCCTTTCTTTATCTGGACCAGTTACAGTTATAATTGTTGATGATAATTTTTTAATATTTTTATAATTATGCCATAGACTAATTTTTAATTACAGGAAACTTCAGAGACTTCATAGTAAGTGGTTTTCTCTACTTATACCTAAACTTCTAACAGATTCTGGGATTGATCAGATTTTGCAGACTTAAATACAAATGAATAAATATGATATGAAATAAAATAAAGTTTCTTGGTAGGTCTCATTTGAAATATTGATTTGAAATTAGAGTAAAAATTGACTTAAAAAATCTACTGATGAACATACATGCTTCTAATGTTAATAAGTTATCAATTAGCTAATTTTATAATTGTGTATGGTCTGCTGAACACTGAATTTCTTCAGTAGGAAAATGCTATACGTTCCTTCTTAGGGGACCTCACGGGAAAAGAAGTAATTACTGTGAATGGTCCTTCACTTCCTAAGTGCTGCAAGTGGCACACCCACTCATTTGTAATTCTAGCCACAGATTTTCTTTCTCAAATTAGTTTAGGTAATAACTAGATGCTGACAGTTTGCTTATTTAAAATCATCACTAGAATATATATGTGTGTGTGTGTATATATATGTAGAGAGAGAGAGAGACAGAGAGAGAGAGAGAGAGAGAGAGAAAGAGTCTTCAGTTACTGAAAGAGGATTGGAACATTTATTTATAAGAGGAAAAATTTTAAATGATGGAAGTGATGGGGTTTATATTTTTTCATTACTCCTTCCAGATTCAATACAACCTGTACTTATGTTCCTTAACTGGTAGTCAAGTTGAGTGATTTGACTCAGCATGATAATACCACTTACTGTTTCATCAGCCATAACACATAAAGACTTCAGCTATAGCAGAAACAGAAATTTTTATCTTTTGTATTTTTCACTAAGATCCTTTAAAGATGTAGTCAAATTTTTAACGCAGTGGGTGTAAGAAGTCCAAACCACAGAGGAAATACAGTAATTTTCAGAGGTGTAATGGTCTGGTTCTTCCTGGTCTTCCCCTGGTTTCTGTGGATTTGATTTCTTAATTGCTGATAATCAAATCACTTCATTTTCCCCTTTCTTTGTTCTCCTCAGTAGGGGTTCTTAACCCTTTTATGTGCCCTGCATCCGTTTGGAATTCTGATGAAGTCTGTGTATCCCTTCTCAGAATAATGTTCTAAAATTCATATAATAAAATATATAGGATTACAAAGGAAACCAATTACACTGAAATGCAATTAACAAAGTATTAAAAACAATTTTGTGATATAGTAATTGTGTGCTTTCTTATTAATGCATTAAATAATACTATTTAGTGGTGAGTCTAATAAGTACCATCATTTTGAAGTTGTGAGCAGCATGCACAATATGTCAGGATTTCTGGGACAACTGTTATAGGATGTGAAAATTTCTGCTTTCTACTGATGACAAAATGAAAGTTTTTGTTTTATATCACTGTTTATTTTCCTACATCCATAATTGAAAATGATTCTAATTTCAGTTAGATGTTAGTAAAGCTAAGGATATCTTTTTTCCATCATGAATTGCCTGAATTCTACCCATGGACCCCTTGGGAGATTATGGACTCAGGATGCTTGGACCCACACTGCTTTCTAGTAGCAGGTGATAAATGCAATATCATCTTACTATTAATAATTTCCAAAAAGCTTTACTTTTTCCCTTAGCCTCTATTACAGAATCCTTCTCATGTTAACTTAGGATGAAAAAAGGGAAAAGACAGACCTTGGGAAAAGGAGCATATCTTATTAGAAATATTTTTCATAAGTATCATACTTTAAATTAAGCAAAAGACACACTTTGTGGTAAGTGTACAAGACACATTTAATTATAGTAAACCCAAGGATGGAAATGGGAAGTCTTCAGTCATCAGGTCAGTCAGTTTCTCTCTCGTTCTCTCTCCTACTTCCTACCTGTTCTCTTATTTCTGCACTGTCTTTGTGATTCATCTATTCTTCTCTCCACATTGTGGCTTTTTCTCCTTTAAATGCATATGGTCACCCATGCAGCTTTTGAGTTTTTTCCTCCTCATTTCAAAAATCTAGCAGATACTATTTTCAATGAATCCTAATTCCAAATTTTCAAGAGACAAAATTTAATTAGTCTAACTTGAGTCTGTTGTCTCCTTTTTCAGTAGCAGCTGAGGGACAGGGTTATGAAATATAAACATAACTTCTGGGTCAACCGCTTTTGAGGTGGAGGAGGTGTTGATAGTACTCAGAAAAGTGTATTTATGGGAAGGGCTAACAGCCTGCAAACTTCAATTCAGAATGGTCTAGTCAGTCCTCATAGACCTGCTAGAACCATTTCATGTGCCATGTCTTCTCACCCTTTCCCTACCATAGATCATGCCCAGGAAATAGAAATTCACCAAGAACTTGATCTATGAGCAGTGGCCAAACAACCAAGGCCTTCCTTCCATTTCTTTTCCTTCCCCTTCCTCCTCTCTCCTTCTCTTCCCTCTCCTCTCCTCCCCTCCTCTCCCCTCTACTCCTTTCCTCTCTTTTTTAGTAACCAAGAACCAACTGCCAGGCACTATGCTAAACTTTGCATATAGGAAGCAAAATGAGACATGGCCCTTTTCTGAAGATTCTCAGAGTCTTTTGTTAAAGACAGATACTTACATAGATGTTATTTACATGTAGTACATAGCAGACTCTGAAAAGTGACATAAGAGAAAAGTGATAACAAATCAGAAGCAAATAAATAACCACATGCAAAGTTGCATAAAGCACTAGGGAGGTTTAGCATAAATGCCAAATAGCAGGCTTACCATTGTAAAGACGTATTAGATGTTATAATTCTAGATCCATCCACTCTTGTTAGCATTACCATGCATTCACCTTGTAGCTAATTCATATAAATTGGCTTCTATAAAATTGCACATTTCAAACCAGGATGCATATAAGTCTGGAGATAGTGATTGTGTTCCAGAGAATATAGAGTGTTACAAATAAACATGGCACATAATCCAAAATCATAAATTTTCTTTGAAAATTCTGGGATATAAAGATCGAGTTTACCTTATGGATACTGTTTTAAGAGGCCCATGGTCACTGTGATCTGAGTCAACTGGTAAGTGTTTCTACCTCACAGAATTTCTGACTTCTTAAATCCGACTCAGTCCCACACATAGGACAATGCTACTGCATGTGATAGCATACAATAGAGACTTATATAAGTAAAACCAGTAGATCTTGGGAGCCTGTTATGAGCTTAGGGCCACCTATACGGTAAAGGAATTTGTAGGCAAAATCTTGAACATAAATCTTCAGCTAATTCTGGATCCTTCTGTCAGAAGGAATAAGCTAGGTTATGCTGCAGTAATAAACAACTTCCAAAACTCAATGGTTAATGTATTAGTTTCTATTGCTGCATAATAAATTACCAGGAACTTGGTGACTTAAAGCATACTCATTAATTATCTCAGTTTCTACAGGTTAGGAGTTGGGTTCTGGGTTCTCTGCATGAGCGTCTCAAACAGGTTGCATTTAAGTTGTTGGCCGGGGCCGAACTAGGGAAAGATTCACCTCTAAGCTCCTGCATTTTGTTGGCAGAACTTATCTCATATTGGCTGTGGGACTGATGGTTTCGTTTCATGCTGGGGGCCATGTTTATCTCCTAGAGGCTGCCCACAGTTCCTTACCACTGGGCTTCTCCAACACAGGTCCTTATTTTATGGTAGCTTACTTCTTCAAGGCCAGTGAGGAAAATCTGTAGTGTGTCTGCGAGTAGGCCAGTCTTATATATAGTGTAATGTAATCACAGAAATGACCTCCCATTATTTTGTCAAATTCTATCGGTTAGAAGCAAGTCCCACCCACCCTCAAGGGGATGGAATTACACAAAAGTGTGAACACCAGGAGATAAGCATTATTGGAGATCACCTTAGGGTGTATCCAACAGAGCTTACAACAATACAGGTTTACTTCTCAATCATATTATATGTACATGTTTATCGGGGACAATCAACAAGCCAGGCTGGTGGAGACTCCATCTTGACATGTGCTTCCTTAATCACTGCAGCCGTGGAAAGGGATATGACAACTTGTGTGTGACTCTGAATGTCTTCCCTTGAAAGTGACTCAATCACTTCTGGTCACATTTAATGGCCTGAAGCAAGTTGGGTGGCCATGCCTAACTTCAAAGGGGATGGAGAAATACAATAGCACCATGTGCCAAAAAGAGAAAAAAAGAAATACGTGTTAAGTAGTACTCATGACTGCCAAACCTTCTTAGTAAAGGGGGTGGCGAGGTGGGGGTTGGGGCGGAGATCAGCTTAAGCTCACTGAGCGCCTGCATTTGACTTCTGGGTCTGCATTGTACTTAATTCAAATTTCCCACTCACTTTCAGTCTGCGAGCCTGTTTATTTTTGATCCCAGAGGGCAGCTAATGTCACATCACTTTCTATTTTTCTGAAATAGAGTCACTAATAGGAAGAATTTAGGGGCTCAAAATCTGCTCATGCTGTCAATTTTTTTTTTTCCTAGTAAAATGTTCTATAAATTGCTCCCTGGGTCTGATTTTTCGAAATGACTTCCAAGCACTTTGTTGAATGGTTTACTTAAAATGTCTCATGTGTCTGAAAATATTTATGCCCCATTCCCTTCCTGCTGGTGGTCAGAAATTGGAACTTCAATCATGGAATTTCTCCATTTTTTTGAATATCCATTCTAGTGTTATAAACTCTTCTATTTGCAAGATAGTTTCACTGATGGCTTTGGTACCATATGCTGTATCCTCCCAACTTCCTATTAATTTCTGTCACTTTTTCACTCTCAAGATCTGTGGCTGTACTGCAATATTTCAGCAGCTTGTTTTCTTCACAGTCCTGAATGCTGCTCTGCAAACCCTAAATACATGCACCCTCAAAATGTGCCTTGCCTCTCATAGTTTGTGGCCTGATTTGGAGATTCCAATACCTGCCTGATAAGCAATGATATAGTAGCAGACCAGTCCAGGGATTCTGCTCTCAATGTGTGAAATAGAACAAAAAAGGTATCAGTTTAAATATACGTACAGCAGACTTTCTTCCCCCTTCTAGGAAACTTTTCTTCAATTTCTTAAAGCATGGTGTGTCAGTTAAGCTGTGTTAAAGACAACCTCCAATCAGATGCTTCATGTGGGAGTTTCTTAAAACTGCTGAGTCTAATAAGTTCACACCCCACTTTCTATATGCCTAGCTTTCCATTTGATGCTATTTAACTGTGTAGGTAGTTTCCAAAACTTTGCTTTGACTTTGAGGTATATTCCAAAAGCAATCAGGATTTGTGTCTGGACAGGTTCTATATCCTTATTCAACTTGTTCACCGGATTTGAGTCAAGGCAACAATATCTGCAACCTTGATTGGGTTTGAGAGTGGATGACTACATACAAGATGTAGCTGACCAAGGCATGCTAGTCACAGGCTGCACGACAGAGAGTCAAAAATGAAACCTGAGTGACTACAGGCATGAGGGATTTCTATAAACTTGCTTCAAATCCACAGCATTTTGTTAATTTTGTTTTCTTACCTTTCTCTTGACCATCACCTAACTGCATCTATCCTTTCAGCCATAACTTCACCCCTACCATATGGGTGCAAAACTCCAACTTTCACTAGTTTCTCACAAAATCTACTGTCATGCAAGCAATTCATGGATTTGTAACTTTACATAGATCTTCAGCAACACATGGGTGGGATCACATTTTAAATCACGGGGCCCTCCATCATCCATCACCATTTCTTCTGTCTTTTGATCTGCTCCTTCCTATCGCAAATGAGGAACAAGCAAATTCTTTTCCTTTGAAAGAAAAGGCTGTGGAATGATTCTGCTCATACTCAGGCCCCTCGAGATTTACCTTTGTATTTGAAAAGAGCTTGCGCATTAATTTATGCTGAACAAACAGATTGTACTTCTGGAAAGATATTACAAGGAGAAAAAGTTATCTTTTTTGCTAGGTATAAGAGTGATGTATAGGCTTTAGGAATGCAGAGGAAGAAATGACTGATTCTCGTGTGGAAAGTTGGGATGAAGAAATAAAAGTGAGATGGGAAATCCAGGACATGGGCACAGCCGATGTGAAGGCATTGATGATTATGATGTATTTAAAGAAAGATGAACAGAGTGACACTGAAACAAAGCATAGGAGAAAGAGAAGAGAATTGGTGTGAAATGCTGAAAAGGTAGACTGTCATACCCAGGAAGAGTCACTCTGCTTTTGCACGTATAAATATCTTCAGGGATCTTCTGGAAAATTTGGATAGACTGCAGAACTGAGTCATTATCTTCAAAGCTTTTCTGGTCTTAAAATTTCTGCTTCAAGTGGCAAGTGTGAATTTAAAATTTTGTAGAACAAAGTAACTAAGCAACAAGATGGAACATGTTAAGTCAAGAAATAGTGGCATTTGGTTTAATATTTCATAACAGCGTATATTGTGCTTAGGACTATACAGAACATACAAAAGTAACAGAATTTCATATTCTGAAAATTTACTCTGTGTGTATGTAGCCTTACTAGACCAGTAAGAGTTTGCTCAAACATTACTTGACAGCCAGAAAGAATAATTTCCCTTTCTTTCATAAGCTCAAATGGAAAGCTTAAATTATATGGGATCTAACTGATGTGAAAAAGTGTTTCTATTTTGATATATTTTACTTTGAACATTTGGAAATTTTGTGAGGTTAAAAAGATTTACAGATATTGAAGGTGCATTGACCAGGAGTAGCAGAGGAGGGCTTTTTCCTTCCTTCCTCCCTCTCCCCCACTATTCCTTCCTTCCACCCTTTTCCTTCCTTCAACAAGTATTTACTGAGTGCCTGCTATATGTCAGGGACTGTGCTAGGTGCTGGGAGACAAAGTGGAAGTTATAATGCTGTGTGATAAATACTCTGAAAAAAGAGTTTTCTAGAGATATATAGGAGGAGTCTCAACCCAGACTTGAGGGATGAGAAAAACATTCTAATTCTTTTGATTTCTGTTAATTTTAAGTGGAAATATGAAGAATGAGAGGTGGCAAAGAGGCTTGAAGAGTAAATTTTGAATATTTAAAGGATTATTTACAGTTAGTTGACTTTTAAATAAGTAATGAATTTATAAAACAAAAAATAAACCTTTAAATTCAATTTATAAATTTTGAAATAGTTTAGAGAAATATGTTAAAATACCAATAATCATATTGACTTTTGATTACTAATTTGAATAAACTCAAATTTAACACACCAACCCCCCCTAAGCAATCAGTCTTATTTATTACCTCAGCTAATCAAATTTCCTTAAATGTAAAAATGTTATGAAAAAAATAAAACATGATATAAAAGGCAACTCTGAGAGGTGGGTTACAATTTTATATAAAGGAGTTATAAAAGGCTTTTCCCATGAAGTGACATTTGAGCAGTGACCTGAAGGAAGTGAGAAAAAGAATCTTAAAGATATCTGTGGAGAAAGCATTCCAGGAGAAGGGAACACCATGTGCAAAGACAAGCTGTTCATATATGTGCAAAGGCATGCTTTTCCAGTCTCAAAGATGCACATTGTAACCCAGTAAACACTAAAAATATAACAGAAGCATACTTAAAGTGTCAATAGAGAACATAAACAGAATATTAAAAGATACTTGATTTAGTGCATCGTACTGCTCCCCATAAAACGATTTGGAAGGAGGAGCAAGGGAACAAGAAATACAGGACACATAGAAAACAAGAAGATCATAGACTTAAAAATAGATCTCTCAATCATTACATGAAATATACATAGGTTAAAGAACATGATTAAAAAGACACAGATTATTAGGCAGGATTAAAAAAAAAAACAAGAATGATCTACGTTTTGCTTATAAGAAGTACTATAAAAATAGAGGCACGGAGACACTGGCTATAAGTTAAAGGACAGAAATGTGTACATTCCCTGCAAACACTAAGCATAAGAAAGCTGACATGACTGTGTTAATATCAGATAAAAGTGTCCAATATTCAAGACTCTACATTAATCTTAAATGTGTCTGATTCTAACATCAAAGTTTCTAAAGCTTTTTAAAACAAAAATTGTCAAAACTAAAAAGAAAATGGGCAAATCTGCAACATTTTAAAGATCTCTCTTTCAGAAATTGATAGCATGAGTTCATATAGATAAGCTAGTTATATAGAAGAGTTGATTAACATTATTAACCAAATTAACCTAATTGACATTTTCAAAACACTACAAAAAATAAAAATAAAACAAACCAACAAATGAAATATGCATTCTTTTCAAATGATTATGGAATTTTGATGAAAATAGATCATATTCTGGACCATGTGAAAGAAAACCAATAAATTTCAAAGGATGAAAATAACACTCGTTCAAAGTGAACTCTTGAATATAAATGTAATAAACTAGAAATCAATATCAATAAAAATTGATAAATTTAACCAAGTATTTAATAATTAAACACAACACTTCCAAATAACTCATGGATCAAAGAATAAACCACAAGATAAAGTTAAATTTAGACCTACTATGAACTGAATGATAAAATGCATGCACACCTTCCCCCCACACTCCATTCCAAAATTACTACGATGAATCTAAAGCAATCCATTAAAGGAAATGTACAGCTTTAAATGCTTATTTTATGAAAGAAGAAAGGTGTGAAATGAATGATCTGGTATCCTACCTTAAGAAGACACTAAAAAGAAGAAAGCAAACAAAAGGAAATAAAAGTCAAAACTCAATGCAATAGGAAATTAACAAATAATAGAGAAAATCACAAGGTCAGTTAATTTGTTGAAAAGATTAATAAAATTGGTAAACCTACTAACAAGACTGATCAAGGAAGAAAACTCTCAAAAAACAAATTACTAAGGTCGGAAAAAAAAGGGGCGTCATCACTAAAGACGTTAAAAGAAATAGGAAGATATAATGAATAGCTTCATAACATTAAATATAACAATTTATAGGAAATTGATATTGTTTTAAAAACACAGCTTACCGTAATTTGTACAATGAGAAATGGAATTTTTAAATTGTCCTATATGTATTAAAGAAATAGAATTTCCCACAGAGAAAACTCCAGGTCCAAATGGCTTCACTAATAAATTCTATTAAATACTTAAGGAAAAAAATCATGCCTGTATTACCCAAATTCTTCACAAAGTAGATAAGGACATTCATCCTCCAATTCATTTTATGAGGCCAGCATAATCTTGATACCAAAGTAAGACAAGGATATTACAAAAAATTGCAAGAAAAAAAACAACTAGATAATATCTCTCATGAGTATAAGTGCAAAAATCCTTAAAGTATAAACTATAGGTACTAGGAATAATATATTACAGTTTAATACTAGGAATTCAAAATGGGTTCACATGTGAAAATCAATCAGTGTAATTCACTAGAGTAATAGATATGAGAGAAAAATTACATGATCATTTCAATAGAGCAGGAAAAGTATTTGCTAAATTCAATGACAATTTTTGATTTAAAAAAATCCCAACAATAAGCCAGGAATGGAAGAAAATTTCTTCATCCTGACAAAGAACATCTATGAAAATTTTATAGCTATTATCAAATTTAATTTTGAGCTAAGGGTTGAGATTCTTCCTCCACTCACCCCATCCAATTAGTCCAGCAACTTTTTCTGAAAAGACTTTCTGTCCTCTCACTAAATTACTTTGGTACTTTGGCTGACAGTCATTTGATTATACTTGCAGGAATATTTCTGGACTCTCATTTTTTGTTTTGATCTATTTGTGTTTTCACTAATACTACACCCTCTGATTACACAGATTTATAGTAAGTCTTGAAGTAAAAGTAAAACATTCAAATTAATCCCTTTTCTCTTAGATTGGGGACAAAGAAAAAACTGCTCTCATATTTTTTTTTTTTCAGCATTGTAGTAAAGATCCCAGCAACTTAAGGCAAGAAAAAGAAAAAAAGAAAGTTTGGAAAAGATGAAATAAAGCTATCATTATTCATACACAACCCAACTGCACATAAAATATCCAAAGGAACTTATAGTACCTGCCCTATGAACTAATAAGAGAATTTGGCAAGATTTCACCAAATAAAGTGAATATACAAAAATCAATTGTTTTCTTTAACTTTTCAAAGTATAATTGAGAAATAAAAAAAATTAAATGTTCTCTTTGCACTAGCATACAATGTTTAGAAACAAATCTAATGACAGTTACCTTAGACTTGTATGCTGAAAACTACAAAACATTTCTGAGAGATTAAAACTTTAAATTATGGGAAATACATAGCAAGTTCATGGGTTGAAAGAAGCAATACTGTTAAGGTGTCAGTTCTCCACAAACTGGTGAAAATCCAATAAAACTGGAATAGTCTTTTCCTTGTTTTTGATAAAAAATTATAAAGGACTTCCCTAGTGGTCCAGTGGTTAAGACTCTGCACTTCCAAGGCAGGAGGTGCAGGTTCCATCCCTGGTCAGGGAAGTAAGATCCCACATGCCATGAGGCATGCCCCCCCCCCACCCAAAGAAAAGACACTATGTATAAAATAGAAAACTAATGAGAACCTACTTTATTTTTACTTCAAGACTTACTGTAAATCAATGTAATCAAGAGGGTATGGTATCAGTGAAAGCACAGATAAATAGATCAAAATTCAAAATAAGAGTCTAGAAATATTCCCACCAGTATGATCAAATGACTGTTGACCAAAGTATCAAAGCAGTTTGGTGAGAGGGCAGAAAATCTTTTCAGAAAAAGTTGCTGGACTAATTGGATGGGGGGAGAGGAGGAAGAATCTCTACCCTTGACTCACATCGTACACAAAAATTGACTTGAGTTAAATAATAAATTAAAAATGTTAAAGTTAAAACAATAATGCTTCCAGAAGAAAACCTAGGAGAATATCTTCACAACTTTGGGGTAGATAAAATTTTCTTAGAAATCACACAGAAAACACTAACCATAAAAGGAATGAAAGAAGAGATAATTTCGATGTCAAAAAAATTGAAAGCTTGTGTTCAATCTAAACAGTAAAATAAATAACAATAGTATTGTATTATAACCCAAAGGTAAGTATATATTCATGAATTCAAACTAATATAGATAAGTCAGCAGATTAATAAAGAAATGGAAGAGAAATGACAACTTCTCCTTATGCAAGAATTACAATTCATAAATGAAGAGGAATGAACAAAATAGAATGTCCCCATTACAACATCACAGTAATGATTGCCACAATTAAGTTCCACCAATGGATGCTAAAATTAGTGGGCAAAACTTTAAGCAGAGACAACATATCTGGGTACTCTCAAAGTATCTCTCCCCAAATATTTATAAATTTCAGAGCAAAAAGTACTAAATTTGCAGTGGAGAACCTTGGTAGACACTTTAAGTGACTAATGTTAATATCATTAGTAATACATATCAACATTATGTACCCCTTGAAAAGGTCATATCACCCTGCGGTATCCTTCTTAATAATGCATAACCTCAATTTCATTTTGAGGACCTCAAATTGAGCGAAATTCTACAAAATATGAGACCGGTTTACTTCAAAATGCTCAGGTTGTGAAAGATGAGAATAGACTGTCACACACTGGACGAGACTTAGGAGTCCTGACAACTGAGTGCCATGGAGATTCTGGAACAGAAAAGGACATGGGTGGAGAAACTGGTGAAATATGAATACATTCTGTACCTTAGTTTTATGTTATTATACCAAAGTTCATTTCTTACTTTTGATTACTGTTATATGGCTATGTAAATGTTAACATAGGGGAAATTGGGTAAAGGGTATATGGAAATTCCCTGGACTATTTTTTCCAACTCTTTGTAAGTCTAAAATTATTTTAAAAGAAAAATTTTAAGCAAAACAATGACCAAAACCAAAAACAATTTCCAAGTCAGGAGTCACACCCCTGAAATCAAATTACATTGATAGTTGTGTACTCTACTTAGCTGTCTGTGTTGAGTTTAGATAATCTTTATAATATTTAACAATTCTAAAATATATTTCACTGCTTTAAGAATGAAGATCACCTTAATTTTAAAAACTCAGTTCATCACGTTATCTTTCCATCCACGCTTATCGATCTATGAGAGCTATTGAGAAGCACTCTTGATAGTCTAACAGAGTACATCAGAAAGCTCTCAGTGCTAAATTAGAATAGAAAAGAAGAACACAAACCAAGTAAAATTAATAAAGCAAAGTGAATAACAGTGAATGTAGCCCATAGCTAAACTTCCTCCTGGACTGAAAACAAAAGCAACTTCATAAACATTTTTAACAGCACCTTGAGTAAACTGTATTTGATTTGAAGTTTACATCTTCAGAAATGTTATTTAAAGACGTACCATGTTTATTCAATTTCGTGTTTCCTCTGTAATTCTCAGTAGTGTCAACTAATGATCAAATATGTCCATTATCTTTTTGTTGTAGCTGCTTTTCAACCAGGGAAGTAAAAATACTGCACTGAAGTTAGAGATGACTTTTTTACCCTATGTTACAAAGCCATAAATTGCTTGTTTATTTAGTGATTTTCACTGATGATAAATATGGTGTTCTGTTGCGTGTTGATAGCAATGCTTCCCTTGTCATTGATTCCATGCAAAAATATCGATATTTTGTATTTAGAGATGTTTTCTCTTGAAGAACTCAGTTCTCCTTGAAGAGAGACCTACCCTGACACTATGGACTAAGTATGCTATATTAACTTCCTAAGGCCACTGGAACAATTTAAAGAACTGCAAACTTAAAGGAAAATGTAATGCTAAGTGGTATATCCTGCTATCCTTCAGAAAGTTTACTAAGGTCCTATTTCTGTGATCAGGGATGGAATACCTCTTATGTTTGTTTCGTTACATTCAAGTCTGGTTTTTGTAACACCGCAAAATGGAAGGAGCATAGAAGGTAAAGATTCCTTTCCCAGCTTATTTTCTTACTACTTACTAACTTTAAAATTAGGCAATTTGGGACTTCCCTTGTGGCGCAGTGGTTAAGAATCCACCTGCCAATGCAGGGGATGTGGGTTTGATCCCTGGTCCAGGAAGATCCCACATGCCATGGAGCAACTAAGCCTGTATGCCACAACTACTGAGCCTACTCTCTAGAGCCCTCAAGCCACAACTACTGATGCCCGAGCACCTTAGAGCCCATGTTCTGCAATAAGAGAAGCCAAGACAATGAAAGCCCGCGCACCGCAACAAAGAGTAGTCCCTGCTCACTGCAACTAGAGAAAGCCTGCACGCAGCAATGAAGACCCAACACAGCCAAAAAAAAAAATACATTTAAAATTAGGCAATTTACTCAGCTTACTATTAGTTTTATTTTACTTAGCTACTTTTTTAAAAGTAATTTAGAAAGGCTTATCTAAGTGTTCCATAAGGATATTACAGGGATCTAGGATGGGGCAGTATTGTAAACTACCAAGCAAAATTCAAATGTAGGGTTATTATTACTTACTACTTATATATTCTTACTTAATACAACAGCTGGAATTCAGTCTTCAGAATTGGAATTACTTATAATAATTAGAATTCAATCTTCAGGTGCCTGGTGTCCGTACATTTACTCATAACATTAAAAAAAAAATCCTAGGTCTAAGTTACACTTTCTGGTGACTATGATTTATTCTCCCATACAATTTTTTTTTAATTTTTCACATTTTAATGCAATACAGATATTGATCCGAAGGAACAAGGCTGAAATAATAGAATTTTATGTAGGCTAAGGCATCTTCTATAGATGGGACACAATATGTTTTTCTCCGTGTCTCTTAACCAACTTTAATTTACAACACTAACAATTGTCAGATATCTTGGGGGAAGAGTTGTAAATACCTAAATGTGCTAGGGTTATTTCCAATTAATTTGGCTTTGATACATTTTTAAGGCACTTTGTGATGACTGGAAAAACATTGAGTTGGCACAAAACAATGACTGAGAAACAACTTAGGAATTTGGGAGATGAGATCTATCATGTAGTTTATACTCACAATAAGTCTGTGAGCATAATGAGGTTATAAATTCCTCATTTTACATGTGGACCAATTAGGGCCAGTAACTTTGAGTAACTTATTCAAAATGATGGAGAACTCAGCAGAGGTGCTGTAAGACCAGACACTGATGTGTAAACACTGTTTCTCCAGACGGAGGCTAAAAAGGGTGACAGGGCAGACCCTATTCCGACCAGAGAAATTCTGTTTTGTTTGGTTTTGTTTTTTCCATTTTTTATTTGAAGGTTTCCAGTGAGATTTTGTTTGAGAAAAGTAAAATAGTTCAAATGCAAACATTTGTCAAACCAATTGATTAGACTGAGTGCCCAGTCATACCCTGCCTCCCTTTGTATCCATCTTTAGTGGTTCAATTAAAAAATAGAATAGGCCTATAGTATTAGGGAAGGTAATTTAATGCAGTGGCTTTCCATTTTTTAAACTCTAACCCACATAAAGAAATGCTGTAAAATTAAGACAAAAATGCCAACACGTAGCAGAAACAAAGTACTACAAAGCCAAGACTCTATGCATTCTGGTATTTTTATTTTGTTCTATTGAATTAAGAAATTAACTTTATGATCTAGTTTGGAAAATAGAAATATAAAGAAGAAAGCTTAGAGAAAAAAATAAGTATCATTATGACTAACATTGTGAAGACCCTGCTGAGACTTCCTAGACGGTTGTTAAATCGCACATTAAGAGTTGTTGGTGACCATTTCCCATGTTCCTCCACCCACCTCTTTCTTGCCTCTTTCATTTTGTTTTCTCGTTTTCTCCTGTATCATCCTTATCCTTTCCTCTAATTTCTTTCTTCTTCTTTTTTTTTTTTTTTACTTTCTCCTGACCGTGCTTTAGGCTTAGGCAAAATTGCAACTTTATCTGCTTTTAAAAGGCAAATGAGTCTAAAATGCTGAAGATAGCTTGAGGGGGTCAACTATCAAATCTCAGAGAGAAGGCTATAAATTGTTTAATTTTAATTAGAAAATGATGTGCCTTTTTCATGCCTTTATTGTTGTACTTACCAGTTATCACTTCTTGTCTTGCATTATAATTAGTTGCCTGTTTTTGTCCTCTCCTGATATAGTCACTCAATGTGTAAATGAATAATGAGCAGAAATTCAACTTAGAAATATTTATACTTGTTACCAGATAATTTTGGATTCAATAGAGGTGCAATGTACATATGCTACACAGTTTAGTTAAATCAACAAAACCAAAGATAACAAATACTTGGCAAGCTAGTTACCATTCTTCTATGCTGGGCTCCAGGCAGAAATCCTTACACACAGATCTCCTTTCAGCTGGGCTGGGGCTGGACCTTAGCATCCTCCCTAATATGGCATTTTAGAAGATGTGATTAGTTCATTAGACTTGGTGTTCTAAATATAATATAACTGCCATCCCTCTCTTAACTGAGATGAATTCAGATATTAAATATTACTTTTCTCTGTAGCTCTGTTTTACACTGAGGAAATTGCCAAAGACACAGGTAAGTGAATTGCAGCCAAGTTGAGCAAACTGTTGGAGGTGGCATCTGTTGGCTCTCTTTCTGTTTCTCTCCTATTACAAACTAGATTTTGCTTTCTTTCTTTTGTGCTTATTAATAATCAAAATATAAGAAGCCCTTTTCTGAAAGTGTTGTTTTAGGTAGTCTATCATACCTCTGATTCAAAAACAACTTTTCCTTCAAAGCCTTACCTGAAGCTCAATTGCTATTAATTTGCTATAATCTGTCCTCATGTCCCAGACAGCTATCAATTTCCCAGCATCAGAGAAATCAGCATCCAAAGGCTGTGAGAGGAGAAAAATCACAAAATTATATTCCATACTTTTGCCCGAACCCATATTCCAGGAAAAGGAATGAGACTGCACAATAGGCTTAGACCAGTCAGCAGATGCACGCTCTCTTTATTGTTGGAAGCTGGTCCTTGAAAATCATGGCCATTTAGAGGGCACTGAACAAAATGGGGTTTAGTTAGAAGGAAAAAGAGGGAGAAGTTGGATAAGCAGTGGACAGTGTCTGCTACATGGTACTGATTGATGATGTGGAGTCAATTACTGAAATATATTTCAAGAACACCATATCCTCAGTCCTATATCTTGCCATTCCTCATGGAAAGCAAAAGAAACTTGATGATCTCTTAGGCTCAGTTTGACCATATACAGAATCTATTAATTTTCAGTGAGCATATTTGTGGCTTAATAACCTATTGATAGGGACCTGCACACGAATTTTATTGTGTTTGTGTTTGATGCTGTAGATGTGAGAATCATTTTATGTAATACAGGAAATTATATAGGGAATCTTTTACTGAGAGTTAGGCCCTGGTCTGAATAGCTTTTATTTTTTTCAGATGGAAATAGTTCTGAAGATGGACTAGAGATTGATCATTACAGGAGCTCTAGATGTGGAACTGATAATGTTATATCAAATATAGTAGAAAAATCAGTTACATATGTAGAGTAATATCTTCAGTAATACAACTAAGTGATGCATCTAATATTTGTAAAGACTAGTGACATCATATTTAAATTTTAAGTAATATATCTATACATCTATATCTACTTAAATTGTGCACAATCTATATTAAGTTCTATTTAGCACTTTTCACTCTGTTGTCATTGCAGTTATGCGTCTTTTCATATTTTAATCTACTTTTGGGTACCTTCAGGAAATTGCTTTAGAGTGTGGTAATATGCCTATAGAACCCCATTACAATGATTTGCAAATAATGTTATCTTACATTCTCCACTTGGAAAAGTATCTTACCTAGGAAATCTCTCTTAAGGCAAGTGATAAACAATTTCATTAGAAATAGAGTTTTTTTTTTTAACCTTTCACACTTATTGCCAGTTTTTTTCTGTCATCTTTGTAAATTTGTAAGAAACTTCGTGATTAGTTGTCTTCAATCATTTTGTTTCCTCTACAATATGACTGTGTCTTTCTAAGCTCAAAACCTGACCCATCATGGGACACTGCATGGATACCCTTACCATAATAGTCTTCTGTCTATCCTTTAACATAAGCTTCGAAGGTCAAGTGAATTACTTATCACATTCCTTATAAACTTCCTATGGCCTCCATTTGAGGTTGGACCTGGGGCCTGCTGGATAGAATGACTTGAGAAAAAGGCATTTTGGACTTTCAGAACTAAAAGGAGAGGGAGACTCTGCATCACTTGAGACTGGATGACTAGATTCACTTCCATCTGTGATGAGCTTGTTGTGGGAGGGAGCGGTTGAGGGGAAACAGCCTGCTCTTTCTCCTGTTGTATTCACATGGAACGATCCACGTCTGCGCCTCTCAGGAAATGTGAAATTATCTCCAGCTAGTGAAATAGCAGCCTCTTTCCTACTATCTTTGACTTTTCTTTCGGCTGCATTTGAAATGACTCAAACAAGTGAAAGATTAAAGGAAAGCAGGCTGCCAAGTACCTGAAAGAAACCTGCTTTTGGAGCTGAGCAATATAAGCTTATAAACAAGGGCTCAGGCTTCAACAGTAAAAGGAAGGATAAAAGGGCCAAGGAATTCCTCTGTCCTCTGTCCTCAGAGGATGTAGCTTCCTTGTTAGAGGGAAAAAATGAATAGAATGAACCTCTCTTGGCCTCAAATTGTGCAGAGAGAGTGGTTGAGAGGGAGGAAGATGAACTTTCAGACATTTGTGAATGGCAGAACATTTTCTCCAATGTGCTTTAGACTGTGGGAAGCCACTGTTCTCATGGGCCATCCTGCATACCATGGCAAGGGCAAGCCTAAAGAGAAAAGGGGAGTCACATGTCTGGGATTTTCCTATAATTGTTCCTAGGTTCCCAGTCAAGCTAATTTTGGAGATAAGAAAGACACTTCTCAGTGAACCTATGACTGCCAGGTGATGCCTCTTTGTATCTAACATAGCTCTACTTCTGCCTTTGTTTTTCACTGTATCCTTCAAGTTAACTCTGTATATGGAATATACGGCTTTCTGCAGGAATCTAGACCCTCCCAGCATTTAGCTCAAGATTTCAATATTGCTTAAAGCATGAATGAAGCACATCTTAGAATGATGAGAGAAGCTCTGTGAACAGTTACGGCTCCATTTTCTGGAGCTTCTGCTTCAGGAAGACTATTTTTACATCTCCGCATAGTACCCTCATATAGTCAGTTCTAACCTTGGAGCATCTTCCTTAAATAAGTCTGAATTATTTTACTCTACCCATCTTCAGTATTTTATCTTGGTTCTCACAGATGGTTAGGCTCCACTTGAATATATTATTCATATGTTATGCTCCTCCTAGCAAGATAAAAATTGTTGGAATACTATTCTTGAATCATTAGGAAAGATTTCTCTCCTTCTCATATTCGTCACTACTTTTATTATGACCGCAATAGCAAAACGCAATCTTGCCCAAAAGGGACGTTATTATTTTACATTTTAACTTTGGAAATACCTGTCATATGAAATGCTGAAGGCATCCTCTAATTGTTGTTGTTTCTTTCTGATAAGCAAGAAAGTGAAACCATATGATTGATTCCTGTGTCTGTGCCACATGACCATTTTAATTACATGAAAAATGGTTATAGTTTAAATTAGTGGGTACCTGGCATAATTCAGTCTTGTAAAAACGAATATCCTCTGGCAACCCCACTGCCACAAAAATTTACATTTCAATTACTCTTATGACTAATATTTCCAAATAATAAGTACTAGAAGGGAACAAAAATTCTGAGAAGCAGCAATTTAAACTTTTTACTTCCATTATAACTACTTTTAAACTTAAGAAGCCAACTTACAGGATGGTTACGGACACTACTGGAAGGTACTTCTCTCTCTGAGTGAGGGCTTCTGAAGAGATGTTATTTATGAATAAGTAAGAGAACAAAGAGGGTCAGGTTAGAATAGGCTAATGACAGAAAGTAGACTTCTAAATACGGGAATGATGGCTGCCCTAAAATAGTACAGAGGAGTTAAATACTAATAGAGGAAACGAGGACCCATAGACAACAGACTCTATGTTTGCAAATTCTCCTAAAATATCTTCTCAAGTAAATGGCAATGCTCATGTGGCCCACAACTATGAAGATATTTTGAGTATGGAATTAAAAGATACAAACTATTATGTATAAGTTAGATAAGCCACAAGGATACATATTACACAGCACAGAGAATTATAACCATTATCTTATAATGACTCTTAATGGAGTATAATCTGTAAAAATACTGAATCACTGTGCCGTACACCTAAAACTAATATAACATTGTAAATCAACTATACTTCAATTAAAAAAAATCTTGCTAGTTTTGGGGAATTCCCATGAATGGTTTAAGACTTGATCTATATGTCAAGTATTTTACTTCTAACTAGTACTCTTAAATGATTTGCCATGTTGAGTAGAAATCAAAAATTTTTTAAGAAGCAGGTCAAATATTATTTCAATAAATTCTCCATTATCTTTAATGTATAAGTTCGGAGCATCAGTTACTAACATCAATCATGACCGTTGTGAATTGCTCCAAATGTTTCTCGCTGTCTTAACATGGATTTTTCAGAAAGTTTTAGTAGTAGCATTTGCTTATTGCTGGTCCCAGCCACAGACATAGCTTGAAAATATGTAGGAGAGTAAAAGTGAAATGGAAGAAAAAGCTGCTGTTTGTTCATTTTTGAACCAGTATCTTGGGAGCCGGTGAGAACTGAAGGAGGTTGCAGAAGGGATAGCTTCATGCTGCTAAATGTTTAATTTCATGTCTAGGAAGAGCAGGTGCATAAAGGGAAGTACTAACTTATCTCCTCTCACCTCATTGATTTTTCAGTGAATAGACCATGAACTATTCCCACCTCATTCATAACATCTGTCACAGTCACCTCACCTGTCATAAAGACATAAAAGTGAATGAAGTAAGTGTTCTTTTTGTTTGTTTGTTTTTGATGAGTAGAGCTTGTCAGTTGCTGCCTGACTGTCGAACTCTGAGTTGAAACTCTGGGAAGCTTTGGGTTCTTTGAGTTCTTTGACTAGCTTAGGTGTTTGTTCAGCTGCTGGAGGTTGCCTTGTTACCAAATAAGTGCATTAATTTTAGATATTAAAAAATAAAAATAACCAGTCTCTGGAATAGATTAGTATATTTGTAAAGCTTTCTCTCTTTAGCCACAGACATTTCCTTGAAAATGAAATATATGACTCGTTTTAAATGTAGGCTTTTTATGGGATATTTTTTAGCCTTGAAGATGGCACTCCCTACTGATCATATGGTATTATAGTAATTATTACAGGGAAGTGGGGATGACCAATTATATGGGCACAAGCCTTGGTTATATTCTCCAACTGATCATAAGAAGCTATCAACTCTACCCCCATTTTAGCTTACTGTCAAAATAGAAGTATTCATACTGAATTAGTAATACAGAATATGGTAATCCACATGTGTTTCAGAGTACAAAAATTGCTACCAGATATTTATCAAAAGACTGGTTGTGAAAAAATTGTCCTGAAGAATGATTATTGAAGGATTGATTGCGAAAGCTTGTCTGGAGAATATAGTCTATACGTATAATGTTAGAATAGTGTTTCTCACGCTAGGTTTCCGGAGTCACAGTGTTCCTCAAGAGTTAATAAGGTGTTCAGAAACTTTAAGGAGAAAATAGTTGCTGTTCTAGCTCCTTTAAATTTCAGTCTTGACTAATTTAGGATATTAAAGCACTATGGTTTTGGAGCACAATATTTTGGCTTTCATTGAGTTGTAATTTGGTGATAGCCATTGTCCTTCATTGAGGGATCTTCCGGAATAGACCCTTGAAAATCATTGCTAAGTGTACTTCAGGAATCTTGTTGAGAACCTGATTTATTACAGTCACACTTCCCCTTTAGGAGGACCTGTGGAAAGAAGCTTCCTCAGGTCTCACTGTTAAGTGCTGTTGCTGTTGTTTTTTTCTTCGAAGAAAAATGTATTATTATTCATTGTTAAGTATTTTAAATACAAGAACTATAAGAACTATAAACTGAGGGTTCAAATATGCTTTTACTTCACACTGAGTACCAACAAGCACAGAATCAAATTTGCCACTTACCTCTATAAAATCTTCTGGACCTTTTGGTATATCTTTGGTATACTTGTAGCTTCATTTTCTTTTTCCTAAATTTATCTTACTGTCTCCCAAACTTCTTCAAAAACTTAAGCTACTTTAATGCATGTATCTGTGTAGAGTGATTTATATCTCTTTGGAATGGGGTGGAGATATAAATACAGTATGATTTTATGCTCATTCTTATCAACTCTACTTAATTCTAAGCTTTCCCATGACAACCTTCACATCTTAGTCACATTATTTCTGTTTCAGATAAACACATTCCCTTGTTTATCACACATAGTGTATTCATTTGTTTATCTGCTATGTTTTAGTCACCGCTATAGGTACTGGAGAAACAGTCCTATACTGAGTGTGTCCTGAGGGAAGTGAAAAGTGGTGTTGCCGTTTACTGAGATGAGGAAGACTGCAGGAGCAGGAGTTTGGGGTGGGGATGGGAAACTACAAGAGCAATTTTGGACGAGTTAAGTCTGAGATGAACATATTTGCAATTATATTTTTCTAAGAACTCTTCTGGTCCATTTAAAAGCAATGAGTCACACCTGAGAAGCAGTGGTGTCGATTTAGGCCATTACTAGATGATCTTTTCCCTCTTCCTTTGATGGACAATCAAGCAGTGTCTATCTTGTCAGGGCACATACAATCAAATACATCATGTTGTCTGAATCCAGGTCTCAAATCCTTGATTTCTAAAGCAGACAAATGAATTTGCAGTGGTGTTTGGATGCATCCTTCCCTGGCATCAACCCCTTCATTGTCAGAATTCAGGAAGATCTGTGGATTCCAGCTAAAACTGCCATACCTTCATTGGCAGAGATGAACAAAGAACTCCAGAGCTCAGCATGCTTTTCATCTATTCATAAAGCATTCACAGTCCCCTCCCCCACCAATTTTTCAAGCCTCAGGGCAGGACTAAGATGGGGCCAGTGAAGCACTAATCTCAGGGGTCAAAATTAAGGAGACCCCAGAAAAATCTCAGTAATCAAGATAAACACTATTTGAATGCAATATTTTAAAAAATCAAAATTAATATAAAAATCCATGGATTAATAAAGTGCTATGCCTAGCCATATTGGAGTCTGAGGCAAAAGGAAAACTCAATTAACATTAATCTTGATTTTATTTAAAATTCTGATCATTTGTTCCTCATGAATTTTTTTCATGTGGCACACCCTTAAATTTTGCCCTCAGAAGCCAGTGCCTTACCCTCCCCTAACCATAACCTCAGCTCTATCAAGACTAATCCATTTGTTTTTAATCTCTGTTTATATCAGTTACCACAGGAATACTAGGTCTCACCCTCTGGGTGTCAACCTTATATGATTTTCCTTTGTCTCACTCCATTCAGCTTTTCCTTAACTACTACCCTGCCTTCTGGAATTCATGGTTATTTAAGAGCTTATAAGAGTTACATTAAGAGCTTATATCTCTCATACTTTCAAGCTGTTCTCTGAATGTTTCTTTAATCTTTTGTCTTGATTCTCCTATTTCCATTGTTGAGCTCTCAAGTGGTAGATGTTTTCTTTCCCACATTCCTTATAACATTGAACTTGAGATAGGGTAGAAGTCTTTGCTCATTATAACTGCTTCTAGACACTTCCCCCTTCTTTCTACCCATAGTCACTAAGTTTTGAATATCATGTGATCAAAACACACCACAAGCTACCCTTTTTTTTTGGTAGTTATCCATGGACCCCAACATCAGTTCCCTTTGTTGCTGGAAGACTTTAGCTCCTTGCCAACTGTGAAGTTCCTTGGTGATTTCAATATCCACTTAGATGATTATTCTAATAAATTGCCCTCAAATCTCTTTACTCTCATCCCCTCCAATGATCTTGTTCTTTACCCTTCCACAGCCATTCAGTCCTGGGGTTATACCCTAGATGACATCATCTTCATTATAAAAAGTAACATCTTTGTAGCCTTAATTTCAAGTATCCCACTTTCCTAGCAGCTTTTCATATCTTTTGTTTTCACCTTTTCTAGTACCCCCAATTCAGCAATTCTTTAAGCTTACTGGCTCAATCTATAGATTCTTCCAGTTTTTTGCCCTCCCTCACCACCATCTTATGTCTAAGATGCTTCTTTTTCCAAGTTAGATTTGTCGTTGGGCATTAAATCTCTCCTTTACATGTACCCTCAACTTCCTTACCCATCTCACTTTACCATAGTTGCCTGACAAAATTCCAAATCTGGTTAAATACTTCTCTCCACCTACAATATCCCTACAGCTGCACAGCAAATGCAGGTCTCACTTTAAATTTATGATATCTAACCTTGAGTGGACTCTCAGTGCTGCTGAGTCATTCTCTACTGCCCTAGTTCATTCACTCTCACTCTGCTAGGCTAATTTTTCCTACTTTTTCTCTCTTTTTGAAACTTCCAGTTTTCCATCCTCATTCTTAACTGAGTACTTTGCTTTAATATACTGAGAAAATAATGCAAATCACAAGACAATGTCTACAGGTTCTCACTACCATGTCTACCTATTAGCCTACATTTGCATCTATATATTATGTTTTCTATTCCCCATGGATAAACTGACCATGCTCCTAGTAAAGGTGAACCATTTGCTTGTGCATCTGAACTACTTTCCTCTCACCTGCTCAAAATACCAGTGTAGACATTTTCTTCCTGCTCTCCTAATTCCCCTTTCTACTAGATCATACTAAACAGTTTATAAATATCTACAGTTTCTCCCATCTTTAAACAAACAAAATAAAAACCAAAACCTTTTGTGGTTTCCTCATTCTTCTCTGGTCTCTTATAATTTCATTGTCACCTTTTAGAAACTAATAGTTGAAATCAGTATCTATACCTGCTGCTTCTAATTATATCCACCTCTCTCTTGAAAGCTTCTCAGTTAGGGTTTTTCTTCCATCCACTGCTCTACCAAAACTGTTCTTTTCAAAGCACCAAATTTTATTCCTTTGTTAAACACAATAATCAGTTCTAAGTTTTAATCTTTACATACCTATCAGCTGTACTTGACCCAGTTGTCAACCTTCCTCTTTGAAATACCTTCTACACCAGCCTCCTAGAAACTACTCTTCTGGTTTTATTCCTGTCTCACTGCACCCCTTTGCTTATTCTTATTTATCTCCTCAACCTTTTAATATTAGAGTACCTCTGGTTCAGTCCTCAGAACACTACTTACTTTTCTCACATATTCTCTTGATTAATATCATCCAGTTTCATGACTTTAATTACCATTTTTATACAGTAGAATCCCAAAATGTATCTTTAGCCCAGACATTTTTAGCCGATTTGAATGTATAATAAGCATCTGAAACTTAAAGTAAATTCCCTATTAAGACCCCTTCTCCACCCCACCCATAATGGAATTGTTTCAGTCCTCTTCATCTTGGTAAATGGTGATTTTACCCTCTAGTTTCTCAGACCAAAAAACCTTGGAGTCACACCTTTGACTTCTTCTTTCTCTTACATGCTACATATAATCCATTATCTAATCCTACCATAAAATATATTCCAAATCTGCAGACTCTTCAGCATTACCATTGCTTGGTCCAAGTCAACATTCTCTCCTGCCTGGATAGACTCTTTAAGTAATATTCCTGTTTCCTACCTTTCCCTCCTACAGACTAACTCAACATGGAAGCAAAAATGATGCCTTAAAAGATAATATCAAGTGATATCATATCTCTGCTCTACATACTCCTTGGCTTCTATCCCCCTCAGAGTAGATCCAAGATACTTAAAATGACATACAGCAGCCTATGTGATTTTCCTTCAGACAACTTCCCTGGCCTCACCCTCTGCTATTCTCCCTCTTGCTCATTCATCCAGATATTCTGCTGTCCTTTATATCCCTTGAACATGCCAGTGATGCTCCCATCATCTCAAGTCCTTTGCCCTTGTTTTACCCTCTGCCTTAAAAGTTCTTCTCCAAGAGATTGCATGGCTTATTTTCTCATCTCCTTCAAATATTAAGTGATACTTTCCCTAAGTATCTTTTAAAAAATTGTATTGACCCAAACTTCCCTATTCCCTTTTCTTGCTTTATTTTTCTTAAAACCTATTATCACAATTTGACTATTATATTTTGAAATATTTATTATTATTATTATTATTATTATTATTATTATTATTTATTATTCTCTTCTTTCCCCTTTCTCCCTAAGCACTAGTGCTAGACAAGAAGATCTATAAGGGCAGGAACATAGGTCTATTTTCTTTCCCTGCTACAAATCCAACATTATTAGCAATGCTTAGCAGTATGTTCAACAAGCATTTTTTCAACAATTTGGTGAATGTGTGTATACATATATGTCTATATTTCTATATTTATATCTATATCTATAGCTCTACATATTGTTTCTTTAGGACCAACACATTAGTTTTCTTTTATTCATTGGTCAACTTAATGGCACCAAAACAGGAGATGGAAAGAAAGGCACATCTTTCTGCTGTCAACAGTCTGATGAGAAAGAAGCCTGAGCAGTATATCATACAATTTAGAGATATTGGCTTATTTTCCCATGTCACATACCCATAGCTACAGTGCTTTTATTATTTGCTCTAAATGCTAGTACTTTAAAACTGAAGACATTTATGCACATGCAATCACCTACATTAGATTTTCTAGATGATGATAGACCAAAAGTGACAACTCAAAGGCCTTGAAAGTTCAGGGAAGAAGCATACATTTGTGAAGAAAGGCAAATGGAAAAATAGGGAATGCTTTCCCCATCTGAAGTGGATAGCTGGTACTCAGACTCAGCCAATAATTGCTATATATTTATTTGAGTTCAATAATACCCTAATACCGGGGTCAGGTTTTCAAAAAAAGTTGGAAATATGTATTTCTATCTGAAATCCCCTAATGTGTAAAACCTAGCAATAAATTAAAAATTTGAAACACATTGGTGCCCACCAAGGTCTCTGCAAGTTGCATTTGTTTCCTGGGCCTCCCACATGCATTGTTTGCTTTTAGGTATTGTGTGCCCTGCTGGGTAGCCCAAGCACTTCTACTAATTAAGGATGTGGGCAGAAAGCCCCCTTCCTCCTTCCCTAAGACTTATGGTATTTCCAGATTGTAAACAAATGCATCCAAAATCTGTGACAGGTACTTCATTCTAGGTTGTTAAGATACCTCCAAGAATTGAAAAGCCTATCATCTTCGGATAAAGTTAGAGTTTCTAGTTTTAGGTAAGACTTTACAGTTTATTGTAGTTTATAAATTTGTCCCATTACCATATGCCTTCTTATCATGAATATAATTCTAGGTCATTCATTCACTTGTTTGTTCAAAAAGTATTTAGTCTACTACATGCCACACAACATACTGGATGCTATGTAGGTGCTCAATGACAAATATTATTTGATAAGACAGACACTATCAATTCTCTTCTTTCTTAGTAGCAGCACCAGTTTAATTTGGGATGGTAATATCTAGCCAATGATGACACTTCCCCTCATGCTTGCACATTTTATGGACATGTAACTAAGTTCTGTCTAATGAGGTTGTTATGGGTTAAATTATTTCCCCTCGAAAGATATGTTGAATTCCTAAACCCTAGTACCTCAGAATGTGACGTTATTTGGAAATAGGGATGTTGCATATGTAATAAGTTAAGATGAGCTTTTACCGGAGTAAGTGGGGACCTCAATCCAATGATTGGTATCCTCATAAGAAGAGAAAACACTCAAAGGGATTTAGAAAATAACATGGGAAAACACAGACAGAGAGAACACCATATGACAACAGAGATAGCGATTGAAGTGAATTGCAGCTATCAACCAAAGAATATAAAGAATTGATGGCCACGCCAGGAGCTAGAGAGAGGCAAGAAAGGATTCTTCCCAGAATCTCAGAAGGAACGTGGCCCTGCTAATGCCTTGATTTCAGATTTCTGGACTCTAGGATTGTGAGACATAAATTTCTTTTTTCCTAAGACACTCAATTTGTGTTTCTTTATTATAGGAGCCCTAGGAAACTAATACAGAGGTATAATCAAAAATGGTCAGATGGGATTTCTGGTAATATTCCTTTTGAACAGTTGTACCTTTAGTTAGAAATATGGACATAATAACCTGAGGCCAAGCTGGCATGTTCAACTTTGTGACATATTTGCAGATGAGATACACATACTAAGGATGGTGGAGAGGAGCTCTAGAAGAAGTCTGGGACATGGCAGTATTGTGAAGTGCTTTTCTGGTCCTGGAAGCCCTACCCCTGGCCTTTTTAATATGAGATTTAAATAAACTTTTGTGTGGTTTAAGTGTGCCATTTGGATTTCATGTTATATGCAGACTCATGTAATCCTGACTAATATACAGGACTTCAAACAGTTGTGAGTATAGTGTAGAGGAGTCACATGGGTGGAGGTGGGCAGCAAATTTCAGGAAATGCTTCATGGGAGGGGAGATCTTTGAAGTGGGAGAAGAAAGGAAGAGATGGAATTGGGAAAGCACCTCAAATTAACTTCATTCATATAATTATGATATTTCTTGGTGGCCTACTTAACTACTGGGGTGATAAAGAAAATTAGCTCATGTTCATGTTGACTGTCACGTACAAAGACTTGCTTTGGAGAGTTGATTCCTACATGACAGCCAGATGTTACACAGGTACAGATTTTTAGGTCCAGGAAGTATAGGTTATAATGTTATAATGTTTTCTCTCTGGTACTCATTGTGACTGTGCATTGTGACTTGTTATCTAACACATTTGAGCATCAGTTTTCCCATCTATAAAATTTAAATAAATACATTTGACAGTATATAAGGAATATGTCTGACAGTATGTAAGGAGTAAATGAAATAATACATGTACTGGTGCTAAATGAGGAATAAATGAGATAGCTCATCTGGGAAGAACTGAAATGTAAGAGAGATATGAGGAATAAATTGAGATAATATAAGTAAAACTGCCTTAACATCTGCCTTTTGTATAGCGGATAGTCAATAAATATTATTTTCCCTCCATTCTTTCATCTACCAGTTTCTCTTCTGTAATATCAAGTAAGTCAAAGAACTTAGACTTTTGTGGGGAGGAGGAAGTAATTCTTAATACAATCATCCTTATGCTTTGCTGCGTGTAGCACATCATGTAATACACTAAAAGGCCAGCCTCGTGTGTTTTAGTTATGGCTTCAACAAGGATACTTGCTTTAGGGGAATAAATAGAACTTCTGGTGACTACTCAGTTCAATCAGCTCAAGGGTATATTATCTTTCAGGTATTAAGTGGAAACCTTTAATACAAGAAGGAACTTGTTTACAGTATCCTGGGGAAAAGGCTGTGTGCTTGACCTTAGTCAACTGAATTTTTTTTCACTTGAATCTTTTTATAGAAAAATTTTATAGAAACAGCTTAGCATCCAATGGGAAAAAAAATACAGTTACTCTTAGATCTAGTTTAGCCATTTAATTAACATGATTAGGACATTCAGATATTTCCATATATATACATACTTTTTCCCATTGTACTTTCTCCTAGTGTAGCTTAGGACATAGGAGTTATTATGGAATACTTAGAATATGTCATATCTCCCCATTCCATTCAGATGCTTCCTCTTCCTTCCCCATCCTGGTCTCAGAGTTTTCTCTATTTCGAGGTCAATTCCTTTCCAGGATAGGAAATCTATAAAGAATTTGTGATTTGGGTAATATACAGTAATCTTTTATTTTGGATTAATGACCCTCAAAATTCATCCAGTTTTCCTCTCTAGATCGTTGTTCCAGGTACCCAGATGGACTGCCACATGGTTCTGATTTTGAAACCACTTATTCACTTCTGTTACAATTTCCTCTATTCTCTACAACTTCAGTCACCTTTACTAAAAGCTGTAGCCCCACTCTAGGAGAAAGAAATAGTTTGGCTCCCAATGGGAAAAAGGTAGCTACTCTTAGACGTATGGATTCTATATGAAGCCAGCTGTGTTGTTGGTCTTATTCTGACTGGTTATGTGATTCTAATTATCAGGCCATATACTATGGTTAACTGGGTTTCCTTTTCATGCCATTTGACCTGAGTTCATTTCTTGGTTTTAGAAGTCTAATGGATTCTGTGCAGTTCACTAGGGAGGTGACATCCTGACTGTGTTTCATTTACCCAGCACTGATTTCTGACCTGTATTTATACTTGTTGTAAGATGTTAGAGCCCGCCATGAATATACTTGACATTAACTACTTGTCTCTAGCCATGGCTGATGGTAGGACTCATCTTGCCTGCCGGCCCAATCCCCCAAGCAACTTGCCTCTAATTTTGTCCACATTGTTGATGACTGAACCGCTGCTCTGACTTTTCTGCCTTAACTGATTTTCCTGAACTGGATCCTGTAACTGTCAAGTTGGTACTCTAATGTCCTGTAGTAAGGATAAAGGATAACGAGCTTGAATAATTTGTTGGTTTGTTGTCCATGCAGAAAAGAGTGAAAGATTTAAAATGTTAAACTGTAGCTAAGCAGTACCTCAATGTGGCCTTTGGTAAAACTGCAGTCCAAGTCAAGTGTATTAAGGGTATTTTTCCACCTCTTCAAAAGGTGAATTTTTTTCTTCAAAAATTCTAATCTTTAGCTGCCCCAGGTCATCCCAACTGAAAGTTGCTAAGAAAACTTTAGGGTTAATGATAACATGTTAAATCTTCTAGAATATTTGCATGATAAAAGAGCACCACAGAAAGGATCCTTGAGAGTAGATTTTAAAACTTTGTGGCCCCCTCCAACTGCATTACTTTACTGAAAATTATCTCCCATGCTTTTGGATTCATATGACTGAATCGATGAACAAAAAATTAGGACAGTAAGTGTATCGTTATTAGCTGTTTTATCTTAGAATGCCATTTATAAAATGTATCATATATCATCATCATTTTCTAGATGATAGGAAATTTTAATAAGAAAAAAGTAGAGAGGACATCATCTCAAATAAAGGACAGTATTTTTCAGGAAAGGACATAACGTCGTTAATTTTGAATGCAGCAATTTTACACAAAATTTTGTATTATATGTGTTTTGTGTTGAGTATTTCAAATCGACATAGTTTCGTAGGAAAAAAAATAAAAGAAGGAAAAAAGGTAGGAAGGAAAAAATGAAAACCAAAGTTCATTTTTTTCTAGGACACTGATTTTTTTAGTCACAACTGTTAAAAATCTAGTTTCATGTAAGTGTATTTATGATGACAATGTTGAAATTTATCTGAGTCCTATGCTTCCGTAAGGTAAGGTAAGGATGGATGGAAGATTCCCTCCCACCCCCTTTTCTGTTCTGACAGATTGCTAGGTTAACAACAGACCATCCTGCCGCAGCATCTTCCAAGATGACACACCTCTACCCCTCCTCTATAATTCCCTTGTTTCATAAAACCCCAGGTTTTCCCTCTGTTCTTTTAGACATTTCTCATTAATGAATGTTTTCCCCCTAATGCAAAAGCCTGAGTAAACTCATTTTAATTATCTGGTGCAGTTTGTTTTCCACAATGAAAATAGCCAACCTCATTCACCTGCCTCTTACCCGTTTCCATTGTAATCAGTTCAGCATTCTCTGTGGACTCAGAGAAGTCAACTTGAAACTGCTTTGTCCCCTTTCTCTTTGCCAAAAGAGTACAAAAGTGGGCAGGGAGTCTGTCTACTGCTGCTTCAGGTGGCCCTTTAGACAGTGGATCCTCAGCCTGGGGTAACTGTTATTTACTCAGCACAGGACAAGTATTTTCTTGACTGAGATGTCATGTGCCCCCATGAGGTTTTTTTGTTTTTGTTTATGTTTTTATTGTTCCTGGGGTTGTTGGGGGAAGGATTTTGTGAGCAGAAAATAAATGAATGATTGTTACTTGACACTTTAAATTAGAATTCGGTTTATTAAAGGAATAGTTTAAAAGCTGGTTTTTCTTAGCCTTTAAATTCAATGTCCTCCTGTGATTACACTATTTATTAATCTGGTAAGCTTTAAGGATCTCTATGGGGGGTGAGGGAGTGATAGTTTTCCATCAATTCAAATTGAAATTAATGAACTTAAGTAATCAGGCTCATTTGAAATTTGGTGTATTAAATTCCTTTAAACCTTTAAAAATATGTTTAAATTCTTTCATTCTTTGATTTTACAAAGTACAAAGCAAAGTTGATCATCTATATACCTAATTCTAAGACTCGCTGGATTAAGAGACACTTTCTCACTAATGAAGTAGCTTTACTCTTCCAGGCAAGCGGGAGATTCCCGTACCACGAGGACTGGGACAGCTTGTTGCCTGGATGCTGAATGAAGCCAATTCATCTTGCACCACTGAGATAACATACACACTTGCATCTAGTTCCTTTTACAACAGCCATTCTTAGTCTAAACTCTCTAGATTCAATTGGTTTCTGTTGGGTTTCACATCTCACCAAATATTTTTCACCTGAGTCGAGTTTGCGATATCTCAGAGGTAGCAGATAACTTCTTTTAACCAATGTTTCTCTGATTAATTGAATGCTAGATTGCCTTTATATTCTTCTTCTATGACCACAGCAATTTTGTGGATATTAAAAAGACCTGCAGTTGGATTTTGCATATGTCCTATGATTTGGTCTGTCTGTAAGACCACAGTTTCTAAGATCCCACTAATTACATCATCGATCTACACACACTTCTTCATGGACTAGTGTTTGTAACTTAATGGAGAAAACTACCACAGCTTCAACCAATGTGGAAACCCAAGTCCAAGATTCTAGAAGGTAGGGAGAAGGCAGGGAGCATAGAGTATAACCTAATAGCCAACATGATCTTTGGTCATGTACCAATGACAGTCTCAGGTTCTTTAACAGTATAATATCTATCACAAGGTGTGTGATAAAAACTCAGTGGAATCATATGCTTGGAAAGGGTATGAAATTTTTTTTAGAACCAAGAGGCGTGAGGCCTATGATTACCATATTTATATTTTTCATCATTCGGATATAAAATAATTCTTTTAGGAGTAAACATCTAATGTGTATTTTATTTTTAAAAGATGTATTATGAATGAAAAAAGATTGAATAGAAAACACCATACAACAAGAGTAGTCCTTCAAATTTTGTGAGTGAGTATATATCACAGAAAGAAATAATCTTGGGTAATAAAACAACCCAACTCTGCTGTATAGACTATGTGACACAAAATATGTATTGCTCCTGAAGTAAATTAAATATGACTTAGGAGAATGAGCTAAAGAGACAATTTCTGGGACCGAGAGGCTAGAACCTTTTACAATAAATAAAATAAATCCTAACAAGTACTCTTTTTTCCCCCTTCAGGCCTTTCCTATTAAAGTGATAAATGCTTACAAAACAGATATTCAGCTACATAACCAAGCAGATTGAATGGGACTGAGGAACATTTCACAACTGTAATTTTGATTCTTCAAACTTTAGGAAACAAAACTACTTTGGGATAAATAATGAAATTTTAAACTAGAATAGCATCTGATGGAAAAGATTTTAAACCTGTGACTTTTTGAAGTTGTATCTTTTTGGATGCTCACTGTTAATCTCAAGAGTGAGTTGGATTTACAGCCACAAGTCAAACGTTCAGAAGTCCTTGGCTGTCTGAGCTTGGCTGCCCTCACCCAGCCAGGTGGGTTATAAAACACCTGAGTTGATTCTACTTATTCTAGAGGGGAGGAGCAAAGTTGTGCAAACAACAACAACAACAACAACAACAACAAAACACAGGAAGAGAGTTCTCGAGGCAAGACTATGATGTAGTCAAAATTTCTTTTATCTTCTCATGGTTCTTGTGGCATCTCTTCTTTCTCAGCCTCCCATGCATTCCCTGTGCTCTCATGATCAGAGAGTATGGTCATGCTTCTTGATCATAGCATCAGTTCATCAACCCATTGCTTTATTTTAAGATTTGTCAACCCCACCAGCAATGTAAACTTATTGGCTATCTGTGCCACTCTCTCCTTACTCTGCTTTTTAGGTGAAAATAGGTTTTAATAAATCAATCATACTAAAAGGTAGGTCTATCAGTGTCTTAGTCAGCTTGGATTGATATAACAAAATACCATAGACTGGGTGGCTTAAACAACAGATTTATTTCTCATAGTTCTGGAGGCTAGATGTCTAAGATCAGCGTGTTGTGGTCTGGCTCTGGTGAGAGTTTTCTTCCTGGCTTGCAGATGACTGGCTTCTTGCTATATCCTCATATGGCAGAGAAAGAGACAGAGACAGAGAGAGACACAGAGAGAGACAGAGAAACAGGAAAATGCACTCTAGTCTTTCTTCCTTCTCTTATAAGGCTACTAATTCCATCATCACAGGGCCTCCACTCTCATGGTCTTATCTAAACCTAATTACCTTGTGAAAGTCCCACCTCTGAATATCATCACACTTGGGATTAAAGCTTCAACATATGAATTTTCATGGGATACATTCAGTCCATAGCAATCAGCGTATGAGTTATTATTTTCTAAAGCAATCTATTAAAGTCTCCTCAGTAGGTTGTCATGGCAATATAGTATAGAGGCAGAGAAAATGAGTAAATCAGGGAGATAGTTTAGCAGTGGCCAGATCTTTAGCCCTCTTCTAAATTTTTTTAACATTCAGGAGATATTCACCCCTCTCTGGAGCTGATCCAGGATTTATAGGGTTCAGTCAATAAAGGCATGACATCTTTTTTCCATCTCATGAACAAAGACAAATGTTCTGCTCTGTTTGTCCTTGTGCCCAACTACACTAGCAGATAGCTGTAGCAAGGACAAGGTGACTGTTTGTAATAGACTAAACCCCTGCACCTCCCAGTCAGAGGTCAGCTATTCTGCTTCTGAAGAGGTAAACACTACCACCTTATGAGTACTTCTCTTAAAGATTGTGGAGGCTTTTTTAGTGTTAGCATAAGTGACTGAGTAAAAAGATCTGGAGGACACAACATCAGGAGCCAAGACGTGAGTGCCAGGAAGCCTCTGAGCAGTGAGCAGGAGATTAGACTGGTAGGACTGGGGAGGTAGGATTCAGCTGTCGGAGAGGTGAGCTGAACAAGCAGCTCCAGCAGAGTTGCTGGTACCCACAGCAGAGAGCAGCAGGGATCAAGAAACTGGAATAGAGCTGCTAGGCAAGGAAGGGGAAGAGGCAAGCCCAAAGCCAGTCTGAGGTCTCAGAGAAGGGGTCTAGAGATTTAGTGGGATGGAAAAGTCAGAAGATAAACAGGTAGAGTAATAAGAACAGGAACCAGTGCTGAGGAGAGGGGCTTATTTAACTGACCTTCTCTTGGCAGGAGGCAATACCCAGTGGTAGGAGAAAGGACACTAGGTGTCTCCAAGCAAAAGCAGTGGGTATCCAGAGGACAGCTGCTGGGAGGTAAACCCTGATGTTCTGTGTATCTAAATCAGAGGTAACCTTATATCCCTTCCACCTTCCACCAGTTCTTGGTTATCAGGAGCACTACCTGAAGGAATGCTATGTGATCAGAACATTCTGCCAGACCAGAAACAAATATGAGCAGTGTCCCACAGAACTGCCCATTTCTCAAAATCAGAAACTCTCAAAGTTGGAAGGACCTGTGCCGGTGAGTGACCCTACTGAACTGAGATTTGTCCTTCTGACCTCCTGAAAGCTTTCCTTCCTAAAAGACAAAACCTCAGAGCCCACTAGAAGAATCCTGAGCCTTATTTCTTTGTCTTTAGTATTGCTCTTTACCTAGAACATCCTAAAAGAAGAAAAGGAGTTATTTTGACTGCCTTATAATAGATTTATTACCCAATGTAAGGCAAGCAACCTTTTGCTTGCGTTCAGCCCACAGACATGTTTCCTTATGTATCTGTTTCCTAGGGTTGCCTTAACTAAGTACCATAAAGTGGGTGGCTCAAAAGAACACAAATTTGTTGGCTCACAGTTTTGGCAGCTAGGAGTCCAAAATCAAGATGATGGCAAGGCCATGCTCCCGCTGAAACCTAGGAGAGTATTTTTTTTCTTGCCTTTTCCTACCTTCTGGTCATCGCTGGCAATCTTTGGTGTTTCTTGGCTTATGGATGTATCCTGCCAATCTTCTGTCTTCACATGGTGTTCTCCCTGTGTCTCTGTCTTCACATGGCCATCTTCTAAGGTGTCTAAGGACACCAGTCATATTGAATTAGGGGTCCACTTCAATCCAGTACCATCTTATCTTAACTAAGTACATCTGCAAAGAACCTGTTTCCAAGAAAGGTCACATTCTTAGGTACAAGGGGTTAGAAATTCAACATACTTTTTTTTTGGCAGGGGGACACAATGTAACCCATAACACTTTACATGAGAATTTCCTGGCAATTTGTGGAAAAACTCTGGTTTCAGCCCTAGCAGCCTCAACAGTACAATTGGATTACATGAATTGAGGGTAAAAGTACTGATTTTATTTTCACAGGATTTTTCTCCAGTGTGAACTGAAGTCATTCTACAATAGTAGGATACATGACCGCCTCTTGCGTTTCACCCTGAATCCACAATGAAGGACCATCTCACCAGCCCCCTTTCACTAGAGACACTAGTAATGCTTGCTTCTCAGTCTAGGAGAGTTACATAATACTACAACAGGGAATATGATTTTAGGACAATTTTCAAATTTCTCCAATTTACTGCCTTGAGAACTTTGATTCTAGCTTCTGCTTAAAAGTATCTAGCATTGGTCTCAAGGGTTAGGGTCAAATGGGAGATGGGTCACGGTGGTGCTCTGTTAAGGACTGAATGTGTCGCCCCCCCCCCTCCCCAATTCATATGTTGAAGTCCTCACTCCCAATGTGATGGTTTTTGGGGACGGAGTCTTTGGGCGATAATTAGGTTTAGAAGAGGTCTTGTAAGGTGGAGCCTCATACGAAGAGACAGCAAGAGCTTGCTTGCTTTCTCTCCACCACGGGAGAAGGCAGTGAGGAGGCATCGGCAAGTGAGGAAGAGAGCCCCCACCAGACACCAGCTATACTGCACCCTGAGCCGGTACCTCCAGCCTCCAGAACTGTGAGGAAATAAATTTCTGTAGTTTATGCTACCCAGTCTATGGTGTTATGTTATGGCAGCCCAAGAAGACCAAGATATGCTCTATATTCTCATGCTACCTCAGTATTATGGAAACTCTTAAAAGTTCCTTGTGGGCAATAGCTGGCTTTTTTTATGCATAATAGACAGTAGTGTTTACCTAAGCCCCACATTTGTGTTACACTGCAAATGCCTGTATTTTACAGATGAAGAAACAGAATTAGAAATATTTGATGAACCTAAGTTGAGCTCAAATTTCTCTTACAACCTGTGTGTCTGCCCCACTGCCCTGTCCCGTGCCTGGTATCATCTCAATGTCTTGGACATAACTTCGTTAAATTGAATCCTCTATATAGTATCATGTTGTGGACAGAATGGGAAGAAAAGAACTGTGTGGGTTGAGTCCAGTGAAGATTCTGTGGTTAGGTTTTTTGGTTTTCCCCTGGAGTGTACCTGTAATTGCTGTAATTACGGCTTTATAGATATCCTTATCTCCTGAAATCCATAGAGACAGGCAGAAGGTTGGAATGGGCAGGAGAGAGACACTTACTGGCAAGGGCAGGCGGTGGTCAGGGAGGAGGGAGTGAGCAGTCCTTGGTGATGGTGATGCAGAGGCAAGTGGGGTATTTAGAGAGAAGGATTGTAATTTCACAGCTTCATTACGCGCAGCAGGGCTTTTGCTCCTGCTGCAGTTCTGTACTTTCATCCTCTGGATTGGTAAAGACCGCAGTTTCGTACTGGCTTATGAGCATGACAAAATGTTTCCCAGTGTGGACAAGTAAGTGGAGGAAATTTAATCAAGTGGCTGTAAGGGCCTTGAAGTACAAATGGGCTCTAGCAGATTTGATATTAAAAAAAGTTATTAATTTTTCTTCATTTTAAGTGATATCCCAAGCCTAATTATGTAGGGAGAGATTAATCAGAGTACAACACTTTCCTTGCCAGATACACACACAGGGTCTTCCTTGGCTATTTTTTTTTTTTTAACAGACAATAAACTGCATATATTTAGAGTGTACAATTTGGTATTTTTTTTTCTTATTAGTAATGTATATATGGCAATCCCAATCTCCTAATTCATTCCGCCCCCCCCCCCCACCTACTTTTCTTAAAGATTACAGAAGAAAGGGTAGTTTTAATAGGATCAATGAGATCTGGGAAGGAAAGTCTAAAGTTAGCTATTGCACATTCTTTGGGAATTGGGTGAATGGTCTGCATTCTGGGGAAGCAGGTAAATTGGTAGTGATTCTACTCTTGAGTGTCAGTGTTTATAAATCATGGTGTTAGGTATCCTTGGGTGATATGGAGGGAATGAAAACTGTTCCAGCCACCTAAGAATTTACAGTCTCCAGGTGGCTGGGATAATTTAGAATGAGTGGAGCTGGGAAGACTTCTTTTAAGAGGGGGCTATTGGGTAAAAAAATCTTAAACATAGACACCAGGATGTAGAATTTTTAAAATTCAAAATTCTTTACCACCTCCATTTTTTTTCAGCAGTTTCCTTAACTTCAGCCCATAAGTTACAGTTTTTTGAATCTCCAAATATTATTTGTTTTTATAATTTTTCAATTTTATTACTAAAAATACAAGTCATCAATTTTGCAAAGCTTAACCTTAAGGAACTGAAGCAATACCTTCTCAAGCACTGTCAGCTGCTAGACTGTTCTGGAGGTAACTACACTGCATTCAAAAATAATCATTTTATTGAAGAATGATTGACATATAAAATGCTGCACATATTTAATGTATAAAAATGAGTTTGGAGATAAGTATACTATCACGAAACCATTACCACTATCTATGCCATAAATATATCCATCCTCTCCAAAAGTTTCCTCCTGACTTCTTTATTATTATTTTGTGATAAGAACACAACATAAAATGTAGCCTCTTAGCAAACTTTAAGGATGGGTGATGTTTAATTTTATGTGTCAGCTTGACTGGCCAATGCCCAGATAGCCTGTAAAACATTTCTGGGTATGTCTGTGAGGATGTTTCTGGAAGAGATTAGCATTTGAACCTGTAGAATGAGTAAAGAAGATTGCCAGTGCAGCTGGACATCATCTAATCCATTTAGGGCATGAGTAGAACAAAAAGATGGAGGAAGGGTGAATTTGCTCTCTTTGCTTGAGTTGGGACATCTATCTCCTTCTGCCCTTGGGTATCAGTACTCCTGTTTCTTAGGCCTTCAGAGTTAGACTGGGACTTGCTCTGTCTGCTCCCCTGGTTTTCAGGCCTTTGGACTCAGACTGAATTCACCACCAGCTTCCCTGTTTCTCTAGCTTGCAGATGTTAGGATAATCAGACTTCTCTGCCTCCATGATCACATCTTGATCCACCCCCCCCCCCCCCCGCCTCTCTCTCTGGAGAACCTGACTAATAGGATACGATACAGGATTGTTACCTGTAGGCACCCTGAGGTACAATGGATCTCTAGGACTTATTCACCTTGCATAACTAAAATTCCATAAATTGCCATTTTAATATGATCACGACTACTACCACTATTGTTCTGTTAGCTGTTTTAGTGCTTTTGAAATCAGAGACTCTTGCTTTTCTTCTTAACCCCACATGGAACAGTGGTCATCAAATATTTACTGATTGTCTAGTTTGGAAATATGGCACATACACATGAGGGTGACACACTTCTACAGATTGAAACAAAGTTAACACTGCTTTATTATTTTTTATCATCCATGTCATTTAACTTTCCTTGCATATCTTTCATCTCCTAATTTATTTGGGTACATTCTGGATGGTTTCCCCAGGTATTTCCAAATTTACAAATTTTTTTTTCAACTATATCTAGTCTCCACTTATGCATCTATTGAATGTTATAACATTTTTGATGATTATTGTTTATATATGAATATCTGTATTATTCTTTTTCAGATTGGTTTGTTCTTTTTCCCATGATATATTCTTTTTTTTCCTGAATCTATTTTTATTTTAATTTTAGTTTTTTTAAGTATCTTTTTTTTCAGATCTTTATTGGAGTATAATTGCTTTAGACTGTTGTGTCAGTTTCTAGTGTACGACAAAGTGAATCAGCTGAATTTATACATATATCCCCATATGCCCTCCCTCTTGTGCCTCCCTCCCACCCTCCCTATCCCACCCTTCTAGGTCATCACCAATCATTGAGAATGTTACATTCTTGTTTTATGCATTCTCCTCTTTGCCTTTTTCTTTCTTGATCTTTTAAAATGTATTTTAATGTCCTTTAATCTTGCTCTATTTCCTTCAGTTTGTCAGATATGGATTCTCTGATTTTGTTGCACTTTCTTACTATTGTACATGGTGGCATGTTTTCTTACATCTTTGGACACTTTGTTAATGGTTCGTCCTTACTAGGTTTGTCTTCCATGGGAATCCCACATATGCCTTGAGTCATGCAGGCATCATGGTGGGATGGTTCAGGATGTCCTATGAGATTCACTGATGATAGGCCAATTCTTAAGCTAGTTTTTGGTTCAGGATATCTTCATCATTTTGGTAGTCTAACTTTGGTCACCTTGCCCATATTGGGCACAGGATAAGGACTCTGGTTTTATTTAGAGCCCAGATTGACCGGCTCATCTTCAACACAACCTGAGCCTCTGTATACAGTGTCTTCTGGTCCCAGCTCATAGACTATGAAATCCTTTCTTCATTCTTAGCTTTAGGTAGCAACCCCTGTTTCAGGCATAGGGCCTCATGGCCATAACTCCTGTCTCTTCCCAAACATTAGAACTCTAGCCCTAGTATCTGATCCTGGTATTGCTGTGGTGGTGAAGAATTTCCCTCTTGCTTAGCATTTTTTATGATTTCCCTCATTTATGACTTTTCCTAAGGAAAAATTTCCCTCTCTTCATTTAAGGTCAGCTACCTCTTCCAGATTTCTAAAGGTTATTTCATCCAAAAGTACTACTTCTGATGAAGAGATATCTCTATCTGCTTAGACCACCATCTTGTCTGGAAGACCTGGAGAATTTTATCATTATTCCCATTTTATTGATGAAGATAAAGGAGGTTGGGGCCAGCTGAGCCTATGTTAGAAGTACAAAATTGGTATTACTGAAGCACATTTTATATTTGCCGGTTAATAAGTGGGTGAATTTAGGTGAAGCAAAAAAAGTCCCATAGGAAGTTAGAGGTGAGGAGGCTGGTGGGGAATGATAAATATAGCTTATAAGAGCCATCAAAGCTTGCGATACAGACTCAAGTGTGCTCAAGGGGCAGGCCAGAAACAATGGGCAGTCACCATATTATAATACAGAAGGAGTGGTGATGAGATTCTAACTGGAGCAGGCATACTCCACTAAACACCTTCGAATTCTAAAACTTTCAGATAACATTCTGGTAAAAACCACATCTGCTGACAAAATTCAAAGTGGCCGCTATTTTGCCACTAGTGGATTAAGTCATTCAGACTTTGTCTTTTCAGCAGAGGGGGTAGATGGTACAAAATCCCTCCTTTGAAGTCCACTTCATTATTCTTAGTATAGTTGATATTCATAACACATATCAAAGTTTAATTTGCATTCCATAAGCACACATAAAATAAGGGTTGGGGGAGGTAGCCAAACATACGCTCAACAATATGAGATACGGTGTTAAAATGAACCTTTTACAATACGGGTCAGGTGCTCATAAAATTTTGAAAAAAGTCTCTATTGTGATTTGCAGATCATAGGGAATAAATAAACATTGTTTCATTTGTAACTAAATTTACAAAAGGCAGATTTCTTTTCTCTGATAGAACTTTAAGGTCCTAAAGGGGGAAAAGGGGGGATGGAAAGATGTATGCTGCTGCCATGGACCTCTTTGAAAAGGGAAAGCTGGTCTAGGACAAGATAACCAGAGTAATACAGGGACAAACCTGATGAGATGTCAAAGTAGGGTACCAGAAGGTGGGGGTGTTAATTATCCTCTTCCTCCTTCTTCCTCTTCTCCTCCTCCTCTTCCTTCTCCTTCTTTTTCTCCTACCTTCTTTTTTCTTCTTCCTCTTCTTTTTGTCAGTGTGACCATTTGTAGGGTCAGACTTCTTTAGCTCCTTTTCCCAGGGTGGTGGTTCTCAAAGTGTGGTCCCTAGATCAGCAGCACAGCATCACCTGGGAACTTGTTAGAACTGCAAATACTCAGTCTCCCTCTCAGATGCATTGAATCAGAAACCCTCTGGATGGGGCCCAAAAGTGAGCTTTAAGAAACTCTCCAGGTGATTCTTCCTTCCTTTCCTCTTTCTCTCTCTCTGTTTCTTCCTTCCTTTCTTTCTTTCTTTCTTTCTTTCTTTCTTTCTTTCTTTCTTTCTTTCTTTCTTTCTTTCTTTCTTTCTTTCTTTCTTTCTTTCTTTCTTTCTTCTCTCTTTCTTTCTCTCTCTCTCTCTCTCTCTCTCTCTTTCTTTCTTTCTTTCTATTTTTGACTGTGTCAGGTCTTAGTTGCCACACATGGGATCTTCATTATGGCATGTGGGTGCTTCCGATGTGGCACATGGGCTTCTCTCTCTAGTTGTGGCACACAGGCTTAGTTGCTCTGCACCACGTGGGATCTTTTTTCCCAGACCAGGGATCTAACCTGCATCCCCTGCATTGTAAGGTGGATTCTTAACCACTGGACCACCAGGGAAGACCCTTTCCAGGTGATTCTGATGCACCATGCTGATGTTTAAGAATAACTATCCTAGGGAAATAAATTTTATATAGTAGACATTTCTGTATCCTTAACTGACATGGAGTAGATGGAGCCATCAGTATCAGGCTCAACTTAAAAATTTGCCAATCTGGACTAATAATAATAATAATAATAATAATGATGATGTTTGTTCTTATTGAGTACTTACTACTTCTCTAAGAATTTTACATTCAATGACCTACTTACCCTATAGGAACACTATTATTATTGCAGTATTACACAGGAGGAAAATCTCAGAAGCTCAGAGATGTTAAGTAACTAGCTCTAGATCACATAGTGTTAGCTGCATACCAAAATCCATTCTTGAAAACTCAACTTGGACTGTTCTCTAAGTGAAAAATAAACTTCTCTTGTGTTTGAACAATATATTTTGGGGTCTGCTTTTTGCTGCAGTCTGGGTTACCATAACAAATATATACAGGTAAGTGGCAGGGCTTACACTGTAGCCTAAGTAGTTTGAGTTCAGATTCTATAGTCTTAACTTTAACATTGTTTGGAACTGCTGCAGATGCCAGAAATCTACTCAAAGGATTTTATCCTGCTTTTTACTTATATTGTCTGTTGATCTCTGCCCTAAATTGAGGGCTTCAGTTTGGTGATTTTATGCAAATTTTAGAGCATTGTGCCTAATACAAGGATGTAAATATTTTCTAACTTAGGGTGTTCATTTACCAATGTCTTTCTCTCTTAAAATATATATTTTTGCATTATTTATTGAAAATCTCATATTACTTAGTGATATTATTGCTTTGCTAAATTCTTGCCTGTTATATTTGCTCAATTATAAAGTTATATTCCTTCCTCATCCCCACCCCTAGAGAATTATCATTAGGCTATCTTAGGATCTTGATGCTCTTTTTTTCTATGTCGTTTTTTCTGTCTTCTATAAGTCACTTCTATCTTCATTTATGTGAAAATGAATACCTCTCATATTATTAAAATAGGTTCCCACGGTTAATTTCCGCTATATTTAATATGCTTCCACAAAGTTGGTAAAAAATTATATATGTATGAAGGATAGAGCCATAAAATTGCCCATTAATTCCTCTAAGATAACTTTGGCCAGTAGCACTGAAATATATATCTATACAAAGAGCTTGGTGTCAAACAGGCAAACATACCACAGAAGAAATATGGAATAATGGAAATACTCTGGACATGGACAGAAGTTCCTTGGCATTGGCATTTAAGAACTGTGTGAGACTAGGCATGGTACTTACTGGGGAACACTCCTTATTGCAAAATGCCAGACTTAGATGATGCCTAAAGTTCTTTCTAGCAATAAAATTCTGTATTCCTCATTCTACGCTTGAAGGTTAATTTCAATGACATTTCCCGCTGGGTCTAATTTCACAAAGAGAGGCCCTTGATGCTTAAGCTTATAGAATATAAGGTCAGTGTATCAGTCAGAGTGAAGCCAGTCAAATGGAACCCATTCTAAATTGTTCAGTAGAAGGAATTTAATATGAGCTACACATTTAAAAGGTTTGGGAAGAGCTGAAGAGGCAATAACAGGATGATACTCCTAGCTCTAGCGATGGAGGGACAAAGGGAAGAGGTGGTTTTACTAGAACGCAAGGGCAGAGCCTACCTGGATAGTGTTGGGATGGTAGAGGCCTTGCTAAGCAAGTGCTAAAATCAAGGTGGGAGGAGTCCCTTGAATGAGATGGGAGCATGTTGAGAAGGACTTCTTTAATGATCTCAGGCCACAGTCAATAGCAAAGACAATTCTCAAAGTAGAGCCATGAGAGAAAGTCTGTAGTTTCTCCTCTCCTTTGTCCTATCTAATCCCCTTCCAGAGCCTCACACTGGTCAAATTTAACTAGAAGTCAGTGGATAAAGAATCCTAGCAAATGTAGCTTGCAGGGGTCATTTTCCTGTGATAAAGATCATTAAAGGAAAAGTTTTAACTAGTTGATGCAGTGAATATAAGGCATCTATCACAGAATCCCTCACTTCAATTTTCAATGAATTTCTTATCCTAAATTCCAGCCTGATTGGCCATGTGTTTGATTCTCAGCCCCAACTCTGATTAATCAGCTGTGGTGACTGTAAACCAAAGACACCCACCCCTGAATATTCCTCACAACTCCTGTCAACCTAGTCACCTCCACACCAAATCCTGGTGGGATGCAAATCCTCCATGAAGGGAGCCAGAGTAAAGAGATTTATCCTGGAGCTGGGTATCAGGAGCAGAGCTCTTTCTGTGGAAGAAGAGTATGGACCTTCTGTGGCAGTAAGAGTAGCATGTCACTCCATCTTTATGGACAGAAGCAGGTTATAAAAGAACAGCTAGATTTGATTACGGTGGTGACTCCTAGCTAAGGGCACCAGGGAGGGCCTCCCACCTCAGGCTGCAATAGAAACTAAAAAGCCATGGTGCCTCTGCTGAATCAGATCAAGAGGATTCTTTCCTTTTTACAGCTTCCCACCAACTGCTAATTGGGTCCTGTGGTACTAGACACTCATGACATTATTTCCCGCTCATTCTTCCCCTTTTGACTCAATTGAACTTGGTAGCATGATTCTCAACTGACTTAAGTTAAAGACTAAGTCTCTAGCATAGACTTTCTCAACCTTGATACATTAATATCTCCTGAGATCTGATTGCTGAGATACAGATTCTGATTCGGTAGGTCTGGGCTGGGCTCAAGGTTCTGCAGTTCTAGAAACCTCCCAGGTGTTGCTGATGGTGTTAGCCCACACTCCACACTAAGGGTTTTTGTTTTTGTTTTGTTTTTGTTGTCTTTCTAGGAGGTATTCTTCAGAATTGTGCTCATGGACCACATTCTAAAAACCCAAAAAACAAAAATAAAAGCAACAATAAAGTCTTCTGTGTTTGAGTGGACGTAGAATCTAAACCACTGTGTTTGACCATTTTACTCTGTCTGAGGACCTCAGAGTGGCATGGAGATCACATAACTTTGATGAGACTGGGTAATGCTGGTCTCCTGGGAGTAATAAATGAAGATGCTTCACTTCAGTGTATGGTAACTCCATTTTAATAATTGGCTAGAGAATATCCTTCAGGCAGAGCAAACAGGATAGAAATAAAGTGAGATGGAAATAACTCTGGTTGGGTCACAGCCAAGTCATGAACCATGTTGTTCCCCCAATTTACTGTCATTTGCTTAGTGCCTGTCAGGGCAGCCAGCTGGTTTTCCTCCAGGACCCTGCCAGCATACCCAACTCTGTTTTCTCTACTTCCAATAGATATTGCCGTAATTGTCCCCACAAGGAAGAATCTGAAAGATGAATCTCTAAAAATTAGAGATTTCTTTTTAACAGATGTAAGAAAGTTTGACAGCTCTAGGTCTCTGAAAATAAAATTATATTATTTCACAGGGTGTTAGTAATGGCTGATAGGTTTGTGTTTTGATCTGGTCTGCGTCTACTTTGAGGGTCTAGCATTTATTTGTTGCCTTCTTGTCTATTTTTCTTGGACTTTCTAGATCTTCTAAAAGAAACTGAAATTATTCCATAGGGATAAAAGAAATTGTAGGTCATTTCTATTTCATACACAAACTGAAGTGAGTGATTAGTAAAATTCGTGGTATCAGTGAAAGAGAAAAATTGGTCAAATTTCTAGGGAAAAACAAATAAGCAAGCAAGTCAAAAGCAATGATGAATTGGGAACTGCCCCAGGATTAAGAAGAGATTCTCAGGACATTAAGTTCCATTCCTCATAATCCTTAGAGGTTTTCAGGTCCTTTGTTGACAGTTACAGGTATTATATACAGAATTGATGGCTCCATGCCTGAGCAGGTCGTGTGTGTGTGTGTGTGTGTGTGTGTGTGTGTGTCTTTGTCTGATTTGGATGTTATTATTTGGAAAGAGAAAGGAGACTCTAGGAAATCAGCTTCGCTTTCTGCATATATGAAATCAGACAACACACCTCAATCTTAGGACAGTTTTATTAATTGAATGTAAAAAATATATGAAACGGTTAGCATTTTCACTTGCACGTAACATATCCTCAAGAACTTTCGACAATCCATATGTATACTTCATAGGTTCTGACTCCGCCTCATTTAATTGTGAGAACATTCATATGAAGGAGATCTTATCTCCCTTTGAAAACACCTGCCTGCACTGAAGCTTAAAGGGGTTAGGGGATTTGCCCAAGGTCACATAACTGGGAATTTACACAATTAAGTTTAAAACCCAATTCTCTGATTTCAAATCTCTGCCTTATGTCCAGACTGTTAAGAAGCGAATGTTTGGGGCATCAGGGAAATATGAGCATACCCCTTAAAGGATATTGCAGCAAGATGTTATATAGGTAGTGGATGAACTCTTTTTTATGATGCCTATAGGTGGTCTGATTATATCTAAACCTTTTGAAAATAAATTCTCTTGGCTCATACCTGGACCAGCAATGATGATCTCATTAGTATTTTGTTATCTGTGTGTAGACCTGTTGATTTCCTTTAACTCTTCACCATTTAGTTTCCAGTCACTTATTCTGCCTTTAGTTCAGCTTGCTGATCAATTATTATAGTTTTGTCATCCCTTCCACACATTTCTCTGCTCTTCACCCTCACTGAAACTTAACTCCTTTATATAAGAACTAGAGTGGATTATTTCCTCTACTGCTTTACTTTCTCTGCTCTCAACTCCATGCAAGATTGATTACCTTTAGAGTTAGCTCCATTTTATTTATCTTTTGAGATGTGTCGTTAATTGCTAAAGGGACTGCCTGCTATTTCTTTTCAAATTATACTGAAATTGCTGACTGAATTTCACTACAACTACCTGGAGGCAAATTTAGTGGAAAATATTTTATGCTGCTTCCTGAGCCTCGTAATGAAACACGTTATGTTTGTTTCAAACTACCAAAGCTGGCTTCAGTCCTAAATAAAGTTTCTAAATTTTTTTCTAGCCAAACATTTAATTGTTCATATTTTTAAAACTGCCAGCATAAACAGCTAGGTTTTTCCAACTGTGCTTGTGAAATATTTGATCTCAGTGAGAAACAAATCACTCACATCCTCAACCAGGGGACTATTGTTGATAAAATCAGGACTCCTGTATGTGCCAAGGTCCTGTCTCCTCTTATGCGTGGAATTCTTAGTAAGATGGCTTAAGTGCTGAGTCTGCCTGGTTGGAAACGGTATTGCTTGTTGCTTTCTGGTTGGCAGAGGAAATCCCTCTATCTGCATTTACTCTTCCATTTTAGCCTGAAAGACCAAATACTGCCTTCAGGCTCTGCCACGTGCCTGTGGGTTGGATTTGGAACCTAAATGTCTTCTTTACCTTAAGTTTTATGAAAACCTTACAAAGGGTTAGACACTTAAGTGGTGGTAGTGTGAGAGATACCTGGTGTGCATTTGTAGGAACAAATGTCTTGAGAGAGTATCTCCTACTTGCCTCCTCCTTCATCGCCTTCTGTTTTCGCCTCTCACTTGGGTCTTTGGGTGAATTCCTTGCTCACTGACATAGTGCATCTGCTGTAGATGGTTAGATTGCTTTCTGGGACGTAGGTAATATTGTGGTTGCTGGATGTCGGGGATGTGTTACAACTGGTGGCAAAGTGAGTGCTCAGATCTATCTGCAGATGTTACCAATTAGGGCCAATGCCATTTTCCACAGCTGTGGGTCCTAAAATTCTCTCACCTGCAGGTTCAGAACTATCTAATCCTTAAATCAGTGAGAGCCTGGGCTGATGGGATTTTGCAACTCCTTTCTTTTTGGGTAAGTGAGCTCTAGAAGAGGTTTATTCTCCCCACAGATAGCCCAGCCTCCTGGATTGCCTTCTTCTTGGGACTCTGGGGACTAGTTCCCAATCCAGTCACCTTCTGAGTCTGGCCCTGACTTTCACTTAGGGGGTCCTGGGCTGGCTCCTGGACCCCAGGGTTGGCCTCTGCTTTGGATACCTCTTTAGAACCACTCACCTGTGTTTCCAGCTATGGCATGGATTTCTACTTGTACTAAAAACTTCTGCCAACTGGAGCTGTGCCCTGCCCTGCATCCACAGGGCAGACCTCTTGGACCTGAAGACTGGCTTAGATTGAAATCAAGAGCACCACACCCCCTTGGACTTGGTAGTCTATACTCTTGGCTCCCCTCTAGAGTGAACCAGCCATTTATTTCTGCCTGCTTTTCCCCATCCATTTTCAAAACTGTCCTTGGCTCATAATTTCTTGCTGTTGGGAACATCCAGCATGCCACCCTTTATTTAGAAAGGTTTCGCATACATGTAAAATCACCTGCTACATATGTACCATTTAGCATGGATTAATAGCATTACACACAATAATAAAGTAAAAGAAAAATAGAATTTTAGAGTTATTTATATCTTAACTTAGTTCTAGCTTATTTTCTTTCTGGCCCCTCCCCAAGATTATGTTTAAGATTTCTTCGTTTTAAAACAAATATTAATTAAGAATCTAATAGATAACAAATACTTTTATGTCCTCTTTTCTATTGCAGCAAAATACTACACTTTGAACTAGATGCTCTTTCTTCCCTGTTTGCAGATGAAGAAACTGAGATTTAGAGGGTAAAACAATTTGCCTTAAATCATACACACATAAGACATAACCATGGCATGATTCAAACCCAGGTACTTCTGACATACAGATCCCATTTAACTCTTCAGAACCAAATGCTTTGATTTCACAGTTAAGGAGAATAATGCCCAGAGAAATTAACACACTTGCATAAACTGGTTGATTACATTTTGTAGGTTTTCTGGCTTCCAATACTTCTTTCTCTGGACTACACTGATTTTTAACTTAATGAGATAAAGCAATTGAAGTAGATTATACTAATATCCAGTGCAGTGGTGGAACATCATCCTTTATTTTCTCTCCCTTGGCATGTCCCTGCTATTTTTTGTGCTCCTTGTTTTATCCTTGGATCTTTTATTCTGTTCCTGTGACTGTGCCCTCTGGATGGTGCAGGGCTGGCAGCCTCAGGGGAAATTTGAGTTGCTTGGACCTGAACAAAGTTGCTGCTGGTTTTTTGTTTTGTTTTTTTTAAATAAAGTCCTGACAGAATAAGCTCTTTGCCACCAGATTAGTCCTCTTGTTCCTATGTTTCCTATACTGTGAAATTGTCACTGTTTAAGCATCAGAAACCTCATCCTAATTCAGCCACGCAAATTAGTTTACATCAATATCCTGAGGGTCTGAAAGAATCAGTGTAGTGTAGAGTTTTTGAGCTGGAAGGGATCCTCAGTGCAGATCTAAAGGAATTTAAGGAGTGGTTCTACTGAAATTGGGCATCATGCCTAAAAGGAATCTGATGTACTCACTGTCTGCTTTCAGTACCCCTTTGATTTCCTTTTATGTGTGTCGGCACAGGTATAGACTTGTGCCTTCTTCATCCATTTCTGTGAAAAAGCAGTAGAATAAGGTGTGAATGGCCTGAAGAGCAAATCACAGCTCTGTTATGTGTGGGTAACACCAGTGCATATTTCCAGACTGAATGCTTTTGAAAATCTGTACTAGCAAGACTGATTCCTGGGACAGTGATCTTTGTACCTGGTGAAATAAAAAAGTGCTTTCTGTAATTAGGCAGAAATGCATGGTGGGACTCACCTTGAAATCCTTGAATTTCAATGGCCAATTCTGAGTCTTCTGCCTTCCTCACAATCCTAAATACCACCCAGTGCAAGTTCATGTAAAACTCTTTGATTTTGTGAATTAAAGCCCAACAAGCAACCAATAAACAGTATGACTGAAAGATTTTATGACAGGACTATGACACCAAAAGGATTCAGAGGACCACAGTATATATCCACATTCACATTTGTTTGCACATCTGTGACTGCATTGTCACAGTTCCATAATGTTAGTGTATTATGAAGCAAATATTTAAACAAGATGTTGAGGGGCTAAATCACCCAGGCATGTTTATTTTCAAATAATTTCTTATGACCCTAATTCATTGAGCTTTGCCAGACTCATAAACTGAATTGGCATTTAGAGAGAAGACATTGTGCCCAGAAATAGTGTGATCACGTTAGGTAAGCCCAGGGCATAAAATATATTCATATTGCATTGGGTGAGCACAGGCTATTTGGGAGAGAATAACGTAATGATACTTTCAAATCTCTTACCACATGATGGAGTGAGACTCACTTTGAACCTTAAAACTGACCAAAGTCCACATGTAAAACTGACATTAGTTTTGCAGCATAAATAGGCTTACTTCCTTTCTTAGGGAACGTGAAGATATTTATTTATATATAGATATAAATAAATAATCTGTTGTGTACCAACTATTCGTTGGGCTGTTTTATGGGCACTGGAAGTACTGGAGGAGAATATTGACAAAAATTTCTGTTTCCCTGAAATTTACTTTCAAATAGAAGAAAACCAGAAATAAACGTACTAAATAAACCAAATCTATAGTATGATAGAAGAAAATAAACACTACGGAAAAAAACTAGAGCAAGATAAGGGGGCTTAGGTAGTTGTATATTTAAATAGGATAATCTGATGCTTTTCTGAGAAGGCAAGATTTGAACAAAATGTCTATGGAGGAAAAGTGAGCGATGTGGATATCTGGGGGAAGGGAGTGGCAGGAAGAGAGAGTTGCAAGTGCAAAAGTCCGGAGATGGGAGTGTGCCTGGATAGTTCCAGAAACAGTAAAGAAGCTAGGTTATCTGGAGGGAAGTGAGCAAGGGGATAAGACCTGCAAGAAAATGGTGGGGTGTGGTGGGAGTGGGAGAGGCTAGATTTTGTAGCTTTGTAAGCTTTGTTTTGACTCTGATGACATCGGAGCCACTGTAGTGCTTTGAGCAGAGAAGTAACATAATCTCATTTTCATTTGGACAACTCTGGCTGCTGTGTTGAGTGGAATGTAATGGGGGAACGATAGACACAGAGAGACTGGTTAAGTAGCCTAGGCAGTAATGCCAGGTCAAGCTGAATACAAGAATAATGGACTTTTCTATACTGGTGGAGTAGCCAAAGTCATAGCAATATAGATGTAAATGTGTCAAAAAGTAGCACTTTACTTGATTTACGGTAGTGCAGAGTCAGTAGTAATGGGGACAGAGTGCTTGGGAAAATCAGCTTATGCACTTTTCTCTGATATAGTGCAGTGTGAATAGGATTGCACTTATTGCTAAATACCAGGCTGTTTTTAGCCCAGTGTGATTTGAACCGTGGTACATGGTCTTCTAACTAATTGTTCCAAATTCTAGTCTGCTTAAATGAATAAAGGTATCAGTTCTAGAAATCCTTATTTTAATGGTGGTGAGAAATCATTTAACCATAGATAGGTACTAAGATCCCAGCAAGAAATAATACATTAAGGCTGTTAAGGTCAGGGGTAGGGCTTGAGAGTAGGACTTAGAGGTGAAGTTTTGGTGGATGAAAGGGAGAGAATTGTCTTCTGAATTTCACTATGGACAGTTCAAAGCAATCAAGCATGAGGTGATGGCTTTAACTGCTTGAAAGGGAGTGAGGCCACTGAGAGGGTTTGTGGTAAATTAGCTAAAAGAAACTCCACCTAATTCACACTTATGTTTTAGGGCTTCCCTGCACCCCAAATGCTAGAAAAAGCTTATACCCATGTGTTCATATGGGATCTGATTTAGTATCAACATTTGAGGGAATTCTTTATGCCCAGTGCGTTTTCTTTATGGTTGCAGCTCATCTGCTTTATTTCATTAGGTGCATTTTGTAATGCAATGATGGAAACACTTCAGTGGAAAATTGCTTTAGCTCTTTATTGGCAGAAAACCTTTTGGTGACCATAACACTAGTCTAATTTTGATAGTTGTACTGAAGAGAAGGGAAGAAAGGGTAAAAAGAGAAGAAAGTTTCCATGAGTGGGACTGAAATTTAAAAGAACCAGAGCAGAGCAAGGGTCATGGATTAAGGCATGAGGAACTGGGGAAGCTTGTCCCAGTGGACCAGAGGAATCTGAGGCTTACCTTCAGCATTTCCATGCTCCTCCAGTCCATTGTCTCACTGCCACTTTGGAATGTCCTCTTATTTAGGTTTTGAGCTAAAATCATTTTTCACCAGTCCTTCTAAAAAGGCTCTTGTAGGTAGAGAAAAATATTTGTCTGCCTGATACTTTTAAACAAGCAACTAGGAAATTTAGAAATGAAAAGGGATAGGCAGATAGGGCATACTTTGTCTCAGATGGACTTGTAAATAGCAGAAAAGTCTAGGGCGTTAGACTTCGTCTCCACTGCTAAATCTGCTATGCGATAATTCAGGAAATGTTCTTATAGTTGTTCTCTGTGTCATCAGTCATGAGCTTACTCCTTTTCATTCCCCACGACTCCCTACACTAACTCTGGGGCAACTGCCTTTTATATAGGTACCATTTCAGGGGATAATGGAAGGATTACTATGATCTCCTTCCTCAAATATTTCTTCTACCTCTGTGAGAATTCCATAAAATATTTTAATACGGGTAAATTCTTTTCCATTTAGAAAAGGATTAATATGGAAGTACCTGTAGAACAGAGAATACTAGTGTTCTAAGATAGCTAAGATCACTTTCTTATTGTTTCCTCTTAAAGCTTCACAGAATGCTGGGCTAACAAGACATGAAGAAACACTGAAGGAGGTACAGGAATATGAGGCTGGTATGTAGTGTGTTTTCTGATGGAAAGCTGTTCAGATAGGGAAATGGGATATACCTGGGCTTTCACTGTTTCAGTCCCTGTGATAATCTTTTGCCCCATATTTTATATCTTTCTTTCCTGTGCCCCTCCTCATTTAATACTGTGATCTTAACCTAATCTTAAAAAAACTCTAAACTAGTTTTAATGCAACATAAATGGTAAACTTCCTGTTACAGTCCTCATCACATTGTAAGAACTCCCCTTTGACTCTCATAAAGCACATGTGAAGTGTTCATGATTACTCCCTGTCAGTACCCTGCACTTTCTGCCCACCTGGCAGCAAACAAAGATGGCAGGAAGAACTCCTGCCTCTGAAACTAGTTATTGGCTGGAGCATTTCTGCTAAGAAGGGGAAGGAAAGGGGCCACTTATGGGGGTATCCAGTTAAGCAAGGGTTGAGCTTACACTTACTGGCTAACCATTTCCCCACAAACATTCTCTCTTGGCTTCTTTCTCCCTCTGTTTTGATTATGCATTTAATACATATAATAACTATTCTGTAATAAGACTGAGAAATAATAGCAGATTATATTTCTTTCAAAATGGCCTTAGCAAGATTTTTGGTCCTGGATACTCTCACAACCCCATTATGAAGTAGAGTACATTTCTTCTCCCTTCTTCTTGAACCTGAAAGAGTATTTTGATTTCCTCAATGAATACAGTGTTGCAGAAATGACACCACCTGACTTCTGAAGCTATGTCATAAAATGGAATATGGCTTCTGTGTGTGTGTGTGTGTCTCAGAATGTTGCTCATAGAAACTAGCTACTGTGTTGTCAGGAAGTCCAAGCTGCATGGAGAGGTTATGCATAAGTGTTAGAGCAGTCAGCCCCAGCTAAGGTCCCAGACAACAGTTGGCGTCAACTGCCAGATATTTGCGTGAATGAGATTTCAGAAGACTTCGGTACCTGGCCATTGAGCTATGGCAACTAGTGCCAAGTGGAGCAGAAATGAACTGTCCCTGACAAGATCTGCCTAAATTGCAGACTTGTAAGCAAGATAAATGTTTTTGCTTTAAGCCACTTAGTTTTGAGATTGTTTGCTACAAAGCAGTACATAATTAGACTAGGAAAAAAACCCCTGTATTCGGAAAAGAGGAAATTCTAGTCTATAGCAAGGGCAGGTTTTCCTTCTGAGAAGCAATAATAATACAATATAATTATAGCAGACATAACTTCTTTGTCCTTTTCATTAATTTCCCTAAATAAAACATTTTTCTTAAAATTAAATCATTGCATAGTGAAGTAAAGAAAAATGTGAAACATTCTACTGTCTTCTAATAGACTTGGAATACGTATAAAACCTAGATATTACTGTGCTTTTCCCTAAAGATGCAACACTATTATTTGAGAGTCTTCTAATCTAACACCCTCCACTCCAAGGGTAGGCCCCAGGCTCTGTTTGTTTCCTGTCTCCCATCTCCTGTGCAGCTGTCAAAAATGAGACTCAAGGTCACCAGAGATTATCAGGTGCCTTCAAAGTAGCCAGCAGCTTTAGAGTTTGCTTAACTCTCTAGATTACTGCTTTCGTTTTGGTTTTGGCCTCTGAGGACATCCCTTGCATTCTTGTAAAGTAAAAACAAAACTCTTTTTCCAAATCCAGTATTTGTATTTGTTTCCAGCAGGAAGATTAGTTTTGAGGATATGTGGGTGCTCATTTGCCAGAAATAAAAATTTGACCTCTTTTTTTTTTTAAAAGGTAGTTTATATTGAGTAATACAGACCCTTTTGTTTGTTTCTTCTTAGGTGTCAGAATATAATTTTCAAGCAACTTGACTGGGATAGGAATTCAGTTGAAAGTCAAACCTTCAAGTTTATTCTCTGTATAATTCTCTCAAATAGTTAGGAAGTTGAAATGGCAACCTTGACTTTTCTTATTCAACCTTTAACCAAATGAACTACTAGCCACAATTTACCTCTCCTGACCCTGCTTTCTTTGAGCTTCATTTGATGACCAAACTTTATTGAATTAATAGTGGTTGGTTCCTTTCTTCATGGATGTGATTTTGAGTGTTATGAAGATACTCTTAGATACAAACTCTACCCTAGTTTATTTTATAAATTGAATCAGCTACTTTATTCAGCAGTAGTTTCACAGCCCTGAAAACCAGAATTAAAGTGAGTAGAAACCAGCTACTTAAAATTGCTGAAGTTCCTAAGCAAGTTTGTGATCCTTGCTGAGACCTATGGACCTTTCCATACATAGTATTTCTTTGGTGCTTCCATTAGAAAATATACATTTAAAAATGTGGAAAATGTTCATCTGGAAGAGTGTAAAGAGAGATACAAATTAAGCATGCAGCTAGATTCCAGGCACTTTGTTAAAATTTTAAAGCTTGCAGGCTAGAGTCAATTTTTAAAATGGTAACTTTTGCTTCTGAGGAAGAACAGACATTATCTCAAGCTAGCTCATTTGTTCTTGATTCTCTGTGGTTTTTAAGGGCATTTTTAACCAACTGGCCAATCTGGGAAGACCTAGGAAATGAATGTCTTATCTATTATGGCTTGAAGGTCTCAATGCACAAATCATAAATCAAATGTCAACAGATGCTACATGAAGCAAACATTAAACTCAAAGATTCAGAGCTTTGGATGGTAATTTTGTAGGGAAGTTGATATATAGTCAATAAAGGAAACAAAAGTTATTGGAAGAAAAATGAACCAAATAGGGTTGACTTGAAGGAAAGTCATTCAAAATAGCAACTCTGTATGAGGCAGTCTGACTTATATGAAGTGAAATGTATTCACAATAATGATTAGAGATCATTTGATTATTAAGTAACTGCAATCACCTGTGATAACTTAGAAATAAAATAAAACTAGCTTGTAAAGTTTTAAAGATCATGATTACAGTGCAATTTTACGGAAGGTTGAATATCATCCTCCAGGCTTGTAAGGATGAGCTGGGTTACTTAAAACTGTAAGCATTGCTCTGAGGAATATGGGATAGTTAAGCTAAATTGTCCATTTTTCCTCAGATTGAACTTCATTTAAAACAAGCTTAAAAGCTTCTAACTTTTGACATTACAAAGCCTTATTGAAATAGCAGTAAATAAAGAATAATTTAAATGCAAACTATCAAAGTTTATTGAATAAATAGGATTAATCAGCTCTCAGAACACTGGCTTCAAGTTTTATAAGGTACAATACTGTGTATAAATGGTATTTGAAAGCAAGACACCCAAAGTACTGCATTAAGTAGAGCTATTCAAATTAGTACTTTGAATAGAAGCATTTACAGGTAGGTAACATTTAATTATCAAAGCAAACAGAAAATGAAACACACATTAACTCTGTAAACATTTCAGGTAAATTAAATTGGTCCCTTACAGACAGATAAATCAGGAATCCCATATCAGACAAGAGACCTCAAATATCAAGCCCTTGAGCAAAGTGTTAATTAAACCCGATGCTTGAGAACTATGTTCTTGACCAATGAGAGAAGAAGGAAGGAAGAGGAGCAGTGAAAAGATCATTCTGTTGCTCTTTTAAAAATTCCCTCCTGGTTTAAATAGACTGAAACACAGCAATCTAATTAACTAAACCCCTTTTCCAAAGAGTTTTGAGATTGACAATTTCTACATAAATTCTAAATGCCTGTGTCTCCTAGCAATATAAAAGAAGATGGTAAAATCAGTCATAGACAACTCTTCTTCTTCCTTATTTATATCCATTCATTCATGGTTCATTTATTCATTGAAAAAATATAGTTAATAATGGGCACTCTCTTAGGTGTGAGGGGGAATGATATGAACAGAAAAAACAATAGTCTGAAGTCATGCACAAAGCCTGTTGATTCTTTATTCACTACTCCAATACTTACTCTGATCAACCATTAATTCATTATGTTAATTTGTTTTCTTGAGCATAGCAAGATCCAAATTTCTGTCCATGTCTGAGGAGTTTATTGTTTATAGATGGACCAAAAAAATAAATGCTATAAAGCAACATTATAAGTTCCCCCATATTGGTGAGCACAGGACATCATGTAAGTAATTAGGGAGAAATTACTACCTCACATGGCAAGTGTCTGGGAAGGCTGCCTAGAGGGGAGGATTTATGTCTTGAGTTGTGAAGGTAGTTGCAAGTTAGAAGGGGAAAGGTGGATGTGTATAATATTCTATATAAAAAAAGCAGCATGTTCAAAATTGCAAAGATGTGCAAGGCTGAATCTACAAGTGGGTAATGCGGCTACAATACAGGTGGGAATGGGAAACCTGGTAAGAAAAGATAAGGGCAGAGAGGCAGATAAATACAGAAAAGTTTGAAGGGCAATGTTAGGAAGTTTGCGTTTTCATCTGAGAGCTGTGAAGAACTGATGAAGGCTATGTAGCAGGAAGAGACAGGGTGAGAGATTTGCTTCCCAGAGAAGCCAGCCTGGCATCAGGGTAGAGCCTCTGTTCCAGCTGGACTGTTCTATAATGGAATTTGTTATCTGAAGGCACATTCTTGCTGCTGTGCTCTTTATTTTTACTGTTCTGTCTACAGTAGTAGTTTTTTTTCATTTCCTCCCATCCTAATCACAGCTGTTTCTTGAGGCCCAGTAAAATCCTCACTTCCTCATTCAACAAACTTCAACAGATGTTTTTGAACACCTACAATGTCAGACATGGCTCCTGCCCTCATGGAGGAATTCCTGATTATGCCAACTGGAAGTTAATCCTCTTTACTTCATATTCCTATAGGAGTTTGTTCATACCACTCATATAACATTTATTTGGAATTTCCTTTGTATCCCTCCGGGTTCTGTCAGGAAACAGGCAACTCACTGAAATAGAACAATTTGCAAAGAGTTGAGTAAAAGGACTATTTACAAAGATGTGAGCAGATGCTCTGATGTATATTGCTGTGTAACAAACCCCAAACTTAGTGACATAAAGTCATAAACCTTTTATTATACCAGTGGATTCTGTGGGTCAAGAATTAGAGCAGGGCACAAAGAGGATGATTTTTCTCTACCTCATGGTATCTGGGGCTTCAGCTGAGAAAGCTCCAGGCTGGAGGTTGATTTGACAGCTGGGGTTAGATTCATTTAACAGCATCTTCCCTCAGTGTTTACCGCCTGGGCTGGCACTGTTGAAAGGAGCACATATATATGGTCTTTCCATGTGGCTTCACTGGGCTTCTTTGCCATAAGTTTGCCATGAGATAGTGGGACTTTTTATATTTTGTCCTGGGGCTCGGAGGAAATAAGGCAGAAGCAGAACGGTTCCTTGTGACATAGCCTCAGAAGTCAAAAATACTGGTTCTGCTGCATTCTATTAGTTATGAATAAGTGTTCAAGGCCAGCCCAGGTTCAACCAAAAGTGTCCTGGACTGAGTGATGGGAGGAGTGCCAAAGGATTTGCCTGTCTTTGAACTGCTGCAACAGAGTTTACAGAAGCTAACAAGGGATAGTGCAGTGCCCCAGGTCCAGCCACAGAAGTAGCTGACTTCCTGTTTCTATTTCTGAGGAAGCAGAGGAAGGGAGAAGTTCCCAGAATCCAGAGCTATAGGAAAGAGCCACGTGATGGTACTATGGCCTTCAGTAGAGAAATATAGTTAAATGAGGGCGAGAAGGAAGGAGCATGCAGGAAAATAAACACCTGACCTCACTTTGTTTATGTCCTCTGGTGCCTCTCCATTGCCCAAACCCAGTTGTAAGCTGGGAATTCATTCCATACAGATCAACCTCTGAGCTAAGAGCAGGGTAAGAATGGTCGAAAGTGAATTTGGAGGGACAAACAGAAGATATCCAACATGTCCTTTTATTATAGTTAATTACTTACTCCCCGCCTCCAAACATGTTCCCACATCATTCTTTCTCCATTTGACAATGCACAAACAGGTAAGATATGTTTTGTATAGTACGAACTTAGTACTTTTGTTTGTTGAATGAGTGATTAATGGCTAACTCTACAAATGAATAAATACACAGAATATCCTTTTTACATCAGATTCTCCCTTTCATGTGGATTTAGAGATGATACTAATTACTTATCTACTAGATAGTCAATCAGTTATGTTATTTTTACCATATACATTTTTTAAAGCCTAAAGGGTAGGACTTACAACAGCTTTTATCAACAATGTTTAAAATGGAAGCAGTCAAGAGTACAGATTTATTCATAATAAATAATGGGACCATGTTTCTAACCTACAACATGAGCCAAGAGGTTAAGAGAACTTTGGGGCAGCTTAATTCTATTGGTCATGGTGACCCCAGGCAGTATTGCCATTTCTAGGAAATGGCTTTGGAATTTCTTCTCTTTTTTCAGTTTTCTAACAGAAAAGGACATTGGGAAGTTAAGGGAGAAAAGAAGTCTATCATGTAAAATATGCATTAGACTATAAGAAAAGCAAGATAGATTAGGCAGTTTAGGTAAAAAAGTGTCATTATGGTAAATGAAGGTTAATGTATCCTGCTACTGTATTTCTATCAAGATGGCTTATACAGTGTTAATGAAGAAACTAATGCAAGGGAAGGAAGATGAGTGACTTGTTACCAGGCACATCACAGCTGAAGCAAAATGGGCTGAAAGCCTTTATTATCTTCCCTACTTATTTGTGTTTTGTTTTGGATCAAATAAAATAATATACACAAAAACTGTATGGTATGGCAGAGAAGTTCTTATTTCAATATATTCAGGAAAGTTTTGGGGTGAAATCATAGTTATTCTATTGAAGGAAATGTTCTGAAAATAGTAGCCAAAATTGTTAGAAAACATCTATTAAGTACTTGACCCTGAGTGGCCCTCCACTGTCCTGACTGAGTTTTTAATTGATATAGATAATTATTTCATTCTGACCCCCAAGAAACTTTGGCTGTGATTGCAAAGTAAGCACCAGATCAAGGACAGAAATCCAGAATCTTAAGCTTCATTCTATGGCCTTTCCCATAATCGTGCCACCTCCCAATTCATGGTTAGGTAGTATATTAAAAGATGAAAGAAAACATGATTTAATGTGTCACTGGAGGAGGGTGATAATTATATTTAGAATGTACTCAAGGCACAAATGATATGGATATGAGACTTGGCGCTCAGTTTTTAAAACCGTGACTTTATCGGTTTCCTGAAAGGGCATACAGTGGTGCATTTATTATAATGAGAAATCTTAAATTATTTTAAGTAGATCAATATGAATCCAGCGTCTTTATTAACAGCAGTATTGACATTTCTCAAGTTCCAGCTTTACAACATCCCAACACTTAATTATGGGTAAAAATGGGTTCTCAGGTAGCTAATCAGAGAGTAATTTTTATTTGGTCCTACTAGAATTTGAATGCCAGCAAAGGAAGCAGAAAGCCTGGATGCATATTTTAGTTGGCAGAATACAATTGTTTCTTAAGTCTTTTTCTTCCTTGCATCTTATGTCTTAAATATTATATATTATGTCTCTGTACCACACCCTACATTGAATTTAACATCACAAAACTCTAATGAATCAATATGTTGCATTCAAATTCAATAGTGATAATGTATATTTTTTATTTTCATATGCCACCATGAAACAAAACATTTCACGAAAATTTCCTGCCTCATATATATGAACCAGAGGTGGCTTATGTATTTTAACAATGTCTACACACTTTCTACCTTAATCAATGTATTGTTTCCAAAGTTGATTTGAGGACAATTATTGTCAATTTAATAAAGAGAAATAAACTTACCTAACTAGGGATATGTTAAAATGTAGGTGGAAATTGTATACTATTGATTTAACTTTCAGAGAGAATAGTTCTATGGTGACTATTCTTATTATGATGCTGCTTCATCCAGAAGAAATGGCTATACATAGGTTTAACTCTCTTCAGTATATATTTCCTAAACTTTCATGTTATATTTTAAATTAAACCTATTCAAATTGAATAGATTTAAAAATTCTTAAAGAAAAAAAATTGAATAGACTTATCTTAGAACATTTCTTCCTTCCTGAATCCCCATTTGCCATCCTTTATACATAACTTCCCTGCCTTTGTCAGTGAGACACCACTCTTTCATTGACCTCCATTCTCTTTTTAATTAGTCATCTTGTCCTGCCACTTTTCTTTCAAAAAGCCTCTTATACTCATATTTCCTCTGCTTTTCTATTCTCACTGTCATTGTAATTCATACCTAAGGTAACTTAAAGAATTTCCAGGAGAATGGGGGACCAATGTTGGATACTACACAGACAAGAATAATGCAGCCAGAGGAAACACCATCTATGTTACAATCTTCATTTATAAACCAAGGAAGCTGCAACTCAGATAAGCTGAGGGTTTTGCCCAAGGTCATGAAGTTAGTAACCGGCCGAGGTGAACTTGAAATATTGGCCCATGCTCATCCCACTCTGCTACCACAACCTACCTCAAGGAGAGGGACCTTGTGATGCTTGATATTGTTTTAAATGTGCCAGTTTTCCCAACAAATTATTAGTTTCTTAAATTAATGATGACTTTAATTTCTTAAAAAACTACTATTTGAGTGCTGATGCAGTAAGCATAATTCTTTGTGAGTTAGGATGTGATACAGGGAACAAATTAGAAGGAAAATTGATTGTTTTTATTTCCCAAATCAAAACTCTGATCTCTATGCATGATCATGTGATGTCTAGTTAGGAGATCAGCTTGCATTTAACTGATACAGAAAAGGAGGATATGTTGGAGGCCATAATCAAATGCTAGATTAAAGAAGAAGCTACAGGATTTTGGGGTCAGAGGAGCTAGAATGGTCCAATATAGTACCCTTGGTAAATATTTAAAATAATGCTCCATGAATATTGTTATCAGCAAAGAAATGCACTGTGATTCAGTCATACTCTGAACTGAGAGTTGTAAGTTTGTATTTTAATATATTTTATATATTGGTTTTGAGGTTTGGAGGAACACTGTGTATGTAAAAAATATTCATCTAGCCTGTCCAGGAATATTTGGAAATGTACCTAAAAAGGTTAAAATGTGACCTAGGTAGTGTGACACCACCAAATTATGCTCATTATTAAAAGTTTTATATCATGTTACAGTATCTAGTTTTAGGCTCCTTTGCTCTCTGCTGTACAAGGCAATATAATTATTCTCCTTAGCAATGACATACTATCTTTTCTTCATCAAGAACTTAGCCAAACTCTACTTTGATCATTTCAGTTCAATTAATTCCCTCTTTTGCTTAATTAGCTTGTTATCCTTTTTTAATTTTTTTTTCCTCTGGTACACTCTCTGCTATGGGAACATAGATAACTTTCTACTTCAGAAATGGAACAAAATTGCCTCAGGTTATTTCTAGCTTCAAATTTCTCAGACTCTATGACTAGAGCATCACAGGTCATCTCATCAGGCTTACTCATTAAAGAACAGTCAGTCCATAACCCATGATATTCTCTCTTCTTGTGGCTTGTTTAAGGTCAGTAATTGTTTTCTAGGTTATTACATCCATGGGCCTTTTGCTATTAACCATTTGTGATTTGCGTAATTTCTTCCAAGAAAATGAACTATTTTTCAAAAATTTAATGCCATTTTCTGTCTTTTGTTCATATTTATAATTTTATTTTTGGGCTTTGCAACTGTAGAGCACATCATATGCTTTATATATATGTCTATCTTCTGAATAACAGAAAAATTCCTTTATTTATTTATTTTTTTGGCTGCATTTGGTCTTTGTTGCTGTGTGTGGGCTTTCTCTAGTTGTGGCGAGCAGGGACTACTCTTTGTTGTGCTGCTCCGGCTTCTCGGTATGGTGGATTCTCTTGTTGCTGAGCACAGGCTCTAGGCATGAGGCCTTCAGTAGTTGCAGCAGGTGGGCTCAGTAGTTGTAGCTCATGGGCTCTAGAGGTCAGGCTCAGTAGTTGTGGTGCACAGGCTTAGTTGCTCTGAGGCATGTGGGATCTCCTGGACCAGGGATTGAACCTGTGTCCCCTGCAATGGCAGGAGGATTCTAAACCACTATGTCACCAGGGAAGTCCTAGAAAATTCTTTACATTACAGTAAGTCCCCTACATATGAATGAGTTCTGTTCCGAGAGCGTGTTCATAAGTCCGATTTGTTTGTAAGTCCAACAAAGTTACCGAGGTACCCAACTAACACAATTGGCTATATAGTACTATACTGTAATAGCTTTATAATACTTTTCACACAAATAATGCATAAAAAACAAACACAAAAAATTAAAAAAATATTTAATCTTACAGTACACTACCTTGAAAAGTACAGTAGTACATTACAACAGCTGGCACACAGGGGCTGGCATCAAGTGAACAGGCAAGAAGAGTTGCTGAAGAGGAGGTGGGAGATGGTAGAGCTGAAGGATAGTCAGCAATAGGAGATGGAAGCAAGCTACAATTTCAGTCACACCTGACATTGATGGCACAGGTTCTGATTCCTTGCTGGATTCAATTCTATCTACCCTCTTGAAAAAATAACCCAGTGATGTCTGGGTAGTAGCTCTTTTTTTCTCATCATGGATGATATGTTAGTACTGGATTGCATTCTGAATGGCTGCTGCAACCTTTGTGTACCATTCTACATTTGAGTCCTGTGCCTCAAAAACTAACAGTGCCCCCTCAAATAAAGAAAATCTCCTTGCCATTTCTTACATCGTGAATCTCTTAGATTCTTCAGTTAGTTCTTCTTCATGTCTCTCTTCATCCTTTCTCTGGGCCTCCAATTCCATCAGGTCTTCATTAGTAAGCTCCCCATATTGCACAGCAAGGAGTTCACTGAAGTCGTCCTTTTGCAGATCTAGCTCCAGCTTCTTGCTGAGGGTCATTAAGTTGCTGAAGACCTCTCTGGATTCCTCATCTATCTTCTCAAATCCACAGAAACCATGACAAACTGCGGGCAAAGGTTCTTCCAAATCCCATTCATGGTGACGGTTATAACCTCACACCAAGCAAAGTCAATGTTTTGTGTAGCCTTGTAGATATTATAGTCCTTCCAGAATTGTCACAAGGTTGTTCCTGATTCATCACTCACTTTTACTGGATGATGAAAACTGATGTAAATAATATTTCTTGAAAGTCACTATAACTCCCCGGTCCACAGGTTGGATGAGCAACATAGTATTTGGTGGCAGATGCACTACTTCGACACTGGGATGAAAGTCATCCATGAATGATGGGTGGCCCGGAGCACTGTCGAGTAGCAAAAGAATGTTGAATGGGATGTCCTTCTCCAAGCAATATTTCTCTACCTCTGAGATAAAGTGTTGCAAAAACCGGTGCTGGAAAATGGCCTGTGTAACCCAGGCTTTGGGTTTACTCTTCCACAAAGTAGGAAGAGAGCCCTTGGCTATGTTTTTAAGGGCTCTTAGGTTCTCTTAATGATAAACTAAGAGAGGCTTCAGCTTCATATCACCAGAAACACTGCCACCAAACAACAGAGTTAGTCTATCTTTTGCTGTTTTATAGCTTGGCGTCAACTTTTCCTCCTTACTGATGTAATTTGGTCTGTCATCCTCTTCCAGTATAGTCCTGTCTCATCCACACTGAAAACCTGCTTGGGTAAATATGTGCCTTCATCAGTAGTTTTTCAAAGCATTTCAGGAAATTCCCCGGGCAGCTGCTGTATCTGCACTCACTGCCTTGCAACTTACTTTTACGCTGTGAAGGTTGGCTCCAGCCTTGAACCAATGAAACCAGCCATGGATGGCATTAAAAGATGCATCTTCTGATGCTTCGCTGTGTTTCTTCTTCAAGTCTTCATAAAGGCTTTTAGCTTTCTCTTGAATAAGCACTAAGCTGAGTGGGACTTGATGCTGATGCTGATCCTATATCCACACACTGAGAAGTTTCTCCATCTCCTCCATCACTTTTCCATGCTTCTTTGATATTATTGTTAATATCATCGACACCGCAGACTTCACGTTCCATGATCTTGTTCTCGTTCTTTAGAATCGTGCTGATGGTTGAACGATTCACGTTATAAGAATGAGCAATGTCTACCATCTTTTCACCTCACTCCACTCTCTCAATTACTATCACTTTTGTTTCCATTGTTATCACTTGGCACTTCTTAGCAGTACCAGCTACATCACTGCTGCTTTTACGCTTGCTTCCAGACATCCTGGGCTTGAAAAAAAGATACAGTACTACTATACTCTATACAGTACTGTGCAGTAAAGTACACAAAAGCACAATCACTTGTAAAGGATGCATGCATATGAAAATGTATGCCAGATGTGTGACCTAACTTACGTGACTGGACATGTGAATACATGTTCACATCTTTGAAAGTTCGCAGCTTGAGGGTTCGTATGTAGGGGACTTACTGTATTCATTTAATTACTCATTTGTTCAAAAATTAGTTATTGATCTCTGTGTTAGATATTGTAGTTATTACAAAGACAGCTGGTAACAGTGTCTGCCCTTAATAAATTTATGATCTAGTAGACATGATAACAATGTATAACATACTTTGCATGCCTTGTTTTAATTCCAGATCTGCCACGTATACACTGAATTATTATTGGACAAGCCATAAGATCTTACTCGAATAGCTTCTCATTAGACATTAGAGCTTCTCTATTAGGCATTAGACAAGACAATATGTAAAAACTACTTGTTGTAATAATTCAAAATTCACTATATGCTGCTTGTTATATTTTCATGATGTGGTAGAATTATGTGTTACAAGAGATATTGAGATGATGTTCTGAAAATTCAGTTGAATCACAATACCTCCTGGGGGATTGATATTATTCAAATCTTATTTAATTGGGTATAATTGGGGATAAGTGTTAATCAAACTTCTACTGTTATGATATACTCCTTTATCTTTCAGCCTTCTGTAAGCTTGGGTAGATTTTTGCTGATTATAAACAAATAAAAGAAGGAAAGAGAAAGTAAAAGTCTGGAAAGAGGGGAAAAAAAGAAAGAAATAGGCAAAACTGAAAAATGACCTAATAAAATGACATAAAAAATTTGGAAAGGAGACTGAAATAAAAGTATTAGAAGGATGCAGAATATTAGGGAGAGAAGGATAATGTTAAAAAAATTCAAGTGAGCATATTTTAGAGATCTTAATAGCTTTGTTCAATGATTCATGAATTGAACAGCATCCAATCCAGCATATAGGAGCTCTGAGGAGCTGTACAAAATACAAAAGACTTAATATGCAAAAAGGAGTGGGAATAAGGGAGTTACACTAGGGAAAATGCAGAATGGTTATGGCAAGATCACTTTCCTTTAGGGGATGGCAGATTACCTAACTAGTGCTGATTAGGTGATTCCTGATTGACTGGTTTAAGATTCCATTTTGGGGAGAGTGGAAACTGTAATTAAACCTCCTCTCAGTTTGGTGACATGAGGCTTAGCATAAGCGAGTCCATTTGGGGCCTATTTTCTTGTTTTTATCAATAGAAAGAGGACAAGAGTGTTGTAGATGAAAACAGATTACAGAAGTTATTATGAATTCAACTCTAATATATTTGCCTAAAATTAATAAAGGAATCTGCATTGTTTGGCAAAAAGTTTAGATAATAATCAGCACTTTCAGATTTTTTTATACTGGCAAAATAACTTCTGTATCTCTTATTCATAAAATCACATCTGTACATATTCATATATCATTTATTTTAAGGATAGAATCATCAATGGCAGGAGGGAGAAGTATTTATAAAAATAAAAGATTATAATGAATATAAGTTACAGTCACGGCTGGTTACCTACTTTTTTTTTTTTCAGAATCCAACTTTTTGGGATATGAGTGGCACTATTTTCAGTGTATGTGAGCCCTTAGACAATCCCATTTCTCCCCTGACTTCTAAAAGTGGGCAAATAACCTATTAAGACTAGTGAGACCTGACAGGAAATTTCTGAGAAACATTTTCCTCCTTAATAAAAAGAAAGAGATAGGCATAAAGAATTGCAGACTGGCATCTTTCCCCTTCTTCCTGCTTTGGACTGCAGTTGTTAGAGGAATTACTGTAAGTATCCATGTGATCATAAAAGTCAAAAGAATCACTGAGAAGGTAACTCAGTTTTAAGATCATTGGACCAATGATCCAATTTTTTAATAACTACTTACTTTGAAATTAATACTACCAAAGACAATAAACTCTCATTTAAGTCTGCTTTTGGTATTTTGATCTTGCTGATTGAGAAATCCTAATAGAATCATAATACAAATTAATTCAAAAAATACTTCCCCTTTAAGGTGACTCTTCAAGAACTTAGAAGACATATCCAGGAAGATGATGGAGAAATAATATTCCACATGTTTCCTATAAAACAATCCAATATGTCATAAAATGCTCAAATAGGCATGTTGCTTTTCTAATGTATGTTTACTGACCCTAAAAAATTACATTTGGGAATTTTTTTTTATTGGAATATAATTGCTTTACACTCTTGTACCAGTTTTTGAGGTACACTAAGGTCAATCATCTGTATTTATACACATATCCCCGAATCCCCTCCCTCGCCTCCCCCCACCCTCCCCATCCCAGTCCTCTAAGGCATCTTCCATCCTCGAGTTGAACTCCCTTTGTTATACAGCAACTTCCCACTGGCTATCTATTTTACAGTTGGTAGTATATATATATCTATGCTACTCTCTCACTTCTTCTCAGCTTCCCCTTCACCCCCCGCCCCCCCAAACCTCGAGATCTCCAGTCCATTCTCTGCATCTGCATCCTTATTCTGGTCTTGTCACTGAGTTCATCAGTACCATTTTTAGATTCCATATATATGAATTAGCATACAATATTTGTCTTTCTCTTTCTGATTTACTTCACTCTGTATGACAGACTCTAGGTCTATCCACCTCATGACATAGAGCTCCATCTCATCCCTTTTTATGGCTGAGTAATATTCCATTGTATATATATGCCACATCTTCTTTATCCATTCATTTGTTGATGGGCATTTCGGTTGCTTCCATGTCCTGGTTATTGTAAATAGTGCTGCAATAAACATTATGGTACATGTTTCTTTTGGGATTATGGTTTTCTCTGGGTATATGCCCAGGAGTGGGATTACTGGAGGTAGTTATATTTTTAGTTTTTTAAGGAACCTCCAAACTGTTTTCCATAGTGGCTGTACCAACTTACATTCCCATCAACAGTTCAGGAGAGCTCCCTTATCTCCACACCCTCTCCAGCATTTGTTGTTTCCAGATTTTGTGATGATGGCCATTCTGATCGGTGTGAGGTGATACCTCATTGTGGCTTTGACTTGCATTTCTCTGATGATTAGTGATGTGGAACATCTTTTCATGTGTTTGTTGGCCATCTGTATGTCTTCTTTGGAAAAATGTCTATTTAGGTCTTCCGCCCATTTTCAGATTGAGTTATTTGCTTTTTTGGTATGAAGCTGCATGAGCTGTTTGTATATTTTGGAGGTTAATCCTTTGTCCATGGTTTCGTTGGCAACAATTTTTTCCCATTCTGAGGGTTGCCTTCTTGTCTTGTTTATGGTTTCTTTCGCTGTGCAAAAGCTTTTAAATTTCATGAGGTCCCATTTGTTTATTCTTGATTTTATTTCCATGATTCTAGGAGGTGGGTCAAAAAGGATCTTGCTTTGATGTATGCCATAGAGTGTTCTGCCTATGTTTTCCTCTAGGAGTTTTATAGTATCTGGCCTTACATGTAGGTCTTTAATCCATTTGGAGTTTCTTTTTGTGTATGGGGTTAGGAAGTATTCTAATTTCATTCTTTTACATGTAGCTGTCCAGTTTTCCCAGTACCACTTACTGAAGAGGCTGTCTTTTTTCCATTGTACATTCTTGCCTCCTTTGTCAAAGATAAGGTGTCCATATGTGTTTGGGCTTACCTCTGAGTTCTTTATTCTATTCCATTGATCGTCCTTTCTGTTTTTGTGCCAGTACCATACTGTCTTGATCACTATGGCCTTGTAGTATAGTTTGAAGTCAGGAAGCCTAATTCCACCAACTCCGTCTTTCCTTCTCAAGATTGCTTTGGCTATTCGGGGTCTTTTGTGCCTCCATACAAATCGTAAGATTTCTTGCTCTAGTTCTGTGAAAAATGCCATTGGTAATTTGATCGGGATTGCATTGAATCTGTATATTGCTTTGGGTAGTACAGTCATTTTCACGATGTTGATTCTTCCAGTGCAGGAACATGGTATGTCCCTCCATCTGTTTGTGTCATCTTTGATTTCTTTCATCAATGTCTTAAAGTTTTCTGCATACAGATCTTTTGCCTCCTTAGGCAGGTTTATTCCTAGGTATTTTATTCTTTTTGTTGCAATGGTAAATGGAGAGTTTCCTTAATTTCTCTTTGTGCTCTTCCATTGTTAGTGTATAGGAATGCAAGAGATTTCTGTGCATTAATTTTGTATCCTGCTACTTTACTAAACTCATCAATTAGTGCTAGCAGTTTTCTGGTAGAGTCTTTAGGGTTTTCTAGATATAATATCATGTCATCTGCAAAGAGGGACAATTTTACTTCTTCTTTTCCAGTTTGGATTCCTTTGATTTCTTTTTCTTCTCTGATGGCTGTGGCTAAAACTTCCAAAACTATGTTGAATAATAGTGGTGAGAGTGGACACCCTTGTCTTGTTCCTGTTCTTAGAGGGAATTTTTTCAGTTTTTCCCCATTTAGAATGATGTTGGCTTTTGGTTTGTCATATATGGCTTTTATTATGTTGAGGTAATTTCCTTCTATGCCCATTTTCTGGAGAGCTTTTATCATAAATGGAGGTTGAACTTTGTCAAAAGCTTTTTCTGCATCTATTGAGATGATCATATGGTTTTTATCCTTCAATTTGTTGATATGATGTATCACATTGATTGATTTGCATATATTGAAGAATCCTTGCATCCCAGGGATAAACCCCACTTGATCATGGTGTATGATTCTTTTAATGTGCTGTTGGAGTCTGTTAGCTAGTATTTTGTTGAGGATTTTTGCATCTATATTCATCAGTGATATTGCCCTGTAATTTCCTTTTTTTGTGACATCTTTGTCTGGTTTTGGTATCAGGGTGATGGTGGCCTCATAGAATGAGTTTGGGATTGTTCCTGCTTCTGCTATATTTTGGAAGAGTTTGAGAAGGATAGATGTTAGCTCTTCTCGAAATGTTTGATAGAATTTGCCTTTGAATCCACCTGGCCCTGGACTTTTGTGTGTTGGGAGATTTTTAATCACTGCCTCAATTTCCATACTTGTGATTGGTCTGTTCATAGTTTCTATTTCTTCCTGGTTCAGTCTTGAAAGGTTGTACTTTTCTAAGAATTTATCCATTTCTTTCAGGTTATCCAATTTATTGGCATATAGTTGCTTGTAGTAGTCTCTCATGATGTTTTGTATTTCTGAGGTGTCCGTTGTTACTTCTCCTTTTTCATTTCTAATTCTGTTGATTTGCATCTTCTCCCTTTTTTTGTTATGAGTGTGGCTAATGGTTTATCAATTTTGTTTATCTTCTCAAAGAACCAGCTTTTAGTTTTATTAATTTTTGCTATTGCTTCCTTCCTTTCTTTTTCATTTATTTCTGATCTGATCTTTATGATTTCTTTCCTTCTGCCCACTTTGGGGTTTCTTTGTTCTTCTTTTTCTAATTGTTTTAGGTGTAAGGTTAGTATGTTTATTTCATATTTTTCTTGTTTCTTAAGGTAGGACTGTATTGCTGTAAACTTCCCTCTTAGAACTGCTTTTGCTGCATCCCATAGGTTTTGGGTTGTTTTGTCTTCATTGTCATTTGTTTCTAGATATTTTTTGATTTCCTCTTGATTTCTTTAATTATTTCTTGGTTGTTTAATAGTGAATTGTTTAGCCTCCATGTGATTGTATTTTTTACAGTTTTTTTCCTGTAATTGATATCTAGTCTCATGGTGTGGTGATCTGAGAAGATGCTTGATATGATTTCAGTTTTCTTGCATTTGCCAATGTTTGATTTGTGACCCAAGATGTGATCTATCCTGGAGAATGTTCCATGTGCACTTGAGAAGAAAGTATATTCCATCATTTTTGGATGGAATGTCCTATAAATATCAATTAAGTCGAGATGGTCTAATGGGTCATTTAAAGCTTGTGTGTCTTTATTTATTTTCTATTTGGATGATCTGTCCATTGATGTAAGTGGGGTGTTCAAGTCTCCCACTATTATTGTGTTACTGTCAATTTCCCCTTTTATGGCTGTTAGTATTTGCCTTATGTATTGAGGTGCTCTTATGTTGGGTGCATAGATATTTACCATTGTGATATGTTCTTCTTGGATGGATCCCTTGATCATTATGTAGTGTCCTTCCTTGTCTCTTGTAATAGTCTTTACTTTCAAGTCTAATTTGTCTGATATGAGGATTGCTACTCCAGCTTTCTTTTGACTTCCATTTGCATGGAATATCTTTTTCCATCCCTTTCCTTTCAGTCTATATGTATCCCTTGGTCTGAAGTGGGTTTCTTGTAGGCAGCATCTAGAAGGGTCTTGTTTTTGTATCCATTCAGCCAGTCTGTGTCTTTTGGTTGGAGCATTTAATCCATTTACATTTAAGGTGATTATTGACATGTGTGTTCCAATTACCATTTTCTTAATTGTTTTGGGTTTGTATTTGTAGGTGTTTTCTTTTTCTTGTTTTTCCTACTTAGAAAATTTCCTTTAGCACTTGTTGTAAGGCTGGTTTGGTGGTGCTGAATTCTCTTAACTTTTGCTTGTCTGGAAAGCTTTTGATTTCTCCCTCAAATCTGAATGAGATTCTTGCTGGGTCGAGTATTCTTGGCTGTAGGTTTTTCTCTTTCAGGACTTGCAGTATATCCTGCCATTCCCTTCTGGCCTGCAGAGTTTCTGCAGAATGATCAGCTGTTATCCTTATGGGTTTTCCCTTATATGTTATTTGTTGCTTTTCTCTTGCTGCTTTTAATGTTTTTTCTTTGTGTTTAATTGTTGTTAGTTTGATTAATATGTGCCTTGGTGTATTTCTCTTTGGGTTTATTCTGTATGGGACTCTCTGTGCTTCTTGGACTTGATTAATTATTTCCTTTCCCATGTTGGGGAAGTTTTCCCCTATAACCTCTTCAAATATTTTCTCAGACCCTTTCTTTTTTCTTCTTCTTCTGGGATGCCTATAATTCGAATGTTGGTACACTTAATGTTATCACTGAGGTCTCTGAGACTGTCTTCTAATCTTTTTATTCTTTTTTCTTTTTCCTGCTCTGTGGCAGTTATTTCCCCAATTCTATCTTCCAACTCACTTATTCGTTCTTCTGCCTCAGTCATTCTGCTGGTTATACTATCTATAGTATTTTTTTAAATAAATTTATTTATTTATTGGCCTTGTTGGGTCTTTTTTGCTGTGCACAGACTTTCTTTTTAGTTGCAGTGAGTGGGGGCTACTCTTCATTGTGGTGAGCAGGCTTTGTTGCGTAGCACGGGCTCTAAGCACATTGGCTTCAGTAATTGCAGCACATGGGCTCAATAGTTGTGGCTCACCGGCTCTAAAGTGCAGGCTCAATAGTTGTGGTGCACGGGCTTAGTTGCTCCACAGCATGTGGGATCTTCCTGGAGCAGGGATTGAACCCATGTCCCCTGCATTGGCAGGTGGATTCTCAACCACTGCACCACCTAGGAAGCCCCTATCTATAGTATATTTAATTTTATTTATTTTGTTATCCATTGCTGTTTGTTTGTTCTTTAGTGCTTCTGAGTTCCTATGAACTGTTTCTTGTACTTTATTTTGTTATCGAGATTTTTGTATCATATTTACTATCATTACTCTGAATTCTTTTTCAGGCATTTTTCTAGTTCCTCTTCATTTATTTGATCTTGTGGGGTTTTTTCCTGCTCCTTTGCCTGCATTGTGTTTCTTTGTTTCCTCATGGTAGTCCAAACTTCTGGGGTTGCTTGTCCCGGTGATAAAGGGGTTTATAGAAGACTGTCCAAGCCCCAGACTAATGTACGAGTGTTGGGTTAAACAAATACTAAGTCTAGGAAACACATACATGTGTAAGATACACAATTACTGAATCCATTAGGACATAAGGCTCTTGAAAGACCTGACAGAGGAACTCCAGTATGCTATCAGATATTCAAAGAGAAACCCAACAGAAATTGACAGCCAAAACAGAACAAAACAGAAACAAAAGCAAAAACAAACAAACAAACAAATAACACCTTACACTTAAAAACACAAATTGAAAGCTAGGATGAAACATAAAAAAGAGCTAGAGTACCACCAGACAGAATGGAGATTCTCAGAATGAAATTAGACAATTGTATTAAGAACTGAGATAAAGACAAAAACCTAATATTAAATACCAAGGCAGTGTGTCATCTGGAGAATAGAGCAAGGAGTCTGAACAGATTGACAGTGTTGCTTATATGTTAAGATAAAATAAACTAAAAATGGATGGAAGACAGGGGAACAGAAGATTGTAGTGTGCCTGGAAATATGTAAATAAAAAGAAGGAAATAGAAATGTATAAAGGATATAGATGAAAGGAAGGTAGGAGAGATATATAGTCTGTATTACCAAAACCTTAGCTAGAAATAGAAGTATATAAAAAGGCTAAAAATAAAAATAGAATAAAAAATAGAATTAAAAAATATGTTATAATACTTGTGGATCCTTTAGGACTAAGATCATAATTAATAAAAAAAACAAAAAAAAAAAACTGGAACTAATCCCAGAATGGACCCAGAATAGAATTGGTACTAATATTTGTTTCCTTAGAGTCTCATCTGTAGGTGTCCTTCTACTTGCCTTGGGTTTTTTGTATTATTCTGTGACCAGCAGAGCTTCCTTTATTGTTCATCTGTAAGCATTGGTGTGTGGGGAGGAAGAGGGTACAATAGTGGCTCCTTCCCCTGGGAGTGAGTGAGCAGTGGCACTCTATCATTTCAGTTGGGCTTGGAGGTGTCTGTTGCAGAGGCGCACTGGTGGCTCAGGTGTAAACAGAATGTCTCAGAGCTGGGCCTCTCTCCAGGCTTCTTTGTTCTCAGCAACTTCCCTGCTGCCGGCTTTCAAAGGGGTTTTAAGCTAGCCCCGCCCGAGGGCCTGAGGGTCCCTGTTATCCCTGAGTGCCTTAGGTGGCCCACAGGGGTCCCTCCACTGCCCACTGCAGGTGCCGAACGAGAGAGAGAGGCTATGCCCGTGGCTCCTCCCCGCTGCCCATGAGCCTGCAGCATGCAACTACCATCATGGCCAGGCAGCTCTCAGGGGCAGGCACTCCTCGCCGCAGACCTCTTCCCTCCTGTCCTCTCAGTCCATCACCTTACTGGCAACAATTTTTCTCACCCTGAACCAGCTCTCTGGTTCCCACACTCCTGCTCGCAGACCTTCTGTTCAGCTGTGAATCGCCGTCTCAGTCTGGGAACACTGAGCTGTGTTGCGGACCCTCCATGCGTTTCTCACTCCCTCCTGTCTGCCACAGCTCAGCTGCTTCACCCTCTTTGAGCTGTTGTAGATGCCTCCCTACCGGTTATGTCCTTGAGGTCCTTTCTTGTGTCTGAGGTCATCTGCTGGTGTTCAGTTGGTTCTCTGTGGGATTTATTGCATCTTTTGGTGTGTTCCCAATGCATCTGTGGAGAGGGAGGCATTCCACGTCCCTCTACTTTGCCGCCATCTTTTCCGATCCTCACTTAGAAAATTATGGCTCCATTTTGCAGATTATCACTGTGTGGCTTGGGGGTTGATAGTCCTGGTGACAGCTGTTCCTAGAACCCCCTCCCTGCTTTCCTGCAGAAGCTTGTTACCCAGCCCTCACGAACTGCGAACTGCGCGGTGCGGGCTTCCTTGGGACAGCCATTTTGGCTTTTAGTCTTTTTGGGAATTTTGATCTTAAAAAACCCTGATTTTGTAGCATCTGAACTTTTAGGATCAAACATCCATCACATTTGAAATTCATCACTGAAATTTCTTCATTTGGAAAATTAGCTATTTCAAGAAGGGGTTTATAAAATTATAAAAATTATACATCTAAAAAACACATATACAAGAACACATGCATACATATATAACTTAACATTCATGGTCAGCTGGCCTTCATTTGCCTTTGAATATACCAATAAATAAGTTTTCTAATTTGAAATCCATTATAAATATATTATATATTAAAATGTATTCTAATTTATTTATAAATTTATTCTAATTTATATGCATAGAAATTTTAGGACTAGGTTTTCAATATGTAAAAACCCCAACTTCCTGGGATTTTGATTGCATTGAATCTATAGAAAAAACTGTGGAAAACTAATACTTTAAAAATATTGGGTCTTCCAATCCTGAATACAATATAACTCTTTATTTATTAAGATATACATTGGTTTCCTTTGTTAGTGGTGTGTAATATTCATTATATAAATACTGCTTTTATTTTGTTATACATATATATAATATGTATATATATATATTTCATTTTTTGGTGCTATTATAAGTGGCATTCTTTTTAAAATTTCAAATTCCAATTTTTTATTCCTGGTTTGTAGGATATAGATTAACTTATATATTGACATTTTATCCTGCAACCTGTAACATGTAAGTTGTATAATGTAAACTCGTATGTTAATTTGCTCTACTTTTTCTGGCTTTTTAAGGGAGAAGTTTAGATTATTGGTTTAAGACCCATCTTCTCTATTATAAACACAATGCTATAATTTTCTTTCTCAGTACTGCTTTAGTCACATTCAACAAATTTAGATATGCTGTATTTTAATTTCCATTCAATTCTAAATAGTCTAACTTATTTTTACTTTTTCTTTGATCCATTAATTTTTTAGATATGTTTTATTTAATTTCTAAATGGTTTGAGGGCATTCCAGCAGTTACTTCTGGTTTAATTTTATTATAGACAGAGAACATTTTACAGGACTTCTATTCTTTTATATTTGTTAAGATTTGTGTGATAGTTCATAATGTGCACTATCTTGGAGAATATTACTTTTGCATTTGAAAAAAAGTATATTCTGATTCTGCTGTTGTTGGGTAGAGTTCTATAAATTTCAATGTTTAGTTGGCTAATAGTCTTGCTTAGATCCTTTATATCCTTACTAATTTTCTGTTTACTTGTTATATCAATTACTTAAAGTGGAGTGTTGAACTATTCAACTATAAATATAGATTTATTTCTCCTTTCAGTCTATCATTTTTTTCTGCTTTAGGTCTGTTGTAAGGAGTATACACATATAGGATCATTATGTCTTCTTAGAGCTGATGTTCATCTAATTGTTTTTCTTCATTGACTCTATCTTGATGAAGATAGACAGATGTAGACAAATGTTCTAACATTATGTTTTTCTTTTTGAGAAGAGACAGGAAACATCCCACAGTAAAAACTACCACATTGGAGAAAAGCTCTTCTTGGAGATTTTGTGGCAAAGAAGACTCTCCATTTATAGTACTGATGATGTGCTGAACAGATTGATGACTTATTTTATTTTATCATTATTATTATTTTGCTGGGTTGATATTATGGACATGTTCTTTGTTTCTCTCATATTCTTTACTCTCCCTCAGATATTTATAGGCCACCTTTGAAGTGTGATGCCAGATACTGGGACACAAAGATGAAAACATGGGCTGTCTCCTGTCTCAGTCTGTTTACAGCATATAGTTCATAACTAGAAATTCTTAATCTCCTCCTTTGAGATTCTTATGTTTGTCTTTAGTCTGGTGCAGTTTTTAATGTCATGAGCATTTGGTTTTTGGTGTTGAAAGTATAGAAGTATAACTTTAATGCCAGGTCTGAGAAAGTCTTATGTATACTCTTTGTCTCTATTTCAATTTTGAATACCTTCAAATTGAGCACTTAAATATTAACTGCTACAATCTGATGATTTTACTTTGATCTATATATTTAATTTATTGATTGTTTTTAGTTTGCAGGAAAATGTCACTGATTAAATTCACATTGTACAGTTCAGTAGCTACAGTTTGTAGATTAAAAACACATGTGCCTTAGGAAAAAGCATGTTTTATAGAAGTTTGGATACTCTGTTTTCTCATGGTTCAATAAAAACCTCAGCCTATTGAATTTCAACTCATAGTGCAAGGCACATTGCTTTAACTAAGCCTTTTTCAGTTTGACTATGAGCATCCTATTGCTGTAAGAACCTGAAAGCTCAGCATTTCTTTTATTTGCTGATTTTATAACTAATGTGTTTCCAGTATAATAGTAAGTGCAACTGTTATTGTGAGTTTTATATATAATGTATATCTTAGAGTCTTCTAGAAACAGCAATAACAACAAGAAGTTATAGTTTTAGATCCCTAGAGTAAGAAACAAATATGTATTCAGTTATATTTACACATTTTAATAATGGATATATTAAATTAATAATAATAGCCTAAAATATTTCCTTACATAAATCTAAGGATAGCTTTAGAGTGAAAACATGAACGCATAATCTGCTATAAATGGAGAACTATGATTGATACATAGGCAACCAGGGCATGGGTTTGCTATACATCTCTCAAAGAAAGCAAATAAAGATGTGACTTACTATTTAAAATCTTTTCCTTCTGAGAATGTTTTTTAGAAAAGTCTGGAAGACTTTTTTTGCTATGCAGATGTGAGTGTGCATGTCTCATTAATTCATTTTACTAAATGCTGCATATTGTGCTATAAACTGAACTTGACCCAGCTCTCTCTTTGGAGGTCCAGTCCTGTTTAACCGGTTGACTTTTAAACATCTCTTCATAAATGTCCTTGGGGTAGCTCAAAATGTCTAATACTAAATCCCTCCACACAAAATCCTTGCTAAGTTAAGTGCTTGATCTTTCTTGATACCCAATGAATTAGAGCCTGGGATTCATTAAAGACACTACTGTCTCCCTGGCTGCTCAAGACAGAAATCTCTACCCTCTTACATCACCCACTCTATCAATTAAGTGGATTAATAAATTCTCTCCATCTCACCACTACACTCTGTTTTTAGGCTTTCAACATTCCTTATCTAAAATTCTGAAATAGCCCCAAATTAGTCCCTTTGGTTTAAAATGAGTTTCCCTACACTCCATTGTCCACATTTCTACCTTGCCTTCAGAATAAAATATAAGCTTTTATACATAATATGCCAGACTTTTTATGACATGTCTTTGCTCTGTGATTGTTTATGCTTGTTACACAAGGGCTGGACATTTGTGAAGCTACTTTCAGTCTGAACCTCATGTTCTTTTCTGTCTCCTTGTTTTTGCCCCTACAACTCTTTTAGAAAGTAAAGTCTGTCTATCCTTCCACTGACTAACTTCTATAGCATCTTTTCTGGGATTCTGTTCCTTATTCTGCCCTGATTTAGATTACCTCTTCCAACCCTGTTGGCACTTCCATGTCTACTTAATTTATCTGATCACCAGATGGGCCACAGCTTAAAGCTCACCATCTTGCGAAAGAACTCTTTGAAGAGTCTTTTCAAGGATCAACATCAGCATAGGATCTCTATCTCATCCTCTCTTTGATGTTTTCTCTGCTCTTTGTATGGTTTTTGTTTTGTTTGTATGGTTGGTCATAATTTTAATAACTAAAGCTTTTTCATTCCACTCAATCCATTAAACTACTTTTGTTCCCTTTCCCAGACAGGATTCTTACTTTAAGTGGAGTGCTGAACTAAATGATCCCTGAAGTTCCTTTTGACTGAGATTTTTGGATTTTATTATTCTGTAGTCTTTTACTTCCTGTCTACAGTACACTCATGGTACAGTACTCTCATGGAAAAATATGCAGAGTTGTATACACGATAAGCTGCAACTCTCTGTTGCCTGGACCCTAGTTTTTCTGTACGAATCAGCATATCCGTCTTTTTCTTGAGTCCCTAAGCATGCTTTCTTCTAGATGATGCTCTAGATTTGCCACTGCAATTCCCAGGCTTTCCAGCAACTCTACTCATAACTGCTTACCAGGTAGTCATATTTTAGGGATTTGCCCTGGTGTTAAAATCTTGTCAGTCTCTTCAGGTTGCTGTGAGTTTATGTAAAACAATACTTAAGATATTCTTAGCACAGTTGTTGAGAAATAATAAAGCCTCAATAAATGTATTTTTTAACACATTAAATATACACTACTCTTGTAAAACTGCAAACCATGATTCTGGAATGACACATGTCTTTGGAATGGACATATGTATGTAAGGGGAAAAAGAGGAAAAAAGTTGGCTGAAATATAAGTCAGTACAAGAGACCAGGGCATGTGAATGAAGCTGATAAACTGACCTTTGAAGTGTTTGATCTTCAGTGGTTTCAGAACTCTGTTGCTTATAAGGTAAGATTCAAAGGGCTTGAAAGATAACAAAGAATCCTTTATTTGAGTGCCATACAAATCCTGTTGCCTCTTGAAGAATTATTGAGCCACTATAAGAATTAGTTTTCTTAGGAAATGAGACTGTATTATTTCATAGTTTTTGACCATATGGGTAAAAGGCAGGGAATGATTCTCTTCTATCAGAAGTGAAAATGTTCTCTAGCTATAGTTTATATCACCATGAATCTGTGATAAGTGGAATATGTTTGTAAGAAAAGCGTCTAATCCTCGTGACTTTTAAAGCCTACCATTAAAATATTAGGGGCTTACTTTGTATCTCTTATCCTACTGCTAACTCTGATTTCAGTCAGAAAGGTAGAGGTATCCTTAGTCAAAAGTTCAAAACAAAACAGATAACCAAATTACAGACATGCTCACTTAAATTTGTTTTGTTTTGTTTTTTCCATATTCTATATCTTTCTTCTCTTTATTGCTTTTCCAGGCTTGCCTTAGAAGTCTGGAGGTTTAGCCAATTATTGTCCCACTTCTCAACACTTCATATTATATTCAATTTTGTAACTGGTCCACTCCTTAGAAACACAAAGTGCACTCAGATTTAGGTATCATGCAAAAAGTAATTGTAGATTTCATTATACCCATAGTTTCAATATGGAGCCTCTATAGCCAAAACCTTCCTATACTTTCTAATGCTATCTTTCCAATCCTACTTGAGGGGAAAAAGCCATATAAAAAATTGCAGCAAAATGAAATTAACCTCTAGCTATAATTTAGAGCCCCATGAATCTGTGGTAAATGGGGTAGGTTTAGAAGGAAAATTTCTAATCCTCGTGACTTCTAAAGGTTTCCATTAAAAATAATTAGGGGCTTACTTTTGTATCTATTATTTCACTTCCAAATTCTGTTTTTTAAAACTACCAGAGCTAGTAACATAGCCTTCTACAATAAAGCTTGATTTTTTAGAGTTGTTTTTCAGATTGGTCTTCACTCACAATATGATGAAAAGAAAAACAAATTTCTCTCTTTTTATATCTCTAGGTATGTATATATGTTTGAATATATGAATTAAAGAAAGACATTGCATATTTGTGACACAAAACAGATAGCTAGTGGGAAGCTGCTGGATAACACGAGGAGATCAACTCAATGATGGGTGATGCGTTAGAGGGCTGGGATAGGGAATGTGGGAAGGAGTCACGGGAGGGAGGGTATATGGGGATATATGTATAAATACAGTTGATTCACTTTGTTGTATGGCAGAAACTGGCACAACAGTGTAAAGCAATGATATTCCAATAAAGAGCTTAAAAAATAAATTATATATCATTAAACACAATATGTATTCTTTTTAATTACTTATGATAAAATTACCTCTATGTGAAAAAAAATTAATGTATTAATTCCAATCCCTAGAACAATAATCTGAAGAATCTTTTATTTACTCCTTTTATAGGTAAGAAAACATAGGCCCATGGGGATAGACTGGTTAGCCCAGGGCCACCAAACCAGCAAATATCAAAGCTGGAAGTCAAACTGAAGACTATTGGACTCCAAATTTCACATGTTCAATTTTAGAACATTGCTTTATTAAAATACACAAATTGAACATGGAAGAGCAAAGTCCATTGAGAGTACAGATATTGGTAAATTTAAAATACTTTTTAGGAAATTTCAGACCGGGAGAGTGATTAGGTAAAAAAAAAAGTAGTTATGAAAATAATCGAGTAAAATGTATTCTGAATTATCCCTTGCAAAGTTAAAGTGGCTAAAATACTTGTTTTAGTTGTGGGAATAGGATATAGAGTCTATATGCTGCTCATTAAGTATAATTACAAAAGTATTCAAAAAAGTCAAAATATGCAAAGTTGATGGCAGTATGATAATTGATGGAGAGAATATGATTTCAGTATTAACTAATTTTCTTCTCAGTCCTTGCCACTGTGATAGTGTTTTTCCATTGGAACATAACTGGTAGGGTGTAGGAGGAAGAATTTTATGCTCACCACCCAGACCCCATAGAGCTCAAAGAATTAGATGGTTATAGCCAATTCTAATGGCATGGCTGGGAACCACCATATAAATTTTTTTTATTTTTGCAATGCCTGAGGTATTTAGAGAAAGAGAAAAGCTATATTCAACTCTCCACCTCTTTTTTTCTTGTAACAAATTTCTTCTTAATGCAGAGATAGTCTTTATTAGAAGATAGAACCAAGGATGGATACTGTAGACAAAAGAAATGGTGATATTAGAGAGTGATCTGAGACCTATACTTGGGGAGAATTCAGTTCCTCACATTTTGCTTTGCTCCCAGAAGCAAAGAATGTGCATTTTTTTTCTCCTCAGAATCACATAATTTAAGAAACATTGACCATACATTAGGCCATAAACTAAGTCTCAGCAAATTTCAAATCATTCCCACCATAGAGAACACATATGGTTAAAATGATTATATTATTAAATTTAGCACCAAAATAAACATGTATACCTTTGATGGGGGAAAAAGAACCCAACTTCTAAGCCATTCCTATATCAAAGTATATTTCATAATTGACATTAACAAATATTTAGAGCTACATGTCAAGATTTATGGAATATTGTATTCAGAAGGAAATTTATATCTTTAGCAGCTTATATTAGAAAAGTAAAATGGCTGAAAATTAATGATCAAAAATCTCTATCAGATTGAACTTGGTGTAACCCCCCCCCCAAAAAAAAAAATCTCTATCATAAGGACTGAAAATAGGAATTGAAAAATAAATCAGAAAAAATCCAAAACAACAACAAAGATCTAACCTACAAGGCAGGGAATAATAATAAAAAAATTTTAAGTTACTGAAATACATAGTACAAAGAAAATAAAATAGAAACAATATTTGGCATGATTATTAAAGATAATAAAGAGAGAGCATAATTAATATTAATGAATAATAGAATATGATCTCAGGTAAAACAGTTAAAATAATTTAAAAAAATTATAAGCAATTTCATGTTAAGGAATTTGAAATCTTAGAAAGAAATAACAAATAATTTCTTAGGCAGATAAAATGAAACTACTACCTAAAATGAAAATAAGAGGAATTATAAAATCTAAAGTGTTATAAATTTATTATAAGAATTGAATTTGAAGTTATCTTCCTACAGAAACACAAGCTTCAAACATTAAAGGATCAGATGATTCCAAGCTTATGTAAACTGCTTTCCAGAGAATAGAAAACCAGGACAAATCTCTTTTAATGGACCCAGTGTTACTTTCATACAAAATCCTTTAAAAGGTTATAACATAAATGATAATCTCAGGACAATTTCACTCATGAGCATAAATGTAAAAGTCCTAAATGAAATATCATCAAGATGAATCTAGCCCTGTATTATTAAAATGGACATCATGCCCAAGTTGGTTTGATCCTAGGAATACAAGGATATTTTACCATTAGAAAATCTGTTTAGGTTCTCTACCACTATAAGATATCATGGAGAAAGAACATATGATTATATCAATAGGCAAAAAAAATTCAAATATTAATCAAACTAGGAATTAAAAGAAACTTTTTAATCCTAATAATGAGAATCTAGTAATCTCCAAATCAAACACACAATTAATGGGGTAATATTAAAAATTATACCAGGATACCCGCTATGACCAGTTCTATTCAACACAGTATTGGAAACTCTAGCCAGTGCAGTATGATGAGGAAAACAAATGATAGATATTAAGATTGAAAGGAAACAAAATTTTCATTATATCAGACTAGAATTTTCTACAACTTAAAAGATTGGATTGTTACCAATGGATTGTTAGAATTACTGAGTGCAGCAAGAATGGTACAGCAAGAAAGGTACAGCAAGAATAATTCTTATATACTAGAAATGTAAATTTGGAAAATTTAATATTTAAAAAGACAGCATTTGTTCATCTAAATTCTGAGTTCTCATCAAAGGAAATTTTTTTTTCCTATTTCTTCAATTTTGTGTCCATATGAGATGATGGGTATTTACTAAACTTACTGTGGTCATCATTACATGATGTATGAAAGCCAAATCATTATGCTGTACACTTTAAACTTTTACAGTGCTGTATGTCAATCATATCTCAATAACACTGGGAGAAAAGTAAAAGAATAGAATGAACAAAAATAAAGATAAAAAGACAGAATTAGTAATAGCAATGATGATATCAAGGAATAAATTTAACAAAATAGATGAGAGATTTTTTTAAATTAATTTTATTTATTTATTTATTTTTTGGGGGGGTACACCAAGTTCAATCATCTGTTTTTATACACATATCCCCGTATTCCCTCCCTCCCTCGACTCCCCCCCCCCTCGAGTCCCCCCCACCCTCCCCATCCCAGTCCTCCAAGGCGTCATCCATTATCGAGTTGAACTCCCTTTGTTATACAACAACTTCCCACTGGCTATGTATTTTACAGTTGGTAGTATATATATGTCTGTGCTACTCTCTCGTTTCGTCTCAGCTTCCCCTTCACCCCCCGCCCCCTCCCAAACCTTGAGTTCTCCAGTCCATTCTCTGCATCTGCGTCCTTGTTCTTGTCACTGAGTTCATCAGTACCATTTTTAGATTCCGTATATGTGAGTTAGCATACTATATTTGTCTTTCTCTTTCTGACTTACTTCACTCTGTATGACAGACTGTAGTTCTATCCACCTCATTAGATATAGCTCCATCTCATCCCTTTTTATGGCTGAGTAATATTCCATTGTATATATATGCCACATCTTCTTTATCCATTCATTTGTTGATGGGCATTTAGGTTGCTTCCATGTCCTGACTATTGTAAATAGTGCTGCAATAAACATTATGGTACATGTTTCTTTTGGGATTATGATTTTCTTTGGGTATATGCCCAGGAGTGGGATTACTGGATCATATGGTAGTTCTATTTGTAGTTTTTTAAGGAACCTCCAAATTGTTTTCCATAGTGGCTGTACCAACTTACATTCCCACCAACAGTGCAGGAGAGTTCCCTTTTCTCCACAAGATGAGAGATCTTCATGGAGAAAAATATACATGTTACTGAAACCCATTTTAGAAGTTCTAAATATATGTAGAATTTTACCAGAAATGATAATGGTTAAAAATTCTATATCATTATGTTATAAACAGTATTCAAATGCTTTATACCCATTCATTCTTATAATTCCCATAACAATCATATGAGATAGAAACTATTATTATTCTAATTTTACATATAAGACAACAAGAGGTACAGAGAGGTTAAATGACTTTCCTTTTGCTATCTAGCTAGTGGATGGGGTTGTAGGATTCAAATCAGCAGACTTTCTCCAGAACCTCTGTACTTAAACATGGACAATACTACCTCTTCAATAAAATGTTAAGATAGTCCATTACTGATGAAGAGGTAGGGAGCTAGATTAAGGAAAATAAATACAAACCTCAGAAAAAATCCACCATTATTATACGACAGAAGCACCATTCCAGATTAGTGAGAAAGCATATTTAGTAAATGATAATAGGACAATTGGCTCTCCATACAAATAAAATAAAATTGGATGCCTATCTCATACTTTATGCAGCAATCAGTTAAAATTTGAGTGGGAAAAAAAACCCTCAAGTTTTTAGGTGATAAAATAAGAAAATATCTTTAGGATTTGAAGTGGAGAAGGGTTTCTTTAAAAAGACACAAAATTCCCAAACAATTAAAAGGGAAATTAATTCTTTTCATTAATGTCATTATTTTAAAAATGAAAGATAACTTACATTCTGGAACAGAAGATATTTGCAAACAGAGAGAATTTTTAAATTTGTATTTGCAAAGATGATTCATTCTCTATCTTTCATTCATTTATAAATTAAAATAAACTATTCAGTTACATATATATGGTACATATCCTGAAGTTAACAGATAATCAAACAAGAGTCACCAATAGGCCTACAAAATGATCCTCATCCTTTCTAATAATCACTAATGATCATGTATTATCTCAGGGACAAATGAAAGAAGAATGCACAACATACAATAACTGTTTGAAATAGTATTGCTTGACAGTGATAAACAGGAAATAATTTGTGTTTAATATGAGAAGAGATAACTATGCTATGTTTATACAGTACAGTTAATGTGCAGAGAAAATTAAAATACAGCTACATGTATCTTTCAAGTACAATGTTTCAATTAAAAAGCAAATAGAATAGAAAAAATATGATTTACATAAAGTTTCAAAAGTTTTCAAATGAAACAAGATAATGTTTGACAAATATGGTTGTTATAAAATCATGCAAAGAAATGAAATATATGTCTGGATAAGTGAGAACCTTTGGTAAGTGGGGGAGGGTGACATAGGGGTTGGAATTAGGTAAAGAAGAAACATCAATCATATTCAAATTGATTTTTGAAGCTGTGTTTTGGGGATTAAAGAGTTTGCTGTATTATTCTATATAGTTTTTATATCAAAAATAATTAAAACAATAAGGAATGGGAAAAATCCTAATCAATAAGAAACTAAGAATCCTTCTTCTAAAAACAAACAAGCCAAACCAAATGAAACCACTGAATCAAGGACGCAAAGATTTTATACTTCAAAAATGGAACCTATTTAAACCACACACAGGTCCTCCTAGGGAAAAAAAATATTAGCCTTAAATATTCTTCTGATTAAAATAAAAGACAAATAAAATTAACTTAGTGGACTTCCTAGGTTGCACAGTGGTTAAGAATCTGCCTGCCAATGCAGGGGACACGGGTTTGAGCCCTGCTCTGGGAAGATTCCACATGCCTCGGAGCAGCTAAGCCTGTGCACCACAACTATTGAGCCTGTGGTCTAGAGCCCATGAGCCACAACTATTGAGCCGGTGTGCCACAACTATTGAAGCCCATATGCCTAGAGCCCATACTCTGCAGCAAGAGAAGCCGCTACAGTGAGGAGCCTGTGCACCGCAATGAAGAGCAGCCCCCGTTCACAGCAACTAGAGAAAGCCCGTGTGCAGCAACGAAGACCCAATGCAACCAATAAATAAAATAAATAAATAATTTATAAAAAAAAAATTAACTTAGTATTCATCCTTAAGAAGTAAGCAACAAAATAAAAAACAATTAGATTAGAAGATCATTTATAAAGATAACAATTAGAAATTGAAGTAAATGAATGAATGGAAACAATAAAGATTCCAAATGCAGCTCCATAAATAATAATAAAATAGTTAATTTCTGAAAGCCTAATAAAAGAAAGATAAAAAAAGAGATACTCAATATTCAGACTGAGATGAGTATGTAACTACAGGTATAAAACAGATTAAATAAAAATACCAAAGATCATTGAGTGCTACTCTATGGTTATAAATTTGAAAATCTAGAAGAAATGCTGTCTTACCAAAACAAAAACTATCCATACTGATATAAAATAAGTAAACAACTTATCCTAAAAACTTACTAAAAAATTGTAAGTAAAAAGGCTAAAACTTACATAAGAAAATATTGGGCTGGCCAAAAACTTCGTTCGCGGTTTTCTGTACCAGAACAAACTTCTTGGCCAACCCAGTAGAAAGGTAATTTCAAAATCTAGGAAGTGCAGATTTTACATATGAATTTATATAACCTTTAGAACTAAGTTTCCCAAACAGTGTTCAGTGACATACTGTTGTGTCTAGATCAGCATTGTGGTGTCTCAGGAACTTAAGTCACTCTTAAAAATTAATGGAATTCCCTCAAAGAGCTTTTGTTTATGTGGATTATGTTTTTCAATATTTACTGTTTTAGAAATGAAATGTGAGAAATTTTTAAAATATTTTAAGATAACAATAATAAATACATTTCATGTTAACTGAAAACAAATTTTTAGTGAAAAATAACATTTTCCAAAATAAGGTGAGTCATAGAAACGGTGTCATTGTTTTTACATTAAAAAGAAAAATCTCTTTACTGTCTAGTTTAACAGAGGATAACTTGATTATCATATATGATTTTCTATTCAATCTGTTGCAATGTGATGTTTAGATTGAAACACAGAAAGGAAATTTGGCCTCATACAGATATGTAGTTGGAAAAAGGAAGCACATTTTCATAGTCTTTTCACATAATTGCAAATATTTTTTTATACTACCCTAAAATTTGACAGATGGCAATTTCTTCTTTTTTTCACATTTTAAACCTCTTTATTGGAATATAATTGCTTTACACTATTGTGCCAGGTTTTGCTGTACAACAAAGTGAATCATCTGTATTTATACATATATCCCCATATCCGCTCCCTCCCGCGACTCCCTCCCACCCTCCCTATCCCATCCCAGCAAGTCATCGTCCATCATCAAGTTGATCTCCCTGTTTTATGCAGCAGTTTCCCACTAGCATGCTAACCCATATATATGGAATCTAAAAAAAATGGTACTGATGAACTCAGTGACAGGGCAGGAATAAAGATGCAGTTGTAGAGAACGGACTTGAGGACACTGGGTGGGGGGCGAAGGGGAAGCTGGGACGAAGCGAGAGAATAGTATTGACCTATATACACTACTATATATGAAACAGATGGCAGTTTCTTAAAGGTTAGTTTCAATGTAGAATCTTAAACTTATAAAAACTTTTCATCTTTAGTTGAATTAAACCTTTCATATTCAGTTAAATTGGTCTGTCTTAGATGTTGAATGAATATTTTATTATTATTTTAAAACACATTGGTCAAATGGAAAAATATTAGTTTCCCGAGTTATGCAGATCTTCCAAATGTTGATGCTTTTCATTATACAACATAAAAATAACACTTGCTAATATCACCACTCATTTCATCAGAAAAGACTGTAACTTGTGAAAGGCTCTCCCCCTTATTGTGGAGGATACAAGTCTTTCAAAATTCTAATTTTTGCTTGAAAGCTTGAATTTCATTATTGGCAACAAATACTGTGAGTTTTTCTTAAAATGGTATGCTTACTTCATTTATTTTTGAGACAATGTCTGCCAAATAACTCTGTCTGGATAGTCAGTTTGTCAGTTATCCTTTCTTGTAAAAATATGTTTAATGGAAAAAGCAAGAATCCAGCCTGTAAGTCAAAAAAAGAGATTATGTAAATATTGTTCTTTGAGACAACCACTGTACTTTTGGTATGAAGCAGAAGTGCTCTATATGTATGTCCTATTTTGTCACACAGATTATTAAAAATATAAACTCGTGTTGATATTTAATAAAATAATATTTTTTTCATCAAGGACATTTGTAAGTAGACTAGATTTTTCTCTCTTTTCCTGTGTGTGGTGGTAAAAAATACAATGAATACCAGTAAAGTTTGGTATTCATGCTAAGATGCCAGAGTTTTACCCATCAATGCTTTTACTTTAATAGTGCAAATATCATTACAGTAAAGTTTGCAAATAACACCTTTTATTATGAAAACTGTTTTTACTTTCTAGACTCCTGAAATGATCTTGAGGACTACTCAGTGTCAAAAGAACAGATTTTAGGAAATTTGAGTCTAGAGATAATGGGTTACAAGTGTACATATACATTGATGCTTCAAATTTTACAGTGATAGAGAAAGGAATAATTATAAAAATTACAAAAAAGTGATGGAGATCTTGCCTTATCAGATTGTAAATATTCTTTAATAAAGCCTAAAATTCACAGATATAAGGAAATAGCACAGCAAAAGCCATATAGATCAGTGAATCAGACTGTAGAGTTGAGGTCCAGAAAGGGATTCAAATATATTCTGGAATAAAATAAATGAAAATATGGCATTTTAATTAAGTGGGGGGAAAACGTGGCTTATGTAATCTATGGTACTATCATTGATTTGCAAACAATCTAGATCTGGTTGGAAAAAAATCAGATATATTTATAATATATTGTGCCAAATAAATTCTAGAGAGATTTTCTTTTTAATATGTCAATCCCAATCTCCCAATTCATCCCACCCCCCCTTTCTCCTTGGTATCCATATGTTTGTTCTCTACATCTTATATATTTTTTAAAAGGAAAAATTTAAAAGAATTAAAAAGAAAATTAAGATTATATTTGTGAAAATTTGGAGGAGGATCTTCCTAAATAAGACTAAGAAATTAAACTATATATATAGGGGTGGGAGGAAAGCAAAAAATAATGAATGCTAGATTGGCATCAGAATAATTATGAAACATATACAATCATTTATTAACGGTAATAAACAAAAACTTCCTACAATTAATAAGAAAAAAACAAACTACCCAATAGAACACTGAAGAAAAGATAAGAATCAACAGTTAGGAAAGAAAATTGAAATGTTTAATAAACTTGAAAAATTCTCAGTTTTACTCATGCTTAGGGAAATATAAATGAAAGCAAAACAAGATACTTCCTTTCATTGTCAAATTAGCAAAATAAAGAATGATAACTTCCAGTGATGACTAGAGGAGGGAAAATGTCCTAATGGGGATTGTAAATTATCTGTAATATACGTGAAAATAATCTGGCAACATTTATTAAAGTAAAAACTAATATGTTTTTTTATGTTTTTAGAAATACTACTTTTGAGGAACATTTCCTTTAGAAGTAGAAAAAAAAACAGTGAATAGGCATACATGTGTAAGAATGCTGCAGTCTTGTTTATAGCATTAAATCTTAAAAGATAAAATTCTGAAATTTTGGATAGGGAATTTTTGAAATATTTCCTAAATCCCTACCATGGGATATTATGCAACAGTTAAGTATGAATTAGATCTATATGTCTGACTGGAAGAATTTCTGTGTTGAATTAAATAAAAAAAATTAGCAAAATGATATTTATAATATATAGTACTATATATGTGTATATACATACATATATATGTACATACTTGAGAAAGAAGTTGGAAATTGAGAGGGCAAATAGAGGAAGGTTATAAATTTTTCTTTTGAAATATTTTTGTGTTTGTCACCTGTTGTGATTTTATACATATGTTAAATTTTTAATGTAGTGGATATTTTGAAGAAACATTGAACACCAGAATTGTCATATTTCCAGCACTTTGCTCTCCATGCAAGTATTATGAAATGTAAGAAAAAGGAGAATAAAAATAGTTAGCTGGATAATTTAGATCAAATTATTAATTTTGGTATCCTTGTTAATTTGATGCTTGATCTAAAAACATGCATTATGACTCATTATTTCTCCATACTTCATGTATGTGTCTATCCTAATATCAAGACCACACTCTCTTTATCATGAGTAATAAATCCACATATACAACAGGACAAGTACCATTTCTCTGTTATTTAGTAGCTTTGCCTAATATTAATCCTAACGTCTTCCATACACATACAAAATATCTAACAATGAAAAAAACAAATTATTTCATTTATTTAGGTATTATTTAACAGCTCAATAAATTTTTTTCTTTTTTCTTCAGATCTTTATTGGAGTGTAATTGCTTTACAATGTTGTGTCAGTTTCCACTGTACAAAAAGTGAACCAGGTGCATTTATACACATATCCCTATATCCCCTCTCTCTTGAGCCTTCCTTTCCCACTGCTCCTATCCCACTCCTCTATATCATCACCAAGCATTGAGTTAATCTCCCTGTGCTGTGCAGCAGCTTCTCACTAGCCTTCTAGTTTTCATTTGGTAGTGTATATATGTCAATACTACTCTCTCACTTCATCCCAGCTTCGCCTTCCTCCCCTATGTCCTCAAGTACATTCTCTACATCTGTGTCTTTATTCGTGCCCTGACACTAGGTTCATAAGTACCGTGTTTTTAGATTCCACATATATGTGTTAGCATATGGTATTTGTTTTTCTCTTTCTGACTTGCTTCCCTCTGTATGACAGACTCTAGGTCCATCCACCTCCCTGCAAATAACTAAATTTTGTCCCTTTTTATGGCTGAATAATATTCCATTGTATATATGTGCCACATCTTCTTTATCCATTCATCTGTCGATGGGCATTTAGGTTGCTTCCATGTCCTGGCTATTGTAAATAGTGCTGCAATGAATATTGTGGTACAGGTACCTTTTTGAATTATGGTTTTCTCTGGGTATATGCCCAGTAGTGGGATTACTGGGTCATATGGTAGTTCTATTTTTAGTTTGTTAAGGAACCTCCATAGTGTTCTCCATAGTGGTTGTATCAATTTACATTCCCATCAACAGTGCAGAAGGGTTCCCTTTTCTCCACACCCTCTCCAACATTTGTGGTTTCTAGACTTTTTGATGATGGCCATTCTGACTGGTGTGAGGTGATACCTCATTGTGGCTTTGATTTGTACTTCTCTAAAGATTAGTAGTGCTGAGCATCTTTTCATGTGTTTGTTGGCCATCTGTAAATCTTCTTTGGAGAAATGTCTATTCAGGTCTTCCACCCATTTGTGGATTGGGTTGTTTGTTTTTTTGATATTGAGCTCCGTGAGCTGCTTATATATTTTGCAAATTAATCCTTTGTCAGTTGCTTCATTGGCAAATATTTTCCCCCATTCTGAGGGTTGTCTTTTTGTCTTGTTTATGGTTTCTTTTGTTGTACAAAAGGTTTTAAGTTTCATTTGGTTCCATTTGTTCCTTTTTGTCTTTATTTCCATTACTCTAGGAGGTGGGTCAAAAAGGATCTTGCTATGGTTTATGTCAATGAGTGTTCTGCCTATGTTTTTCTCTAAGAGTTTTATACTGTCTGGCCTTACATTTAGATCTTTAATCCATTTTGAGTTTATCTTCATGTATGGTGTTAGGAAGTGTTCTAATTTCATTCTTCTATATGTAGCTGTCCAGTTTTCCCAACACCACTTATTGAAGAGGCTGTCTTTTCTCCATTGTATATTCTTGCCTTCTTTATCAAAGATAAGGTGACTATATATGCATGGGTTTATCTTTGGGCTCTCTGTTCTGTTCCATTGATCTATATTTCTGTTTTTGTGCCAGTACCTCACTGTCTTGATCACTGTAGCCTTGTAGTATAGTCTGAAGTCAGGGAACCTGATTCCTCCAGCTCCGTCTTTCCTTCTCAAGATTGCTTTGGCTATTTGGGGTCTTTTGTGTTTCCATACAAATTGTAAAATTTGTTGTTCTAGTTCTGTGAAAAATGCCATTGGTCCTCTCTATCCTTACTTTTTTTCCTTCATATGTCTTGTGATAGAGTGGTAAGACAAATCAATAATAAGCAGTTTTATACTTTTAAAAATTTCTTCCCGTATTTCTTGTAGTCCTAGTTTTTATTGTGATGCTATCTGTATTTGCTACATAAAGATTCATTTTCACTATGGATCATATTGTTATATTCATATCTGTCATATTTATTTTGCTTGGACATAATTTAACCTAGTTTGATGTTAATTTTGTGATCATTGTAAGTACTTTCTAATAAGCACATTATTTAATGCATTTAGAAGACTTTCCAGGCAGGATATTATATAGTAGATAAAGCAGTACATAGAAGCAAGAAGTTAATGTCTGGGATCACAGTAATTTTCATTAGAATCCCTATTCCTTCAGTTAATGGCAATGGGGTTTTAATGCAAGTAACAAAACTTCTCTAAGTCTTAATAGCCTCATTTTAAATTTGTAATAAAGAAAATGTATAACATAAGCTGATGTAATGATTGAACTTGTTAAGCTACCTAAATCATAGTGCTTGTATACAGTATGATTACTGTTATTATTAGCCTTTTTTTTTTTCTTGGCCTTTACATAGAGACAGAGTTATGGAAGGCACATAGAAGAGAGGCATTCCAGGAAGAGAAATGGTTTGGACAAGGATTATGATTTGTGAAACAAAACACATCTAAGTTAACCTCCTGAGAAAAGTCTGTTTTCAGGATAGAAGAAAGTAAAAATATAAATGAATCAGGATTTGCTGAATGATATGCTGAGGTTTGTTTTTTATTTTTTCATAGTTATTTTAAAAAATTGACCTTCAAAAAGGTACACTTAAATTATGTGATAGAAGCATGGTGATGGAAAATATTTTTGCTATACTTTTATGTTTTGACCACATTTCTTGCCAGAAAATTGATAAATATTTTATGACATGCTGCTTTTAGCTGTGCATTTGTTTTATCTTTTCTGTGTACCTGGCTGCAGGAAAGGCATAATCTGTGTCCTTAATGCCAAGTCATAGATAAACCCTGTTTACTGACCTGAAGCTAGAAATTGACCTTATGGGATCAATTATTAGCTGTCTGAAGAAAGATGCATTTGAGATAAGCTGTACAATGGATTAAAAGATTTAAAAATATTGACTAGTCAGTCCAATTTTGAAAAGCAGAAAAAGATGAATTCTCAGGAAATCTTTTTTTAATCAGAGGTCAAGAATTATTATATGTAAAATATATGGGCAGGTCTTCCTTGACTTATGATGAGGTTACATCCCAATAAACCCATCATCAGTTGAAAGTATCATAAATCAAAATTGCATTTAATACACCCAACTTACTGGACATTATAGCTTAGCCTAGCCTACCTTAAGCATGCTCAGAATATTTACATTAGCCTACACTTGGGCAAAATCTAACACAAAGCTGACTACAAAAAAAAATATTGAATATCATGTAATTGATTGACTACTGTACTGAAAATGAAAAACAGAATGGTTGTCTGGGTACAGAATGGTTGTCAGTGTATCTGCTGTTTACCCTTGTGATCACGTGGCTGACGGGGAGCTGGAGCTGCTGCTGCCGCCCAGCATCGCGAGAGTATCAGACCCCTTATCACTAGCCCGGGAAAAGATCAAAATTCAAAATTCGACGTATGGTTTCTACTGAATGTTTTTTGCTTTTGCAACATTGTAAAGTCAAAAAATCTTAAGTCAAGAGCTGTCTGCGTACGTATGTGTATATGTATAAGGATACATATCTGTATATGAATATGTATAAATACTTACATCTCAGTTGAAATAACCTTGTCTTATAGTAAAATCTTTTTAGCATGGGAGTCCAATTTTTCTGTTGTTGATTTTGATAGTGTTCATTAAATTATTATGTTGGCAATACTTTCTATCATTGGTGTGCAATAATATATGTGGTGTTAACACAAGAATTAATAGTATAATGGAAAAAATGGAGCATTAAAATAACACTTTTTTGTTGAAATAGTCACGATGTTTACTAGGCAATGTGAAATGATACTCTGACAAGGGCCAGTCCCTTAGTGCTTATTCTTCAGTTGGCAGATTTGCAGACTTCATCTCCAAGGGTTTACTAGATCTCACATGCTCTGTCTTTTTGTTTGTTTATTTGTTTGTTTTTTAGGAATCACATTGTTTATTTTATACATGGCAACACTTTAACATGTGCAATGGCAAAGTGATAAAAGAGCGTACATGGTTTTAGATGAATTTCACCAGAATTATGTACAGAAGTTCTATGTCTTTCTAGTACCATATCTTAGACAGTTTAAAATTTTAACACGTTTTGCAGGAAGATATAAATATCCTAAAGATATGCTTTTTCAAAGGTATATAAACCAAGCTCAATAATATCATAAGTTGACAATCAACTGAACAGAAACTCATCTGCCTGCTGTGAATATGAGAGAGGAAAAATTTTTAGAGGACAATAGTTGTAATAGTATTTATTTGTATTTTTTAACTCAGCAGTTAAATTTATAGGCATTCATCCTGTAGACACATTTGTACAAATATTCATGCATAGTGATATAGATATAAACATGAATGCCAATTGTAGCAAAAAAAAAACCTAGAAATTATGGGATTGTATAATATTAAATATTGTGTTTTCAAATATATACAGATATAGACATATGGACATTGGTATATTCATTGACATAGTTTTCTAGATTGCATTTGTATCACTATGCCATTAATAATATGATAGATATAGGCCAGGTGGCAGTCATGACATGATGTCTCTACCTGAATATATGCAAACAACAAAAGTATAGCATCAAAATTTGCAGAATGGTTTTCAGTGGCCTGGAAGAGTTGAGAACTCATTATTATCTGAAAAACAAAATTATTATGAAGAGTGGTTGGAGGAGGTAAGAAATCAAAAAGATCTTTAGCAACATTCCTGAAACAAAAGTTTAAAAAAATACTATTTATACATAGTTGCAAAACCAGTTTAAGAGCCCAGAACCAATGATTATTGGTTATTTTGGGGTTTCTTTAAGAAATACTTCATCACCCACGTTCTTGATGGCAACATGCATAGTATTATATGGAAAAATCTGTATGTGGCATATTTTATTGAGGCAAATTTTGTTAATCAGAGCATGCTTGCAATGAGCAGAGAGATGTCATATCTTGTCATTTTCCAGTTGCAAATATTTATGAGCTTAATTTAGGATAGCAAAATCACTTTACTGATTGGGAATTTATCATGCAGTTGTCAACTTCAGGTAATTTTCCCTGTAGCTCTCACAGGAGCCTGATCTTTCTCTTATGTAAGTGGATAATTAAACTTCTTTGTTTTATCTTTAATTGTAAACTAATCATTCAACACATATAGATTTCTTACAGCAACATTTCAGAGAATGAGGCCATTTTCATTAGCAATATTTGCTTGAGTATTATTGTCCAGAGCTAAGGTTGTGCACTGATGCACTGTTACCCACTGAAACTCGGTAACCTGCTGATGAGCTGTTCTTTGCAATGAACCAATGTTTTTCGCTATTAGCTTTTCAACCTTCTGGTGGTTTCAGTTACATTTTCTTGTGGGTGAATAGGGCCATTTGTCTGAATTAAGTCTGATTTACCGTATTGCACTGATCTAAGGCACTCAGTTTTATTTCCACACTTTGATGTCTCTGAAATTGAGATGTATCTCACAGTTGATGATTTCTCACAATTGTTGTCAAGTAGGAAGAAGTAGTGGTCAAGTATGTGAAAAATCTTCTCGTGAGACAAGTGCAAGGAAGTACCAAACCATTTTAGATTGTGTGAAGTCTAAAATCTAAGTCTAAGGACTATGCCTTAAATTCTTAAATTCTCATCCAATTAATGCATGCATATGGGTTAAAAATCAAAATCGGATAACAGATTATATTATGAAAAACATTGTTTTTGGATTTTTATCTGTATCTTTAAAAACACTTACCTCGCTGTTTCTTGATTTATGAACTGATTAAATTATCTACATACTCCTGTCTATAAATTAGATTTTTGTTATGTAGACTCTCAGCCTCTTTTCAATTTAGTTCCCCAGCTTTCCTCCCACCTCAGCTCTTAGTTTCTGTCATTTGTACTTCAGCTTTTACATTGTCAAGGTTGATTTGGTTTACATTATATTCCGTAACTGTAATTAAGGCATCAAATTCTTAACTTTAGATTAATTCTCTCCCTAACCCCCAAAACTCCAAGTAAATGTGTTTACATGATAATGACAGTGTACATATTATTCACTGAAAATCCTTAGTAGAATACTATTATTTTATTTTCCTTTTCCACAAATAAGATTTTTGTGCCAAAGAATACTAATATCAATTATTTTTGCTTGTACTTCACCAATGTTACTCCAAACCATGCCAAATTAAACTTTGCCTTTCATGCATAGTGTTCATTTTCTTTTAACATTTTGTTAGAATTTCTGAATGCCATCCTTTATTATTCTTGGGAGAAGTATGGCTCCTTCCTCACATCCCTGATAGCTTCCAACTTCTTAACCATTCAAACTTTGGGTGACTCCATCCATTCTTTTTTTTTTAAAGAACTTTTATTGAGATACAGTTAACAGACAATAAACTGCATATGTTTAGAGTGCACAATTTGGTATTTTTTTCTTAATAGTAATGTATACATGGCAATCCCAGTCTCCCAATTCATTCCCCCCCCAACCCTCCCTGCTTTCCCCACTTGGTGTCCATATATTTGTTCTCTACATCTGTGTCTCTATTTCTGCCTTGCAAACCGGTTGATTTGTACCATTTTTCTATATTCCATATATATGTGTTAATATATGAGATTTGTTTTTCTCTTTCTGACTCACTTCACTTTGTATGACAGTCTCTAGGTCCATCCATATCTCTACATATGTCCCAGTTTCCTTGCTTTTTACAGCTGCGTAATATTCCATTGTATATATGTACCACATCTTCTTTATCCATTCATCTGTTGATGGCCACCTTATGTCTTCTTTGGAGAAATGGCTATTTAGGTCTCCTGCCCACTTTTTGATTGGGTTGTTTGTTCTTTTGATATTCAGCTGGATGAACTGTTTATATATTTTGGAGATTAATCCTTTGTCTGTTGATTCGTTGGCAAATCTTTTCTCCCATTCTGAGGGTTGTCTTTTCGTCTTGCTTATAGTTTCCTTTGCTGTGCAGAAAATTTGAAGTTTCATTAGGTCCCACTTATTTATTTTTGTTTTTATTTCCATTATGCTAGGGGGTGGATCAAAAAAGATCCTGCTGTGATTTATGTTGAAGAGTGTTCTTCCTATGTTTTCCTCTAGGAGTTCTATAGTGTCTGGCCTTACATTGAGGTCTTTAATCCATTTTGAGTTTATTTTTGTGTATGGTGTTAGGAAGTGTTCTAATTTCATTCTTTTACATGTAGCTGTCCCGTTTTCCCAGCACCACTTATTGAAGAGGCTGCCTTTTCTCCACTGTATATCCTTGCCTCCTTTGTCATAGATTAGTTGACCATAGTTTATCTCTGGGCTTTCCATCCTGTTCCATTGATCTGTATTTCTTTTTTTCTGCCAGTACCATACTGTCTTGATCAGTGTGACTTGTCATATATTCTGAAGTCAGGGAGCCTGATTCCACCAACTGCATCTTTCCTTCTCAAGATTGCTTTGGCTATTCGGGGTCTTTTTGCATTTCCATACAAATCATAAAATTTCTTGTTCTAGTTCTGTGAAAAATGCCATTGGTAATTTGATTGGGATTGCATTGAATCTGTAGGTTGCTTTGGATAGTATAGTAATTTTCACAATGTTGATTCTTCCAATCCAGGAACATGGTATATCTCTCCATCTGTTTGTGGATCCATTCTTTTTGAAGGTCACTTTTTCTATTTGGCCTATTTGCTGTATACCATGTTTTGCTTTGTTTTGTTTTTTTCCCAACATTTGAAAATTTTTTTCTTGAAATTACTGGCAGTCTTTCTTATTCTTTGTTATATTTTATTTGCATTATACACCTTTATTATAACCTCAAGTTTTTACAAACTATTAATCATTGAATTTTGTCTATAAAATCTCTTTCCATTCCATCTGTTCCCATCTCATTTTTTCTGGAGATTTCTCTTTGAAATTCTGCTCCTCCTCGTCTCTGAATTATATGTTTACTAAGTCTTTTACAAGGTTGTAACTTCCCTTCACCTTTTTCTGGACTATATGTCTTTATTTATTGTCATCTTTGTTTTATTGCAATGTATCTGTAATTCATTTTGTAAAAGAGGATATGTTGGCAGTTAAACTTTCTGATCTCTTTGTGTTTGGAAAAACTGCCTTCATCTTTAATTGATGACAAGGTTGAATATAAAACTCAAAGAATTTTTTCATGGAAAATGTTTCTTCATTGCCTTCCAGCAAACAACATTGCTATTGAGAAGTGTGCTGCCAATTTGATGTTTTTTTTTTTGTTTTTTTTTTTGTAGGCAACCTTTTTTTCTCCTTTACTCTAGGTTTTAGTACCTTATATTTATTCTCTGGGCTTAGAAATTTTACAATGAGATTTTTAAGTGTGTTGATTGTTACTGTGGGTAATTTTAATGAAAAGATTCCTGTTTTCCTTTTACTGTGGGTCATATTCTTTATTACTGTTATTATTTTAAAAATGTAATTCCTTATCTGCATTTTCTCTTTTTAGAATTCCAATGATCAATTACTAAACCCACTGGATTACATTTTCTTTAATATTTTATGTATACTTTTCTACTGCATTCTGGAAGATTTTTATTTGACTTGATCATTGAACAATTCCTATGAACATTATTTTTGGCTGCATTAACTACAATCTTTTTAAAAATACAAATGTTTTAAAATTATTTTCACCCCAATTAGTTTTTACATATTTTCCTCCTTTTTCATCTCTTATCCCTCACTCTTTAAACTTTGAACATGCTCTGCCACGCTCAGGATTTAAACAAATGCAGTTCGTTTCTTCTATCCATATTTAGGGATGGGTCAATAAGAGATTTACGAATGTGAATCCTTGCTGACTGGCAGATTTGTTTGAGGTATAGGTACTTGGATACCCCCCAAACGTCTTGAATACCAAAGCCCATATTACCTATCCTAATTCTCCCTCAGGTAGTCTCTTTCAATTTGTTTAGAGAAGAATTTTTTTCCTTTTTAACCTGCAGTGTAAACAGCAATCTGTAATTTGGTTTTTCCTGGTGATGGAAAGTAAAAGCTCCATCGAAGACTGTCATTTAATCGTCCCGTTTTCCACACCACCTTTCCCTCCCGTTTTCCAAGTACATGGATTTCCAAGTTTCAAATCTTTTCAAGGTATGACGAGCAGGGCCTGCACATGCCTTGGCTATTGTCTCCCTGGGGATATTCTGGAAAGTTGCTTTTCTATTCTGCTTTTTTTGATCAATATTTATCTCCTTTTTTAAATTGCAGAAAAAAATGGAAATCTCTTGCTTCAGTTGTCTCTCTTCCATTTCCCTCATTATTCTGAGCTTATACCTCTCTATTCCTTTCTTATCAATGCAATAAGTCCTGAGAGAGTAAGAAGAGAATATCATCTTGAAATAGAATACCAGTCTTAAAATTGAAAATATCTGAATTGATTAGATAAAACATGTAATATATATTGTTACATGAGCCTTATTTTCTTTCATACATATAGTATCGATGAGGTAAAAATAAAACAAAAGGCAGCCAAGAGTGGTTGCTAAAGGTATGATCTCTATATGGAAGATCTGGAGGTGAATTCAGGCTCAGCCAATTTAGTAATGTGGAAATAAATTTCACCTCTCAAATTTTTGTTTTACCACTTGTCAATGACAAAAATAATAGAACTTACTTCATAGGGTTCTTGTAAAATTCAAATTAAATTATAAATATAAAAAACTCAGTGTGGGACTTTGTGCACGGTATGCATGCAGCAAATGGTAGCTATCAATCTTACTAATATTATTAGTAAAGAAAAAAACAGAATAAAATGCCACCTGATCTAGTTTATTTTATTTTTGCATGCTTGCTTTAAGAGCTTGTCTACATACAAAACAATTTTTTTTTCACTGTTTATGTTTTCATCAAACATTTATTGGATGATAAAAAGAGAAAAAAAGATCAAGTGTCTGCCTTTAGGAGCTGGGTACTAGTGGGAGAATAAACCTACAAGGCTTCAGCTTAGCAATGAGCTAGTCAGCAAGCAGGGTAGGGACACCCAAGCAGAGGGAAAAGTATGTGTAAAGGCTTTAAATATTAAAAATTCATTAATAAATTTATTCAGAGCATTTTGATCTGAATTATATGAAATGAACAAGATGAAAATGAATAGAATAGAGCTGAGGTGCTGAAAATGGCCTGTGTAGATTACAATACTTTCAAGTGAAGCTGGAAAGAATTCAAGGGGAAAAATATTCTTCTACATGAAGAGACAAATTTGCCAATATTTACATCTTCCTTTAGTACCTCTTCCTTTCTAATCTTTCTCCTCTATGATCATCTTCTCTTTTATCTCGTGGACATTACTGACTATTGCTGCTCAGCCAGACCCTCAGGGAAAGCATGTTGCTGATTCCTATACTAAACCAGCTGCCTAGGAGTGAAGGCCATCATCTCATTCTGTTCACATTCTTCAACTCTAGTCAGCAATTCTTCAACTTGACAGGCAAATGGTCTGGCAAAAAGTCAGATCCTGACACTAACCTTGTGAAGTGACATGAGTATGCACAAACATGTAAAATAATTTCATTCCCAGCTGGCTCTCGGGCACCCATATACTCAGCAACAAATTGTTGTCATGTTGGCACTGTTGATATGTCTAAACCTGTCACAGCACTGAAGAACGGGCTTCCCTGATTGTCTTTGAAGTCTTTGTTTCAAACAAACAAACAAAAAATTAGAGTCAGTAATCCCTGTCTTGGTCTGGTCCAAAACAAAAACAAAGTTAAGTGGACTTCAAAAGAAAAAGCCAACTGTCCATCAGTTGGAAAACGGGATAGAAGAAGGCAATCATGTGGCATATATAAGAGTGAGGATCAGAGTAAAAAATGTTTGAATCAATTCAACTCACTTAGCCATGCGTGAAAAAAAAGAATCATTAAATTTAGTCAGCTGGAATAATTTGGATCAAAGACTGAAAATGACTAAAAGGATCTTTTAGAATGCTCCCAGAGTTAACTGATCACTGATCTGAACAATAACAGTAAAATCTATCAGATAGATATTGTCAAGATTCAAATATCTTAAAATATATGAAAGAGAAAGAACTTTACCTGTAGAGTTTTCTGCATCAGGGGTGTTAAGGAGGTCAGGGCAGTCGGGAGCTGGAAAAAGTCTGCTACTCTACCCGTTTGCAAATGCATCAAAAACAACCATGTTCCTATTCAGAGTATTTCTCTGTTTAGAGTATTTGCCTGCCTGTATTCTCCTCCTGCCAGAAAGCTTTCTGTCATCTCCCTTTACTCTCAGTTGGTGGAGATATTTCATTTACATTTACAAACGAACTGACTGTGGCTTATCAGCAGTGTATGCTGACTGAAATGTGGGGGCCAACAGAGGTATTTTAAGATGATATCAGAGGGATTCATATCAAGCTTAATCTATGAAGTGTTTTTAGTTAATGATTGGAGAGAGTAAGACAGTGTTATAAATTCCTTAGTGTTACTGATTTGTGTGGTGTTAAATCACGTAAGAAAGCAAAAATAAGATATAGACAAATGACAAAAAAAGAAAGAAAAATTTAATATTGAAGATCAGCTCACAAATTCTTGCCTTGTTAACATACCCCAAAATTCTGCAGTAGCCTTTATTTTATAAAATGGTGGCATGACAGTAGAAGTCAGTAATTAAGCAAGATTCTAAAAAGAACTTTGCAATTTTAAATCGATTTAAACTATTTGTTATTTGCACTTCTGTCATTCTAAAATATGTTGCTTCATATGGACATTTAAATACCTTTAATATCCTTATGATGAATTATCCTAGTGTGTCAGTGATATCTTAACACTATAATTCTGAAAGAGTTCATGTAGTTTTCCAAAATGTGCTTTAAGTTCAAATATGAATCAAGAGTACTGGAATAGATTATTATATACATTTAAAATATAATGTCATTTTGGCTTCAAAAATATTTGTTTGGAAACTAATTTTATGTTTTTATGTAAGGTGACTTGAAAACAGGTAGATATTGACAAATTAAATATTTCATTACACTGAACAATGTCTAGTTAAATAGGTTGAAAGAGACCTACCAGCAAATTGAGTTCAGATATCAAGGTTGGGGATTTGTGTATTGTGGTTGACAACTTAATTTTCAGAAACATTTTGGTGTAGAAGAGTAAAAACTTTGGCTTTCCAATCTGTTAGTACAAACTTAGAAACAGAAAAGGTCAGTTGTGTTTGAGAGACGCTCTGGAGGAGGGGCGAAATTTCCCTTGTGAAGCATGGTCTATAAGGGAAAGGAAGAAGACAGTGCATTCTACAGTATGAAATGATGGTAAGGCTTTGGCAAAAAAATACAAGAAAATAAATGGGCAAGAGACATAGCCAGTGTTCAGTGTCAGATTTAGGTACGTCAGCCTATAGATTATTTGTGACAATGCTGACAGAATAAAGAGTGAAAGCACTTAAGTGAAAAAAAACATGTAAGTAGTGAATCAAGATATGGTGAGATTGGGGCAATAGAATGACGATTTTCTGTAAGACAGAATAGGAACTGTACTGAAAAATGAAGCTGACTTGCATATAATGAATCTTAAAAAGAAACATTTTATAATGGTAGGCAAGAACAAATGGGGTCCTCAGAAGTAGATGGCCAAGACTCAAATCTGCTTGTAAGAAATGCTCTTCAATGCCTGTGTCTTAAAAATAAATAAATAAATAAATAAATAAATAAATAAATAAATAAATAAATAAATAAAATCCAGTCTGAGAGCCAAGAGGATCGATGACTTTAGTATGGCTGTGATGCTTTGGAACTAAATTCCAGTAGTAAATAGATATGAATCGATTGTGTCCCCTGGAAGGAGTTCACAACATCGCAGAGGCTACGCATGTTATGGTGTGTTAATGCACACTTCTCTCAATTCCTTTGCAAGTCTTATGACTCAGAATTCAATAGTTATCGTTACTCAGCGGCTAGTGTGAAAGACATAATTGGATTTGAGGAGAAAAATAGAAAAAAAAATTTAATTTACTTGCGTTCTTGAAAAACTTTATTTCATACTTTTACTAGTAATCAGTGTGGAACCAAACAATTAAGGAAATTTTATTTCTGGGGATTTCCCTGGTGCTCCAGTGGTTAGTACTCCATGCTTTCACTGCCAAGGGGCAGAGGTTCAATCCCTGGTTGGGGAACTAAGATACCACAAGCTGTGTGGCATGACCAAAAAAAAAAAAAAGGGAAAAGAAGAAAGAAAATTTTATTTCTGGTTGCATTTGCAATAATTCTGGAAGGTGAATGAATAGAAACTTTCAATTAAAATCATTAGCATGTTTGTGTCTGTTTAAGATAAGAGATATATAGATTTAATGGCATGTGATAAGTTGGAGGTGAAATGGTCACTTTTGAAAATCTATTCAACCAGTCAACGTGGTAATTTTCATAAATGGCAATATGGAATTCAGAATGGTGCAAGGATGGCTTGTTTCAGAGCTCTTTGGAGGAAGAAGATATGTCCTTGATTAAAATATACTTAAAAAGTCAAGTTGGTCATTAATTTGATTATTTTTTTCCCATAAATAACCAAAAACTGTATAACTGTCACACATCCTCTTTTCTCCATCACCTTCAGTCATAATGTATGCTGGGAATAATTTTTTATCCAAATCAATTTCCTCAACTGGATTGGGCATGCTGGAATTGAATCTCTTTTCTTGGCTATTAAAAATTGACAGCATTACTCCCTAATATCTATCATCACTCTGAAGCTGTCTTTTTAAAATCTACCTATTTGAATTCAGATATATGCCCTTCATTCATTTAGTAAATATTTAATAAACACCTGCTCTTTGCAAGGCACTCCTCTAAGCAAAATCAAGGAGACAGTGGCAAATACGCATGTTCATGCATTATTTAGTTCATATATCTTTACTTAAAACAGTCTCTCACAAGTCATTGTATAGTTTTCCAGTGCATCTTTATCCAGAATTTATTCAGCACACTTATTTTCATGAAGAAAATATAAAAATAAGATCTAATGGATTCATGAACCTCTAAATGTAGTTTTGTTTTGTTTTGTTTTTTAAGAGTTTCACATTGATGATTTTCTGAATGTGAATTCTACAATAGATACAAAGACTTAAAAGTTATCCATGAAAGGAAATATCTTTCCCTCATAAACCATCACTCTGACTTTTCAGGGAATGCTTTTTTATGACCATTGCCTTTCCTAAGAATCTCATGACCATTCGCTGTGACAGTATTTTTTCTAGGTTTTAAATATGTGAAATTTGGGGACACTCCTTATGGACGGGGCATCTACTGACTTCTTTAAGAAGGCCAAACAAAGAACAGCCAAGATGATTAATTGGATGGGAGGGAAAATTTCTATGTGGGAAAAGTGGCTGGATCTTGTCATCTTGTTTCCCTAAGAATTCCTTCTTTTTGAAAAACTCTCATTCGTCTCACTGTTATCAGCAGTTGTAAGAACATCCACAGGTTCTCTTATCACATAAAACATCCCAGATCATCCAAAGTTATCAGTGAGGGATAGGAACTTAAGATTGGTTTTCCCTGTATTACCAGTGTTTGAAAATCAGTACTCAATTTTATTAATGAGTCAGTGAATTTCCCCACATAATTCCTCTTTAATTGGAAGCCAAATACACAGATTCAGGCAGCAGTAGAATGATCCAAATTGAGAGGGTGGAATAAGAAATCATCTAAAATGGCCTCTGTCCTTTGGCATTGAGAAGCATCTTAATTTTAGCTCTTCTAGCGGGTATGTTGTGGTATCTCTTTGTGGTTTTAATTTGCAGTTCCCTGACCCGATGACTAATGAAGTTGAGCATCTCGGTACATGGTTATGTCTTGTTTGTATGTCTTCTTTTGTGAAGTATCTGTTTAAGTCTTTGGCCAATTTTTAATTGGGCCTTTTGTCTTTTATTTTGGATTGTAAGTTATTTATATATTTTGAATAAAAGTCCTTTTGTCTGATGCATATGTTGAGAATATATTCTTCAAATGTGTTGCTTACCTCTTCATTTTTTAAACTCTCTTGCAAAAAGCAGAAGTTTTAATTTTGGTGAAGACCAATTTGTGAGTCATAATATTGATACCATGATGATTTTTTCCTACCTTTTCTTCTAAAAGTTTTACATTTAAGATCATGATCCCACTCCAAAAGCTTTGAAGGCGGAGAAAATATTCCTATCAACAGTGTGTCTCTTAGACTTACTTTTCAATTATGTAGCACGTTAATTTTTTCTTTTCTTGTTAGAAAATTAGAAGAGATCCTTTTAAGACACGTTAGCCAGGGGCTTCCCAGGTGGCACAGTGGTTGAGAATCCGCCTGCCAATGCAGGGGACATGGGTTCGATCCCTGCTCCAGGAAGATCCCACATGCCGCGGAGCAGCTAAGCCCGTGTGCCACAACTATTGAACCTGCGCTTTAGAGCCTGTGAGCCACAACTGTTGAGCCCATGTACTGCAACTACTGAAGTCCATGTGCCTAGAGCCCATGCTCCACAAAAAGAGAAGCCACGGCAATGAGGAGCCCGTGCACCGCAACGAAGAGTAGCCCCCACTCACTGAAACTAAAAAGAAAGCCCGCTCACAGCAAAAAAGACCCAACACAGCCAATAAAATAATAAATAAATAAATTTATATAAAAAAAGACATGTTAGCCATTTGCCACTCTAAATGAAAAATCTAATGCTTTTTAGGAAATTTTATTTGTTTTTAAAATTAGAGCTTGATTTTGGTTAGATTGTGGTAATTTTTATTTATAGAAATGATCCATTTTATTACTAATGTCAGATTTATTAACATATTCTTGCATTAGATATCTTATATTTTACTCTGTTTGGTATATATTAATATATCACCTTCTTATATTCCAAATTTTTATGTTTTTATGTATTTGTTGGATTTGAGTACTGTTTCTCATATATATATGTGTATATATATCATATGTAGGAACACTAGCTCCAATACTAATTCATCACTTCAACTGTTTTTCACTTACAAGCTAAATAGAAAAATAGGATAGTTTTTGCAGGTCACTTTTCATTAGAATTAGATAGGAATAAATCATGTGTCATTTTTGTATATCTCATGTGGGTAGACATATGTGGAAAAATATCTTGGTTTTCAATTTAAGTATCACTTTCATGTTGAAAAAGAATACCATTTGTTTTCAAGGAAATAGACTTTAATCATTCTTTCAAGTCAAGTGTTAGCATTCAAATACATCTCACCAAATAGAGTGAAATTGGCATAATTAAACGTGATGTAGGGTAAACAGGAGTTAAGAATCAATAAGTGGTTCAGTTTGAGATCTCATCACTAAGTGATTTGTGATACACTTATCTTTCTTCAGTCTACGTCAAACTCTATTAGCAGGTAATGGGATTTTATAGATTCTTCAAGAAAATGATAACAGTGTCCTGAGAGGTTTAAATGTATTTATTTCTAATACATTGTTTAGAAATTAGCTTAGTCTGAACAAAATAATTTTTTGAAAGTAGAACATGGCTTGATGGTTGCAAAATGATTGGTATTTTGAATTTTATAGAGTGGACCTTACTATTGGAAAAGAATAATACAAGTTTTTATGATGAGTATTAATGAGGCAAAATAGAATGCCTAAATAAAAACATCAGGCAAATAGTTTGTTTTTAATCCATAATTTTTGCCTACTGCTTCTTTTAAAATTTCTTAGAAGTGCTTTGAATATCTTTCCATATCAATTATTTTTGACATATATTTCCCAATTCCACATGCTTGTCATTTCTTAGTAATCTGTTTCTAAGAATCTATTGAAAATATGAAATGCAGTAAAATTTGTTTTATATTGTGGTAAAAAGAAGATATTTAGTTTTCTGAGTTTTCATAGTCTAATATATTTAATCTGATTTTTTAATTTAATCTAAATTTAAGTAGAAGATCCTCACAGTAAGAAGGTGGGAGAAGTAGTAAAACTTTTGAATTTCCCTGATTTCTATGCTCACCCCTAAAAACATAGCATTTCAGTTCATAAAATGGCAAAAGCAAAACGAACCATAATCAAAATACTAAGTTGCATGGATAGCATTCAAAACAAAACTAAGTGACAAAATAAACTCCCAAATAATAGCGTTTATGGTCAAACCACTAACAGCTTTAAGATCCAATTGTTGTATAATTGTGCAGGAGGAAAGTGTGAAGAGCAAAGGGAACTTTGATGACCTTGATAGACAATCTAACAACTAAGTCACAATGAATATCTTCCCCAACTGAGGGGTTCCCTCTCAGTGTGGAAAGCATGGGTGAATCAATACAAGAATAGATACCTATGTGGCAATGCAGGCTCTGCTTTCACAGGTGACTGCAAAGAGACTAGGAAAAGTTTGAACAAAGCTAGGTGATGTGGTTCCAATTGATTTTTTGAAACTAATAATGTAAGCTTACTTCCAGGACAAAACCAGATACTGAAGAGAAATTGCTAGGAGTAGAATCTGGATTGAATAATAAGAGATATTATGGACAGCAGAAGAAGAAGAGCCAAATAAAAGAGGGTGCATGGAAGAAAGATAAGAAAATCTCAGAAGGTAAAAGACCCTATTGCAGAGTAGCTATAAAGGTAGCCAAGTTATTGTTGATAGCTTCTACTACTCAGAAAAATAATAAAAAAGATGTCTTAAATCTCCCTCTCATATAGCAGTCCAAAAAAACTCATCTCAAATCAAACAACATAAAAGGATTGTGTTTGAATCCTACACAAATTATTAAAAACAGTGATAATAAATAATAATGAGAAAAAGACTGATTTACAGACCATGAAAGTTTGAAAGAACAACATGCACCCCAAAAGAAGAGAATTTTTAACATAGTACTTTAAGAAAAGACATAAAATTCAAGATAATGATAGAGATAATGAAAAAACCTTAACTGATAATTAGAAAAATTCTGAAATGATATGATAGGCTATAAAAATACATCTAAAGGGAGTTGATAATTGGGTTGCTTTTTTTTTTTTTTTGCTATTGAGTTGTATGAGTTGGTTATATATTTTGGATATTAACCCCTTATCAGTCATGTAATTTGCAAATATTTTCTCCCATTTTTTTGTTTCTCCCATTAAATAGGGTGTCTTTTTGTTTTGTTGATGGTTTCCTTTGTTATGAGAAAGCTTTTAAGTTTAATTATGTCCCATTTGCTTATTTTTGCTTTTGTTTCCTCTACTTTAGGGGACAGATCCAAAAATATATTGCCGTGGTTAATGTCCAATAGTGTGCTGCCTATGTTTTCCTCCAGGAGTTTTTTGGTATCCTGTCTAAATATCTTTAATCCATTTTGAGTTTATTTTTGTATACGGTGTTAGAGACTGTTCTAATTTCATTCTTTTACATGTAGCTGTCCAGTTTTCCCAGCACCATTTATTGAAGAGACTGTCTTTTTTCCATTGTCTAGTCTTGCTTTGATTAATTGACTGTAGGAGTGTTGGGTTTATTTCTGGGCTCTCTGTTCTATTCTGTTGAGCTCTGAGTCTTTTGTGTGTGTGTGTGTGTGTGTGTGTGTGTGTGTGTGCCACTACCATACTATTTTGATGACGTAGCTTTCTTGTATAGTCTGAAGTCAGGTTGTGTGGTTCCTCCAGCTCTGTTCTTCTTTCTTAAGATATTTTGGCTATTCAGGGTCTTTTGTGTTTTCATACAAATTTATAAACTATTTGTTCTAGTTCTGTGAAAAATATTATTGGTATTTTGGTAGGGATTGCATTGAATCTGTAGATTGCCTTAGGTAGCATGGTAATTTTAACAATATTAATTTTTCCAATCCAAGAACATGGTATATCTTTCCATCTGTTTACATTATCTTCAATTTCATCAGTGTATCATAGTTTTCCAAGTACAGGTCTTTAACTTCCTTAGGTAGATTTATTCCTAGATATTTTATTTTTTTTGATGTGATGATAGATGGGATTGTTTTCTTGATTTCTCTTTCTGGTAGTTCATTGTTAGTGCATAGAAATTCAACAGATTTATGTTTATTAATTTCATTTCCTGCAACTTTACCAAATTCATTGATGAGCTCTAGTAGTTTTTTTCTCTGGTATCTTTATGATTTTCTATGTATTGTATCATGCCATCTGCAAACAGTGATAGTTTTACTTGTTCCTTTCCAATTATTATTCCTTTTATTTCTTTTTCTTCTGTGATTGCTGTGGCTAGGACTTCCAAAACTGTCTTGAATTAAAATGGTGAAAATGGGCATTCTTGCCTTGTTTCAAACAACCCAGTTAAAAAATGAGCAGAAGAACTGAATGAACATTTTTCCAAAGAGGAGATGTAGATGGCCAACAGGCACATGAAAAGACGTCCAACACAGTTAATCATCAGGGAAATGCAAATCAAAACCAAAAAGAGATATTACCTCATATCTGTCAGAATGGCTGTCATCAAACAACATAAGTAAGTAACAAATGTTGACAAGGATGTGGAGAAAAGGGAACCCTGGTACACTATTTGCAGGAATGTAAATTGATGCAGCCACCATGGAAAACAGATTGGCGGTTTCTCAAAAAAATAAATTAGAACTACCATATGACCCAGAATTCCACTCCTGAATATATATACAAAAAAGACAAAAACACTAATTCAAAAAGATACATGCTTCTCAGTATTCATGGCAGCATTATTTACAGTTGGCAAGACATGGAAGCAACCTAATTGTCCATCAACAGATGACTAGATGAAGGTGTTATATATACACATAATTATATATGCATAACACATATTATATATAATATATATATAACATATATAATACATACATATACATATATACACACACACACACACACACAGACTCACAGTAGAATATTACTCAGCTATAAAATGTGGAATTTTCCCACTTTCAGTTACGTGGATGGACTTGGAGGGCATTATGCTAAGTGAAATTAGTCAGACACAGAAAAACAAACACTGTATGATATCACTTATATGTGAAATCTAAAAAGTACAACAAACTAGTGAATATAACAAAAAAGAAGCAGACTCACAGATATAGAGAACAAACTAGTGGTTACCAGTGGGGAGAGGGAATGTTGGAGGAATAATATAGGGGTAGGGTATTAAGAGGTACAAACTACTAGGTATAAAGTACTACGAGGATATGTTGTACAACATGGAGACTCTAGCAAATATTTTATAACTATAAATGGAACATTACCTTTAAAAATTGTGAATCATTATATTGTGCACCTGTAATTTATATAATATTGTACATCAACTGCAGTTCAGTAAAAACTAAAGAGATTAAAAGTCAAAGAAAAATTATTCCAGAAATAAATACCAAACTAGAGAAACAGTAGAACAAACGTAATGTCAATAGAAGAATAAAAGGAGGAAGTGTGTTTTTACTTAATCAAATGAAATAGATAAATAGATAAAAGAATTTGAGAGAATGTGAGAAATATATGTTTCTATGTATCTCCATCTAACTATCTATCTGTCTAATCCAACATATGTATAATAGAAGTCTCCGAATAGAAAAAAAAAAAAACCCAGGAAACAAATTTATACACATACAACAACGTTCATTGCAGCACTATTTACAATAGCCAGGACATGGAGGCAACCTAAATGTCCATCAACAGATGAATGGATAAAGAAGGTGTGGCACAAATATACAATGGAATATTACTCAGCCATAAAAAGGAATGAAACATTTGTAGAGACATGGATGGACTTGGAGAATGTCATACAGAGTGAAGTGAGTCAGAAAGAGAAAAACAAAAACCGTATATTAACACATATATGTGGACTATAGAAAAATGGTACAAATCAACTGGTTTGCAAGGTGGAAATAGAGACGCAGATGTAGAGAACAAACATATGTTCACCAAGTGGGGAAAGCGGGGAGGGTTGAGGGGGAATGAATTGGGAGACTGGGATACCAAATTGTACACTCTAAATATATGCAGTTTATTGTATGTTAACTGTATCTCAATAAAAGTTCTTAAGAAAAAAAAGGAATGAAACTAAGTTATTTGCAGTGAAGTAGATGGACCTAGAGTCTGTCATACAGAGTGAAGTAAGCCAGAAAGAGAAATACAAATACCATATGCTAACTCATATATATGGAATCTAAAAAAATGGTACTGATGAACCCAGGGATAGGGCAAGAATAAAGATGCAGATGTAGAGAAGGGACTTGAAGACAAGGGGTTGGGGGGCGGTGGGCGAAAGGGAAGCCAGGACGAAGTGAGAGAGTAGCATTGACATATATATACTACCAAATGTAAAATAGATGGCTAGTGGAAAGTTGCTGCATAACACAGGGAGATCAACTCGATGATGGGTGGATGATGGGTGATGACTTAGAGGGCTGGGATAGGGAGGGTGGGAGGAAGTCTTGGGAGGGAGGGGATATGGGGATATATATATAAATACAGCTGATTCACTTTGGTGTACAGCAAAAACTGGCACAACAGTGTAAAGCAATTATATTCCAATAAAGAGCTAAGAAAAAAAAATTAAATTGTACCTAAAGGATGAATGGGAGTTAGGTGACGAGTATGACATATATTGGTTGAGGAGGGAAAATATGCTAGGCCTGTTAACTGCATGTACATAGATACCAAAGGAAGTGGTTGATGTTAGAAAAATTGCACCAACATCATGTAGTTTGAACATGTTGAACAAGAGGGAAAGTGGTATAGCACAAATCAGGAGAGATCAGCAGGGGATAGAAAAATAGGGGCTTCAAGAACCTATAAGCATCTGGAGAATGCTTGCTGAAAAAGAAAGAAAAAAGGAAAGCGAAAAGGAGAGCCATAGAAGGATTTTTATTTTATTATTCTATGTCATCTTCCCTGAATTCTTTTAGATTATTTAAATATTCTTTTTATCCATTTTCATTTATCTGTTAACTTTTGATGATCTTCTGCATCATATTTTTTTCATATTTATTGTAATATAATTGCTTTATAATATTGTGTTAGTTTCTGCTGTATAACAAAGTGAATCAGCTATACATATGCATATATCCCTATCAGATTCATATGAGGGTTTTCAAGAGCAAAAATTTCACCAGAAGACAAAAGTAACATATTGAATTATCAAGAAAAGAGGAAAACCTTCAAATATAAAGACATGCATGACATGTAATGAACATGCAAGATGTTAGGGAATATTTTTCTCATGAGCCCATAAAGAGGAATCTACTTCTGGTAAATAAATTTAGACAACCAGAAGACTGAAGACATGATTAATATAATGACTGCTATTAAACAGTCAATATATACTTTTCCTTATAAATGAAATAAAATGATGGATATGAGAAAATAGTATGTAATGATATGCACGCTGGTAATGTATACTCTGTATAATATATATTGTATGGTATGTACTCCATCTATACTATAATAGCATATGCTCTGATAATGTATATTCAACATAGATTTTTTTTAAAAGAGGGGAAAATGGAATCTGAAAATGGTACTGGTAAACTCAGTGACAAGAATAAGGATGCAGATACAGAGAATGGACTGGAGAACTCGAGGTATGGGAGAGGGCGGGGTGTGAAGGGGAAACTGAGACGAAGCGAGAGAGTAGCACAGACATATATATACTACCAACTGTAAAATAGTCAGTGGGAAGTTGTTGTATAACAAAGGGAGTCCAGCTCGAAGATGGATGACGCCTTGGAGGACTGGGGCAGGGAGGGTGGGGGGGACTCGAGGGGGGGGGTCAGGGAAGGGAGGGAGTACAGGGATGTGTGTATGGAAACAGATGATTGAACCTGGTGTACCCCCCAAAAAATAAAAAATAAAAAATAAAAGAGAGGAAAATGGGGAAACTATATGGCAAGTATATTAAGCTCACTTATTGCTTCAGATTAGGTACTGAATGAGAGGGAAGGGAAAAGAAAGATTGAGATGACTAGCTAACTTCAATATTGTTCTTAGCACAGAACCAAGACAGAATTGGCAAAAAGAATGATATTATAACAAGATATTACAGAAAAAGTGACCATTAGGGCAAAAATGCCCTATTTTTAAATACATATTTTTAAATGTTAAGTAGCCTATTTAGGTAACAAAACATCTTCCATAGTATAAAAAAGATAAAGTGAAGTGATACATATATAGAGAAAAAGACCATATATGTATCAAACAAATACAAGAAAACTGAGATGAAGTACATCAATCATATCAGTGAATGTAAATAAGCTTAACTCACCTATAAAAAGAGATTTTAAACTAACAAAGCAGAATGCAAAACTATGGTTTATGGAAGATACATAATGAAACAAAGTTTGGAAAGATTAAATGTAAAAAAATAAAGCTATATCAGATAAATTTAAATAAAAAGACAACAGGGGTCACAACCTTGATGTTTATCATTGTGTAACTCAGATCAATACATACAGAAAGAGAACTTTATATTGCTGTTTACTATAAAATGCAGTAGAGGCATAATAGTTATTAATAATTATGAAACCTATAACAATGCAACAGTTTTCTTAAAATAGATACAAAGATATAATTAGAAAGAGACACTAGCACACTAATAGTAGAAGCTGACTTTAATATATCTCCTTCAAGCCATGAAAGTCAAGTGGACAAAAATAATTCTTGTCACACATCCTTTGCAAATAAGCAGGCAATATTCATAAAAATTGGCAGTGTCTTAAGCATGAAAAGAAATATTAAAAATTCCAAATAATAGAAGTAACATAAACAGCATTCATTGCCAAAGTGCAACAAAATTATTAGGTAACATAAAATCATTTTAAAGTTTTTTTCTGGAAATTTAAATATTTTTAATGAACTTTCGGATTACAGAGAAAATTTAGACCAAGATTTCAGAATTTCTTGAACATAAGTATAAAATTTAGAATGTATTATAACCTTTACCATATAAATTAATCAATTATCAGAGAAAATTATAACATTAAAACCTACAAATACAAATTAAAAAGTTAAAATAAATGCCTTGACACTGAATCCTAAAAGCAAAATAACAAAAGAGCAATGAAATAAGTTTAAATAAAAAGAGAAAATTAATGAATATAAGAACATATTATTTATATAAAACTAGTACATCTAAAAAAAGTTCTGTGGATCTAATAAATATAACCCCAAATCAGTCCTTTGACAGAATTTTGAAACCATAAAAAACCTAACCAAAGAATCAGGAAAAAAGAGATAAAGAAGAAAAACCCAGATAAAGAAGAGCAATGGATGGAGAGAGCCTAGCTCTACTAGATACTAAAATGTACATAGAACTTCTTTAAGTTAAAGTGTGTGTCACATAAAGAGACATCTTTTAGATGGACAGCATATCAAGAATAAAAACTATGGCATAGAGGTTTCCAAAACAAAATAATTTAATTAGAAGTAGCAATCATGAAACAAAGATTTAGAATTATGTATATTTTTAATTTTAGCTTGCTTCTTTGTTATTTTGTTGAATAGCTGGCATGAGTTAAATATAGTAAGAGAGATTTATCAAGCAGTACACAAAAGCAGACACTACTTTATAGGTATATGGCATACAATCTGCTATTTATCTTTTAATTATACTTATTTTTTAATACACAAGTAAAACATTTTTTATAGGAACTTTAGTATCTGTGGGTCATAGCTTACAATCCCAAATTATAGGTGGTAGAAATGGTCTTCTGAGAATGAGAGTCAATGCACAGTCCAGTTCCTGTGGGGTCTGAATTTATCCTACTGTTGTTTTACCCTTACTCCAGCCTCTTATCTAATCTAGAAGATATTAATGGGGCACATACTTGGAAACTGATATCAAGAAAAACTAATTGATTACTAGAAGAGGATTAAGGAAGTAAGATAATGACAATTCCTGTATGTCTTTAACTTAAAAATCTGGAACAACAGAACCAGATAAAGGATGCAAAATCAAACAAAAAACTAAAGAAAAAACCCCCAGAAAATATCTTATTTTAAATAACATTATTTTGGAATAATGTTTGAATTACAGAGAACATGCAAAGTTAGTACAGGGTTCCCGTATTCCCCTCACCCAGTTTCCCCCATGGTTAACATCTAATATTAATGCAATTCTTTGTTAAAATGAACACCGATATAGGTATATTACTGCTAACTACATTCTAGAATTTGTTTGAATTTCACCAATTTTTATATTAAGGCCCTCTCCTAATGTGGTCTTTCTGTTTTATATCACATGTTACTATATTACATTTAGTTGTCATGTTTCTCCAGTAACTTCAGGTCTGTGATAGTTTCTCAATCTTTGCTTGTTTTCATACCTTGACAGTCTCAGGAAGTACTGTCTAGGTGTCCTGTAGAATGTCCCTATATCTTTGTCTATTATTATTCTCATGATAAGCCTGGAGTCATGGGTATTTGGAAAGACCGCAACATAAGTCAAGCACCCTTCTTGTTGCATGATATGGGGGGTGGGGTACATGATAGTCACATGACATTTTTGGTGATGTTAACCTTAATTAATTTATCACTAAGATAGTGTTTTTCAGGTTTCCACACTGTAAATTTACTATTTTTTCCATTCCCTACTCTAGGCTTTTGAAGTGTGACACTAAGTCTAGCCTACCCTCAATGTAGTAAGGAGAGTGAATTAAGCTTTCTCTAGGAGATCTCTTTTATTTAATAGGTATATTTTTACTTAATCCAATTGTTGTTCAAGTATTGTTGAGTGGTTTTTCAACAAATATGGAATAATTCACAGTCCTTTCTATCCCTTCTTATATTCTCCCCCTAATAAAAAGCAGAGACATGTGTTCATCCTTGATTGCTATTTTCTTTAATTTTAATTTATAACTCCGTCCTGTATTGAAAACTCTTCCCCCACTTATCCATGTGTATTTGAATGTCATTACCATTCTATTAACATCATAATTATTAGTAAATTATTGTTGCATTCTTCTAATTTAGGGTGCAAGAAACTTTAGTTTCTCCTGTTAAATTGATAAGGGATCATCTTTTAGTAACATTTGATCAAGGATTTTAAAATTTTTTAAAAGCATTCAGGGTTCAGTTTCATTCTAAACCTTTAGGAGAATTCCAATGATGCAGCTAGGATAAAGAAAAGCATTCCTACTATGACTCCTGCTATTTAAGTATTATTGCAGAGAGGAGATCAAGATGGTAGAGTAGCAAGACATGGTTCTCACCTCCCCCAACAAACACATGAAAAATACATCTATATTTGGAACAGTTCTCATGAAAAGCTAACTGGAGATTGACAGAAAGACTCTTATACAACCAAGGTTATAAGACAGAGCCACATAGAATTGGGTAGGAAGGAGAGAGAGGTAATCAAGTCATGATCTGTGCTCCTGGAAAGGGACTCTGAGGGAAAGGGAGAATACATGGGCAGAGACCTGCCCTGGGGAGTGAGCAATTCAAGCTACATATTGGGCACCCCAGCCCTGGGTTCAGACACAGGGAAGGCAAGCCCCATTGGCTGGTTAGAGGGATGGTGAGACTAACAAGAGGACTGTGGGAAGACTGAACTCCACTCCTGAGGACTAAACACATAATTACTTGCTTCTGAAGCAGGGTGGAGGGGGCAGATTGAAAACCACAAGAGCAGCTTGTCTGTTTCCTGCTACCACCCAGGCATGCACCCAGCATGATCTGAACAAATCATGCTTCTCACTGGGGTGAGGGCAGTAGAGGCCAGGGGGAAGAGTTCAGTTGTGAGGGACAAAGGAGGCTCAGAGCTGAAGTGGCATCTGAGCAGAGCAGGGGAAGTCATCACTGGCACTTACACAAGGCAGCTCATCAGAAGCATAGAATCACTACAACCTATATCGCAATTCATGCTGAGTGCCCACACCAGCCCCTCTCGCTCTAGCACTGCTCCCCTCTGGGGCCAAGTTGCCACTGCTGCAAGTGGGGATAGCACACACTTAAAAGGAATAGAGCCAGCTCAGATCCAACACTTAGAGCTTCTGCTCCAGCAATTTGGGACCCAGCCCTGTCCTCAATAGGGTGGTGTTGGCACTGAACAGAGAAGCATCGACTCACACCTGCCTCTGGCCCTAGCCCCTCCATCTCCAGTCCCACCTCCTACCAAGGTGATAGCTACCAGCACATCCTAAGGAAAGATGCGACTTACATTCACATCAAATCCAGCTCTTGCACCAAAGCCCTTGGGCACTTGTGGACTCTACAGGGACACTCCCACATAAGGACAGCCCTTCAAGATTGAAATAGATAACTAACTTTATAGAGATGGAGAGACTTCAGTGAACTGAGATGACAGAGGAATTTGTCTCAATTGAAAGAGCAAGAGAAAATCCCTGAAAAAAGAACTGATGAGAGAGAAATAAACAATTTACCAGATGAAAAATTCAAAGCATTAGTAATAAGAATGATAACTGAATTAAGGAAAGGAATAGATGAACACAGTGAGAATTTTAACAAGGAACTATAAAATATAAAAACAAATCAGTCAGAATTTAATAATATAATAACTGAAATGAAAAATCACTAGAAGGAATGAATAACAACAGGCTAGGTGATACAGAAGAACACATAAGTGATTCAGAATACACATTCTTTTTTTAAAAAATTTTATTGAAGTATAGTTGCTTTACAATGTTGTGTTAGTTTCTGTTGTACAGAAAAGTGAATCAACCATGTGTATACATATAATCCCCTCTTTTTTTGGATTTCCTTTCCGTTAAGGTCGCCACAGAGCATTGAGTAGAGTTTCCTGTACTACAGTAGGTTCTCATTAGTTATCTATTTTATACATAGTAGTGTATATATGTCAATTCCAATCTCCCACTTCATCCCACCCCCCACCCCCCACCCCCCACTTTCGTCTTGGTATCCATGTGTTTGTTTTCTACATCTGTGTCTCCATTTCTGCTTTGCAAATAAGATCATCTATACCATTTTTCTAGATTTCACATATATGCATTAATACATGATATTTGTTTTTCTCTTTCTGACTTACTTCATTCTGTATGACAGTTTTTAGGTCCATCCACATCTCTGCAAATGACACAATTTCATTCCTTTTTATGGCTCAGTAATATTCCATTGTATATATGTACCACATCTTCTTTATCCATTCCTCTGTTGATGAACATTTAGGTTGCTTCCATGTCCTGGCTATTCTAAATAGTGCTGCAATAAACATTGGGGTATATGTATATTTTGAATTAGGGTTTTTTCTGGGTATATGCCCAGTACTGGGATTGCTGGGTCATATGGTAGTTCTCTTTTTAGTTTTTTAAGGAACCTCAATACTGTTCTCCATAGTGGCTGTATCAATTTACATTCCCACCAGCAGGATAAGAGGGTTCCATTTTCTCCACACTATCTCCAGCATTTATTTTTTGTAGATTTTTTGATAATGGCCATTCTGACAGGTGTGAGGTGATACCTCATTTTAGTTTTGATTTGCATTTTTCTAATAATTAGTGACATTGAGTATCTTTTCATGTGTTTGTGAGCCATCTGTTTGTCTTCTTTGGAGGAATGTCTTTTTAGGTCTTCTGCCCATTTTTGGATTGGGTTGTTTGTTTTTTTTAATATTGAGCTGCATGAGCTGTTTGTATATTTTGGAGATTAATCCTTTGTCAATTGCTTCATTTGCAAATATTTTCTCCCATTTGGAGAGTTGTCTTTTTGTCTTGTTTATGGCTTCCTTTGCTGTGCAAAAAAAGCTTATAAGTTTCGTTAGGTCCCATTTCTTCATTTTTTTTAAAATTTTCATTACTCTAGGTGGTAGGTCAAAAGAGATCTTACTGCAATTTATGTCAGAGCATTCTGCCTCTGTTTTCCTCTAAGAGTTTTATAGTGTCTGGCCTTGCATTAATCCATTTTGAGTTTATTTTTGTGTATGGTGTTAGGGAGTGTCCTAGTTTCATTCTTTTACATGTAGCTTTCCAGTTTTCCTAGCTGCACTTATTGAAGAGACTGTCTTTTCTCCATTGTATATTCTTGCCTACTTTGTCATAGATTAGGTGACCATATGTGTGTGGGTTTATCTCTGGGCTTTGTATCCTGTTCCACTGATCTATATTTCTGTTTTTTGTCATTACCATACTGTCTTGATTCCGGTAGCTTTGTAGTATAGTCTGAAACCAGAGATCCTGATTCCTCTGGCTCTGTTTTTCTTTCACAACATTGCTTTGGCTATTCAGGGTCTTTTGTACTTCCATACAAATTGTAAAATTTTTTGTTCTGATTCTGTGAAGAATGCCATTGGTAATTCTATAGGGATTTCACTGAACCTGCAGATTGCTTTGGGTAGTACAGTCATTTTCACAATATTGATTCTTCCAAGAACATGGTATATCTCCCCATCTGCTTGTATCATCTTTGCTTTCTTGATCAGTATCTTATAGTTTTCTGAGTACAGGTCTTTTGCCTTCTTAGGTAGGTTTATGTCTATATATTTTATTCTTTTTGTTGGGATGGTAAATGGGATTGTTTCCTTAATTTCTCTTTCTGATCTTTCTTTGTTAGTGTATGGGAATGCAGATGATTTCTGTGTATTAATTTATATCCTGTGACTTTACTAAATTTATTGATTTGCTCTAGTAGTTTTCTGGTGGCATCTTTAAGATTTTCAATGTATAATATCATGTCATCTGCAAACAGTGACAGTTTTACTTCTTTTCCAATTTGGATTTCTTTTATTTCTTTTTCTTCTTTGATTGGCATGGTTAGGACTTCCAAAACTATGTTGAATAAGAGTGGCGAGAGTGGACAACCTTGTCTTGTTCCTGATCTTAGAGTAAATGCTTTCAGTTTTTCACCATTGAGAATGATGTTTGCTGTGGGTTTGTCATATATGGCCTTTATCATGATGAGGTAAGTTCCCTCTATGCCTATTTTCTGGAGAGTTTTATCATAAATGGGTGTTGAATTTTGTCAAGAGCTTTTCTGCATCTAATGAGATGATCATATAGTTTTTATTCTTCAATTTGTTAATATGGTGTATCACACTGATTGACTTACATATGTTGAAGAATCATTGCATCCTTGGGATAAATCCTACTTGATCATGGTGTATGATCCTTTTAATGTGTTGTTGGATTCAGTTTGCTAATATTTTGTTGAGGATTTTTGCATCTATTTCATCAGTGATATTGGCCTGTAATTTTCTTTTTTTGTGGTATTTTTGTCTGGTTTTGGTATTAGGGTGATAGTAGCTGCATAGAATGAGCTTGGGAGTGTTCCTCCATCTGCAGTTTTTTGGAAGAGTTTGAGAAGTATGGGTGATAGCTCTTCTCTAAATGTTTGATAGAATTCACCTGTGATGCCATCTGGTTGTGGACTTTTGTGTGTTGGAAGATTTTTTTAAATTAATTAATTAATTAACTTATTGGCTGCATTGGGTCTTCATTTCTGAGAGTGGACTTTCTCTAGTTGTGGCAAGCAGGGGCTACTCTTTGTTGTGGTGTGCAGGCTTCTCATTGAGGTGGCTTCTCTTGTTGCAGAGCACAGGCCCTAGGTGCATGGGCTTCAGTAATTGTGGCACATGGGCTTAGTTGCTTCTTGGCATGTGGGATCTTGCAGGACCAGGGCTTGAACCCGTGTCCCCTGCATTGGCAGGTGGATTCTTAACCACCACACCCCAGGGAAGTCTTGTTGGAAGATTTTTAATCACAGTTTCTACTTGTGACTGGTCTGTTCATATTTTCTATTTCTTTCTGGTTCAGCCTTGGAAGATTGTACCCTTCTAAGAATTTGTCAGTTTCTTCCAGGTTGTCCATTTTATTGGCATACAGTTTCTTGTAGTAGTCTCTTATGGTCCTTTGTATTTCTATGGTGTCCATTGTAACTTCTCCTTTTTTCATTTTAAATTTTATTGATTTGTCCTCTTCCTTTTTTTCTTGATGAGTCTGCCTAAAAGTTTATCAATTTTGTTTATCTTCTCAAAGAACCAGGTTTTAGTTTCATTGATATTTGCTATTGTTTTCTTCATTTCTATTTCATTTTTTCTGCCCTGATCTTTATGATTTCTTTCCTTCTACTAACTTTTTGTTGTTGTTGTTGTTCTTCTTCTTCTTTCTTTAGTTGCATTAGGTGTAATGTTAGGTTGTTTATTTGAGATTTTTCTTGTTTCTTGAGGTAGGATTTTATTGCTATAAACTTCCCTCTTACAACTGCTTTTGCTGCGTCCCATAGGTTTTGCATCATTCATTGTCATTTGTTTCTATGTATTTTTTGATTTCTTCTTTGATTTCTTCAGTGATCTCTTGGTTATTTAGGAGCATATTGTTTAGCCTCCATGTGTTTGTGTTTTCTGCAGTTTTTTTCCCTGTAATTCATTTATAATCTCATAGTTTTGTGCTCAGAAAAGATGTTCAAAATATGTTAGTATATAGAATATTCTATATATTAGTATTCTATGTTAGTATATAGAAATCTGTTGCTTTTCTATACACTAATAATTATCTATCAGAAAGATAAAGCAAAAAAATCCCATTTAAAATTGCATCAAAAAGAATAAAATACCTAGGAATAAACTCAAGCAAGAGGTGAAAGTCCTATACTATGAAACTATAAAAGATTGATGAAAGAATTTGAAAATGATACACAGAAATGGAAAGATATCCCATGTTCTTGGATTGGAAGAATTTATATCATTAAAATGTTCATACTATCCAAAGCAACCTACAGATTTAATGCAATTCTTATCAAAATACCCAGGACAATTTTCATAGAACTAGAACAAATAGTCCTAAAAAGTATATAGAACCACAAAAGACTCAGAATTGCCAAAGCAATCTTGAGAAGAAAGAACAAAGCTGGAGGTATAACCTTCCCAGACTTCAAACTATACTACAAAGCTACAGTAATCAAAATAGCATCATAATGGCACTAAAACAGACACATAGATCATTAGAAGAGAATAGAAAGCCCAGAAATAAATCTATGCATCTATGCTCAGTTAAGCTATGATAAAGTATGCAAGAATATACAACTGAGAAAATACAATCTCTTCAATAAGTGGTGCTGGGAACACTGAACAGCTATATATGTAAAAGAATGAGATTAGAACATTTCCTCACACTATATACAAAAATAAACTCAAAACGGATTAAAGACCTAAGTGTAAGACCTGAAATCATAGAACTCCTAGAAGAGAACACAGGCAGAGCACTCTTTGACACAAATTGTAACAACATGTTTTTGCCTCTGTTTCTTAGGGTAAAGGAAATAAAAGCAAAAATAAACAAATAGGACCTATTTAAACTTCAATGCTTTTGCAGAGCAATGGAAACCATTGTCAAAATGAAAAGAAAACTTACTGAATGGGAGAAAACTTTTGCAAATGATATGACTGATAAGGGGTTAATATCCAAAATATATAAAGAGCTCATATAACTCAATATAAAAAGAAAACAAAGAACCCAATTAAAAAAGTGCAGAAACCTGAATAGACGTTTATCCAGAGAAGACATACCGATGGCTGATAGGCAATTGAAAAGACACTCAACTTCCAGTTATATATTCTAACTACATCCTCATTCCTCTAAACCAGGAAACCTGTATGGGGATCTTTATTGCCAGATTATTTGTAAAATTGAAATGCTGAAAATATTTAAATGCCCTTAACTATGATAATCTTAGTATCTTCATACCACGAAGTATTATAGGCAGTCAATTGACATTGAGTGAGCTAAAACCCATATTAAAGTTTAAAAAAAGTTAGAATGAGAGATGCAATAACATTTATTTTTGTATAGATTTAAAAGCACACAAGATAGTAATACATAGTCTTCATGAAGACATATATCTTTAAGAAGATGTCTTTGAATGAATGATGTGCATTTAACTCAAGAGAATGAAAACAATGAATGAATCAACAATTAAAGGATATAAGTATAAAAAACAATTTTTTGTATAGAATAATTTTATTGAGGACTGGATTTCATCAAAAATAGTCTAGTTTTGTGACTGTGAGGTTCAGTCCATTAAATAAATAAATAAATTGTGCATTTTTTTCTGTAGCATAAACAACACTTATTTCAATTCTTGGCTCTATTTTCTCAAGTGAAGAATGATGAAAATTCTGAGTGTTTCACAGCATGATGCAAGTACTCCATGATTTATGTCTATAGTAATTTAGGTGTGCATATCAAAGCTCTTTTGCAGTACTTAGTTTATTGTTACTGGTTGATTCTTGGACTATTTAAAATTGAAAGGCAGTTATCACTCCTACCCTGTTTCTCTTCTCTGTTCTCTCTCTCTCTCTTTCTCTCTCTCACTGTACAAACCTCCTCTACATTGGTGTTTCTGCAACTTCTTCTTTACAACCCTGGTTTACTGGCTATACCTCCCACAGCCTTCCTACATCCAGATTTTTACTTTTACAATGGTTTTTGGTTGTTTGTTTTGTTTTGTTTTGTTGTTCTTGTTGTTTTAGTTTCACTTCTTAAGACTAGATCTTGATTTCCATTTTTATCACCTCTATTTAGGAACCTAATTCTTATGTGTGACCATAGGCTTGGTGTTCTTGACCCTGGCTCTACATAACTTCACCATAGTTTACCAGTGCATGTAAACCTGTTTCTAGCCTTTGTGGAACTGTGGCACAAAAAAATCCACATATGTAGTTTACAAAATAGCTTATTGTAACAACACATATAGAATCATGGAACTGTTAGAATGGAAATTAATAGTCTTCAGGAAGACCACAGCTGTAAGGTGGTTCTGGATTCACAGAACCTCTAAGGAATTTTGGCAGTAGAATTGGGGTTTTGGATATAGCATGACTCAAGACTATCAACACAATTACTTCATTCTGTTTCATTGACAAGCAACTTCCTCCTCATCTTATGCTAAAGGTTAGTTATCTCATGCCATATACATGGCTTTGATTTGCCCAGACACTAATTTTTCTTCACATTTCCCAGCCTCCTTTTTTTTTTTTTTTTTTACCACCAACTGGCAAAGTCTCCTTATCTTTGTTTTTAATTATTAAAGTAAGAGAATGGGAGAGGGGTAATGGCACACACAGCTTTCTGAGATAGTGCATACAGCATATAGCCCACAGCCCACCTGAGCACTGACTGTCCTTCAATTAGGGTCTCCTCACTTGTCTGTCAGCTGCCTTTACGCAGCAGAAAAACAGGGTATAGGATATTCTTTCTCAGTAGTAGCCTGAGGAAAAATCAGTTTCCCTTACAAGAAGTGAACTAGGCAGTGATTACAAACAGCCCAACCATTCTGGCACACACCTTTTCTAACAAGCATCATGACTTCAAGTTGCAAACACGGAAAATTCTTCTTCCATGCTATCTATATATCAATAAGTTGTGCGTCTATTTACAATAGCCAGGACATGGAAGCAACCTAAATGCCCATCAACAAATGAATGGATACAGAAGATGTGGCATATATATACAATGGAATATTACTCAGCTATAAAAAGGGATGAGATGGAGCTATATGTAATGAGGTGGATAGAACTACAGTCTGTCATACATAGTGAAGTAAGTCAGAAAGAGAAGGACAAATATTGTATGCTAACTCACATATACGGAATCTAAAAATGGTACTGATGAACTCAGTGACAAGAATAAGGATGCAGATACAGAGAATGGACTGGAGAACTCGAGGTATGGGAGGGTGCTGGGGGTGAAGGGGAAGCTGAGACAAAGTGAGAGAGTAGCACAGACATATATATACTACCAACTGTTAAATAATCAGTGGGAAGTTGTTGTATAACAAAGGGAGTCCAACTCGAGGATGGAAGATGCCTTAGAGGACTGGGGCAGGGAGGGTGGCGGGGACTCGAAGGGGGGGAGTCAAGGAAGGGAGGGAATATGGGGATATGTGTATAAAAACAGATGATTGAACCTGATGTACCCCCCCCCAAAAAAAAAAAAAAAAAAAAAAGAATAAGTTGTGCGTACCCAAGTTCTAACTATTTTCAAAGCTTCTGAGAATACCCATGGCTGGAGTGAGTAAATAGAATGTTATACTGCATGTGGTGTGATTTGAGGATCACAGAAATGCCTTCCACCCCCCTCCTTCAAAAAAGAAAAAATCTTTAGTTTTTCTTCTGTTGGACTACTATTCCCTCATACCCCTGGGCTATGGAGTTTATCACCAAGAATACACCTGTCAAAATAGTAGAACAGCTTTCTGACAGAGGGAGCTGAGTACTCCTTCCTCTTTGCAACCATATTTTTCAGTGCTTTCCTGGATAATGTTTAGCATATGTCACACTGTTGGCTAATAGCTTCCTTGTCTGAGGACTACTGAGGACAGAAATTTCATTTTACTTATCTATATGTACTCAGAATTTTATTACAGTGCCTGGCATGTAAAATTCACAATTAATTGTGTTGAATTGAATTCAATGAAAGAATAACTCAAGGATCTTTGATCCCTCACTAATGCCTTTAACAAGATTTAGTGTAATAGATTAGCTATCCAAGTATGCACGCAGAAAGAAACCAGAGCAGGTAAATTTTGATAGGCTTCATGTAGACAGGTCTGAGCTCAGATTCAGAGAAGGTATTTCCATCAGGGGCTTTTAAAATCCTTAGTATGGCAGGGGATATTCGGAACTGGAAAACAGTTGAGAGTCAAAAGGAAATGGGAAACACTTCAAAACTATTTAAAAATTCTGAGGTCTTGGTTTTACCAGGAATTTGCAAATCCAAATATTAAAATACTGAAATATTTTCCCATAATTAAACTTATTTTTTTATAGTTCAGAAAGTATGTACCAACAGTCTATTACAAAAAGAATAATCAGCATTGATAAGCCCAGAGTATTGATAATTTCCATGCTATTAAAAAAGCTAAAATAGGGCATAGAGAAAAACAGAAATGAACGATTTCCTTAAATACAGTGGAAATAGACTTTGATCTTCTTTTGACTTATTTTGATCTTATTTTTTGTTGTTGTCATTGCTGTTGTTTTAAAAAAAAAGCAGCACACCCATATGTCAGTCCACCTTTCCAAATCATGACCCCAATTAAGTATTATTCACATGCACACTCATTTCAACAAAAAGTTGACGTTAAATTTCCTTTCTCATGTCAGATGTTGGTAGTGTTGTTACTATGAATAATCTTTAATGATTTAACACTACATATGCTTGATTAAAATATAAAATTAATAAAATTTGTTAATTAATGTGCTAGGTGATAAAAAATTTCCTCTTAAATCTAGGTTATAATATAAAATGAAAAAATCTCATTTCTGTAAAAATAATTTTACTCTTACAAGTCTGTTTTGTGTATTTAAATGGGACAATGTCATGTCAGCATCATAGATTTGCACCTTTGATAAGGATCCGTTTACTTTCTATAAACATTAATCTCAGGCAAGAAATTACATGTGTATGCTTTTGAAGTTCTTTGAGAGTCTTCTTTTGTGTGTGAGAATGAAACCTCTTTAGTCACCAATTATATTTTTGACATTGAAGAGCTCAAAAAGTACACAGTATTCTGTTAGAAAGGAACTGATATTGGATGTAAAAAAATCAAATCATATCCCTAGCTAACATCTCTGCATTTTTTAATTGTAAAAGCATATACATTGAAGGGTTATTTTTTAAAAACTACAAAATAGAGAATAAGCTCTTCTAACTTTAAGATATTTATCTCTGGCAGTATCATATAGTGGTTTGAAAAATGTAAATTGGAAACAACTTTCTGGAAGATAATTTATCCTTTATTTCAGAAAGTTTCATACTTTTTAACCCAATAGTAAGAGCGGCTCTCCTTTATGTAAAAAGGAATCAAAAGAACTTTGGGGTTTGCTTGCTAGTAAGTTCAGAGTAGTTTAAAAAAAATGTCAAAGGATCAAAATTCATCGTGTTGCAAATACATAGTCTCTTTCAGTATCAACATTTTCAAGAGTGCTCAGTATTACCTACTTATGCTCCCACTCAGTCCTAATAATATGCTTCCTGTCTCCATTATTTCACTGAAACGTCTTACCAAAGAACTCTTAATTATCTGAACCAGGAACCCATTCATTTTCTTTATTGGCCTTGATATTTTTGTGACTGGGGGAACTTGTAACTTTTCTGCCCTTTTGGAAAATATCCTCTACCTTGCCCTCCAGAATAGTATACGGCATTGTCCTTCCATCTCCCTGATCCTCCATGCTCCCAAGTAAGTATACTTTCTTTTTCTTCTCTGGAAAGGCTTTCCTCCAGGACTTTAGATGCATTATCTCATTTAATTCTTACAACTCTATAGGGAGCTCTAGAGCTCGAGTGTTTGTTTCCCTAGTGGTGTAACACTGCTATAAACTCTGCTTAGACTAACATCTCTTAGACACTGTTTATTTTCATGCTTTCTTGTCCTCTTGTCCAACGCATGTGCAGCTTAGAAATCAACAAATGCTCTGAGTGAGTAAAGTGGTAAATATGACTCACTTTATTTCATGTTTCCTTCCTCTTAGAGATCATGGTCCTTCAAGTTTTAGCTGCCTTGGTTGTATTCTCTTGTGTGCATGGGTATTTTTTAAAAATATTTTTTATTCAGTTTTATAACAGTTCTGAGTAGAAGACTTGGTCTGTTCCAAGCTGTTCAATCAAGACTGGAAAAGAAACTTCTCAGCGGTGCTGCTCAAACTTCAATCGGATAACTCTATCTTATTGACCCATGATGAGATCAGATGATTGTGCTACCGTATATACCAACACCGCTTCCTTCATTTAGAAAGTCGTATATATCTCCTACCCTCCAAATGTCAGCTGAACCAAACAGTTGAGTTCTATTCCTTGCATGTCTTATTTGATTTTCATTTTGGCACAAGCTCCTTATCTCATCACAGATTGTAAAAAAACAGTTTATGGACCAGCTTTCTAAAGACTTCACTAGGTACAAGACTAGAAAATGAAGCACGATACAGCCAAGAGTAACCTTAGTTGTATGCTAGCAATTTACAGTGTAATTTATTGAGGATTCCTTTTGTTGAATGTCTATCTTGAGACAGAGATTTATCAGTTCAACAAAGCTCTGATAACTACATGTAATTATTGTTAAAATTCTTGGTAATTTTGATATTATTTAAAATTAAAAAAATATAATGAAAGAGTTTTCCCTTCTCCTGTCACAGACTAATTCTTGTTTCTTCACTCTGAACCTCATCTCTATCCTGAAGTGTCAATATTACTCAGGACTTATCTCTCTTCTCATTGGTATCTTACAAAACCCTTATGGTTCAAATTGTCCAGATTCTGATGGCAGTCCTTCCCTCTCCATCTTTATAATGAGCCCTAATCTCTCTCCTGAGTTTCCTTTCCATAATGCATACTTGTATGTCTCCTGCAGGCACCCTACTCTCTATATATCTGAGCTGAACTCTTTATTTACTTCCCGAATTCCCAAAACTTATTTTCTTACTGAAATGACAGCACTATCCTTTTTGTTAATCAATTATAACAAGGATAATAAGGACATCATGACTGTAGTCCTTTCACTCCTGCAATAACTAATGCATTCCCAATTCCACTTGAATATACCTCCTAAATATTTCCTAATGTTTTCCTTCTGTTCTTAGTCCCTGTTGTCACTAGAGTAATTAAGCCTATGTTCTCTTATTTATCTTGCTAAAATACTCAAAATATCCTTAATTAAATTCTTGCATTCCTTTCCATCAATGTATGGCAAGAGTAATATTTTAATATTCAAATATTGTATCACTCAGTTGCTCAAGGTTCTTCAATCCATTCCCATTGGGGATGAAATCAAGTTATCTTCATATGTCTTGCATGGCTTTCATTTACTTCCCAACCTCTTTACTTCCCACTCTCCACACATTCAATCTTTTAGTCACACAGATTTTCAGTGCATTCAAAGGCCAATGGTATTGCATCCAGACCTTTCATTTTTTTTCCCCTCTTCTAGGACTTTTTCAAAACAGGCTTTCTGTTTATGGTATCTGACTCTAGCTTTATTTCCACATTAAAATCCTCTCTAGACACATTCTAGAACTCCACCTGTAATATGAACCATGCACTCCCATTATATGGGATCCTGAATTCTATTTGTTAATTTACTAAGTCAATACATACTGTGATATGCACATTAAATAAGAACTTGATATATTTAATAGCTTAATCAAAATATAAGTAAGGTTGTAATCTTAGCTTAACGTAGTCATAGAATTTTAAGAGAACTGGAGATTTGCCAGAAGGAGAGCAGGAGTTTGACAAACTCCAAATCTCACTACTGGTTGCCAAAATAACCTGGTCTCACTGAATTGTTTTCTTTTCATTACTTTTTATTTCCTGGTGCTGTTAATTCAATGTAATCTTCCAGAGGGTTACGAGTCAGGAAAGTCCCCATTACAAATATGCTACAGAAGCAAAGAAAGTAAAATCTTTACTTCCTTTATTTTTTTTTGTTTGTTTTATATTTAAACAAAATACAACCCAATTGAGACATCATTCATACACTATTCAATTCATCCACTTAAAATATACAATTCAGTTATTTTTTAGTATATTCACAGAGTGGTACAACCATCACCATTATCTAATTTTATAATATTTTTGTCCCCACTAATGGGAATTCTGTACCCATTAGCAGTCAATCCCTTTGCCTCACCCCGCCTCACCAATTCATTCTAAATCCAGTATTAAGCTAATACCAAAATAAGTATAGGTAGGCTAAATAACAGCCCCCCAAATAGATCAAGCTCCTAATCCCTGGAACCTGTAAATTTTACCTTATATGGCAAAAGAGACTTCCTGATATGAGTAAGTTAAGATTTTTGAGGTGAGGACATTCTCCTGGATTATCTGGGTGGGTGCTAAACCTATCACAAGTGTCCTTACATGAAGGAGGCAGATGGAAACAGAAAACAGAAGATGATGTAATGATGAAAGCTGAGAGCTTTGAAGATGTTATACTGATGGCTTTGAAGACAGAGAAAGGTGCCTTAGAAGATGGAGAAAGAGGCCTTAAACCAAAGAATTCATCTCTAGAAGCTGGAAAAGGCATTGAAACAAATTCTCCCCAAATGCCTCTGGAGGGAGTACAGCCCTGCCACCACCTTAGTTTTGGCCCATTGAAATTGATTTTGGGCTCCTGGTCACCAGAACTGTTCAAAAACAAATTTATGCAATTGTTAAGCCACCAAGTTTGTCATTAGTTTTTTACAGCAGCCACAGGACACTAATATAAAGACAAAATATCACAAGAAAAGAAAACTATAGACTATATCCTTTATGAACAATAAAAAACTCATCAACAAATTCTACAAACCAAATCCAACAACGTATAAAAAGGATAGCACCTTATGACTAAATGGGATCCATCCCAAACATGCAAAGTTGGTTTAATATCCAAAAATGAATGAATGTAAAGCACCATATGAATATAATAGTAAAAAAGCTAGGGGGGCTTCCCCAGTGGCACAGTGGTTGGGAATCCACCTGCCAATGCAGGGGACATGGGTTCAAGCCCTGGTCCTGGAAGATCCCACATGCTGCAGAGCAACTAAGCCCATGGACCACAACTACTGAGTCTACGCTCTAGAGCCTGAGAGCCACAACTACTGAGCCCACATGCCACAACTACTAAAACCCGCATGCCAAGGGCCCGTGCTCCGCAACAAGAGAAGCCACCTCAATAAGAAGCCGGCTCATTGCAATGAAGAGTAGCCCCACTCTCAGCAACTAGAAAAAGCTTGTGAGTAGAAACAAAGACCCAATGCAGCCAATAAAAAAAAAAATCAATTTATCAATTAATTAAAAAAAAGCCATATGATCATCTCCATAGAGCCAGAGTAAGCATTTGAAAAAATCTAACCCTCTTTCATGATATAAATGCTCAACAATGTAGGACCATAAAGAAACTTCCTCAACCTGCTAAAGGGCATCTACAGAAACACACAGCTAGCTTCATACTTAATGGTGAAAAACTGAATGTTTTCCCCTTTTAAGATCAATAACATACAAAGATACCTGCCTTCCCAACTTTTGTTCAAATTGTACTAGAAATTACGGCCAGAGAAATTTGACATGAAAAATAAATAAAGGCATCTAGTTGAGAAAGGAAGAAGTAAAACTATCTTTCTTTATAGATAAGAACATCTTGCATATAGAAATTCTTAAGGAATCCACTTGAAAACTATTAGAATTAAAATTTCTAACTTACATAGTATGTACAGTAATGACTACACTCCCAAAATAATTTTTAAATCATATTAATTAAAATGGCCTTGGTTTTTAAAGGTTTAAAGCAAAAATCAGACAAATCTAAGATAATTTTCTCAAACAGCATTTATATATATAAGAAATATGTAATTTGATGATGTTATAAACAAACAGTTTTCATAATTAAAAGTTTTAAGTGTTAAAGAGTCAGACATCACAGGAAAATATGTTACAGGAGTTGGATGAATTCGACGGTTCCAAGTGATTGTGACCATATGCCCCAATGCAAAATATAAATGAAAAGTAATCTCAACAACAAAAAATAAGTCATAATAGGGTTTTAAAAAATTTTTTTGCCCCAATGTTAAACATGTGGATGTGTGTAAACACTTAGTTGATTGACTTTTCTTCTATATGTCTTTGTCATGTGACCATCACACTGTCTACTGTATTATATAATACACTTTAAAGGAAAGTGCATTATACTTATAGATTTGAAATCTGGGGCTAGAAGCTTAATTCTACCTGGTCTAAATGTAGAACTTTTAAAAAGCCATTTAACAGCTTTGTCTTAGAACTAATCAAATGATTAAATTAAAGATTGTTCTTTACTTGTATTAAAGTAACGGAAATTGGGCATGTATGAAATGTTTGAAGTTGTTGAGAAAAGTACTTGATACATCCCAGGTAATAAAACATTAATCAGAGCAATTTCATTTGGCTTTAGAAGAGTCCATTCTATTTTTATGGAGCTCCCTTTATTCACTTTTTTTCCCCGAGAAAATGAAAGAATTGTTGTCTCCTACAGCTTTATACCACAGCAAAAGATTATTTTTATTTATTATCTTCTATATGTACTTGTTTGTACCCAACCTTGCCTACGGAGGACAAAAGATACCTCATTTCATCAAAATAACTACCAATTTTTGAGAACTTACTACTTGCCAGAAACTTTAAAAACCTCGTTTCTAATCCTTAGCACAGCCACATGAGATGAGCAATATTTCCATTTTACAGATCAGAGAAGTAGAGTACACAAGTATTAAGTAAGTTTTTAGGTCAGACTGAAGTTAATTTCAAGGGAGGGTGAGAGATTTATAAGGCAAAAGTCCAACATGTCCATGTAGCATCTTAGAAAATTTTCAAGGAAGGCAAGTTGTACTGTCAAGATTGAGTGTCTTTGTAGATCCACTGATTCACTATGAATAAATGGGTCTTAAGCCTGGTCCTCCTGGATTTTACAGAGGCCATGTTTTATGAGCAAATGCCTGGACACTGGGACCCAACCAATACTAAGTTTAGAAGACATTCTCCACCTGCTATGTGAGTATATGGAGGGCAACCAAAATAAAGTTGAAAAGCAGGTAAGGCTTATAATGTCAGAGAGACTGGGAGTCAAACTCCACCACCTGCTTATTTTATGATTTGGACAAGCTGCTTCACCACTCTGAATCTGTTTTCTCTTCTGGAAAATGGGGATAATAATACTTCTTTCATACTATTATTGTGAAACAAAATAAGTGATCTGTGTAAAACAGCCAGTATATGTGAAACAAAATAAGTGATCTGTGTAAAACAGCCAGTATAGACAGTAACCCCAACATCCTGCTTTCCTTGCATCTGACATCAGCACATAAATGAGAAAAAAATGATCATTTTTATGTGCTGAAAAGATCTGAGTTCTTTAAAGTTATTCCCCATCCTTATTATCCTACAATTTTAGTTATTATGGCAAAAAAAGAAACAAACTTCTTTCCTTCATAATTGTTGCTTATTTCCTTTACTGTGCTTAAAAAATATTCTCTTCATATAACAGATTTTTGAACATCTCTGAAGTGTCAGAAAGTATGCTGCGCACTGGGAATAAGTGGAGAATGAAGGTAGATAAAATCTCTACTCTCACGGAGTGGGGAAAGGTATACGTTCATTTACTTCTGTACTATTCTATGCATTGAGGATATAGTGAGAAAGAAAGCAAATAAAATTTCCTGCTCTTGTGGAGCCTACATTTTAGTAGATGAGACAGAAAATTAAAAGGAAATGAGAATGATTATCCTGGCTTCTCGTTCTTGCTTCTTCTTTTCACAATTTTCAACACAAGAAGATGGAGAGGAGCGTGTGGCATGGGCCATTTTTTTCTTTCTATATCTTATCCTCTTAGGAAAAGGAATGTTTTGTAACACTATGTAAGACATTATATGCTTTAAGTCTTCCAGGCTTGGAGAAATTTCCTTTCTCTTTCTCTCTTTTTGTAACACACATGCACATGCACACACACACACACACGACTGTTCACATAGGTGTCAGCAGATATGTGTGAACTATTGCTTTGCATTCTTCCTCTAACAATCCTACCTTCCTACATATATCCTGGCAGAAAGATGCCCAAGTCTGGCTAGTGAGAAAGGAATGTAATAGTATCAAATATTACTTCATTATTTCAGTGAAAAGAACAATTTTTTCAAAAGAACTGTGTGCAAGAACAATTTCAAGATAATTGCCCCAGCTCTCTTCCAACCAGATTTTCACTTTAAATTTCTTTGAATATGGAATTTCTAGAACTGCCTTTTTATAAAGTTTGTGATAAATGTTATGAAAGATAATTTCAGAGTGCATGAATGTATATCAAAGGGGCTCACATTTAGATGAAGAGGTGGTCAGGAAAGACATTTTGAAATAAGAAATGAAATATACAAGCAGCTCATGCAGCTTAACACCAAAAAAAGCAAATAACCCAATCCAAAAATGGGTGGAAGACCTAAATAGACATTTCTCCAAAGAAGACATGCAGATGGCTAACAAACACACAAAAAGATGCTCAACATCACTAATTATTAGAAAAATGCAAGTCAAAGCCACAATGAGGTATCACCTTACACCGGTCAGAATGGCCACCATCAGAAAATCTAGAAAAAATAAATGCTGGCAAGGGTGTGGAGAAAAGGGAACCCTCCTGCACTGTTGGTGGGAATGTAAATTGATACAGCCACTATGGAGATCAGTATGGAGGTTCCTCAAAAAGCTAAAAATGGAACTACCATATGACCCAGCAATCCCACTACTGGGCCTATATCCTGAGAATACTATAATTCCAAAATAAACATGTACCCCAATGTTAATTGAAACACTATTTACAATAGCCAGGACGTGGAAGCAACCTAAATGTCCATCAGCTGATGAATGGATAAAGAAGATGTGGCACATATATACAATGGAATATTACTCCCCCATAAAAAGGAATGAAATTGAGTTATTTGTAGTGAGGTAGATGGACCTAGAGTCTGTCATACAGAGTGAAGTAAGCCAGAAAGAGAAAAACAAATACCGTATGCTAACTCATATATATGGAATCTAAAAAAATGGTACTGATGAACCCAGGGACAGGGAAAGAATAAAGATGCAGATGTAGAGAAGGGACTTGAAGACAAGGGGCGGAGTAAGGGGGTGGGCCAAGGGGAAGGCGGGACAAAGTGAGAGAGTAGCATTGACATATATACACTACCAAATGTAAAATAGATGGCTAGTGGAAAGCTGCTGCATAACACAGGGAGATCAACTCAATGATGGGTGGATGATGGGTGATGACTTAGAGGGCTGGGATAGGGAGGGTGGGAGGGAATCGCGGGAGGGAGGGGATATGGGAATATATATATAAATACAGCTGATTCACTTTGGTGTACAGCAAAAACTGGCACAACAGTGTAAAGCAATTATATTCCAATAAAGAGCTAAGAAAAAAAAATTAAATTGTACCTAAAGGATGAATGGGAGTTAGGTGACAAGTATGACATATATTGGTTGAGGAGGGAAAATATGCTAGGCCTGTTAACTGCATGTACATAGATACCAAAGGAAGTGGTTGATGTTAGAAAAATTGCACCAATATTTTGTAGCTTGAACATGTTGAACAAGAGGGAAAGTGGTATAGCACAAATCAGGAGAGATCAGCAGGGAATAGAAAAATAGGGGCTTCAAGAACCTATAAGCATCTGGAGAATGCTTGCTGAAAAAGAAAAAGAAAAGGAAAGCGAAAAGGAGAGCCATAGAAGGATTTTTATTTTATTATTCTATGTCATCTTCCCTGAATTCTTTTAGATTATTTAAATATTCTTTTTATCCATTTTCATTTATCTGTTAACTTTTGATGATCTTCTGCATCATATTTTTTTCATATTTATTGTAATATAATTGCTTTATAATATTGTGTTAGTTTCTGCTGTATAACAAAGTAAATCAGCTGTATGTATACATATATCCCCATATCCCCTCCCTCTTGAGCCTACCTCCCACCCTCCCTATCCTACAGTCTTCACAAAAATCAAGCTGATCTTGCTGTGCTCTGCAGCACTTTTCCACTAGCTTTCTATTTTACATTTGGTAGTGTATATGTGTCAATGCTACTCTCTCACTTCATCCCAGCTTCCCCTTCCCCACCTGTGTCTTCAAGTCCGTTCTCTATGTCTGCGTCTCTATTCCTGCCCTGCCACTAGGTTCATCAGCACCATTTTTTTAGATTCTCTATATGTGTGTTAACATACGGTATTTGTTTTTCTCTTTCTGATTTGCTTCACTCTGTATGACAGACTCTAGGTCCATCCACCTCATTATAAATACACTCTTTTTATGGGGGAGTAATATTCCATTGTATATATGTGCCACATCTTCTTTATCCATTCATCAGTTGTTGGACATTTAGGTTGCTTCCACATCCTGGCTATTGTAAATAGTGCTGCAATGAACATTGGGGTACATCTATCTTTTTGAATTATGGTATTCTCAGGGTATAGGCCCAGTAGTGGGATTGCTGGGTCATATGGTAGTTCTATTTTTAGTTTTTTGAGGAACCTCCATACTGATCTCCATAGTGGCTGTATCAATTTACATTCCCACCAACAGTGCAGGAGGGTTCCCTTTTCTCCACACCCTTGCCAGGATTTATTTTTTCTAGATTTTTTGATGATTGCCATTCTGATTGGTGTGAGGTTGATACCTCATTGATTTACCTTTCTGTAATGATTAGTGATGTTGAGCATCTTTTCATGTGTTTGTTGGCCATTTGCATGTCTTCTTTGGAGAAATGTCTATTTAGGTCTTCCACCCATTTGTGGATTGGGTTGTTTGTTTTTTTGATATTGAGCTGCATGAGATGCTTGTGTATTTTGGAGATTAATCCTTTGTCAGTTGCTTCATTGGCAAATATTTCCTCCCATTCTGAGGGTTGTCTTTTTGTCATGTTTATGATTTCCTTTGTTGTGCAAAAGCTTTTAAGTTTCATTAGGTCCCATTTGTTTATTTTTGTTTTCATATCCATTATTCTGGGAGGTGTGTGAAAAAGGATCTTGCTATGGTTTATGTCATAGAGTATTCTGCCTATGTTTTCCTCTTAAGAGTTTTATAGTGTTCGGTCTTACATTTAGGTCTTTAATCCATTCTGTGTTTATTTTTGTGTATGGTGTTAGGGAGTGTTCTCATTTCATTCTTTTACATGTAGCTGTCCAGTTTTCCCAACACCACTTATTGAAGAGGCTGTCTTTTCTCCATTGTATATTCTTGCCTACTTTGTCATAGATTAGGTGACCATATGTGTGTGGATTTATCTCTGGGCTTCCTATCCTGTTACATTGATTTATATTTCTGTTTTTTATCATTACCATACTGTCTTGATTCTGGTAGCTTTGTAGTATAGTCTGAAGCCAGGGATCCTGATTCCCCTGACTCTGTTTTTCTTTCTCAAAATTGCTTTGGCTATTCAATGTCTTTGGTGTTTCCATACAAATTGTAAAATTTTTTGTTCTAATTCTATGAAGAATGCAATCGGTAATTTGATAGGGATTGCATTGAATCCACGGATTGCTTTGTGTAGTACAGTCATTTTCACAATATTGATTCTTCCAATCCAAGAACATGATATATTCCTCCATCTGTTCATGTCATCTTTGATTTCTTTTATCAGTGTTTTATAGTTTTCTGAATACAAGTCTTTTGTATCCTTAGGTGGGTTTATGCCTAGGTATGTTATTCTTTTGTTGGGATGGTAAATGGGATTGTTTCCTTAATTCCTCTTTCTGATTTTTTGTTGTTAGTATATAGGAATGTAAGAGATTTCTGTGAATTAATTTTGTGTTGTGCAACTTTACCAAATTCATTGATGACCTCTAGTAGTTTTCTGGTGGCATCGTTAGGATTTTCTATGTATAGTATCATATCATCTGCAAACAGTGACAGTTTTACTTCTTTTCCAATTTGGATTCCTTTTATTCTTTTTCTTCTCTGATTGCCATGGCTAGGACTTCTAAAACTATGTTGAATAAGAGTGGCAAGAATGGACATCATTGTCTTGTTCCTGATCTTAGTGGAAATGCTTTCAGCTTTTCACCTTTGAGAATGTTTGCTGTGGGTTTGTCATGTATGGCCTTTATTATGTTGAGGTAAGTTCCCTCTATGACTATTTTCTGGAGAGTTTTTTTCATAAATGGGTGTTGAATTTTGTCAAAAGCTTTTTCTGCATCTATTGAGATGATCATATGGATTTTATCCTTAATTTATTAATACAGCATATCACGTTGATTGATTTGCATATACTGAAGAACCCTTGCATTTCTGGGATTAATCCCACTTGATCATGGTATGATGCTTTTTTTTTTAAAGAACTTTTATTGAGATACAGTTAACAGACAATAAACTGCATATATTTAGAGTGTACAATTTGGTATCTTAATATCCCAATTCATTCCCCCCCAACCATCCTGGCTTTCCCCACTTGGTGTCCATGTGTTTGTTCTCTACATCTGTGTCTCTATTTCTGCCTTGCAAACTGGTTGATTTGTACCATTTTTCTATAGTCCACATATATGTGTTATATACGATGTTTGTTTTTCTCTTTCTGACTCATTTCACTCTGTATGACAGTCTTTAGGTCCATCCATGTCTCTACAAATGTCCCAGTTTGTCTACTAACTTTGGGTTTTGTTTGCTCTTCTTTTTCTAGTTTCTTTAGGTGTAAGGTTAGATTGTTTATTTGGTATTTTTCTTGTTTCTTGAGATAGGATTGTATCGCTATAAACTTCCCTCTTAGAACTGCCTTTGCTGCATCCCATAGGTTTTGGATCATTGTGTTTTCATTGTCATTTGTCTCTAGGTATTTTTTGATTTCCTCTTTGATTTCTTCAGTGATCTCTTGGTTATTTAATAGTGTATTATTTAGCCTCCATGTGTTTGTGTTTTTTACAGTTTTTTCCCAATAATTGATTTCTAATCTCATAGTGTTGTGGTCAGAAAAGATGCTTGATACAGTTTCAATTTTCTTGAATTAACCAAGGCTTGATTTATGACCCAAAATGTGATCTATCCTGCAGCATGTTCCATGTGCAGTTGAGAAGAACGTGTAATCTGCTGTTTTTGGATGTAATGTCCTATAGATATCTATTAAATCTAGCTGATTTATTGTGTCATTTAAAGCTTGTGTTTCCTTATTAATTTTCTGTGTGGGTGATCTGTCCATTGGTGTAAGTGGGGTGTTAAAGTCCCCCACTATTATTGTGCTACTGTCAATTTCCTCTTTTATGGTTGTTAGCATTTGCCTTATGTATGGAGGTGCTCCTGTAATCGGTGCATATATATTTATAATTGTTATCTCCTCTTTTTGGATTGATCCCTTGATCTTTATGTAATGTCCTTTCTTGTCTCTTGTAACATTTTTTATTTTAAACTCTATTTTATCTGATATGACTATTGCTACTCTGGCTTTCTTTTGACTTTCATTTGCATGGAATATCTTTTTCCATCCCCTCACTTTCAGTCAGTATGTGTCCCTAGGTCTGAAGTGGGTCTCTTGTAGACAGCATATATATGGGTCTTGTTTTCGTATCCATTCAGCCAGTCTGTGTCTTTTGGTGCATTTAGTCTGTTTACATTCAAGGTAATTATCGATATATATGTTCCTATTACCATTTTCTTAATTGCTTTGTTTTTGTTTTTGTAGGTCCTTTTCTTCTCTTATGTTTCCCACTTAGAGAAGTTCCTTTAGCATTTGTTGTAGGGCTGGTTTGGTGGTGCTGAATTCTCTTAGCTGTTGCTTGTCTGTAAAGCTTTTGATTTCTCCATCAAATCTGAATGAAATCCTTGCTGGGTAGAGAAGAACCAAGAGGTTGTAGCTTCTTTCCTTTCATCACTTTAGATATATCATGCCACTCCCTTCTGGCTTGCAGAGTTTCTGCTAAGAAATCAGCTGTTAACCTTATGGGGGTTCCCTTGTATGTTATTTGTCACTTTTCCCTTGTTGCTTTTAATAACCTTTCTCAGCCTTTAATTTTTGTCAATTTGACTACTATATGTCTTGGCGTATTTCTCCTTGGGTTTATCCTGCCTGGGACTCTCTGCACTTCCTGGACTTGGGTAGCTATTTCCTTCCCCATGTTAGGGGAATTTTGAACTTATAATATCTTCCAATATTTTCTCAGGTCCTTTCTCTCTCTCTTCTCCTTCTGGGACCCCTATAACGTGAATGTTGGTGCATTTAACATCGTCCCAGAGGTCTCTTAGGCTGTCTTCAGTTCTTTTCATTCTTTTTTCTTTATTCTTTTCTGCACCAGTGATTATCACCATTCTGTCTTCCAGGTCACTTATTCGCCTTTTTGCCTCAGTTAATCTGCTATTGGTTCCTTCTATTGTGTTTTTCATTTCAGTTATTGTGTTGCATATCTCTGTTTGTTTGCTCTTTAATTCTTCTAGGTCTTTGGTAAACTTTTTGATCTTTGCATCCAGTCTTTTTTCAAAGTCCTGGATCATCTTCACCATCATTATTCTGAATTCTTTTTCTTGAAGGGTGCCTATCTCTTCTTCATTTAGCTGTTTTTCTGGGGTTTTATCCTGTCCCTTCATCTGGTACAAAGTCCTCTGCTTTTTCATTTTCTTTGTCTTTCTGTGGCTGTGGTTTTCAGTTCCACAAGATGAAATGCTGCTGATACTGCTTGATACTGCTGTCTGCCCTCTTGTGGAGGAAGCTATCTAGGAGGCTGGAGCATGCTTCCTGATGGGAGGAACTGATGGTGGGTAGGGCTGGGTGGGCAGAGCTCAGTAAAACTTTAATCTGCTTGTCTGCCAATGGGTGGGGCTGTGTTCCCACCCTGTTATTCGTTTGACCTGAGGCCACCTAGCACTGGAGCCCACAGGCTCTTTGGTGGGGCTAATGGCAGTCTCTGGAGGGCTCACACCAATGAGCACTTCCCAGAACCCCTGCCGCCAGTTCCCCTGTCTCCTTGGTGAGCCACAGCCACCCCCCCCTCCGCAGGCAACCCCCAACACCAGCAGGTAGGTCTGGTTCAGTTTCCTGTGGGGTCACTGCTCCTTCCCCCTGGGTCCTGGTTAGCAAACTTTTTTGTGTGCCCTCCAAGAGTGGAGTTTCTCTTTCCCCCAGTCCTGTGGAGGTCCTGGAATCAAATCCTGCTGACTTTCAAAGTCTGATTTCTGGGGATTCCTCCTCCCGTTGCTGGACTCCCAGTTGGGAGTTGGGAAGCCTGACGTGGGTCTCAGAACCCTCACTTTAGTGGGTGGACTTCTGTGGTATAACTGTTCTCCAGTTTGTGAGTCACCCACCCAGCATTTATGGGATTTGATTTTAACGTGATTGTGCCCCTCCTACAGTCTCACTCTGGCTTCTCCTTTGTCTCTGGATGTGGGGTGTCTTTTTTGGTGAGTTCCAGTGTCTTTCTGTGGATGATTGTTCAGCAATTAGTTGTAATTCTGGTGCTCTTGCAAGAGCAAGTGAGCGCAGGTCCTCCTACTCCATCTTCTTGATCCTATCTCCTGGTATGATTCTTTTAATGTGTTGTCAGAGTCTGTTTACTAATGTTTTGTTGAGGATTTTTGCATTTATGTTCATCAATGATGCTCGTCTGTAATTTTCTTTTTGTGTGTGTGATATCTTTGTCTGGTTTTGGTATCAGAGGGATGGTAGCATCATAGAACAAATTTGCAAGTGTTCCTTCCTCTGAATTTTTTGGAAGAGTTTGGAAAGGATAGGTGTTAGGTCTTCTTTAAATGTTTGATAGAATTTGTCTGTGAAGCCATCTAGTCCTGGACATTTGTTTGTTGGAAGATTTTTTGTTACAGTCGCAATTTCATTACTTGTGTTGTCTGTTTATATTTTCTATTTCTTCCTGATTCAGTCTTGGAAAATTGTACCTTTCTAAGAATTTGTCCATTTCTTCAAGGTTGTCCATTTTATTGGCATATGTTTGTTTATATTTATCTCATTATCCTTTGTATTTCTGTGGTGTCAAGTTGTGATTTCTTTCTCATTTCTGATTTTATTGATTTGCGTCCTCTCCCTTTTTTTCTTGATGAGTCTGGCTAAAGGTTTATCAATTATGTTTATCTTCTCAGAGAAGCAGCTTTTAGTTTCATTGATCTTTGCTATCCTTTTCTTCCTTTCTATTTCATTTATTTCTGCTCTGATCTTTATGATTTCTTTCCTTCTACTGACTTTGGCTTTCCTTTGTTCTTTCTCTAGTTGTTTTAGGTATATGATTAGATTGTTTATTTGAGATTTTTCTTATTTCTTGAGGTGAGATTGAATTATTATAAATTCCCCTCTTAGAACTGCTTTTGCTGCATCCCATAGGTTTTGAATCTTCATGTTTTCATTGTCATTTGTTTCTAGGTATTTTTTAATTTCTTCTTTGATTTCTTCAGTGATCTCTTGGTTATTTAGTAGTGTACTGTTTAGCCGCCATGTATTTGTGTTTTTTAGTTTTTTTCCTGTAATTGATTTCTAATCTCATAGCATTGTGGTCAGAGAAGATGCTTGATACAATTTCAATTTTCTTAAATTTTCCAAGGCTTGATTTTTGACCCAAGATATGATCTATCTTGGAAAATGTTCCATGTACACATGAGGACAAAGTGTATTCTGCCACTTTCAGGTGGAATGTCCTATAAATATCAATTAAATCTATCTGGTCTGTTGTGTCATTTAAAGCTTGTGTTTCCTTATTTATTTTCTGTTTGGATGATCTGTCCATTGGTGTAAGTGGGGTGTTAAAGTCCCCTACTCTTATTGTGTTACTGTTAATTTCCACTTTTATGGCTGTTAGCATTTGCCACATATATTGAGGTGCTCCTATGCTGGGTGCATAGATATTTATAATTGTTATATATTCTTCTTGGATTTATCCCTTGACCATTATATAGTGTTCTTTCTTATCTCTTGTAACAGTCTTTATTTTAGTCTATTTTATCTGATATGAGTATTGCTACTTTTGATTTCCATTTGCATGGAATATCTTTATCCATCCCTTCATTTTCAGTCTGTATGTGTCCCTAGGTCTGAAGTGGATCTCTTATAGACAGCACATATATGGGTCTTATATTTGTATCCATTCAGTCAGTCTGTGTCTTTTGGTTGGAGCATTTAATTCATTTACATTCAAGGTTATTATCTATATGTATGGCCCTATTACCATTTTCTTAATTGTCTTGGGTTTGTTTTTGTGGGTCTTTTTCATCTCTTGTGTTTCTTTCCTAGAGAATTTCCTTTTGCATTTGTTGTAAAGCTGGTTTGGTAGTGCTGAATTCTGTTAGCTTTTGCTTGTCTATAAAGCTTTTGATTTCTCTGCAGAACCTGAATGAGATCCTTTCTGGGTAGAATAAACTTGGTTGTAGGTTTTTTCTGTTTCATCACTTTAAGTATATCCTGCCACTCCCTTCTGGCCTGTAGAGTTTCTGCTAAAAAATCAGCTGATAACCTTATGGGGATTCCTTTGTATGTTATTTTTTGCTTTTCCCTTGCTGCTTTTAATATTTTTCTTTGAATTAATTTTGTTGGTTTGATTAATATGTGTCTTAGTGTGTTTCTCCTAGGGTTTATCCTGTATGGGACTCTCTCTGCTTCCTGGACTTGGGAAACTATTTCCTTTCTCATGTTAGGAAAGTTTTCCAGTATAATCTATTCAAATATTTTCTCAGAACTTTTCTTTTTCCTTTCTTCTGGGACCCATATAATTCAAATGCTGTTGCATTTAGTGTTGTCCCAGAGGTCTCTGAGAATGTCCTCAATTCTTTCCATTCTTTTTTCTTTATACTCTCCCTTGGCAGTTATTTCCACCATTATATCCTCTATCTCACTTATTCATTCTTCTGCCTCAGTCATTCTGTTATTGATTGCTTCTAGTGTATTTTTCATTTCAGTTATTATGTTGTTCATCTCTGTTTGTTCTTTACTTCTTTTTTAAACATTTCTTTTTTTTCTCTATCCATGCTTCCATTCTATTTCTGAGATTCTGGATCATCTTTACTATCATCACTCTGAATTCTTTTTCAGCTAATTTGCCTATTTCCTCTTCATTTATTTGGTCTTATAGGTTTTTACCTTGTTCCTTTGTCTGTGACATATTTTTTGTCATCTCATTTTTTTTTTTCTTTTTTTGGTGGGCGGGATTGTGTTCCTGTCTTACTGGTTGTTTGGCCTGAGGCTTCAAGTACTGGAGTTTGGAGGCTGTTGGGTAGAGCTTGGTGTTGGTGCCAAGGTGAGGACCTCTGGAAGATCTCCCTCTGATGAGTATTCCCTGGGGTCTGGGGTACTCTGTTAGTCCAGTGGTTCAGACTCAGAGCTCCCACTTCAGGAGCTCAGGCCCAACCCTTGGCTTGTGAACCAAGATCCTGCAAGCTATGAGTGGTGGAAAAAAAAAAGTAAAAAAAAAAAAAGGAGCAGAACAATAACAAGAATGAAAAATACAATAAGATTAGAAAACTAACAGATATGTTAGAAAAAATAAAAAAAAAAATAGATGAAGCAACAACTGGAAGGTAAAATAGAACCACAATAGCAAAAAAGAGGAGAGGAAAAAAAAAGCAAGAAAAGGCCTTGGCTGTGTGGGGCAGGGCTTAGGCCAAGGTGGGGCTTAGGCAGTGGGCTGGGCCTATGCTTAAGTCCCACAGGGCCTGAAAAGGCCCTGGGTGGAGGTGGGGAGTGGGGCTTAGGCTCAGTGAGGCAGGAGGGGCCCTGGAGTGCCTGTCTTCTTGGGAGTGGAAGACCAGGTCCCAGACTCCAGCAAGCTGCTTGGGCCCAAGTGGGTGGGGGAAATGCTAGGTGCTTCCCCCAGTCCTCCAATCTCAGAGTGTCCCTCTCCCTTGGCCTCTCTTCTTCACCACCCTCTCCCTCCTATGCCCCTAGGTCCCACATGGCTAGAGTGGGCACTGGAAGGCAGGGGACCAGACCCAGAAGCCCAACAGGCTTCCTGGGGCCTACTGGGCAAGGGGAATGTACAGGGTGCTTTCCCTGATCCCCTAGTCCTGGAGGGTTCCCCATCCACTCTCTTCCTCTCCCCCCCCCCCACTCACCTAGGACCCACACTGCCGGAGAGGGGCCTGGAGTACAAAGGATCAGGCCTGGGAGTCCAACAGGCTTCCTGGGCCAAGTGGGCAGGGGAAACGCATTCCACTCCTCCCCTGATCCTTAGATCCCAGAGGGGCCCTCCCTCCATCTGCCTCTCCTCTTCTCCCCCTGCTTCCCTCCTATGTCCTTAGGACCAATGTGGCAAGGAGGGGCCCTTGGAAAGTGGAGGACCCATCTTAGGAGCTCAGCAGGCTTCTTGGGGGCCAAGTGAGTGGAAAAATAGCCAGCAGCACCTTCCCTGATCTTCTGGTCCTGAACGGTTCCTGTGCCCATACTGTGTGCCTCTCTTCCTCTTCCCCTCCTTCCCTCCTTCCCATGCCCCCAGGACCCACGTGGCTAGAGGGGGTCCTGGAGAATGAAGGGCTAGGCTCTGGAGCCCAGCAGGCTTCCTGGGGCCCGAGTGGGCAGCCGAAATGCCCTCTGCACCTCCCTTGGTCCACTGATCTTGGAAGGTCCCCCCACAGTCTGCCTCTCCTCCTCTTCCCCCTCCTCCCTCCCTCTTATGCCACTAGGACTCAGGCAGCTTGGAGGAGGCCTTGGAGGGCAAAGGACCTGGCCAGGGAGCCCAGCAGGCTTCCCAGGAGCCCAGCAGGCTTCCCAGCCCAATTGGGCAGGGGAAGTTCTAGACACACTTCCCCCTGATACTCCGAGACCCTAAGGGTCCCTCCAGGTGGGAACCTCCCCCAGCCACCCTTCAAGTATGCCAGTCCTGTCCAGCCTCCACTTCTCCTCTCTCCTGACTCCCCCCACATCCTACCCGGTTGTTCAGGGGTTCCTCCAGTCTCCTTGGGCCTCTGAGGTCCCCCACTAGCCTCCAGGCAGCTGGCCTAGTTGCGGGGAGACACAAACTCCACATCCTCCCACACAGCTGTCCTGACTCCACCCCGCATCATATTTTTATTGGATGCTCTAGGGGTTACCATATACTAACTTAACTTTGGCAGGCTACTTAATTAATATTTTACCACTTGGAGTAAAATGAGGAAGGATTCCAACCATATAGATCCTTTCACACTCTCTTCTTTATGAAGAGAGTGCCATCTGTACTACAATTACATTCATTGAAAATCTCATCAGACAATTTATTATATTATATACATATTATATATATACATTATATATTATATACATATTATGTATATGTATATAATATCTTTTATTATATGTTGTGTCATGTAATAGTACATATTATGCTTTATTATTTAAAATATATATTTGTGTAGTATCTTATGATGTCTTATATATGACATTTTATCATAATATATATGTATATCTTTAAAAATTTTTTACTATTTCCACTCAGAATTTTTTTTTTCTTTCCTTTTTTTTTAAATTGGGGTATAGTTGCTTTAAAATGTTTTGTTAGCTTCTGCTATACAGTGAAGTGAGTCAGCTATATGTATACACATATCCCCTGTTTTTTGGATGTCCTTCCCATTTAGGTCACCAGAGTATTGACTAGAGTTCCCTGCACTATACAACAGGTTCTCATTAGTTATCTCTTTTATATATAGTAGCGTATATATGTCAATCCCAATCTCCCAATTCATTACACCTTCCCATTCCCCCTTTGATGTCCATACATTTGTTTTTTATGTCTGTGTCTCTGTTTCTGCTTTGCAAATAGGTTCATCTGTACCATTTTTCTAGATTCCACATTTATGCATTAATATATGACATTTGTTTTTCTCTTTCTGACTTACTTTTTAATATTCATATGTATTTTAAATAATTAAAAAAAGTTTATTGTATTTAACCAGATATTTACCATCATCTTATTCCTGAAGTTCCAAGATACCTTTTTTATCCTTTCCCATAAATCTGAAGAATTTCCTTTTAAAGCAAATCATCTCACAAAGAATTCTCTTAGTTTTTTTCATCTAAGATTGTCATTACTACACTATTATTGCTAAAGGATGTATTTGTTGAGTATACAGTGAAGTATAGAATTTGTTTCCTTCTGCACTTTAACAATGTTTTTCCACTTTTTTTTTTTTTGACCTCTAAGGATTCTGATGAGGAATTTTATTCCCATTAGGTAATTATGTAATGTGTCATTTTTCTCTCATAATTATATATGGTTTTTAGCAGTTTGATTATGATGCATTTGGGCATGGTTTTATGTATGTATCCTATTGTTTGGTGGTTTGTTGAGCTTCTTGAATATGTAAATTTATATATTTCACCAAATTTGCAAAACTTTCAGCCAGTATTTCTTTGTTTGTTATCACTCCCTCACTTGAGACTCTAACGACATAAATGTCAGATCTTATGATATTGTCCCACAGGTCTCTGAGGAGGGTCTGTTTATTTGTGTTTTAGTTTGTATATTTTTTTCTTTCTATTCTTCAGATAGGATAATTTTTATTACTCCATTTTCAAGTTTACAAATTGTTACAAAACAATTTGTAAACTTGAAATCTCTGTCACCTCCATTCTGCTATTCAGTCCATCATTAAAATTTAAATTTTAGTTATTGTATTTTTTAGTTCTTAAATTTTTTCTGCTGAGAACTTCCATTAATTTCAAGAGTATTTACCTTTGCTTCATGGAGCACAGTCATGTTAGCTGCTTTAAAGTCTGATAGTTTCAGCGTGTTTTTCCATGAGAGTTGGTTAGATTTTCTTGGTTCATTGTATGCTGAGATTGTTTCTTGTGAATTTTTAATATTATATTATGTGGCTTAGGATCCTATTAACACCAGCTGAAGATTGCTGGTTTGTTTTGTCTTGTATTTTAGTTGGCAACCAACCAAACTGCAATTTCTGTGTCACTGTCACCTTCTGTTCCAATGTCAGTTCCATTTTCACATTTTTCCATGATGTTTAAGTCTGTCCCATGCATGTGACACTCAGGAGTAGCCTGAGGCCTTTCTGGTGGTTTACATGGTAGTTCAATTCTCAAAACCTTTGCTATGTTTCTTTGTGTTTATTCCACACATTTGCAGCTAGTGAGTGAGCCAGAGCTTTTGTCAGTTATTTCACAGACCTAAGGAATATTTCCTTTCTCCAGTTATCTCCTCCTTGAAATTTCCACTACACTCTCTGGAACTTAGCAGTCCCTTTTCCCAGTTCTGGCGGGAAACACATTCTTAGAATTTTAGCCCCTTGTATGTAATGTTGTTCTGTGTAATTAGAGTCACCCTCAGGGTAAGCAGGGAATGAAAAGAGAGAGAGAGAAAAAAAAAGAAGCTTCCCTTCTAATTCTTTGAACTCAGGTGCTCATTTCCCAGGTTCTTCTGTCCAGACAGATAGGGTTTTCTCTTGGAGTATTAGGTTCTTTTGCTGCTGCAGTACAACTCTGTGACTGAGACTAAAGGTAGGGCAGGATTAAAATAGAATAAAAAAAGAAAAAAATGTGAATTTTCCTTATACTCTTCAGCTACAGGGTCCCTTTTCCAGATCACTTAGACAAAAGCAGGGGGCATCTCTCAGAGTTATTCCTCCGTGCATTCTGCAGCTGGGTTGCCCTTGGATCAAAGCAAAAATGTAAAAGAGGGAAAATAAATCTTACTGCCATATAGGCCATTCTCTAAGTGTTGACTTCTGTCCTCTGTCCACTATGTTATTATTTACTTTTCAATGTCCCTATGGGGTTGTTTTCTGTATTCTGACTAGAGTTTTAACTATACTGAGTAAATGAGATAGGCTATAGAAGGTTTACAGCAGCCTAAAATCATCTGAATTATCTTTTAGAGAGGATACTAAGTAGAGATATAAAATAAGCAATGAGATGTACACTTCTGAAGCCCAGACTAGAAGAATGAATTGGAAATACAGTAATTGGTCACCAGACTTTCAACTCTCTTACTTCATTTCAAAAGAGAAAGCAAACATATCTCGTCCATATTGTTTTGGAGCAACGTATAAATATAAAATGTGGAGAAATATCTTAGAAATAACTGATTAAGGCAAACCTTGAGTTAACCCAATATTAACCTTATAGTAACCCAAATTTCCTTCGCCCATTTAAATAGTTCATTAAGATTTCTATACACAAAATGGGAAATTGGAGAAATAACCAGAAGGAAGTACCTTTAAAGTTGGAAAATTTCATGTCTTGTTGAGCTATGCCAGCAAAGTAATAAGAAAAGAAGCTATTTATAGCTACTTTACAAACAGCCCCCCAAATGACATTACATCACATAGATGTAAATAAAATGTTGACTTTTATCACTTTGCCTTAAGGAAGGCAACATAGATGGTTTAATCAAATAGCTTACTGTAATTTTGTCTGCCCTGCCATAAATATCCCAAACTATTACCATGCTGATGGGTTTACTGGCACTAACCACACTATTTTCTCTACTGGTCTTTGCCCAATGGATTTCTCCATTGAAGTGTGTGTTTGATTTCTAACTTCACAATGCTATACCCTCAAGCACATTTTTGAAATCACTTAAATTTTGAGGTCAGTCTGAGGAATAAAATATACTATTGAAAAAAATCACAAGATGGTATGATTCAAGCTATGTATACATATTTTCAGTAATATATTCCTACTGGTCTTCACTGAATAAGAAAGGATAATGAAATACTTTTTGAATAAGGGCTATTAAAAATCAATATAATTGATCATGGGTATGATCAGAAAATAAGACTTTATCATACAGAGAGAGTTTAACATTCTCAGCATTAGTTTGCATGGGCCTTTTTTTAATAACCATTAAATATATGCAAAAGATGAGATGTTCAACAGATTCTTTCCATTGCTTACAGGTAAATGAGAAACCTCCACGTGGAGATAGCTGCCAAGTTAATTATTCTGAATATTCACTCTCCTTACATAGCTCTCTATTCAGAGAACTTCAGTTGCTTCAGATATCTTTATCTAGCCAAAGATATGTTATACTACTTTTCAGCTATCTCCTTTTGGTATATTGAAAGTGACCAGGAGTTCCTCATTTAATTGTGACCTCAAGGGAGGACCTGTATCTTATTCACTGAACATAGTAGACAATGAGTACTATACTTTTCTGCTTTTCCTCAATCTGATATCAAAACCTTTTAGGTCAAGTTCAAATGTGAAGTACTACTTCAAGATATTTTTGTTTCATTCTTAATATCTGTGTATTCACCTTAGGATTTCATTTAATCTTATAGGTCCTCTAATTTATGTACAGTACCTCTTATATCACTGGGAGATTATAAGCTCCTTGTTGGTAAGAATTCCATCATCTCCTTTTTGCACATCCCAGAGTATATAGCGTAGTGCAGTGTACCTAGTAGGTATTATATTAAGCAAATACTTGATACATTTAAATTTAACTGAAAGTAAATACTTCCTTTATACTCAGCAGATATGAAAATATAACCACGTTAGTTTCTTAATTCAGTCTCCTTTCAGTATCTCTCTTCTGCTATTCCCTATAACTAGATTTATTCTGTGTGAAGAGATACAACAATAAATTTTGTAATCTAGTCAATATTGCCATTTTTAAGGTAGATTTTGGTAGTAATGGTAACACCAGATGTTAATATTATCTTTACTGTGTGACAGGGTTGTCAAAGTTGAAATTAAATGGCATAAATGGAAATGAACCTTAAACTATGAAGTGATATCTAAACATCAAGTATTGTGATTGGTATACGCACATTCTATCTCAAATGGTGTGTCGCTCCTTGATTGGCCCTCAGATTGGAGCCACATGAAGAGTGAGACAAGGTATCACATCCCTTGTGAATGTGTACAGGATGCTATTTCTTAATTCCTATCACTTCAAATGTGGATTAGTGACACACTAATAAGCTGGAAAATGAGATTATTTCTCTCAATTACCATCCACTGCCCTTTAAAACAAAGAGATATAATTGATTTTCTCTGGTTTCTCAGCAGTAGCTGGCAAATATAGAAGTGATATTCTTGACCTTCATGATGTTATACAACCTGTGAAATTAAATCGGGATGATAGGAAAAGGGAAGAAAACAAAGTGTTTGCATAGTTCTATAGAAATCAAGTAAATTGGGTAAATATTTGTCAGTGTGGTGAGACATGGCAGAATAGAGAAAAGATATTAGATTTTACCATCTTCTAGTCAATTTCTTGCTGTGAATCACTGAAGAAAAAAAATCCCTAACTACATGGGTTCAAACAAACTGGAGTGTCTTTTCCTGTTGATGACAATATGTTTATTATCAGCAAATAGATGAAAATACTTTCAGTAGCAGCAGACACCTGTTCACCTAAAAATCCATCTGTCATTTGGGGAGGGGGTTAATTGTGTATTGACAAATATTGTGTCAATATTAATGCAACTTTATGATCTTGAAACCCGGTTAGTGCACACATTCACCTTAGTGCTTTTCGTTAATATTGAAGAATAATTAGAGCTGACAGTAATCTCTTCAGTGACTCAAAAGTGGCAACTGGCAAAGCTGATAATCTTTAAAAAAATAATTGTCCAAACATATCCTTCCTAATGAAAACTCACATAAAAAATTAGCTGTTGAAATATCACATAGTTAAAGGGTTCTCATGAAGGATTGGTAGTTGACTCAGTCTACACAGACAATATTTGTTCTTCACATTTTTAAAATCAATTTCAAATTTCTCTTCTTTTAAGCCTTATCTATTTTGTATAACCTATTTTCTTTCAGACTGTGGGTGTGTCATGCCGTCTTCTTCAAAGCAGTTTTATTTCTAAGTTCCTCCGACAATTTTCTTTAAATTCAAATCTCTACCTATTTTTCTCTGTTTGTAAAGCAGCTATTGCACAGCAGTACTGGTTTCTTAAAGAAGGTGAATGATATCTTGTTGACTTGATGGCAGAAATGGGTCAGTTGTGCCCTATGTGAAATGGAGCAAAGTAACAATACATAATGTGCTCATTCTTGGTCAATTAGGATAGTACAACGTTAAGGAGGCATTGACGGGGTTAGGTTTACATAGGCTTTTAAATATCTGGTTCTGGTTTTGGCTGTGTTTCTATCACAAAAAGATACTGAGACTATGAAAGGCATTTAGTCATTAGAAAGTGTTGTAAGTTGATGATTTATTCATAGATGACATCAGACTATCTAAATGTTAAAATTGCTTTGCCGAATTAGCACAAGAATTTTGAGAAAACTTTATTTGAATATAATAAATATTAGATTAGATTTGCTTATTGTTTCCATCTGTGAATATGAAAGATAAGGACAAAAATATGTGTGGAAAACTGGGGTTGGAAAACTGAAAAATTAACCAACCAACAAATTTAAAATTCATTCTAGTGAGACTTCAGTCTGATCTTGTTGCTTTTCTAACTTTCCTGGTAGATTTTGAATAGATGAGGGTGGGTACCATTTATTTCTATCTCTTCACAACTTAATGCAGAACCAGAACAAAATCAGTAAAGAGTAAATGTTTGAAGAATAAGTAAATAAATGAGTCAATATAGTTTTAATTTAATGAAGACATCTCAACATTTTAAAGATTCCATGGGAAAAAAATTGGGAATTTGGTTTTATATTTTGCCCCAAGGTATATTTGTAGACATTGACTAATGTGGTGTTAGAGTTAGGCTTAAATCCAGAGTTTTATAAGCACTCATGAGTAGCAGTGATCAAAAGTGCAGATTTCCTAGATTCCTTAGAGTGGACTTTGTGGGTTGTCTATAGACCATAGTATTAGTGTATTTTTATACCACAACTATGTTTACCGTCTTAAAGCATCAATACTCAATTTCATGGAAGGAATTCTCTGAGTCATCTGTAGCAAGAACTTTTTCACTCCAATTTACATATCAACTCCTATGTTGCTCACTACTCTCTGGGCATTAGAGTATCTAGCTGCTAGCTAGCTAGATATCATTTTCCTATCATTTATCTATCTAAGATATTTCTGGCAGCCATTCTAAAAGGCATCTGAAAAGGCCATTTCAAAAAGCATCTGAAAAGCTGATAATTTCTTTCTGATTTACAATTAAGTGTTCACCACATTTAATACTCGCAGAGGAACTTGCAATTTTTTTTTCAGTTTGGTACAGCTCGTTGTTTCCCCATGACTAATATAATGATGTACCTAGATGAGAAAATAGAAGAATATTGCCAAAAAGTTAAATTAGCTTGCTTGATTTCCTTTGGGAAAACTGCCATCAATTTACACTTGGGCTTCTTTATATAATAAACCATTGAAAGCATGTATTCACAAAGATTATAGTTTGAGGAATATGTGAGGATACTTATTTAATTTAGACCCAAATGATTTCACTCTTTCTCTTTTAATTTAATTTTTATTTCTGAGGTCTAATTATGCAAATATTTGCCATGGGAAAATAGTGTGTTAAATAATTAGAAGCCATAAATCTCAATTTTTTACAAGGCTGCCATTCAATGAGCCTATTTTAGGCAGTATACATAAAACAAAAACCAAAATTCTATTAAAGCAATTTCCTATCACTTCTTAAATTTTAAAAATTATCAAGGACCTGTTATTTGAATATTTGTCTGCTCAGTTCTGAGCACTGAGGAGAGAAAGAGTGAGGAAAATTACGACAAGTCCCTTGACTATAAAAGGAGTTTACCCCTCGCCTATAAAGGAGTGAGAGAAGAGGACATGCTTCTGGTTTGCTTACTATGGATGTAATTGGGACAAAGATGATAAGGGGTTATTTCTGTGCCTAGGTACAGAGGCACACACTTGGAAGTTGTTTTAGAGAGCTAGGATAGAAAAAAAAAAAACTATGCCTAGACCTTGTCCCAAAGGCATAATTCTTAGCATAGCAAGCTCCTAGTGTAGTACTTCTCTGAGTAAAAATGTGTGTGAATTTAAATAGAGTAGCAGAGTGCACAGATATCAAAGGACTAAATGTACTGTATAACAATGTAATCTATGTTTTTGATTTTTGGGTCAGAAGGACACCGCGCACTCTCAAGATATGTACCTTGACTACATAAAAACAAAACAAAACAAAACACAGGTTCCTCAATTGGATTCATACAATGCATTTATTCACACCTGAAAGATAGTTTTACTGGGGACACGATTCCAGGATGAGTTATTTTCTCTCAGCACTTCTGCCAGTCCAGTCTAATTGTCATTCCTTACTAACTGATCTTTCTTTTCATTTGGGCTGATTTAATCCTCTTAGCTAATGGCTTTCTGCAGTTTTGCTAGAAGGTGCTTAGGTGTGGAGTTCTAATTATTTATTCTGCATAGAATATAATAATGTGATTTACATACTTATAGATTCAAGTGTTGCAGTGGCTTTGAAAACTTCTCAATCTGTATCTTCTAATATTGCATCTCCTCTAACCACTCTATTCTCTTTCTTGGACTGTGAGTAGGTATCTTTAGATCTTCTTATTCTATACTTCACATCACTTAAGGCTTGCTCTCATATTTTGACTTTCCTTATCCATGAGCTACCTTTTTGTTAATTTATTTAGTGCTAAGTTTCAGTTCAGTAATTCTCTCTTTAGCTGGATTAATCTGATGTTTAAGTTTATTCATTGAGTCTAATGAATTTTAAACTTTAAGGTTTACTGATCTTTTTTTTTTCATATTCTCGGTCAAATTGATAATCACTTCTTGCTTTCTCATATTGTGATTTTATGTTTTACTTTTAGAATTTCATTCATAGTTATTTATGTACCATTGTTATAGTGAGTATTCTGAATCAGACTGTATACTTAGCTTTTCCATGAGCTTTAGCTTTCATATGCTTTCATGTTGGTAATTAACATCCTTTCATTTCAACTAGAACTTCATTTAACATTTCTTTTAAGGCAGATCTGATGGTGATGAACTCCCTCAGCTTTTGTTTGTCTGGGAAAATCTGTCTCTCGTTCATTTCTTTTGATTTATTTATTTATTTATTTATTGACTGTGTTGGGTCTTCTTTGCTGTGCGCAGGGCTTTCTCTAGTTGCGGTGAGTGGGGGCTACTCTTTGCTGCGGTGCGCAGGCTACTCGTTGCGGTGGCTTCTCCTGTTGCAGAGCACGGGCTCTATACACGCGGGCTTCAGTTGTTGCTGCAACCGGGCTCAGTAGTTGTGGCGCACAGGCTTAGTTGCTCTGTGGCATGTGGGATCTTCTTGGATCAGGACTCGAACCCATGACCCCTGCATTGGCAGGTGGATTCTTAACCACTGCGCCACCAGGAAGGTCCCCTCTCCTTCATTTCTGAAGGACAGCTTTGCCAGGTATAGTATACTTGATTGGCAGTTTAAAAAAAATTACTCTTAATATATTCCACTTTCTCTTGGCCTGCAAGTTTTCTGCTGAGAAATTTGATGATAGCCTTAGGGAGGTACCATTGTGTTTGATGAGTCACTTTTCTTTTGCTGCTTTCAAAATTATTTTATATTTTCTTCCTGGTAATTTCAACATTAAGGTTTGTTCTTTGTTCTAACTCTCACTCACAGTGGCTTGTTTTTTGTGGGTTGCTTTTCAGTACTGAGTTAGTATTTCTTGATCTTAATTTTATAACCTTAAGTTGGGCATGATTTTTTCCAGAAAGGATTCACCTTTGCTTCTGCCTGAAGCCAGGTTGTTCTTAGTTTCTATCTTGGATTGTGTTCCTCAGGAAATAGATTCAGAGATGGCGATCTGCATCTGAGAGGTTTGCTGTGGCATGCTATTGGGGACAAAACCTGTGTAAGAAAGAGAGGGAAGCAGGACTGGGCAGAGAGAGAAGTTGAACAGTGATGTAGTTTTGGCATATACTTTGGCTTATCCGACTGTATTTGGAGAACATGAAAGAGAGCAACACAAAGTAAAAACTTTGTGTAATGCACTTTTGCTACATTAATAAAACTGAATCTTCAATCGTGTAAAAATTTGAGCATTTTACTAAAATTTATCATAACTTATTTACTTCTAAATTGTTTTGTGGTTCTTTTAATATGCACCGCCTTCGTAACACTGGTTGAACAAATTCATGCTTTTTTTTTTTTTTTATCTTTTTCAAATGTTGTTTTGAACACCTAGCTGAATATGGAAAATTAGGAAAAACAGATGCCTTGGGAGATTATTATTAGGGCCAAACTGGGCAAATGGCTAAGTCCCTCCCTTCTTTCCTCAGGACTAAGGCTAACTCACCTTTTGTCTTTAGATGTCTCACTTAAAAATCCAGCATGATATGATACTACCTTTTTAGAAAATAAGAAATGAAAAGTAATCTCACACTCTATCACCTTGTTTTGTGAAAATGACTTTGCCTTTAGCATTATCATGTTGATATATGGCAGCCCATCAGGAAGGTACACTTGGAAAAACAAGAATTCTCATATGTAGTTATGAATACAAATCAATGCATAACCCCCTGAATCTCAAAGTGTTAGCTTCCTGAGCTGCATTCTAACCATAAATTAAATTTATTTCTAATTGTCCTGTAGAGATACTAGCTTCAGGGGAACATCGTGTACCAACGTGACCTCTTGTCTCCTTATCTGGGCATTTTCAAACTAGGCTATTTTCTTTATGGAGGAACTTGGCTCTGTGGAAATTTAGCATTCATCTTATTGAACAAGCCTCTTACTTGGAATTATACTACTAGCTACCATGGATTTAGCATTTATTATGGGCTAGGTATTATTCACCTCATTTAATTATCTTACCTTGATGCCAATCATCAAAGGTGAACAGTTTTCTTCCTCACACCCATTTTATGGTTAAAGAAGCCCAAAATCACACAGTTAGCAGTGAAACTGCCAGAGTTTGAACCTAAGTCTGTCTGCATCTCTTTAGCATTTATGAATTTCCTATGTTTTGTCTGGCATTGCACTCATATATTTATATTATTTATTCATTAAACTAATTCATTCATGCAGCAACTCTTTATTGAAACACTCAGTCTAAGCAGGGATTGTTTTAGGCACTGGAGATGCAACAGTGAAAGAAAAAAAAAAAGCCCCTGACCTCAGCAACTTACGTCAGTTTGAGAGATAGAAAATAGTTAATCAAATAAATATTTACTATGCCAAATAATGATTAATGTTGGGCATAAAAGTAAAGCAGGGGGTTGGAGAATTCTCAAACTGCTCAACAAAGCAGAAAGTACCTTTATTTCTTAGAGTCAAGACACTGAGAAATTAAATGCCTTGTCCAGTATTAGTCAGAGCTTGTAAATGACCAGTATGATTGGATTCTTTGACTGCCTCTTTCCAGAATCTGTGACCTTTTCAATATCATGCTCATTCTCTATTTCTCATCTTGTACCTCTCTCATTCCTTTGTGCTTCTTCAGTCCTCTTCAAAACTTCCACTGTAATATAGATTTGTCCCCTATGCTCCCTGTCAAGAAAGTTTAAAGGTAAAGTATTTCCCGCAGGGAAGTGCAAAAAAGAGCTAGAAAAAGAAGGGACAGTTAAGAACTAAACCCAGTATGAAGAGTAATTTTGCAGCATAGGAGGTCTGTTTCAAAATGTCTACCACCCACTGCCAATATTTCCCTCCTCCTTGATTCTCATGATGTCCATGACTGCTTAGGGAACTACCTACTCATCTCTTTGTGTTTCTCTTTTCTTATCCTGCGCTCCTTTCTACGCTATTTTAGAAAATTACAAAATTATTCAATTGAAGGTGTTATAATGTGAAATGGCTTAATTCCATACGATACCAAGATAGACTAAATTTTTAGAGCTGACTTCAGTGTTCATCATCTGAGTTGCTAACTAGAAAGATTCCTTCAGACATATAGGGAAGCCACAATTTTGTCAAAAAATGCTTATTTATCTCATGAAATCACACTATAACTGGCTTGTGTAGAAGTACTGAGTGAAAAGTATTTTAGGCAATAACATCAATATGTTCTTTCATATCTTGATGTGATTATACCTGTGATTTCCTTCCCTGAAATGTCCCTCTATTCTCCACATAGTAAATTCTCCTAATCCTTCAAGATCTAGTACAGATTACATAATCTTTTTCTGTATGTCTAAAGACTTTCGTACTTAGTTCTGTCATAGAACCATAGAAATTATTACATTGCATTGTAATTACTGTTTTAGATATAAGTTCCTTTTTAAGTGTACACACACACAAACACACACAAACACACAATGCCTTAGCTAATCTATACCTTCAATGGTAAAATAAAGTTTTGAAAATTATGCAAGACTTTTCTTTCTCAATACCCACGGGGGTTTTATTTTTAATTTATTTATTTATGTTTTTAAATTTAGTTTTAACTTTTTATTTTTAATTTAACAATATTATTATTATATTTTACAATCATTTTCTTTTCTCTACATTACACTAAATTTTCTCTTATTGGTAAGCTTCTTAGGAATTTAGTCAAATTGTTAACATTTACAAAACACCATTTGCATTTAAATTGTTGTTTATAAAGAAGATGTAGATATGATTTCCAACTTTTAATATCTTATTAATGAAATCAGAAAACTGAAAATACTCATTTTCCTAAAGAAAAATACTCATTTCCCTAAAGGAATTTCACTGATAATTTACTATTATCAGTGATGGCATCTATTTTCAGACTCATTCTTTGATGCAAGAAATTATGTTTAATAGAAGCCATTATTAACCATGTGAAAATGAAAGTTATAAATTTCTAAAATGTGTTGATCATTTGTACTCCTTTTACTGATTATAAGGAGCAATGGGAGTTTGATACTGAGTGATTTTGCAAAATCTTTTATGTCTGTTTTAGAAACTGAATGAAAATCATAGACCAATTTATTGATTTTTTTTTGACTAATTCCTGTTGGGACAAAATGATATTTTACAGATGTAGACATATGGTTCTTTCGAATTTCTCATACTGTTTTTATATGCTCATGGTCAACGTGGCAATGGTTTATTTTGAGAGGTTTGTGAATTCCCCTAAAATAGTAATACTGCTCCTTATAATTACTGATGAATTAATATTATTACACAGCATTATGAATATTTTGCTCAAATTAATATTTTAGGTAGGGTAAAGATCAGTGACTGATTTAACTTCCCCTCAAACTCAGGACTTTTCAGCATTGGACTGGTGTAAGTGGTAACTGAATTCCAAGTCAAACATCTTTACCTTGGCTTCCAGCTCTGCTGGTGCTAACTGTGCAAACCTGGGCAAACCTCTTAATACATCTTTGAACTTCAATTTCATCATTTGTAAAATGGGTGTAATACTTATTTATCTCAAGGGTGCTGTGAGAATTAAAAATGATAATATAAGTTGAAGCATTTCCTCAAGTATAGAACTGCAATATAGGATGGGATTAAAAACATACACCCTCTTTAATTTTCCATAGTTAAACACATTATAACTGATTCTGTCCAGTGTAAAGGGAAAATGATACACAGACTAGCTGAATTATGTTATTTTTCTCACATTCTCCTGGAATTAATTATGCTACATCCATGCAGCTATTCAGGATCTACTTGACAGATTTTTAGACTAAATGTAGTTTTTAAGATTCTTTTTCCTGTTTAAAATTCTACTTTTATCACTTCAGAAATGTCACCCTAAGAACACACGCTGACAGATGATTCAGGGTTCTACTCAGAAGCAATGTAGAAAGAAAATGCATTCTTGAGGGAAAAGTAAATTAGAAATATTAGATTCATTAAAAGGCACATAGCTTTCGTGATCTGTCTGTTAGCAACACCTGTCCTACTTAGAAAGACATGATTTATCAGAACTATCACATCAATGAATTCGGAAGCAGGAAATATTAAAATGTACATTAAAGTTAAAAAAAACATTCTGATATAGAGGAAATAAGGTTACTAACATGGTCTTGATGAATAAAAGGAGTGAAAAGGGTTTGGAAAACAATGGGTAACAGTACCAGAATTCCTTTGGCATAATATTTTTCAAGTCAAAAGTATCCATTTTAAGATAAATATGAAATAGAATATATTTTTAATCTAACTTTACTGAAGGAAAATCAACGTATCTAATGTAAAGCATATTACATACATACATACACAAACACACACACACACCTACAAAACAAATGCAAAGCAATCCTATAACTCTCTGAGCTCTGCTGTCTCATATGTTTATTAAAATAAAGATGAGAACATGACATCTAGAGCATAAAGCTAGAGCTGGCTACATTTGGTCACTTTTGCTGTGGTGACCACCAAAACTGAGAATTCCTTTCAGTGAGAGAGTAATCTCTTAAATGTCTTCAGTTAATCAACTGAATTAAAAAAAAATTGTCATCAGTGCAGAAGACCTAAAGAACTGAATAGAACCGCAGGCTTATTTCAGTATTTCTTGTCTTGAAATATATATATTAATATCACAATTTAAAGAAGAAAAGGGATATTTAATGTGTGTAAATGATTGATTCTGATTGCTCACAATATTGGGCGAAATTAAATAGTACACCTGGAGTCTGTCTTGTTCAACTTTATTGCGAGGAGGAAAAGCCAATGATAAAATTTAAAAAATATATTGTCAGGTTAAAGTTCAGATTACAGTTTATGAATGAGTTTTGACACTGCCTGCCTCAAAAGTGATTTGGAACGTCCAAAGAGAGTGAAAAAACATTGCCAGTGTAACACAACCCGCGTTCTGTATAAAAACGTCTTATCATTTGGATAGTTTTGACTTTAAGATGTAACATAGTGTGCCTAAACCCGGCAAAAACATCAAGTAAGCACCAGCTAAGGTCCAATAGGTACAGAGGTAACAGAAGTTATCAGGTCTCTTTCACAGTAAGTCATGGTAATACCAGAGGGAACATTACAAACTTTAATTGGGTACAGAAAGTTCTGACTACAGGGTTGGTCAATCTTTTTTTAAGGGACTACTATGTAGAACACTGGGTGAAGTAAATGGGGAAAAAAAGTATGCTATAGTTTTTAAGAGGATTGTTGACTGGAAAACTGTCCTTCTTTTTTGCTATAAATATGTTTATTTGAAAATTTCTGAAGTTCTGTAAAGCCAGTGCATCTCATGCTTACTCTGATAAGGTCAGATAAGTTAATACATCATGTAGCGATCTACCTACATTGCTTCACTAATTTAATTCAGCTGTTGCAATTACTGCATTGAAGAAAGTGTGGTCTGAGCAAGTAGAGATTGGTTTTCTCTATATTCTGTGTGATTCCTTAGGGTGGTGGGGCAGTCCAAACGGCAGATAGAACCTTGAAACAATACTTTACATCCATATTTTTAAATATAATGCCAAGAAGAGAGTCAGTTCTCAGTAAATGTTTGTTTTAATAAAAGGCTGAACAGAGGAAGTTTTCACTTAAAATGTAATATAAGAAAAAAATGAATTATAGATGTGATAAAATAGATACGGAACATGTAAATGATTTATGCAGATTTTACTACAAAGTATTAATACTGGGCTTCCTTAGTGATGATGATGGAGATATTCAATTACATTGAAGCAATTCTATTTTCTCCAAACAAATATCAAATATGTATTATAAAAAGTAGCTAAGTCTGGTTTTTAGTTGTAGAAATTTTACAGAAAATTTTCTAGAATTAGTAATAATTACATCTAGATAAACAAAAGTTATTGGATATGAGTATAAAAAATGAGAAGCTGTTGGAGATCATATAGATGGAAAGATTGCAGAGACATTTCAGAGTGGAAGTATGGGTCATTATCTTACCCCTACAAACGCAGTTTGAGGTCTGCATACATTCCTATTCTGCAAAGCCTTGAATACTATTTAGATATGGAGTGATCAAATGACTTTATATAATTGGTTTAAGGAAGAGTGTGTTACTGGACAATAATATTACAACATTTCAGGTCAAAACATTTTAGGTTGTCTTCTTGATATAGGATAGAGAAAATGGAATATGCACTTTCCTGTGAATTGGACTAAGAATAAGGACTAGAGTTTTGTTCTTTGACACTTTTCATCATTGCAATTCTTTTCTTAGGCAGCACATGATCTGTTTTCTTCATGTATTAAACTTAAAAGCAGATGACTTCTGAGAGATATCTTCTGTAAAATTTTCATCTGTCAGCACACTTACGGAGAACATTTTTCCTTTCTGCTACAAGGCAACATTTCAATGTGCACATGTACAGCATTTTCATACCCTGGCACCTAATTCCCAATTTGCATGATAACAACATCATAATAGCATAAAAGAGATATTAAGAAAAAATAACTTGAACTGCTTATGACTCCAAAATTGACGAGATGCTATAAAAGCACTCTTGACTGGAAAAGAGCTCTATTATCACCTTCAGGCAGGGTTGTGATGAAGGCTTAATGGCTTATAAATACTAGAGCTTTCTTTATCCAATAAGATTAGGATGTATTTCTTTTCTTCTTACTAAGATCCCTTGTGACCAGTTGCACAGCCTTCAGAAGGTGGTAGAAAGTTTCCAGCCCTGAAGGAAGGTGTAGAAGTCCTGTTAGCTGTGGAGCATATATCCTAGTAGGAGGAGGAAGTTCCAGAGAGGTCTGTTGCATCAACTTTTGACACTACTCTGTCCACTTGCGATATACTAACACATAGTCTCAAAGCACATTTTGTGTACATGAATTTCTTTCCTCGCACCTAGCAGCTGAGTCATGGAATTGTCTTGCTCATAGGGATTCTCCTTTAGCCATTATAGAATTTTCAACCAGTGCCTCTGATCCTCCTTGTTTATGCCCAACGCTTTTTCTCGTGAGAGAATATTGCCTTTTATATATCAAGAGGAATTGAAGGAGGGGCTTCCTAGGTGGCACAGTGGTTAAGAATCCACCTGCCAATGCAGGGGAGGCAGGTTCGATCCCTGCTCCAGGAGGATCCCACATGCCGCAGAGCAACTAAGCCCCTGCGCCACAACTATTGAGACTGCGCTTTAGAGCCCGTGAACCACAACTATTGAGCCTATGTGCTGCAACTACGGAAGCCCACGGGCCTAGAGCCCGTGCTCCGCAACAAGAGAAGTCTTGGCAATGAGGAGCCCGCGCACCACAAGAGTAGCCCCCACTTACCATAACTAAAAGAAAGCCTGCGCACAGCAAAAAAGATCCAACACAGCCAATTAAATAAATAAATAAATAATTTTTTAAAAAAAAGAGGAATTGAAGGAAACTTTTTCCTTCCTGTGATCTTTTAGATTTGTAGTTGGGGTCTCTGTTGATAAGAAGAACAGAAGCAGAATAAAGCTTACATTATCTTTTGCACTTGATACAACTAAATGCTCAGGTAGTATGGAGCCTCAAAGACATTTCTTGACATCCTAGTATTGACAAAAGAAATGAAGACAGGGAGACTTGGAGGTCTGATAAACTTAAACATTACACACAAGTTCTCTGAGAAGTCTTCTTGATCCCCAACCAGCTGAGATGGGGTGCTTGAAAATGTAGATTTCTGTACCCTCTTCCTGAACTGCTAAATCAGAATTCCTGCTGCTGAGGCTTTGTTATGGGGCATCCTAGGTAATTTGTTAAGCACGCTAAAGTTTGAGGAGAACTTATTTCAGATTCCTGTTAGAGTCTAGTAACTGTCAATATCTTGTTGAATAGTTATGGGAATCTAGGCATCTGCATAGAACAGCAGAGCAGCTAGATAGGTTTTAATTCCTATTTCTTTCCCAGCAGCTGATCCAGGTATGCTAGGTTGGCCTGCTAGAAAGCAATCTTAATTGTAGTCAATCACAGGAATTGTGTATTATTTATTACCATAAAGGCCAATAAATGATTTCATGGTTTAATGCTTGTCAGCATAATTTTGTTATTTTCTTTCATGTCAGTCCTTGCCTGTGTTCACAAATGTTCAGGCTTAACCGTTTATTTTTCTTTCTCTGATAGCATGGTTAACTTGCATAGAAGAACAATATTAAACCGTCACAAGCTCAAAAATTAAACTATTCTACATTCCTTTCATCTTCAAATTATGAGTGAATAGAATCTTGGCAATGAGAGAATCAAGTTGTCTAGTTATATATGAGATAAAATATTTTATGTATCTGTACCCCAAAATACTTGTTGCTCAGAATTTGCAGTTAATGGTAGTTTCTTATGATTATTGCAGCTCCAGAGAGACAATAATATTCTTTCACTATCTTTTAAAATATGCTGCTGATCATCAGGGAATACATATCATACTAAATTATATACTAAGTTGTCTTTATCACTTAGTTAAACAGTTCCTTTTGTACTAGGGCCATTTGTCATCTTTTATGATATGTATTTCCTTTTTTCATTGCAAGTAGCATTGAATGTTGTTTAATAAACACTGACTATTTAAATGCTCCAATATGCTCTTAGGCCACATACAGTACATTTTAGATGGACTGTTATATATTTATAAGATATAGCTTTTATGTAGATGAATAAATTCCCTATACTTACATAGTATTTGTTTAGAGTCTGCCCTGTCAACTTTACTTTCTTTTTTCACAATTGTGTGTTTTATGCATTTTTAATTTAGAAGCTTTACTTTTGGAGGTCAGTGTTGGATGATCTTGCATGATGCAAAATAAAAGTCATTTTCTTAACTATGCCTATCTTTTGAATATGGAAAATCAAACCATAGTAATATTAATATACTCTTTCAACATATATGACAATTATGGCAAACTATTAAATTTTCTTTGAGATTGTGGGGAATCATTTCATCTCTTGTCAGTAGATTTCTTATATACTAAATGATGCAGGCAGGCTAAATTCTTTTGCAACGTGCTTTCCAGGACCAATATGCTCATATTTGGAGTTCACTCCTAAAGAGGACCTCATGCCATGCATACATCTATGCAATCATTCATTCAAAAAACACACTGAGAAGTTACTTTTTGCTAAGCATAATGCTGAATAGTGAAGACAGAAAGAAAAACAAAAAGATTTGTTTGCTGTCTGTGTGTCTTGCTTTATCTTCATTTCCTAGTATGCATGTTCAAGTTTTACATTGTATATTGTTAAATCTAGAACTTATAAAATTTTAGAAATTCTTAACCTCAAAATGCATTAAATTTTATACTCTTTGAATTATGAATTTCACTTCTAGGAATCTTTCCTAAGGAAACAGATTTTTATGAGTCCAGTCAAGAAAAGGAAGACTAATGTATTTGAAACAGAGAGAATTTAATATAGTGTAATAGTTACAAAAGTGTTAGAAAGGATAAAGTGCAAGAAGGAAAAAGAGGGAGCCAAATGAGCAAAAGAAAGAAGGGATGAGATCTAGAAACAGGCGACTAAGCAAGTCCCTGGATACTAGTCTGCATCTGCTGATGTGCTGTTGGAGATACTGTTACAGTTAGGTCTGCATTTGCTAAAGAGATTCTTCTTTGCTCAAGGCCATAGCCACCAAAAACTCATTACTCTGCTTTCCACTAGGTCAATTTTCAGCAATAGCCAGCAACTGCCACACTGTCAGAAATAGAATCATGAAGTTTCTCTTTTCCTTTCTCTTAAGATTTCCCACCAGCTTTTTCCATTGGCAGAATCCAGCAGGAAGTCATCAGCTAAAGAATCCTGGGAAATGTAGTTTCAGACCTCCATACTTAGTAGTACAGGGCAACATGTGTAGGGCTGAGAGACAACAGTTAAATAAATGACATATAGATGTAGAAATTATATAACAAGAACTGTTTGTTAGGACAAGTAATTGAAATAAGAACATGTATTTTTAACATGAGGAAACAGTTAAACAAAGTATACGATTATCCTGTGGCCAAATATTATTTAAACACAAAAAGTCATATATTAGAAGAAACTGTGGACTTCCCTGGTGGTGCAATGGTTAAGAATCTGCCTGCCAATGCAGGGGACACAGGTTCGAGCCCTGGTCCAGGAAGATCCCACATGCCAAGGAACAACTAAGCCCGTGAGCCACAACTGCTGAGCCTGTATGCCACAACTACTGAAACTCGTGCACCTAGAGCCTGTGCTCCACAACAAGAGAAGCCACTGCAATGAAAAGCCAGCGTACTGCAACGAAGAGTAGCCCCCTCTTACCTCAACTAGAGAAAGCCCGCACACAGCAACGAAGACCCAACACAGCCAAAAATAAATAAATTAATAATAAAAATTTTTTTTTAAAAAAGAAGAAACTATTGACAAAGGCAAATATAATTACAAAATCTAATTAACAGAGGAAAGGTTCTGAGATGTATGTTCAGAATCTAGTTGCCTATCTTTATAATCTGGAATGTGCTATTCAAAGCTATTAATTGTTGCTAGCTTAACATAGAAGGAGAATGAATAAGCTGTGTTTTGTTCTTTACATTTTTCTTAGTTTTCCAATATTTTCTGTAAAGAGTATGTATTTTATTCAGAGGTAGAAAAATCATTTCATAACTTGCATTTAGCCAATCCCTTCTTAGACATTATGTGGTGTGGCATGATGAACTTACCTTCATTTTCTTCTGTGGAACACAAATGAGCTCTTCCAATTTTTACATTAATTATGCTTGTCTTTTCTTACCCTTGAAAACTAGTGTCACTTTAGAATAAACACATGTGGGTATTTTAAAGAGCAGCGCAAGAAAAGAAAATAATCATGGGAAATTTACCTTACCATTTTTTTTTTTCTAATGAGAAAGCAGGAAAGGCAATAAAAAGGTTAAATGCAAGCTTTGGGACAATATGACTCTCTAATTAAAATTCAGAAAGTGATGAATCTGTTGGCAAGAATTGAAAAGTAGAAGTAAGAACTGACCAACCATCTCTCAGGAAAAAATTTAAAAAGAAGAAGAAAAGGAATCAGAAATTTGAGAGTAAAAAATATTTAATTAAGAATATAGGAACATGGATTGATATTGCTGTGCTCAAATGGTGTCATTATCCCTTTCCTAAAAGTGAAAATATTTAGTTCTTAAGCAAAGAATTATAAAAAATACAGTATTTGGTATAGCCTATTCACATTATGAGAAGTTCAGGAAGAAAACTGTTTGGGTTCAGAGAAGTAAGAACAACTTCTCTGTTAAGAGGTAGCAACTACATGACAGGGAGAATTTAGATAGTTTTAATTATTGTAGTAATTAAAAGTAGCTTATTATATTACATATAATTTAGTATATAGTAACAATGACCAATTAGCATGTGTCTGTTTTGTCATGTGCTGTTCTAAGCACCTTAATTATCATCCTGTCCTTATGAAGTAGGTATTATTATTGCTTCCATTACAAGCGAAGACACTGAGGCAAAGAGAGATGAAAAAGCTTGACCCAGGTGACATAGCTAGTAAGTAGTGGATACTGGATTAAAATTCAAACACATAGACTGTGGAGATTTGCAGTTACTGCCACAGTGTTCTGAGCTAGATTAGTAGGTGTGCGCTAGATGGGCGGGCATTATATGATGCAGGGCGTACAACGTGAGTTATGTCTTAACTTAGACACATTTTACTAACCGCATCATATTGTCATTTGTTATCAGTTTAGAAGAGATAAGTTGTACTCTGAGTGACAAACTAATCAATTTCAATCAACTAAGCTTTCTTTCGTGATAAACTAAGCTTTTCTCATGACTGAAAAGCCTTTACTTTCTGTGGTACGTTGGCCCTTCTTATGGACACCACTGAAGAGGAAACACGTTTCTATGTTCTACTGTGTAAAAATCTGTGATCTTCTATTCAAATACACATTGTCTATGACCTCTACTTATCTCTGGGGGTAAGACAAAGGATGTAAAAGTGTATTTTAACTACAAGAACACATAGTGTTATGGGTCTAAGTGTCAGAAGTGTGCACACACATACACATTTTCTAAAATTAAAATTTCTGCTATTTCCTAAACTATGTAAATCAACATACTAAAATTGCGTTCATTTAATTTATGCTTATAGGGTGCTTAAAATTTCATTTCTCAGGAAATCAAAGATTGTTATTAAAATTCTGAGATTTATGTTAACCAAAAAGAAATTCTACCCATATTTTAGAAACATTTGCTTAGAGTTTGCCTTTTCACAGAGGTCAATTTGATATATTCTCTGGGAGCAAATATTCTGAAAATTCACCTCATTATTTGCAGAGATAAAACTAATGTCAGATATAGTGCTATGTGCTAAGCTGTTAGTCTCCACAGTTTTGCTTATTTACTTGACATGGTAAAAATGTTCCCATTTTGCCTAGTGCTGATTTTGCAACCCCGATTTTCCCAACAGTGTTACACCACAACTAATGTCATCATTGTTAATTATTTATTGTTTCCTTTTTGTGCCAGGTATTAAGAGTTTGAGCAGGTATAAATTAGGTTTTCCATCTGTAGGGAACTAAAACACACAAAAATTGTCAGAAAAATATTTTGGTTGAAATTTGCAGGTTAGAGTCCATTGCCAAAAACTTTAAGGAATATTCCAAATTCTGTGGCTTATTGAAATATTGTTGAAGTGAAAGAAGTAGATCAAAATCTAAGAGATCTTTAGTTCTTAGTCTGTGCTAAGGTTTTTTGCTCAGTGATTAATATATATTAATTTTCCTGTGTAACCTTTATGCAATTCATAAAATATGATTAGTTTTAATTCTGCTTTCCCCTGTCTTGGGCCCATTTCACATCTCTGTGATGCTACTATTCACAATTAGAATGATACATTTTACTTTATATCCAAAATCTTAACAGAAAGATACTCATATATGGAATTTGCAATGCATGAGTATGTTTTTAAAATACAATTCATTTGTAAGTCACTTATATATTTCTTGTTTTAAAATCAATGACTAAATATGTGTAGTGTCCCAAGCTGGCTCATACTTACATATGTATACTTATATTTCTAGTATAGTTAAATGACTATGCACTTGAATTGAAATTTTAGAAATCAATACAGGAAATTAAATTTTTAAAATAAACATTTTAGTATCAAATACTATTGTTTTGTATTATCATAAATAGTGATGTTTGAGAAAAAGATATTAAATGAGAGATGTACATAAGGTTAATGGAGAGATTTGGGGGAATTTGAATATTTTCAAGGACGGGTATGCGGCACAAATAAGCTCTTTTTTTTTTTCTAGAATTTTACTTGAAATTTATGGTGTTTGTTTTCTTGCATGTAGTGGGCCCCAACCACTATCTTAAGAATATCTGAGTTTGGAGGTATTTAGTACAGTAAATAGAATGAGAGAGGTAAATCGGAAGGGAAAAACAGTTAAGTATGAAGGACAAAGAATATTCCTGAAAAGTTTAATGAATAATTAGAACACGGAGGAAAATATGAGGACACTTTCAAGTAAAATTGTAAGCAAGTTTGAAAACCATTGTTTGAGGTAGAGTTAACTGTATGAAGGTTAGCACTTATGCAAGAAAAGATGGAGCCCATTTTATCCACAATACACTTAGAAAAAAGAAAATCGGGTCAGAGAAGTCTTTGAATTACCCACAGTTAAATTAATTTAAAAAGGTGCTCGTTAGACTGAGATGGCTCTAATACATGATGGCATATGTCAGCAAACCAACACCTAAGCCTGTAAATGCCTCAAGGTTAGGAAGTCAAAATGCTGAGGACAGCCAGTCGCAAACAGCTAACTGGGCTTTAAGCTATAGCCAACCAATAACTTCCTTTCTTTCCTTGCTCACTCTCTCTGTATGTATTAGGGGGTGCTCCTAACCACTTCCAGTTTGGACTTACCCAATTCAGAGTTGATTTTTGCTCAGATAAACTCTTAAACATTTTAATATGCCTCAGTTTACCTTCTAACACCACCAATTGCTATAACTATTGGCCAAAAGTTTTACTAAGTTTGTGAGGAATAAGAGAGATGGATTTATTGGTACTGAATAGGAAGGGTTAGAGATAATTAAGGCTTACAAGCTGAAAATTTATGACAAGGAAAATTTTTAAGAAAACTCTGTGAGGACCATTAACAAAAAGGGACCCGCCTACGTGGCTGCGTGTGGCTCCAAATGCTCTTTCAAATTGCTGCTTTTAAGTATGTGATGGTAATTTGTTGTTTTGTTGTCAGTAAGATTTTACTGATGAGTTATTTGCCTTATTTTTGCCCTCAAGATTAGACAATCCATGACTGTCCTCGCTATTAAGGCTTTTGAAGGCAAATAAGCGGATTTGCAATAAGTAAAATCTGGAGAGGAAAGGCTGATAGAGTACCTGCATGTTTGCATATGTGTGCTGCACAGATGAGCTCAGTGGAAAAAACTGGATTATTCAAACCAATAAGTTTATGTAAAGAGAGAGCATAACACATTTTAAAATGTTAAATAAGCTATTATTTATTTAAAATAAAATATAAATGATAATCTCAAATTTGTTAAAGTACTTCAGTCACTATTACTATCAATAAAAAGCTGCTGCTAAGAAAATAGTAATACATTTATAAATGAAAAATGCATACTGAAATATCTTTGTCAGGAAACTACTTCTGCATTTCAGTTAGTACCTAGAGATATGTTATAAAAAACAAGATAATTGAGATTATGGTATGACTTCATCATTAATTTTTAATTCTTTTGTATAATTCTTAGTCTTCTGTTGGTATTCTATTTTCTCCCCTGGACATAACTTTTAAATTTGTATTTTCCAACAATTTTTATCATGTATGCTTATGAACATCACCAAATTCTTTTAAAAATAACAAATATTTATACACTTTTATTAAGTTTTTTTATGCAACTAATTATCAAAGGAAGAATGAGGTAGATTTGATGCACTGATGTGGAATGATTTTTAAGACATAGTATTAAGTGTGAAAAATTTTAGAAGTCAACCAAAAAGTATATAAAATATAATCCTATTTAAGGGGGAAAAATACCAAAGTAAGATGTCACATGACCAATGTTGCGCTCTCTCTGTGTTGCTCACATATCCTGAGGTTACAGAAAATAAAAGAGGGGGAGGAGAGAAAATAAAATTCTCAAACTACAGACTATAGATGGAAGGGAAAGTAGACCAGGTCTCAGGCTGTGGGTGAGGTCAAGAAGAACCCACTCACTATCTACAGAGCACATAGATGGTCTTGACAGATCATTCCACTTGAAACATGAGGAAAAGAAAAGAAAAGCATGGCAACTATGTAAACACACAACTGTGGGAGGTGGAAGGAAGAAGAAACCTAATAAGCAAACAACATTGATGAAGAATCCAATCTGGAAAAAAGTCCAAGAAACAGAAGAACATTTTCCAAGAGAGCTCCTCATTGGGGAAGAATTGAATAAGTATATTAAATCAAGATATAGGAGTTCACACATAAAATAGTAGACACAGACTAAAATTAATGAAATTTTTAAGTGCAACAGAAAAAACCAAGGGTCCAAACAGCAACATTAAAAAGTTAACTAATACATTTAAAAGGTCAAAGAACAGACCAGATATACCTAATTAAAAATTAATTAATGATACAGAAGAAAAGCTTGTTTTAATTAAGCTAAACATAGAGGAAAAGGACACAAAAAACTATAAATAATATAATACATGCATGGAACAGTAATAACTTATTGTAAATTTCCTGGACATAGAAAACCGAATAAATGAAGCAGTGAAAAATACTGAGATATAACAGAAGAAATCTTGCTGAATGAAATATGCTGATCAAAACAAAAGTTGTGTTCTGGTTATAGTAGATATAGAACAATTAATACAGACACATATATGATTTGTCACCAAACTTTAAGAGAAGAAAATGAACTCTGGGAAGAAAACAATTTTTCTACAAAACAGAAAGAAAATCAAGCTGGTCTCAGAGTTCTCCATACATTTAATGCCAAAAGACAGTGAAGCAATACCTACATAATTCTGAAACTAAAGAAAGTGTAATGCTAGAAGATAGACTCACACAATATGACGTACGTGCATAAAAGCTACAGACAGACATTGTGAAATACAAAATCATTTAGGGAATAAAATATACTTGAGTCCTTACTGAAAAACAAAGACAAACAAAATAAAGCTACTCAACAACTATATCCAAACAATTGAGAGCTATAATCAAGGTAGAACATTCAAGAATGAGAAAACTATATTAAAAGGACCAGTGGAATATATTAAATCATTTAAATATTTAAAAAAATGCTGAATATCCATGCTCACATATCATTAGAAAAAGAAGAGTGGACGGCTCCAAATCAGCCCTCATATTCACATGTGTTCTGGCACCACAGGGCTACGCTATCCTTTTCCTACCATGAACGTCAGGTGTGCAGGCCTGGGTTCTGGTCTCATAGAGATAACTGTGCTATTGTTCCAAGCCCCAGTGATTTTCCAAAAATTTTACACAATGGATGAGTAATACAAAGATGGACTGAGGAATCATTTTAAAAATATCTTTAATGGTGGGGCATGATTAGTATTTAAATTAAGCCACTTCCCCTTAAGTAATGCCTATTTTTAGCTATTTGAAATTAAACCAGACTTAGTCTATTGGCAACAATATGACCAGATGATTTCTTTATGAATCATTCATTGACTTCCACCATAAAAAAGGATAATAATTTAATGTTCTCTGAAAAATCATAGTCAAAAATACAGTCAATCCAGACGTATTCATTGAGAAGAGGAAAAACAGCTTTATATTTTAGGTAATCAAAAGCAGAAAAATATCAAAAGAAAGGCCAATATTAATTAGATGAAAGTAATAGATGTTGAGTAATTAAATAATCAATTAAAATGTAAATATGAAGCAACAAATTTACCTTATTTTGAACAGGTTAAATACATTTATAAATTTTTTTTTTGGCTGATTTGTTTTTATTTTTCTGTGAAGTGATTTTCTTAGACACAAGTAGACTGATTAAAAAATCATTTCCTTACACAATTCAAAGGCTGAAGAGAGAAAAGTGAACATTAGTTCCTAAAGATGGAGGTTTGGGATGTTTTGGCTTAGAATATGCAAACTTTAGGAATTATATGCCTGTTGAATGCTATCCTGGTCACTAGCTAACTTCTGGTTGTGAAGGTCAAGATGATGTTAAAATATTCCTTTATAACACTTTCCCTCTGAGAGAGAAGTTGGTAGTGGAAACTTTCGACTTAAACATTTTTGATGAATATCATCTTCTTCCTTCCTGTTACTGAATATGATTATTAAAATAAAGAAAATTTGTTCTGTTCTTTGAGCAGTAGCTCTTTGTACTACTTTCCTGAGATGATCAGACAATGCTAGGATTTTTAGGGTAATAGCACACGTATCTCTGACTCTCCAAGGGTTTATTGTCTCTCTCCCATTTCAGTCCAACCAGATGACTGCCAGGTTGTCTCCTGCTACATTTTCTTACTCTTTCATTTGCTCATCACATATTTATTGGGTGCCTACTTTGTGCCAGACAGTGTTCTAAGCAATGAACAATAAAAATTCCCTGACTCTAAGAAGTTTTCATTTGGTAGAGTAGACAAACAAAATAGCAATGTTGAGAAGCATTCTTTTCCCATTGTGATAACATTGCCTTTGGGATAGACCAGGATTACTCAGCCCCAGCGCTAATCATATTTTGAACTGGAAAATTCTTTGCTGTGAAGGACAAACAGTGCGCTTTGTTCTGTGTATTGTAGGATGTTTAGCAGTGTCTCTGGTTTCTACTCACTGAACTCCAGCAATGTCCTAAAGTTGTGACAGCCAAAAATGTTTCCAGACATTGTCATATGTCCACCAAGGGGAAAATCAACCAGAGTTCAGAATCACTGGCCTAGACAAATCAGGGGGGCTTCCCTTTGAAATGTTCCCATTGTTACATTACTCCAGTGCTGGGTCGGCATCTACACTTAGCTGGGGCTCCTTTTTATATTTGTTCTAGGCAAGATCAGCCACTTTTCAGGTCTACGATTTTGCAGGCCATAACTTCACACTTGGGAGTAGCTGCTGAGCTAGCAGAACTAATGTAAGAAGTTTCTGGCAAAGGAGCTCTTTTGTTTCAATGATGTACATATTTCACTTGCATTCTAAGTGTGGATGTTGCATGTTGATAATCCATGGTTTTCTCTAATTGATTCACGGCATGACTGCTGATATTTTGTGTGTGTGTACTTCACAATGTTTTTGCTAAATACATGAGTTTCCATGGGCCTATTTCTTGGTACATTTCTAAACATACTGATAACTTTACCTTATCTTATACTACAAATTGTTTCTGTATACAGACTTATTGGTCTTTGCTTTGTCAGAACACCTTCCTCTCTTTACTGGCTAAAAAGGAAGGATGAACCCAGTGACAGGGCAAGAATAAAGATGCAGATGTAGAGAACGGACTTGAGGACAGGGTTTGAGGGGGTTGGGGAGCGAAGGGGAAGCCAGGACAAAGTGAGAAAGTAGCATTGACATATATACACTACCAAACGTAAAATGGATAGCTAGTAGGAAGCTGCTGCATGACACAGGGAGATCAACTTGATGATGGGTGGTGACTTAGAGGGCTGGGATAGGGAAGGTGGGAAGGAGTCATGGGAGGGAGGGGATATGGAGATATATGTATAAATACAGCTGATTCACTTTGTTGTACAGCAAAAACTGGCAAAACAGTGTAAAGCAATTATATTCCAAAAAAGAGCTTAAAAATTTTAAAAACTTAAAAAAATAAAAAAGGATCAAATCAATGAGAAAATGAACTGTAACATTGTGCAGAAACTAGAGTCTACATCTCTCTTTGTGGCTTATGTGTGGTATTGACAGGGGAACATTGAGCTGCCCTTGGATGGAAATTTTTGTAATCAGATTTTTTTCTAATTCTGTGGCAAATTTTGGAGACCTGCCCTTGTACACATATCTAAACTAAATAATACTGTTTTTAATTGCAGCCCTTTGCATCCTCCTTTTATTGTCCTTGGGAGAATAGTTATTGGCAGTGCTTAAATTTCCATTACCAATAGGAAAAAAGAAACGTAAGTGTATTCTTCTATTACAAGCAATAGCCAAGGATATATTTATAGTCTGTCAAAAACAATATGAGCTCCTCTGCAAGGCTGCTTAATTTAAACCCAGCGCTGAATAATATCTACACATGCATCATCCCTGGTTGTCTCTCCACTGGCTTTATGCAATCAATTGTGCATGTTCTTCATTTGTGGACATGTTGTGGCACAGGTTCCAATGGCTCCTATGCCTGTAACTGAGCATATTCCAGGTTTCCTTGTACTTCTTTTCTTATTAAAGACAATTGCTGAATGACTGATCTATTCTCGGTGAGCCAGACTGGATGAAACCATTTTCTGAGTAGCCGGAACAATGGTGGTAGAAACAGTGTGACCGGATAGTGTCTCACACTCACACATGCACACACACACTTCCATCTGCCACACGGTTGATTCAAGAGCTGTAGGACTCTGCTTATACGGGAGGAGATTAACATTCCTGTTGGCTTATACACTTCCTCGACAACTGTGATTAGAGTGTCTCATACCTATTAGGAAAGGCTTCCTTTTGAGAATTGAGCCATTATTTTGCAAAACTTATAAAAAGCTGAGAATTTTTTTAACAGAGGAATGTTCAAGAAAAAGGGTAAAAATACGATGTAGCTTAGTGTGGTCTGACTGAGATGCACTTTAACCTAAACTGAATGCTCTCTTCCAAATGCTCCAGAACATGTTAGTTTTGACAAAATTTCAAGGAAAAGATGTGGAACTCCCAGTAGTACTCTGATCAGTCATCCCTGACTAATGGTCATGAAATTTTCCTCCTGTTTCTCCTCTCATCTGTAGTACGTAGCCTCTAACAGCTCTTTTAGCTGTAGCCAAAACAGGCCTGTAGCCTAAAGAAAAATGACTACTGGGAAATAAGAGATTTTAATGGCTGTCTAGTCCAAAACATGGGTTACTCTAAAATATTAAAATTGCAACCATGAATCCCCTTTGAATACCTGAAGGTTTTTCAGCACTTTGCCAGCCCCTTTACCCTGAAATACATGAAGATAACAAAAGAATGACAAATCTAAACTGCAGATGGTTTTTCCCTTTCTCTCATTTCATTCATTTTTAATGCAGATGATGGGATCTTTGCGACTCAGAGCCATATTTGACAGCTTTTTCATGTTTATTTGGACGGTGAGTTATGCTACAATTTGGACTTGAGGCACTCTTTCCAAGAATAAGTCATTTGTAATCCATGTATTTTTTAGTGGCTAAGATGTGAATATGCAGGTTTTAGTGTTTCTTTCTTGTGATTTACACTGTTCTATATGTAGAGCTTGTTTTTAACCAGAGACTCAGTTTTCTTCTGATTTTAGTCAAAAATAATTTATATTTCAGTTTTTAGTGCAGCATTGCTGAAGAGTGTGAAGGCAAACAAAGGAACTATCAAAATATCAATAAAATCCTATTGTTTATTTTAAGTCATAAAAATTCTTCAAGTACGTAAATAACGTCTCATGTATTTACGATACTAGCTCCTTTCGCATGTGTCTCAGAACCAGTCCCCAACATTCTGCACAGTCTTGATGCACAGTAAATGCCTAGTGTCTCACTAAAGGAAAAAAAAATCACTTTCATGAACTCTTCCTGAAAGCTAAGATGGTCCTTGCCATCAAGGGAAGCTGTTCTGCAGTATTATAGACTCTTAGGCTATTCCTTCTCTTCCAAAATAAATTTTATTACAGGTATTTTGCTTGTTAAAATACCAAACAACTTTAGGTGACACTCACTTTACTTCATTGTGTCAGATTTTTTTTAAACTGTCTTTACCCCTCATTCCTACATTACTGCTACCATCATCTTGTTTGCCAAACAATTTCTTTTCTTATTGTGTGGTAAGATTGAGAATGGAAATAGACATTGAGACCAAAAAATGGTCAAAAGGGTCGATATACTTTTTACTTCTTTCTTTATGGCAAAGAACATGGAGTGTGGTATTCTCTCTAAAGTAGAAGCCGACTTAAAAATTTGTTTTAAAATCTTCATGAAACACCTTTCCAAGTCTATAGAACCCAGGAGGTATTTATTTTACTCAACCTTTCGTGATTACTTTCTATGCAGTGGGCACGCTGCTAAGTACTGAGATAGTGAAGGCATCTTGCTGATATTTGAAATTCATTCCCTCTTCCTGCTGACAGGTTTAAGTTCTGCAGAATTTTATTTTATTTTTTTAAGCTCTTTATTGGAATATAATTGCTTTACACTCCTGTACCAGTTTTTGAGGTACACCAAAGTGAATCAGCTGTATTTATACATATATCCCCATATCCCCTCCCTCCCATGACTCCCTCCCACCCTCCCTTGTCCTGGCCCTCTAAGGCATCACCCATCATTGAGCTGATCTCCTTTTGTTACACAGCAACTTCCCACTAGCTATCTATTTTACAGTTGGTAGTGTATCTATATCTGTGCTACTCTCTCACTTCGTCCCAGCTTCCCCTTTGCCCCTCCCCAACCCCGTGTCCTCCAGTCCATTTTCTGCATCTGCATCTTTATTCTTAACCTGTCACTGGGTTCACCAGAACCATTTCTTTTAGATTCCATATATATGAGTTAGCATACGGTATTTGTTTTTCTCTTTCTGGCTTACTTCACTCTGTATGACAGTGTCTAGGTCTATCCACTTCATTACATATAGCTCCATTTCATTCCTTTTTATGGCTGAGTAATATTCCATTGTATATATGTGCCACATCTTCTTTATCCATTCATCTGTTGTTGGGCATTTAGGTTGCTTCCATGTCCTGGCTATTGCAAATAGTCCTGCAGAATTTTTAAAAAATCTGTTACTTTACTGACAAATCCAGTCCAAATTGATCAATTCTTTCTCTGAAATATTATAAAGCCTCAAATATCTTTTGGTTAAACAACTCATTTGTCACTTAATTCACTAAACAGAAAGTTCCCAGAGAGCAAGAACTATACCTTTCACTATTTTGGCATTTCTGGTATTTCATTATCATATCCAAAGATGCATAAAAATTCTAATGCTGTATCTGTTAACAATCAGCTATGTAACTTTAAATTTATCCTGATGTCATTTTCTCCAAAAAAAAAATACATAAATTAATTGAATATACAGATTGTTGCTGTAATATAACAAAGAATTCATAAAATTATTTCTACTCTGGGTTGTAAGATTTAGCCTGGTAACATTCATTACTTGTATCAAAGAAAATTCTGCTTCTTAGAAAAGAATAGATGGGTAGAATTTTCTCATTTAAAGTTTTTCTTCTTTTTACTTGGACTTTAAAATGAAAGCATCTGCTATCATTTATCCTCTAGTGAGTGTTAGTAGCTTACTCTGTGAATGAAAAAGTAGTAAATTAATATTAATTAACAAGATTAAATATAGCCAGTAATATATAATTCAACTGCTTGATTTTTCTTTTTTTTTGGCAATCAGAAGTTTTGTCAGTTTATTGTGCTATTAAGACTTGGCATCAGAGGGAACTGATCTTCTTACTCTAACTTCTGCCACTTACTATGTAAAAGAGGTAACTCACTTAGAATTTCTAAACCTCTATAAAATAAAGGAATGATGCTACCACTTCCAATTTTGTATTAGAACTAGTATATAGTGATTTATATACACGTAGAAATGCATTAGAATAAATAGGACAGGCTAGAGTATTTGGACCAACTCACTGGCCAAAGACAATTTAAATAGCTCCAAAAAATAACAAAAATTTTCTTAAGAGCATAGAAGTGATTAAATAGGCTACAGTAGACCAAATTTGCCACTAAAAACAATGAGAAAAGCCAGGTAAAATAAATGTTAAGATATGTTTGAAGTCATTAAGATTATAGCTATTGAAGTAACAACACCAAGAGGCCAACATCCTGGAGAAGTAGAAGTCATAGAGAGAAGAGCCCAGCTGTCTGTCAGTTTATCCTGTAAAGAATTTGCCAAATTCTAGTGCTGAGTGAGAAGCTGAAAAAACCAGGCAGGGGGTGGCTAGCTGCCAAGAACTAGAGAAGTGAGCAGAGCCTTGGCAATTTGACAGTGTTGGGGTAAAAACATCCCAAGGCAGGCAGGATTTGAGAGGCCAACATCCAGGAGAGAAGGGAGGTCCTGAGAAGTGAGCCAGATCCTCTCTTCCCAGCACCCCACTCCATGCAGCACTTACTGAATTCTTAAGGTGCTTGGAGAAAAAGACTAAGAAACTAAAAGTTGTTTGAAAATCTATGCAGTTATCATGGGTCTCTTGGTGAACAGAAAACAGCAATGGGAGTTCTTGATTAGCAAAGGAAAGCATTTTGTAAACACTCAAAGGCTCTTGGTTTAGATCTCTAAGAGCTTTGGCCAAAGAGAGGTACACAATGCTTCCTCAAAATCGCACATTTTTGAATCAGCTCATTTCCTAACTGAATACAGTGATCTTCTCCCTTGTAGGCTGCCTAGAAGGGACAAGATCAGTTCTATGTAAAAGAAGAGAATACTGTTCAATGGCATTTAATGTTTCATAGATAATATCCAGCACTCAATTAAAAACATAAAAACTAAGCCTACAATGAGAAAAAGAAAGAAAGAAAGAAAGAAAAAGAAAGAAAGAAAGAAAGAAAGAAAGAAAGAAAGAAAGAAAGAAAGAAAGAAAGAAAGAAAGAAAGAAAGGAAAGCTGATAATAGCAACAAAGCATAGACAATCTGGTGCTGTTGTTGTGAGACTAGACTTATACTTGTGAGTAATATGTCCAAGAACATAGATAACAACAGGAAGAATTTCATCAGAGATCTAATCTCTGTTATCTAATGGAAAAGAAAAGACTGGAAATTCTTGAGTTAAAAAAAGCAATAATGGGAACTGATGACCCAACACGTGGAGTTACCTACAGATTGAACAAAACTGAATAGGTCTTAAAGTAATAATGAGTAAAATAATAGGTGAGTAAAAATAATCTGAGCTAATGAAGGAGAAAAACATATGTGGAAAGTATGAAAGTACAAGAGACATACGGGACACAGTGAAGACAAATGAAACATGTGTACTTGGTGCCATAAAAGGGAAGAGAAGATTGATGTAGAAGCAATGTTTTAAGAGATAATAGGTGAGGATTCCAACTTACAAGAACTCAAGCTATGTGAACAAGAAGTATTATGAATCTGAAGCAAGTTAAATAAGAAGAAATTCATATTCTTCTTATTTAAGCATATCCCAGTGAAACTCAGAAGCAGTAGACAAAAGAAAAAGTCTTGGAAGCAAAGAGGTAGAAGGATATTGTCACTGAGAACTGGCTTTTAAACAGAAACACAGAAATGGTATTACAATGGAATGGCATCTTTAAAGAAATAAACAAAAATAATTACCTCAATAGAATTCTATAGCAAGTGAAAATATCCTTTAAAAATAAAGATGACAGAAAGGTTTTTACCTTCAAGTAAGAAACTAAAAAAATTATTGCCAGCAGATCCACACTTCACACACACACACACACACACACACGGAATTTCTTAGAAATGTAATCAATCACAGTTTGAAGCTAAGAAATGCATGAGGGAATTAAAGCTGTAGAACAATTAATTATATGAATAGATATTGATTGTACAAAACAAAAATATTAATGTATTGGGCTGCATAAATAGATAAGGAGTTAAAGTAATGACAAAATAACACAATAAGAGGGAGGGGAATAGAGTAAATGTATTTTAAGGTAATTGTATTTTCAGGTGAGAGGTAAATAAATAGTTTATCTCTGACTGTAGTGAGTCAAAGTTGCATATTGTAATCATTGAAATTATTGTAAAGAATGTATATCTTAAAGCTAAAATAAAATTGATCAATAATGAAATAATTAATCCACAAGAAAGAGAGAAGAAAGAACATAAAACGAGTGGGACAAATAGAAATAGTAAAAGGTAAATATGAAATAAAATATGACAATACATTTGATATAAGTGGACACAATGCTCCAATTAAAAGATTGGATTTTAAAAAATGCTTAAATTTACAGACAAAGACCCTTTAAATACAGTGACAGAAAGGTTATAGGAAAAAAGTTGGAAAAAATCCATCAGACAAAAGTAAAGCTGGTACATCAGTAATAGAAACAAAGTAGACACAATGACAAGAAATATAACAAGAGACAATTAGCAGAACTTCATAATGATACAAGGATCCGTGTACTAGAAAGATATAACAGTGTTACATTGGTATGAACCTAATAGCAGGGATACAAAATATATAAGATAAAAATTTAAAGAATTACATGAGAAATGACAAATCAAAAATTATATTGAGAGACTTTAACAGACCTCTCCCAATAACTGATAGTATAAACAGAACAAAAAAATCAATAAGTATATAAAGAATATAAACATTGTAATATGTTTATCAAAATAGCCTAGTTGACAAGAATAGATCATTGATTCCAACAATGACAAAACACATTTTTGAGGGCATGCAGAATATATATGCACCCAATTTTGGAAAATGTTTCATATGCAGCTGAAATATTTGTGTGTTCAATTACTATTTGGAAACTAAAAGAAATGCAGTTCTAACAAATCAATAAGACAATAAAAGTATTAATGGATGTGAGAAAATATTTTAAACTAATAATAGATATATGACATATCAAATTTGGATATGACTAAATCTGTGCTGAAATAAATATTCATACTGTAAAATTAATATATTAAAAGCATGTTTATAAGTGTCCATTATATTTAAATATTCACTATAGCATGTTAAAACTGGAAGGGCAATTTAAATTCAATAAAAGTAGAAGGAAGAAAAAATATACAGAAGGGCAAAATTATGAAATAGAAAATAAATGCATAATAAAAATTGACTAAGAAAAAAATTTATCTTTGGAATTATATAAAATTGACAAACTCATGGTAAGATTGAGCAAGAGGAAAGGGGGGAAGAAGGCACAAATTAGCTTTACGAGCAGCAATAAAAGAGCATGAATAAAGATCCTACAAATATTGAAAATAAAGTATATGATGAATGATGTTTTAAGAGTAAATGAGAAACTCTACATGAAATGGATAACCTCTTAGAAAAATAAAACATACCAAAACTAGACAAGAAAGAATTTAAAAAATCACATAGTATTACTATATTAAATTCATGAAAATCTCAGTTCATATAGCTTTATGATGAATTTGCTCAAACATTTCAGATAGATATAACACTAATCTTATGCAAAATTTCCAGAGCAAAGAACAATAGGAATCATTTACAAATCATTTTAAATTGCTATCATAACCTAGTTACCAAAATAGGAAAAGGATATTATAAGAAAAGAGAGGAAACCTATAGGTCAATTCCTTTCACAGAAATAGATGTGAAAATGGAAAAATTCTAAACCAAATGTCAACATTTAAAATTTAGCAATATTTAAAAAGGATAACATATCATGATCAAGTAGAATTTATCCAGTAAAGAGGTTGGCATCCATTTTTAAAATTATTTAATGTTAGTCATCATACAGAATAAAGGAGGGAAATATACAATTATCTTTATAATTCAGAAAACACATTTGACAAAAATTAAAAATTCATACTCATTCATGATAAAACTCCTAGCAAAGCAGGAATCTAAAAACTTTTTTACTCTGATAATGGTTATCTATAAAAATCTGCATTAAGTATCATATTTGATGGTGAAATACTATTGGACCAAAATTAGGAGAACATAAAGATGCCTACAACAATCACTTCTCTTAAGCATTTTACTAGATGTCTCAACCTATGCAATAAGGCAGGGAAAAAACAATTTTAAGAATTTAAAATAAAAAAATATAGCTTTTATTATTTCCGGTTTTACCCAATTATAATATAGATTCCAATATGCAGATGCAATTCCAATCAAAATCAGAATATATTTTATTGTGGAAGTTAACAAGTTGGTTCAAGTTAATTCTTAAATTTGTATAGAAATACAGGGGGCCAAGACTAGCCAAGAAAGTATTGAAAAAGAAAAATTTATGAAGAGGATAAAAGTTGGCAGGTTTGCACTACTATGTTTCAAGATGTTTTATATAGGCCAATAATTTAAAAAGTGTTTTGTTAGCACAGACATAGACAAATAGACCAATAAAACAGAATAGAAAATCCAGAAACGTATCAGAAATTTCATAGTCAAGTGATTTATGACAAAGGTAGCACAGGTGATGCAGTGGTAAAAGAATATCCTCTTTAATAAATGTTCCTAAATTGACTGAGTATCTATTTGGGGGAAAAAAGAACTTTGACCTCACTTTACACAGTACAGAAAAATCAATTCCAGATATATCACAGACCTAAATATGAAAGGTAGAATAATAAAGCTTTCAAAGCAAACATAGGAGAACATCTTTATGCCCTTAGAGTAGGCTATAATTTCTCATGGAGGACACTAAATGCTTTAACTATAAAGGCAAAGCTGGATAAATTGGACTTCACTAAAAGTAATACCTATGTTCATCAAAGACACCATTAGTATATAAACCCAATAGCTTAGTATGTTCAGGCTGCTGTAACAAAATACCACCGAGTCACTTATAAGCAATGGACATTTGTTTCTCATAATTCTGGAGGCTGGAAGTCCAAGATCAGGGTGCCAGCATAGTCAGGTTCTGGTGAAATCCCTCTTCCAGGCTGTGCGGAAGGGGTGAAGGAGCTCTCTCAGGCCTCTTTTATATGGGCACTAATTCCACTCATGAAGCTTCTCCCTTATAACTTAATCACCTCCCAAAGGTCCCACTTCCTAATATCATCACCTTGGGAATTATGCTTTCAATATACGAATTTGAGGTAAATACAAATATTCAGATCACAGTCTAATCATGAAAAGAACATCAGAGGGACATTTTACAAAAGATCTGACCAATATTTGTCAAAACTTGTCAATATGATTAAAAACAAAGTCTGGGCTTCCCTGGTGGCACAGTGGTTAAGAATCCACCTGCCAAGGCAGGGGACACGGGTTTGATCCCTGGGCTGGGAAGATCTCGCATGCTGTGGAGCAACTAGGCCCATGCGCCACAGCTACTGAGCTTCTGCTCTAGAGCCCGTGAGCCACAGCTATTGAGCCCATGTGCCACAACTACTGAAGCCCGAGTGCCTAGAGCCCGTGCTCTGCAACAAGAGAAGCCACCACAATGAGAGGCCTGCACACCGCAATGAAGAGTAGCCCACCCCTCACTGCAACTAGAGAAAGCCTGTGCACAGCAACGAAGACCCAATGCAGCCAATAAATAAATACATAAATAAATAAATAAGAAGTTAAAAAAAAAACCAAAAAACAAAATCTGAAAAATTTTCATAGCCAGGAGGTGGCTAAGGAAGTGTGATGAATAAATGTAATGTGGTATGCTGAATGGGATCCTAGGACAGAAAATAAGAATTATATACAAAACCCAGGAAATTCAAATAAAATATGGATTTTAGTTAATAATAATGAGGCAACTGTATAAAAGGTTTCAATAATATTAATAACAAACTTGAGTGATATACATGTTTAAAATATGTTTTTTCAGCATACATAGACTGTTTCCCCAAAATGAAGTTTTACTGGCTACACAGAAAGTCTCAAGAAATTTCAAAAGATAGAAATAATATAAATTAATTTTTCTGACCATAGTGCATTTAGCCTAGAAATCTATACTTAAGAGATAATTAGAAAATTATGATATGCTAAGAAATGACAACATTTAGTACTTCAAAACAGGTGAGTCAAAGATTCATAATAGAAATTAAAATTTTTGAAATAACTGCAAAGAAAAATGCCACATTTCAAAAGCTTTGGAATGCAGTTAAAATAATAGAGAAAAACATAATCTTAAATAAGTATATTAGAAAAAGTAGAAATGGTTAAATTAATCAGCACAGTATGAAGAAAAACTATATACTTAATGGAATTAACTTGTAATTTTCATATTGCATTGCACTCACCCATGATAAACCCAAGGAAAATGCATAGAAGGGAATAAAAAAGATACTAATACACATTAATAAGCTAGAAACCTAATAATTGAAAGAAAAATTAATCATTTGAGAAGAATAAAATTGATTGACTTTCAGTGACACTTTCAGTAATCAAGAAAGAGATAAATCTCAAATTGACAGTGTTAGGAATAAGCTAAAGGAAAATCAGAATAGATGGTGCAGAATAAAAAGTAACAGTATTTAAGAATAATTTTAGGTCAATAAATCTAGAAATACAGAAGAAACAGATATATTATTATATTATTCAGAAAATTAACACCAAAACTGATTCAAGAAGAAATGCAAACTTAAATAATATTAGAGAAATCTAATCAATGATCAAAAATATTCCCACTAATTTACTTCAGATAGCTTCCCTAATAATTGTATCAATAATTTGAGAAACAATTTTGATGTATACCATCTCTTGTTGGAAACAAACAAAAAAAGGTAGGCATAGAGAGATAACTGCAATTAAAGTTATATCAAATATAAATTTTATACAAAAAAGGGAAACTACAGGTTTATTTCATTCAAGCATATTGATGTAAAACAAAATATTTTCAAATCAAAATCCAGGACAGTATTTAAAAAGAGTTTTATCATGACCATGTTAGGTTTATTTTATAAATGAAGGGATGTTTTAACTTTAAAAAGTTCATTAATATCATCCACCAGATTAACAAACTAAAGAAGAAAAGTCATATGATCATTTCAATGGTCAAAAAACAATTTTGAAAAATTCAACACTCATTTACATAAAAGTATTAGTAAAGTTGGAAGAAAAAGCAACTTTGTCATTTAAAAAAATCACACAATTTCATAAAATAAAATATGTTAAATTAATGTTCCACATTATTCCTCAAAGAACTTCATGAAATCCAGGCATTTTGCCAGTTGAACAGATGTAAAAACTACCAATCTAGTACCATCTCATTTTCACAGAAAGCAATGTTCTTTCAAGAAACTCCAATGAATTCTTGCTTGCTCTGTCAGTTTCTTGCTTCTATTTTCTAAGGATATATGGTATAAATATCAAAAGAAGGGGGAAAAAACTTTTGTTCATTTATTTTTTTCAAGTGTTTATCAAAGTTCTTATCCATTTTTTTGTTTTGTTTTGTTTTCTCTTTTGCACTGAATAAGAATTTTTGTTCTCCTAGGGAAAAATAAATGAATATTTGCCTATCATGTAATTAGAAGCACAAATCCTCAGTTTATTCTCATCTGCGTATTATTCCCATTAGAGCTTGTAGATGGTTGCAGATGATCACTGTTGACTTTCCATGCTCATATCTCAGTATCCAGAATCATTCAAACCTGAAATGGTACCTTTTAAAAGGGAAATTATTGTACATCTAAAGAGTTCCTATAAAACTGCATATTTGATGAAATAGGACATATCTTGTACCAGGATATGTGAAGATAAAAAGGGGATGGAAGAATGGTAAATGGCATAGCAGAGAAGAAGAGTAGCAAATTGTGACTGAAGTAGAGAGTATCATATGTAAGAAAGTCTGTTTGCAGAGAAGAATCCTAAAATTGCTCAGTAATCAAGTCAGCATGTAACCTGAAAAGAACAGGACAGAAAACAGAAAGGACACTTGGAAGTACACATGTGGAACAGTTAGAACACAAGGTCTTCACCTCTGATTTGCATAATCAAGTGACTATCCATCCTCTATACGTGTAGGACATGAGAAGTCTATTTTCAGGAAAATTAAATTAAAGAGCTTTCTGATTCTAAGACACCTGGCCCAAAAGAGGAGGGGCTGGGAAACGGTGTCATTATGAACATCTTTATGCTGAAAAGTGAGAGATTCCAGTCTACTCCTCAGCTTAGCTCTTCAGCAACAGCAGAGGTTTGTGTCCCCAACACCCCTACCCCATCTCTAAAGAGGAGATTGTCCTATTCTTGTCTGGTGAACTGCATGTGCCAGAGAAAAGATCCTCAGATCCTGCCCTGTGGATGACTTGGGCTGAAAAACCTTGCTGGTGTACTCCTGTCACTAGAATGAAGCTCCATAATTTGCACACAGCCTCCTGAATCAAGGTTTTAGTGCCTTACTCTCAAATGTGAATGAACAAAGATCACCGGATATTTGAAGAAAACCTCCATCATGGATGGCAGAAAACAAAAAGAGAAAGATATACAAAGGAAATGGAGATAATGCATGGGGAGATGTCCAAACAGTAAAATTAATGTGCTAAGAGAGACAGTAGAAAATATGGGATTCGTGAAAGAAGGAGAGTGAAATGGGACAGAAAAAGAGAAACTCATCTAAGAAATATTTAAGAAAATTACTCATAACTGACACACATGCCTCCCTCTTCCCCCTAAAAAGATATCCATCTAAAGTTCAGCAAAATGAAATAAAAGCAATAGATTCACATTAAAGCACATAATCATGAAATTTTAGGACACCAGGGACATCAAGAAACTCCTAAAAGCTTCCAAAGAAAAAAGCAAATTAATATGTTGTTTGTTTTTTGGGTTTTTTTTTTTTGAAAATCACAGGCAAAAGTATATGGAATAAGGTCAGTGCATCCTCCAAAGCAAAACTGGAAGCAATGCCAAAATTCTGAGTTATCAACCAAGGACTCAAGTGGTAGGTCCCTAAAAATCACCTCTTTTTTTACTATTTTTCAGGGATATAGTGTAGGTTTGTTTTAATAAAATGGGCCAGTAAACCAAGAAAGAACAGAAAAGAGGGGAATCAACCCAGAGGCGGGGTGAAGAAGATTCTTTTCCCATCATGGGAAAGGGAAAGCCCAGTGGTACCTGTGCTGAAACCTAAGAGAGTAATGACTCCAGACTGGAGCAGGAGAGTTGGAGGGCACCTGAGGGGATATCTCTAGGGAAAAGAAGGAAAAGAGAATTGATAAATTGTCAATAGGCTTTTTCTGGAACTGTTAGGGGAGGCTGGACTTTTTATTTAGATGTGCAAAGAAAACAAGTGTAAAAAAAATGAAACAATAATTACCTCTAGGGAAAAAAAATAACTTCAGAACAAAATATATTCTACAAGATGTTCTGCAGTGGACAATATTTACAGAGATGTAATAAGAGAGACACTGAATACATATTTGATCAAAAGCAAATATAATCATATACAGGGCATGGGAAGAGGGGAAGAATGCAAGTCAGTGAAATTGGATCCTCACGCACCATGTTATGTAGTCAATTTACAATGTCGAGTGATAAACAGTAAATAGATAACAGGGCAAAAATAGTATTTAGAAATTTAGAGTATTTGAATTTAATACTTTGCCAAATATAAGTAAATCATAAAGATATAAAAATGAAGTAATAGTGTGTAAATTGTAAATAGAGAATAAATATGGTAGATTTTATTTACTGATGAGCGATTTTTCCTAGGATAGGTTTTTTTGACATATTGTTTTAAAGTAATCTTCCAGTTCTTATTATCTTTGCTAATTGTTTGCATTGAAGGGTATATTATCACAGAATAAGAAATGTCTCAAATATCCCACATTCAAAAAACCTGCTGAACATTTATAAAGGTGAAAGAAAAATGTATTTATAATTATTTGAGCCTATAACTTAGCTGTTTTATGAATAAACACAAATTGTTGTTTGCTTTATTTTGTGTATGTTTTCCCAATCAGTTACACAAAGTATTAAACAAAATATCTTTTGCAAAGCAGGTGCCTTTATGAAGATGACTAGATGATAATTTAATAGAAATATTCTTATGGAATACTATTTAAAAACACCCAAGTGAAATTTAGTTCCCTTCATACTTTTCATATCATTTCACTTTTAAAAAATCTAACTTATTTATGCCTGGCTTAATCCTTTGGCCTGACTCAAGGAATTTATAACACACCCATAGCCTTATCTTGAAGTCAAATACCATAATGATGGATAACCCAGGCCTGAATGAAGCAACGTATTTCCTCCATACAGCTACAGGTAGCTCTTTTCCATACCTAGAATTCTAGAATTAAAGAGATGGACTTAGTTGGTGCTTTCTTTTGAAGAGCAAATTAATTTTGCTATTCCTTCTTACTTTCATTTCCTTATAGTTGCAACATAAAAAGAATGCATATTTAATAGGATTTAAAACAATAAAACAAGTCACTTAAATCAACTTAACTATATTTTTTTCTATGTTTTAAAAGTATACTTTTTATTCTTCCTTTACAGAAAAGAGAAATCCACTCTCTCCTAAAAGATGAGAAGGTATCATTTGAAATCCAAATATAAGCCTTAGTATTAATCTGAAGTTTTACCTATCCAAGTCCTGCTTTACAAGTCAATTCTTTTTAGCATTCTTATAAACTGCTATAGTTAAAGAAGCCACATCACATTCCCTAGATTGTTACTGTTTAAAACTGAAATTTGAATGAACTAATAATTTAAAACATATTTAAAAATTTCATCAGAGATCCAAATAGACATAACCATTTTTAAATCATAGAATTTCAAATTCTAGTGTATATACCAGTTTAATGTATAATAACTACTGAAATTTAATTTTTTACTTTCTATTTCAAATATATGTACTGAAAATGAAAAATACAGTCACTGTCCTTAAAACATAGTCCTTGGTGTTACAATGTATATAAGGGCATTCCAACATTTAGTGTGACTTAATATTATTTTTAACAGGAAACTCAGTAGATTATAATGACAGGTAGTCTGGTTTTCAATACATCAAAGAAATAATGCCTGTTATAAATTTCAGTATCTCTATCCTATTAGGAAAAATTTCTCAGATGAATTTTTTATTACACAGATGAAGAAAAGTAAGCTATGTGATTTTTATTAAGGCTGCACAGGAAATTAGAATGTACTTTAGGATTGGCAACTTAATTCAAAACTGCCTTTACTTATTTTCACATTTAGAAATTTTTCCTGTGCATTTAAATCTTTGTCAAATTGCAAAATACAGTACACAAGTCCTCTATATGAGGTATGGATTCATGGTAAGAACTTGTGGGTTAAAAACAAGGAACAGAGGCCCTAATTAGCATCTTTAGATTAATGAGTTCCAGCCCTGAAAATGGTTTGAGGGAGGAATCCCCAAATCCTCTACATGAGGAATCCTGAACCAAGCAGAATTGGGAGTGAACCAAAGATTCATTTGCATTGGTGACAGTTCAAAATTTTATGCAAAGGTTTGCTGGTGTCCACTTGAGGAGGGAAAATAGAGTAATAATGAATTTTCAGTGCTGCAAACATGAAATTTACCTTCAAGATGAGAGAGCAAATACATTTACCATTTAGATTATTTGTACCTACAGCTTTTTGCCCTTAAAATGCCTCTGCCAGAAATAATTTCTTTCAGTAGCTGTACATGAAATTTTCATGGAAAATGAACTCAGTTTTACCTTGATTACGTTCTTAAAATGCACACATATTGCTTCAGTCAGCCTTGTGAAATCGGTTCCTTACATTCTCATTTCATAATAACATAATACCCTAAAGTAGCAACTCAGGAAATGAAGAACTGCATGTTTTACTTTGGTATCGGTCAGACTGACTTCACATCATCAGGAACAAGTGGGGACAGAGAAGGATAAAGCCACAAGAGGTTTGATAGCCTCTAAAGAGAAACAAGGGACACGTATACATTTGTCATACTCAGTTATTGCATCATTCAATTCTTCATTCTTCCCCTTTTTCTTCTTCCTTATATGGAATACCCTGAGCACAGTACTTACTTTCAAGAAATTCACAGCTAGTGTGGGAGAAGAAAATGTAAATTAATGGCTCCATTTAGGATATACTAATAAAAATACCAAGTCATAACTTGCAGGGGCTTCCATACAGTCCACAGAAAATCTGGGCTATGTACATTCTAGGCCAACTGTCTCAGCATTGCAATTTCTTATCAAAATGTTCCTCCAGTCTTGCCTCAGCAGAGAAGAAAGGAAAATAGAGTTAGGCATTGGTAATTAAATGCTTCACATAAGTATCTCCCTCTCATAGTTCACTGTCCAAATCATATGACCACGCCTACCTTCAAAGTGATAAGGGAAGTACATTCCAACCATGGGTCCAAAAGGAAAAGATCTGTGATACAGGTGTTCACTAATAATGTCTGTCACATTAATAATTACAAATAAAGTGCCAAAAGAGGTGCAAATAATTTTTTTAAAAATATTGTAAAAACCAGAGGAGGCATTGTTTTGGAGGGCAGTTTAGAGAATTATCTTGAAGAATGATTAGGCATGTGTCAAGTGGAAATCGATATCCAGGTGGGATTAATGATGGCTGAAATGGCACAACATGAAGGGGAAAGAAGAGGCAGGATTTAATAAGAGTTGACTTGGGAATTTTTAAATCCCATGCTAAAGAACTTGAAAGTTTTCTCATAGGAAAGGTGGAATTCTCTACATTGTTAAGTAGAAGAGTAAAGTGATAATATTTGTCTTGGAAAAATAACTCTTGTTGGAAAAGAGAGAATGGATTTGAGAAGAATGAGATGTAGAGTATTGCAGTCTAGGCAGGAGATGATGTGATTGTGAAGTACATCACCAAGCACTAACACTGGAGATGGATTTGAGAGGCACTAGGAGGTAGAAACCAACATGGCCACTGATGGGGGCTGCTATAATTTGGCAACTGTATTGTGAAGAAAAACATAAAGTTATAAGATCTCTACCCACAAGCAGTTTATAACCTGGCAGGATATACACATATAAAGAAACAACAACTGTGAAAGTTTAAGAGCTCTGATAGGCAACACTATTAAGAGAATGCTGCAGAGAACATTGCAACCTTAGATTGTGGAGTCATGCCAACTTCTTCTGGCTTTTTTATTGCTATACCCCAGAACCCCCAGTCTTCTTCTCTTTTGTGTCTATATATTGACATTGAACTATTTCACACGTCTAGCAAAGAATATGTTCTTATCTGCAATGACCTGCATGCCAGTTCATTCTGAATTACCTGTTTTCAAAAACTCATCCTGAATGTTATTGTCATCCAGAATTACCACACTTCTGAAATAATGAATTTAATAAATCTCATCTCTGACCGTACATATTAAAATCTGTACACTTGACGGTGGAAGGTCAGTTAGGGTGCAGTTAAAATAGAAACATTCTTCTAGTCTTTAGCCTTTTATTCTGAAAGAGCAGCTTAATTTCCACCATTTATTATTAGTGGTCTCATCAGACGTGGAGACAAACACAACACAGAGGGCACTGCAGTGTTATTCTTGGTCTTCATTCTTCCTTTTTCTCTTTTCTTTGCTATCATCTCTGATAATTTCTTCTGTGGCCCACTGCAAATAACTTCATATTACCATGCCCTTTTCGTGCAGCAGTGTCTGAGGAGATTCTGAATTCTCAGTGCTGTTTTCTTCCCTGCCATTTCCAACTTCTGCTCCCTAGGTAGAAGCATAGAAACAGCAGCAATTAGCTCTAGCAAAATATGCCCCACTCCACTCTTAAGCAAATAGAACTTTGTTATTAAGCACTAGTCGAAATAAACAAGCTATTATTTATGACACAAAAATATGTTATTCAGGAATCTTTATAGTAATGCTATTTAATGTAATGGGAATTGATTTAATTATGCCCTGCTTTCTTCATGCCATTTACTTATGGTCATATCAGTTTTTATATGACCGCTTTAAACTTTAAGCCCTCAGTGGACAAGAATTCCACCTAATCACTCGACATAGCATTTACCAGAGCTTCATCCATTAGTTCCTGCTGCTTCAATGTTTTCAGTTTTACACACAAAATTGAAATTAGTTGAAATTCTGGATGAGTATGACTATTTTATCACTAAAAGTGCCTGCTGTTGAAACCAATTTTATTCATTTTATTAGATACCTATATTTGTTGATAAACACTAATAGTCCTAAAATACTCAAAGAGATGCTGAAATTCCATCTAAGGCTCTCAACCAAAAAAATAAATTGACTAAATTTATTTTCTTCTTTATCTTTTTCTTGCAAAAATATTTTTAAATATGCAATTAATCCTCTGTAGTATTTTTTTTAAAGAAAACAGTTCATTTGTTCACAGAACCAATCTCTCTATATATTTGGAAGTAAAAAAGAGTAGTAGTAATGAATCACAAAAATGATTCAAAAGAGATCTTAGAAGCTATTTCTATTATAAAGATGAAAAACTAAGGCCACAAGAGGTCAAGTGTCTTCCTTCAGATACTTTGGCAAGGAGGAGCAAGATTTAGGGGCAAGATCACTGGCTTGGAAATTAGAAAGCTCTAGTTTTATTTCTAGCTATGCCAAATATTTTTTTATACCTCAGTTTTCTAATCTCTTGAACAAAAGAGATGGGTTGTATAATCTTCAAGTTCCTTTCCAATTTAAGTCAAAATTGTGAAGACCAAGTCACACTAGAATTCAAAAGAGTAGTTAATGACTTCATTCCTGAGGGCTTAGAGGATCAAAGTCAAATGGAGAGAAAGATAAGAATTAACCTTGGGCATCAGCAGGGGTAGGCAAGCCAAGAGCAGCCGATATTGGGAGGCAATTAGATAAGATAATATTGGTTGATACCAAGAACAATGTATGTGAGAGGAAGATCAAGGCAAGTCCTGGCAGCCCAGGCAGGTCAGCACAAAATAGAGTCCAGCGGATAAGAAGTTCAGAGGCCAGTGAAACAAGAGAACAGAACAGAAATCTGGGTCTCAAGAAGTCTGCATATCCAGAATGGCTATATTTCAGCAGCTAAATATATGGTTAATATTAAGCCTAGGGCTTTGAGGACAAAGTCAGGAGTAATCTCAGAGGGTAAACAGTCCTAAAATTGCAAAGGGAATGTCTTGTTAGAGACCCCAAGGAAGTGGATTGGGAAATAAGGAAGATTCTGACATGATTCCTCTCTTCTACATAAAATGTATTATAATGTATATTTAATATTCATAGTATATTTAATTTTTTAAACTTTATATAATATATGCATTATAATGTACCTTACCTTGACATCTCATTGGAAAAAGTTCTGAGTCATTGAATAATAAGTGGGGATGAAAAATGGATGAAGCAGAGAGGCAACTAAACTTCTGAACATAAAGGGCATACAAGATGGGGTTGGTAGAGTTTTGTAGTTATGGGGGTTCTGAAAAATAGGCTAAAAGGAGCCAGTACTCCCAGAAGATATGTTTGAAGAGGATTTTTCTGAGAGGAACTTTACACAGCTTGAAAATACAACTCTTCTAAAAAGATTTAATAAAATATCCATTTCTCATTAATGCAATATTGATGCTTAGGGCACAGGGCAAAGATAAATGCTATCCTTACGTGTCCAGTTCCACTTAGTCTTTGAAAATATTCCCTACTCCTAGGAGAGTGGTTTTCTCAAATGGTGTTTATAAACAATACAGTCTTTTGGGAAACATTATCAAATTACAAATATCTCACACCAACACTGCACACACCCACATACACACAGTGTACAAACACACCCCAGATACAGACAGAGGTACATCAGCACAATGTAATGATTCTGGTATCTTTCTGATATTATAAAACTGCTACTCTAAGAGCTACTGCATGTTTGTCTCTGCTTCGTAGCAATAAACATATTTTAATATGTTCATCATAGGTTTTTTTACTCAGTGTGTAAAGGAAAGTATTTTTTAAGTTCTCATTTACTGTACCCCAATGCAGACAATGGAATGGAATTCAATTCTGGTTATAGGCGAAAGGAGGCTGGTAATTAAACCTTTCAGGTATGGAAAGGAGGACTGCTTCCATCCGTGCCCTTCCTGCATGGACTTAGATCTGTGTGCACCTGAGAAGTCTCTGGCTCTTGCCCATAGCTACGTTTCCAGCTGGGAGAGATACAGCTCCCTTTAGCAAGAAGCAAATATTTTTCACTTTTCAAAAGGTATTATCTGTTCTTCCACAGATAAGGCAGGATGTAAACCTGACCCACCGGCAGCTCATCAGGATGAATTTATCTGGAAACTTCCCCTGAGGAGGCACAACACTTCTGAAAACAACAGCTGAAATCAGCACCTGAAAAGAAAGGGGAAAAACTTGTGAAGCTAGTTTGAGCAGTGAAATTGTTAGCCACTAGAAAACACCATCCTCTTCACTCTTCCACCTGCTTCTTCATTACTGAAGGGTGAATGCTAATCTAGAGAATTTCCTCTCAAGATTAGAAATAGAATCCTTAGTAATGCTCCCCCCATCTTAGGTACAATTTCATACTTTGCTTTCTCCCATCCATATACCCCTATTCCATGGTTTCCCTATGTACAATCTTCTTCCATTCTGGCAGTTTATATCAGTTTCCACATCATACTGTCTTACTCCTTCCTTGCCTTGAATCCCCACTACCACTAGCAATAAATTATAACTTCCCTCTCCTCTGTTGACGTCTCTCCAAAAAATTCTCTCAAGTGGAGGACATCCTTCCTGTTATTCCTTTCATATTTTGGTAGAAAACAGAGAGCATGTTCCACTTGGCTGATGTTACTTTTAGATATCAGTATTACCAACATCACTCACCTGCCTCTTTCCCTTTGAAATATGTCTTCATTTGTACCACTTTTTATATCATACTTTCCTAACTTGTTTTTAGTTTACTCTCACCCGGTTGAGTGGCTGCAATGTGCAAGATGTTGTGATTGATATACTGCATAGGCACTTATAATAATATAAGTCAAAAGTATCGATAAAGTATGATGGAATATCAGAGGAAGTCAACATTTCTTCTTGTTACGGTAATCAAAGAGACCTCCTGGGAAGAAAAGAGAGCGAGATGAAAGTTGCGTTTGTAAAATAGAAGGGAAGAGGAATACAAAGAGCGAGGGGACAAAGGTTTAAAGGCTTAGTGTATGCTCCAGGACACACAGGTAGTCCAGTTTGACATCAGCAAATGTTGTGTTCTGGGAGAGGTAGGTGGAGGTGATAATGAAAGAATGCAGGTTGGGGAGGTTTCTCAGGGCAAAAAGTAAAAGGAAAAGGATGCTTACAATGAAATTGTCCTCATTTACAACATGAGAGACTGGAGGGGAGCCAGAAAGGTTGTGATTGGAGAGTCAGGACAATTGAAAATCAAAACTCCATGGAGCATAAGAGTTCTTATTAATCTCTCACATGTCATTATGCAGAAGTAGAAGCAAGAGAATTTGAGTGTAAACTTTACAGTGAACAGTAAACAAGGAAAGACTAACAGTAGTTGGCAATTTGCCATTAATTACTGGTAAGTGCTTAGTTACAAGTTTCCTTAACTTTACATACAAACTTCCACTTTTTATTCTCTATGGGGTTTTGAAACTGGGTATAGTAATGAGACAGATGCTATAAGGAAATCAAGATTACAGGGGCGAGAAAAGGGAAGGAGGAGTTGATACCCAATCTTTTACATGTACAGCTAGATCTCCAGATGCATTAAGAAGGAATAATGAAGGAAGGACAAAAAATGGTCCATAGGCAAATACATTAAGATAAGGACAGCTTTATTGTGGACAGAGGTCCATTGCATTGACATAATCTATACATGAATCACTCAAACTATGGAAATTACTGAAAACAACATTTTCCAGTCCCTAAGTATTCCTCAGGTACATTATTTTTTTAAATTGAAATATAGTTGATTTAAAATATTCTAGTTTCAGATGTACAACACAGTGATTCAATATTTTTATAGAATATACTCCATTTAAAATTATAAAATAATGGCAATATTTCCCTGTGCTGTACAATATATCCTTGCAGCTTATTTATTTTATGCATAGTAGTTTGTACTTATTAACCCCCAACCCTGATCTTGCCCCTCTCCCCTTTCCTTTCCTCACTGCAACCACTAGTTTGTTCCATATATCTATGAGTCCATTTCTCTTTTGTTATATTCGTTTGTTGTATTTTTAAAATTCTACGTGTAAATGATAACAGAGTATTTATCTTTCTCTGTCTCACTTATTTCACTAAGCATAATACCATCTAGGTCCATCCATGTTGTTGCAAGTGGCAGAAGTTCATCCTTTGTTATGCTGAGTAATATTCCATTATATCTTCTTTATCTATTCATCCGTTGATGGACACTTAGGTTGCTTCCATATCTTGCTATTGTAAATAATGCTGCCTTGAACATTGGGGTTCATGTATCTTTTTTAAAATTAATTAATTAATTTTTATTGGCTGTGTTGGGTCTTCATTGCTGCATGCTGGCTTTCTCTAGTTGTGGAGAGCAGGGGCTACTGTTCCTTGTGGTATGCGGGCTTCTCATTGTGGTGGCTTCTCTTGTTGTGGAGCACAGGTTCTAGGTGTGTGGGCTTCAGTAGTTGTGGCACACAAGCTCCATAGTTGTGACTCCTGGGCTCTAGAGTGCAGGATCAATAGTTGTGGTGCACAGGCTTAGTTGATCTGCGGCATGTGGGGTCATCCCGGACCAGGGCTTGAACCCGTGTCCCCTGCATTGGCAGGCAGATTTCTAACCACTGCACTACCAGGGAAGTCCCGCATGTATCTTTTTGAATTAGTGTTTTTGTTTTCTTCAGATACATACCTACGAATGGAATTGCTAGATTTTATAATAATTCTATTTTTAGTTTTTTGACAAACCTTCATACTGTTTTCCACAGTGGCTGCACTAATTTACATCCCCACTGACAGTGTACTAGGTCCTCTTATCTGCACATCTTCACCAACATTTATTTGTACACATTTTGATGATAGCCATTCTGACAGGTATGAGGTAATATCTTATTGTGGTTTTGATATGCATTTCTCTGATGATTAGCGATGTTGAGCATTATTTCATATGCCTCAAAGGTATATTATTGACCAGAGATACTGGATACAATACATCTTTTGAATTTTCTTGTGCTGAAAAGTTGAGATTTTATGGACTGCCACCTAATGAGCCAATAGTAAAAATCTCCTTATGGGATGACCTCATCTTTATGTGTTCTTCAGAGTCTAGCACAATACATTGGGAACCCAGTAACCTTAATAAATAATAATTACATTGAATGAAACTGTCATTTTCCCATGTTTCATATGCTTTGAAGTTCAGAATTTTACAATTGTGCTTAATTTTTGTCTATCTTCACCTTATTTTTAAGTTTCAAATGCTTCTTTATCAGATAATCATGTGTTTTCTACTAAACTCATGTACCTCAGACTTTTAAGAGCCTTCTAACCTTGCTTGGGAGACCATCATTCTGATATTATCTGATGGGCCATTACTCTGACAATATGCTCTTGTAAAACACTTACCTCAGATTTTGTAGCAAATGCCAGTCTTTGGTATACTACTACAGGTAGTGGTAATACCACTACTACTGCTATAATTAATAGTAATAATTTTGAACTCTTTCTATGTAAGTCAAGTACAATTGTTAGTATTTTATCCATGCTAACACAATTTAGTCTCACAACCCTATGGGGAAAGTAATGTTATTGCCCTCATTTTACAAATGTACTCAAGGTATGTTCAGATTGTTTCTTTTACTTTCTGCCTTTACTAGTTGCAAAGTGAGAGCAAAGAATAGACAGCCTATCATCATTTTTTTTTAAATTAACTTTCAATTTTGGAAAAATTTTAAATTTACAGAAAAGATATGAAGATAGTACAGAAAGTTCCTATATATCTCACACCCTTACTGTTCATATAGTACATCAGCATAGTACATCTGTCACATCTAATGAATCAATATTGGTACATTAGTTCAAAGTCTATTTAAATTTCCTTAATTTTACCTAATGTTCTAGGATCCCATCCAGGATTCCGCATTACATTTAGCCATCATTTTTCCTTAGACTCCTCCAAAGTGTGACAGTTTCTCAGTCTTTCATTATATTTTATGACAGTTTTGAAAAGTTATTGGTGAGGTATTTTGTAGAATGTAGAATGTCTTATGGGTTTTGTCGATGTTTTTCGCATTTTTTTCCTGGGGTTATGGATTTTGGAAAGAATACCACAGAAGTAAAATGCCATTCTCACCACATCGTATCAAGGGTATATACTATCAGTATAATTTATTATTGTTGACGTCGACCTTGATCACTTGGCTAAGGTAGTGTTTGTCAGGTTTCTCTCTAAAGCTGCTCTGTTCCCCACTTTCCCTATCATAAATTTCGGAGTGAAGTCACTAGATACACTCTCAGTTAAGGAATTTAGAGTATGCTCCACCTCCTTGACAGGAAGTATCTACACAAATTTTTGGAATTCTGCATGGAAGATTCATTCATTCACTCACTCAGTCAGTCATTTATTTATATTGTTGTGGACTCATGGAAATGTATTCTCTGCTTTGGTTTATAACCCAATACTACATTATTTATTTTGCTGCTCAAATCATTCCAAAATCTCTTTCATTCAGCTTCTGTGTCCACATGCCATACTTTCATTGTGTGTTTTTCCTGTCTATCTTTTGAAGGGAGAAGATATTTTGTGTATTCTTTCAATTCTTAAATTCCTATTCAAAGGACAATTTTAGGTTTCCTGTGTTTTTCTGTGTCAGTAAACAGCAATGCAAAAAGAGCACTTCAGCTGAATATTTACCTTTATTTGATGCCTACTATAAGCATTTGAATGCTGCATTATGCTATTTTTTCATTTAGAGCTCACAGTGCGTGTGTTTTATAAGCATATAAATACTTAATGCTTGAACCTACAAGACTTTGCCTGCTGTATTTAAAAGAAAAAAAAGGTGTAGCCAAAAAAAAGGTGTGAATCTGATAGAAAATGAACCCTAATTACATTACCTTAGATAGCAAAAAAATTTGGCATTGTCTAGTACTTGGTTAAAGTCCCTCCACAATAATCTTTACAATGCATAAGTTTAGAAAAGAATTTTGAACTATTCATAATTTAAGTGTAAACTGTTTTATTATAATAGACCTGCCTTTTGAGACTTTCATTCCAGGCTATCTATATTGTGACCTGCCCATTATATTTTGCCATCAGAAATCGAGTTATTATTTTTGCACCCATTTTCAGTTTATCAGTTCTGGCTTTTAGGCTTTTGACATGTTTTCAGTTGTCTCAAATCTGAGTATATTTTTTATTTTTTAAATTAAGCATAATTTAACAGTGAGACAAAATATTTCATATTAAAATAATCACACTGTTGAAATACAAAATATACTGATTATACTTTTTGATCACACAGTTGTTTTGGGCCATAGTATTTTGACCTTAAGGAGGTTTGTGTATATGAAAATTTGAAGTTAAACAGCAGAACAGAGAACATTTTCATTATGAAGTATTTTCTGGAATAACATCCACTAGATTAATTTAATTCTATGCCAGAGTCCTCTACAGCGCATTTGAAATCTTTTCAAGGTCAAATATTGGGTTCGGTCCAAACGTCTTGACTCTTGTCATTTATTTAATAACTGTTTAGTATATTCTGTGTACTAGGCACAGTTATGTTTGCATGGGACACAGCAATGAACAAATCAGGAAAAGTGTCTAACCGATAATACTTATATGTTCTCTATATCAGCACTGTCCAATAGGGAAATAGTGCAGGCCATAAATGCAAGCCACAAGTATAATTTTGTATCTTCTGGTAGCCACATTAAAAAAATTAAAAAGGAACAAGTAAAATTAATTTTAATAAAGTATTTTATTTAACCCAATATATCTAAAATATTATTTCAACATATAATTGCATAGAGGTTTATTAAAGAGATATTTTACATCCTTTCTTCTTTATACTAAGTTTTTGAGAGTGGGTGTGTATCTTACACTTACAGCATGTCTTGGTTTAGACTAGCCACTGTTAAAATGCTGTATAGCCACATATGTATTGGCCAACAGTATTGGTCAACATAGGTCTATACTTTAGACACCAAAATCACAGAAAATTTTAGGGAAACAAAACTTATTCTTGCAAGACTTGAATCCAAAGTTTCTTTTTTTTCTAAATCATAATAGAATTTGAAACACAAATGTAAATTTTTGATATTCTAACAGAAAGTTTAAAAATGTTTAGTCATTACATATTTTTAAGAAGAGAGTAGGAGAAAAATCTCTATTATAAATGTTTATAAGAATTGGACACCACTAGCACATTTCCAATGTATTAAGGAAATTGAGAACTGAATTTACTTAGAATTGTTGCCAGAGATTGTGCAGAAATGAATCTAGTTTTGAAGGTTCAAATGTGTGAATGTTACTGATAATTGATTAGGTTGGTCTACAAACCCATAAACAGATTGTTTATCCTAATAGTTCTCCCCTCCCATTCAATTCCCTGTTTGTAGTCCAGCGTGTTATTTGCTATCCCTTCTCTGTCGCTTTCTGACTTCATCCTATACCTTAGACATCTTGGATTGTGTCCTTTATTTAGTTTTTAGACAAGATCAGTGGTTTAATGATTACTGAAACTCTTTCAAATCTTTAGAAGCTTTGCACAATAACTAATGTTTTTCATGCAACTTCTATTCTTGTATTGGGTGGAAGGATTAATGAGAGGTAGCAGATGGTGAAAAATTCAGAGCAAGTAGGAGAGGTGAGGCACGGACCCATAAAGTGAAAAACTTGGCCAAGGTGTTTTGATCATAATTCTTATTTTCAAAGTTTAAGTTATCTTCATTGACATACTCCCTTCGTTTATGCCAGGGATGCTTTTGATTTGTTTCCAAACCTCCACATATGAGTGTTTGCTGATCAATAAATATTGAATTAGTAGACAATATTTAGAATTCAATTTGTTTGAAAGGAATATGACGATATTATATGTAATGGGTATAAACAAAATTAATCGTTTTGCCAACAACATGCCCCACCCAACTTCTCCCACCCAAATCTGCTACCCACTGTGTGCAAAATTTCTGCTCTTTAATTTGCTGAACTATCTGATCATACGGCCACATGGGGTGGGGTGGGGGTGAGGTGGAGGTTCGTAGGTGAGGTCCTTGAGCGTTTCTTTCTGTATTTCTTAGTGGATATAGTCCTCCCACATTTCTTTGTTGTTCTTTGATTTTTTCCCCTTCCTTACATTATCAGGAAATCGGCCCAAGATTTTCTTTCCTCCTCTGATTACATTTTTTATAAAATATATTTTATCTCTAGAATGTAATGTCTTAAGGGAAGAACATTCATCTCCAGAATTCATTCCCTTTTTGCTCTAAGCAAGTCAAGTTTGCCTGAATTTCATGGCAGAGGATAATTGTTTTTATTTTCGTCTGACTCTACCTTAATATATAGCTAAGGTTTTCTTGCTTACTCTTAATTTTACTTCTTGATCAATCGTGTTTCATTTATTAAGCAAGTATGTACTCAAAATTTAATTGGTTAGCAGTAGGAAAAAAAGACTTAAGAAATCAAGTAGTATAAGTATAATAGCAAACACTAAGAAAATAGCACAAACACTGATAGAATATGTCATTCTCACCCCACTCTCAAATATAGCCTTGCTTTTTATGCAAATCAATCCTGGTCACTAGGGGAGCAGTGAAGGGAGTTTGAGATGCCCATCAATAAAGCTTTGCATTAATAATGTTAGTAGAATCAATGTAAATTCTGTGGCATGAATGGTATTTTGTTAGATCAGTGAGTAAAATATATCTGCAGGCATGACATAGTTTACCTGTAGGAGTGCTACATAGAGGTTTAAAAGCAACGAGTAATTTAACATTTTTAATAGAATAAGTTTTCTGAAACTTGTACTTTGGTTTTTGATAACTGAAATATAAGAAAAGTACTTACATATAAGTTTTTTCTCTATACCTTGATATTCTGAGCTACATCTCAACTAACATTACATTTTCATCCATCTACTAACCATCTACCCAACTATTTGTGCATTTAGTCATTAAACTTTTCTTAAAGAGTTCACAGTTGCTATAATTTCTGACTCATGGCTACAGGTGCTATAAAATCTACCTAGAGTTCCTGAACTGATGCAATTCATTGTAATAAAATCTACTTGTTCAGTAAATTTCTTCAATGAGAGTACTGAGATCTTAATGTCATACCATAAAAGAAATCTGGAAGGAAATAAGTGGTGGCCCTCTAGTCTGATTTCTGTAGTGCTTCTTGGTTCACTGGGGATTGGAGTCTAGACTCCCTTTTTGTTCTTGATTCTTGACCCTCCCCATATGTCATATGGAAATGTTTCTCTACTATGAAATAAAAATTATATACTTCCTCAAGCTCTAAAACTTCCTGTTCTTCCCTTAAGAACACTGCACTTAATCATAGACACTGTGATTTATTAAGGAGAAAGAGTAAAGATGTTCCTCCATCATGATTTTCTAAAACACCCCTAGTAGCCAATATCAGTATGGCCATATACTTGAGTGAAATCTTCCTCCAATTGAAAAAAAAATGTTGTCTAAAGTTTTCAAAGACATGCATAAGAAAAATAATCATTAACTGAATGTCAATGTATTTACTTCTAGCTTAATACAAAAAATACTCCATAAGTTAAAATTGTTTTTTGGCTGCGTTTTTTTTTTTTTTTTTTTGGCTGCATCTTTGTTTCTCTAGTTGTGGCGAGTGGGGACTACTCTTCCTCGAGGTGTGTAGGCTTCTCATTGCAGTGGCTTCTCTTGTTGCAGAGGACAGGCTCTAGAAGTGTGGGCTTTAGTAGCTCTGGCACGTGGGCTCAGTAGTTGTGGCATGCGGGCTTAGTTGCTTCATGGCATGTGGGATCTTCCTGGACCAGGGTTCAAACCTATGTCCCCTGCATTGGCAGGTGGTTTCTTAACCACTGCACTACCAGGGAAATCCTAAGATCCCTATGAATTCTTCATATCATTCCTCTCTCTCCTCTCCCAGAAGCAACCATTGTATTGAAATTTGAGTGTACTATTTATACGCATTTTTTTACATTTATTAACAATCCATGTTGTCTAAACTGTACATATATACATATGTATGTATATATATGTATTACTTTGAACTTTATATAAATGTTACATACCTTATTTTACAACTTGCATTTTTACTTTAAAGATAATTGTTCATTTCTATTGACATGAATAGGTCTAATTAATTTGTTCCTGCTGCTCTATAGTATTTCACTGTCTGAGAATACAGCAATTTATTCACCTATTTTTCTATTGATGAACATTTATATTGATACCAATTTTGTTTTTGCCCTAACAATGTTTTTATGTACTTTCTTGTACATGTCTTTAAATATGTGTGTGTGTGTGCGCACGTGCGTGTATGTGTGTGAGAGTTTCTCTGGTATTTAAGCTAACACTGGGATGGTGCATCCTCATTTTTACTATATATTGTTAGTTGGTCTCCAAACTGGTCATGCCAATGTATTCCTCCACCTGCAGGATGAGAGAGTTTCCCTGATGCATATATCACTGAGGACACTTTTTGGCCAAAGAAAAAGGCCCCATGTGTGCAGTGCCTGTTGACATCACATAGTCTCTTATTCTCAGTTGACCACTCCTCTGCAAACCAGATCAATGACACTATTTCTCTCTCTCCACTCTTGGGGATTTATAGCCCTTCATCTACATAGAGGCAAGCCTGTTTGGTGAAAGCTAACTGCTCACTGAAGATTTACCTTATAGAGGGGAAAAGGCAGTCTCCAGCAATACTTGCAGTTTTTGCTTCTTAGGTTTTACTTACTGCAATTGGCAGTTGCTGGATACCTGCTACTAATCTCTAAATGGTAAATGATATCAAAACATATATGGTCATATTCTATTTCCTAAATGAGTATCAGCCCTCCAATATTGATTTTGAAGAGGCAGCAAACAGTAAAAAATATCCCATTTCCCCAGGAGATGGATAGGTACACTGTATAGATATGTATCCTATGTGTACAATTAGTGCCTCTCAACTCCAATATCACCCTTTATTGCCCTGCTTGTGATACTTAAGCTGGACCATTTAAACATTTCTCCTTAGTTTAACCCTGTTAAATTTGCACTGAGGCACAATGCAGGAGAAAGGAACTTCCCTTCCTTGTCCTGGTGTATCTTCTTTTCTTCTTGCTATAGCAGCATTTGGCTGCAACATAAAGGCAGACACTTGAAGAGCACATAAAGGCAGACATTTAGTGGTACTCACTCCTAAAGAGCTTCAGCATCTTCCCCATGAACAACTTCCTGGGAGTTCTGTGGGTACCAAGGCAGTTCCTGATGAATACTGTTGGTGTCCCAGACAGTACACTGGTAATTTCAGCAGCACCTCCCCAGGTAGCTTCTAGATGAGTTCTTTTTTTTTTTTCCTGTACTCAACTGTGTAGTTGAATGTGTGAAAATATTAGCCTGTGGCATCTTAATGAACTACTCAATGAACAAGTAGGCTACAGCCATATCTGCTACAAGTCAGAAACTTAGCCTTGGGGGTGGGATCCTTCTCCCAAATTGTCTTTTCTTTGGTACTCTACCTCAGTCCTATGGGTAGGATGGTAGTTGATCCCTGTATCTGCTGCTTCTGTATTCTTTAGGTTTCCCTTTATCCCCTTGATAGCTAATCCCCTGTTAATAGTTAATAACCCTTTATATTAGTCATTTATTGTTCAAATTACTCTGTGGGTTCTGTCTCCTGATTTGACCCTGAATGCTGTGGTATTTAAGCAAATTTACACTCCATAACATCTCACACAGTTCAATTATCTTAAGTAGAAAATACAATTAATAGTTAGGGCTCTGCAAATACATAAGATGTTTTAAATTTATTTTTTTATTATAGACTAACTCTATTAGTATCCCTAAGGACCAGAAGAAACCAAATTCAGTTAGCATTGATTTAAAGATTCCTATTTTCTTGTCATGGCATTAAGCACTTTTATACATATTAGTTAACACATTATACAATATAAATACATAAATAATATACATCTGTAACTATTGAGGTATAGGGTGTGTCTGTAACTACTGAGGTATAGGGTGTTGCTGTAGCCTGCTCAAAGTTTTTGTAATCAGCAAAGAGATAACTAGAAATCAGACTGAGCTTTTCTGGGTACTAGTCTTGTACTCTTGGGTGTACTATGCATGTGCACTTTCCCCACACTTCTTAACAATGTTTCCATTCGGTGAGACTGGTCACCAAAATGGGACAGTAACCAACTTTCCCAATAATTTAAAAATCTTTTTTCTTCCTGACTCATGCTTCTTTCATGCCCAGTCTTCCTTTCCCTATTCATACTTTTTTCTTAGAAGAATATACATGAAGTTCGTATTCCTTCCAAGCCTGTATGATCTGCAATAAGTGCCATCTTAAGGCAATACATTGAATGATTGATTTTGCTTTCTTGATTGCATTGTTGTGTTATATTATAATCTTCTGTATGCAATTGTCCCAAATGTTGTCCCTGACCCTGGTCATTACTATTAGTCTCTTTTCATTAACTTATGAACATAAAATTTGTGATCAGAATTCATTACATGCAACCGCAGGAAATCAATGGACTTTCATGTTGGCTGTGTGCATTTGCATAAATTTTTTCTGCTTTGTGATTTAGGTGATGTTAACTATGCCGTTGGACTTGCATGAGAGATGGTCTAATAAATTGTGGCAATGAACATCAGTGTGGGCAGTCTGACACACATTCATTCGTGTAGTTAACATGTGGATGTGTAGGACTGGTGCCCTCATGTGAGATGGCAAGAGTAGGAGTGGAGAGTTGCTGGTGATTTAGAAGGAACAGTGTTAAGAATTGCTGGCAAACTCACTTGAAAAGAATGAGGATTAATGTTTCGTTTAAGATTTGGGTTAGGGTTAGAATTTTGGCCGGATTTATTATAATCCAGTGTTTTGTGCTTGATAATCTAGGAAGATAGTGATTCTCTTAGTAAGAGGCAGCAGAATCGAAGGGTCCAAAGCATCTATTCTAGAGCTCAAGCTGCCTGGATTCAAATTTAGACTTTACTACTGTCTAGCTGAGTGATTTTGGTTAAGTTGCTTAAGTTTTTGTACTCCAAATTCCTCATCAATAAATTGGGCATAATAATATTTCATATATTGCAGGGTTATGTTTGATGATTACTCAAAATTGATAAGTATGAGAACTACTTAGAACAGTGCATACAAAGAGCAATATAACTGTTATTATCATCATTACGAGTGATATAGAATGTATCAGAAATCAGTACATCAAGATATCTTCTGATAAACAATTTCAGTTTATTTTATTTTAATATATGCAGGATATGTTAAAAAGATCATTGTATTATTAAACTGATAGAAGAATATAAACAACTTGGCCTCTGAAAGAAAACAATTTAGAAATATTCTGTGAAAAGGAAAACGAGAGTTTATTCTCTGCATTGGCAGGTATTCAACATCAGGAAAAACACTGCTGATGGAAGAGGAGGAAGGGAAATAAGGACAGAGCAGTAACCTGGCCTGGGTTCATAGAGCACATGTCAGACAGCTCTCTAGATCTAGCTATAGAATTTGAGTCTGCTTTTCTATTTTGGGTTCTTTTCCCCGGGCTTTTGATAACAGATTCAAAAAGACTACCTCAACCAATATAAGATCATTCAATTTAAGATTGTTCTAAGCTCCAGCAGTGACTGTCAGTAGTATTGTATTCAATGATTCTACATCCCCTGAAAAGGCATAAACCTCAGGATTCCTTGTGTTTTTTGACTTGTTATTGGTTCATAATAGCAGTTGGTACAACACTGAACATGGTGTCAGAATATCTTAATTGTTTTCTGAACAACTTTTGATATGATAGACTTATTTTATTGTATACATGCCATATATTTATACATACATATATGTGTGTATGTGTATATATATATGTATTTTTTACATATGATCATTTTCTTTGCCACCTAAAAGCTATGAAAAGGAGCATGTTTAAAGAGACTAAATGCCACATCAGAAGGGAGTTTTTTCCAAAAACTCTATAAAAGTAGGCTTCGTTTTGTTTTATTTTCAAAAATTCCAGCTGGGCTATGATAATCAGCCACTGGGTATGTTCAGGAAGAGTCAAATCCAGGAAACCAGTGAGGAGATTATTTTGGTAACCCAAGCAAGAAAAGCTAATGACTTAAATTAAAGAAATAGTAACAAGGGACAAAAAAGAGGGAATTCAAGAGAGATTTAGGAGTTAAATTTGAAAGGCTTTGAACTTAAAAGGCTCTCGAGTGTTGTGTGAGAAAGAAACAGATAACAGCAGTGACCTCCTTGAGAAATAGAGAAATATGCCCAAGTATTTTATCACAACCTTTGAACAAAAATCCCAGTGTCAACAGAAGAAAAATGTTATCAAACCACTGTTATAAATACACAGTCAAGTTTCATGTAATTTCTAGAACCATAACACGAGTGAATTCCAAAGTGTAATCCAGGGCAATTTACAATAGTAGGGGACCTGGTCAATGATGCCAAGCCTAAATGCTGTAAGTCACTCATCTAATGAGTTTCAACATAGTTAAGTTTGGCAAAATATCCTTTTGACTTCCATTGTCTGAAGGGTCTCCCTAGATCCAGGGCTCCTCGAAGAATTAGCTGAAACCTTTACTGTGACTGCATCATAGTTCAGCTTCACCCTCTGCCTAATCCAGTTTCCTTCACTCTCCCCACAGGTGTTAATTCTGAAAGCACTCCCCAATAAACTTCCTTTGGCAAATCTCCATCTCAAAGTCTGCCTCCTGGGGAAAGGAACCTGTACATCATTTCAAAAAGTCCTCATTTTCTGCCCTTTCAGTTTGAGATCCCACAGTATTTCTCAAGCATATGTCAATGATTTTGCTACGTATGTCCCGATATCTAAAAACACTGGACTTTAGAGATTAGTTGAGTATGTTGATCTTGCCTCAGAAGTTAATAATGGCCCTGTGAAATGGATATCAAGGATTAACACACTTTTCTATACTTAATTCCTTTATAATTGTGATGTTTTAACTGTTGAATCTTGTAATTTGTCTACTGGCAATTTTGATATTACTATAATCTTATTGGTGAAGTCAAATATGGTTGAAAAACAGGAATAACTATTTCAAGATCTTCAGACATATTTTCAGTTGTGATAGTAATTAACAGTCATCTTGTCTAATTCTGGTTCTATCTGTGAATTAATAAGTTTCTATAATTTGTCTCTCCAAATATTAAAAAAAACTTAAAATTATTTTAAAAATCTCAAAAATCTCCATATTACTGATGGTAATACAGTAAAAGAAGAAAGGAAGAAAGGTTAGAGGCTCTTTTTAAAAATCCTGGTTTCAGACCTATATAGTATCTGCTTTAGCTTTGATTGGTCTTTCCCTAAGAGGTAACGAGGACCTCCAGCTGTGTGTTTATATTTGATGTCAGGAAAACTTCTGGGAACTGGCAAGAGGAAAACTTTATCTTCAGAAGAAACATCCACATCTCATAGTGCCTATGTGTGGTTAAAGGCATGATTTGAGAAATTAACATGTATTTTCAGTATATAAAAATATAGTTATATTTTGCATCTTTGGGCTTAAGATGCAAATGCTTGTGAAGAAAAAATAAAATAGGAGGTGTTAAAAATTGGTGGATTGGATAATGTGGAAGAGGGCTTTGTTTTATTAGACTTTCAGAGTGAAACACAGAACTAAGTCTAGTGGAGATATGATATTGGCTGCTGTTAGAATCCCACTGTTCTCTAGCACTGCAGTGAGAAAACGGTAGATTGTGTTTTATGTGTTCTGCAGAATATCTATTATATTGACATGAACAGATGAGCACTAGATGATTACAATTTGAAGAGCTGAATTAAATCTCTACAGTCAAGCTTCCAGGGATCTCTTTAACATGTTCAGAAGGTCAAAACATGTTAGTAAATTTGTATATGCACATTGTATGTGTTTTGGGGGGTCTGGGGAGGGACTACTTTCAGACAGAAAGCATTTTGAAAAAGTGAATAGGAGAGATTAAGCATACAATGTAGAAGCTTCACTAAAAATAAAATTACTTTCAGTGGGTGTTGGGAAACTTTTATTTTTGCTCTGAAATATTTTAATAGCTGTTCTGTATACATAGTAGGCTACATCCTTTCTACTAACTGCCTCGAAATTGGGAGAGAGAAACAAAATCCAGCAAAGTACAAACTTCAAAATATATATTTTGTGAAAAGCAAAAAAAGAAAAAAGAAAAAAGAGCATTAAACACAATGCAACCAAACAAAATATGAGATAAGTACCCAGCACATCATCCAAACTAGTGCATGTTTCAAATGTGTAGGACATGAGCTAGCATTTGACATTGAATAGAGGCAAAATGTTTATAACTCATTGAAAAAAAACTTGTTTTCTTTCCAGGACAGTTGAAATTGAGGAACAGCCCTGCCTGTCCAAGATTAATTTTTACACTGAGCCATAAAGCTGACAAAAACTCCTGGTGTATATAAATTCATTTTCAGATCTAAAACAGAAATCTGAAACATTTCACAATTTCATGATCAAAGCTAAGTCCTTTTTTCTAGCACAGCTTTTATATAGTTTAAAACTCTCACAGTATTGTTATTCAGTATCTATAATTCTTTTAATGATTCTTAATTGTTTTTCATTTTCTTTTTGGGATTTTAATTATTATTAAGTCCTTAGACTAAATTCCTGTAAAACAAATTATCATTGTGAGAGAGAGAAAAACATTGAGTCCCACACATATTAAATGGTTTCCTTAAGGGATGACAGAAAGTCTCCTGCAGACTAAAAATGAATGTTTATAGCCTTTATCATCATCACCTGCTGAGTTTATCCTTTTTTTATCTGCATGAAGAATGCTTGATGGCATTACCATATAATTTATGATTTTGAGAAAGTTTGTTTTTCACTTATCCTTTCAAATATTTTGTCTCTTTTACTCTCAGTACATGGTATTGTTCATCAATTTATATTCCTTGAGAAATCTAGAACAGGAAATGAAGATTGTAGAAAAAGAAAGCCAAATACAGGCAATTCACATATCCTGAGCACTCTGGGAGGATAGTTGCCTCTACAGACACTATTCTACGTAAAGTCTCCAAAAGGACAGTGATTTATAGAGCACAATGGGATTATGACCTTCATCCCCAAAACCTATGATTGAAATTTTTTTCTGCTTCAAAAAGAGCAAATGATATTTATATCATTCAGTGTATTAGGTGCTCTGCATATATATTATTTTTTCACCCATTTATTGAGTCAACATTTATTGAATATCTATTGTCAGAAATGGTTTTTACCTTTGAAAAGTTCACATTCTATGGGAAAGAAAGACCATACAGAAAAAGTATAAAACAAGTACAATATTAATATATAATATCCTTTAGGAAGGGGCACGTAGCCTGGACTCTGACTTTAAGAAAGGGAAGAAATAAAGCCAGGGGAAGAAACTGAAAAGAGTTACCTCCCCAAATGCTGTCAAGTCCAGATGCTTCCATGAACAAGTTTCAAATGTGTTGGTAACAATTCTGGTAATAGTTGAACCATTCCAGGACATAGAGAAAGAAAGAAAATTAATACAATGAGCTAGTAAAACCTATTAAACAGCTGAGAAAATGAATTAAAGTTCTACAAAGTAATCTCACTTCTAAAATAAGTGCAAAAATACAAAGTAAGATACTGACCACTTGATTCCAAAAATATATTAAAATATCAATATATAATTACCAGAGAGCTTTCATTCTAGAAATGCCTGACAATTCAACATAAAAAATACATCAATAAAACCGATCATACAGTAGATTAAATAAATGAATATAATCATTTAAATTATTATTAATAATAATAGCAATAGATTTTATTTTTTTAAGCTAAGAGACAGTACTACTATTTTTTTCACTTTCCAGACGAGGAAACTATAGTTTGTAAAATTTAATTGATTTACCCTGGAACTGCAGTTAATTTTTGAGCTGTGAATAGGAATGTAATTATGTTTAAAACAATAAGTCCTTATCTTTAGTGATGCTTACTGAAATATTGGCACAGTTTCTGGAATTTGCTTCAAAATAAAATGGGTGATTTGGACCTGGCTGAAGGCATAGATGAAGCAAGTGTAGCCATTCGTTGGTAATTGTTGAATCCAGGTAACAGATAAACAAATGTACATTATACTATTCTCTACTTTCAATTATGTTTGCAATTTTCCCTAATAATAAGTTTAAAAAATAAAATTGCTTGTTTTAGTAATAAACTTTATAGAAATCATTTGAGAATAAGTTTAAAATTTCAATAATGGACACTAACAAGCTGAGTAAATTGAGTAACAAACCATTGCTTCCATAGGAATGTTAATGATTAAAAAAAATCCCAAAATTAATATTAAAAAGTTAACAATTATAATCTTAGCATATCTTTTCATCTTCATTGAAGGATGTGTAAAGTATAATAGAAAACAAACATGCAAGAAAAATCCACAAATAATAAAAGCAATAAAGAAATACTTATGCTAATACTTATTATGCTTTGCTATAAACCTGGACTAATTAAAACAGTAAAACACTGAACTCTGAGATGTGGAGGGATTATTGGAATAGCAGAATCAGAAAAATCACCAAGAAATCAAGATAACTTATTCTATGATGAAAGTGGCGTTCTTTCAGCAATGAAAGAATGGATTGTTCATTAATGATTTTAGGAAAATTGGATAACCACTGAAATAAAAATTAAATGAGATTTTTACACAATCATTTCTTTAAGATAAACTTCCGATAAATTAAAAGCAAATATTAATAGCAAAACCATAAATATGCTAGGAAAGATTTGATAGGTATCTATGAAATCTTGTATTGAAGAAAATATCTGTAAATAAGAAAACAGTCAGAAAATGTGAAGTTATAATATCTTTGGCCACATATACATTTACAACATTTGCAAAACAAATGAAAAACCTCAGTATAAAAAAAATCAAAAGACAATTTGGAAAACAATTGTGCAAACATACGGACAGACAAATTCTTGCAGAATTTTTATGTAATGAAAAAAAGTGGAAGTAAAAGTACTTTTAAAAATACAAATAAAGGAATTAACTCCTGGAGAAATATCTAGATACTGTAAGACACTCTTGCTACAAAACTAGTGGATTCTGAATAAAGCATACTTTTAGTGTAGTACAGACTGGGTTTGCTGAAGTAAGGCAAATTTCAAACACATGATGCCCTACTTCCTATACCAATAAATCCCCTAAAAAGGTAAAACCAAAAAGGGACTGAAACTGATGCTGGATGCTTTGAACTGAGGCAAAAGGACAAGTAGGGTGGCTCTGTAGAAACATGCTGATAGCACCAAAAATCCTAAAACAGTTTCAGGATAACTCCACTATCACAGAGTAAGATTTTAACACATCTCTCCCAGCTATTAATAGATCAAGCAAACAAAATGTTAAAAAATATATGTGATGTGAACAATGTAATCAATAAGCATGATTAAACAGGCATATGTAAATCTCAGCTTCCAACAATTGGAAAATGCACATTCTTTCAAGCACAGGCATCACTGGAGTGGGTGCTTCATGAAGAGTTCTGGTACAAGACATTCCTAGTACTGCTTTAGATATTTGTAGTTAAAAGAAGGGCCAACCTTTCTCTCCTGGTAAGAATCACTTTTGCGTCTGCACTGGCTACCAACATATAGAAGAGATAGCACACACTGTGAGCAACTTGCGATGGATGATTTACATTACAGGAAAGCATTAGAAACACCATGGTATTTAGACCCACTGGTGTTTCCAAGCTACCAGAACTGTCAGTGTTGGTAGAGAAAGGATCATTGTCTTCTCAAGACCTTGTCACTGGAAGCATATCTGCAACGTCTCTCCATCCATGTGAGATATGAGCATAAACCCTCTGATTTCACATTCATTTGTGGATCCAGGTGATAGAACTTTCTGTTTCCTGTGCTAAAAGATGTCAAATAAGGAATAATGAGCAGAAAGCTGAAACATGGGACTACATTTCTTGGTAATTTCCAATCCTTGGAATGTTAGAACACAGCAGAGCAAAAGAAAGTATTACACAGCCTTCTCCAAGAAGGGTTCAAGACTCTTGCAGCTGCAGGGCTGTGACCTTGAAGGTATTTGTGAACTTGTTTTTCAAGTTGTAAAGTGCCATGGATATTATGATTAATCCATCTGGCCATCTAATTCCTAACAAAAAAAAAAAACTAAAAAAAAAAAAAGGGACAAAACATATGTAGGCAACTATGCATTCAATAATACTCGGGGAAACGCTACAATTGTGCTTCCAATACAGTAGCCACTAGCCCCATATAGCTATTGAGCACTTGAAAGGCTAGTCTTAATTGAGATGTGTTTTAGGTGTAAAATACACACTAGATTTTGAAGACAAGGTGTGAAAAAATGTAAAAGATCTCAATAATTTTTACATTGCTTCCATGTCAAAATTATAATATATATTAGGTGAAATAAATATTTTATTAAAATGAACTTCCTTTTGAATCTTTTCTTTTTACTCTTTTCTTAACATGGCTAATAGAAAATTTTAAATTACACTTGTAGCTTGCATCATACAACTGTTGGAGAGCATCGTGCTGGTCTAGAGCTTCACTCAGTTCAGAACAGCTGAGCCAGAACTTTGCTAAGCTACACAATTGAGAGAGAAGATGAGCCTCCATGCCCAATCAATTTTTTCATGAAAGACCTAAATAAATGGAGAACTATGCTGTTCTTACAGATATGAAAGCTCAAAATCATACAAACATCAGCTGTCCTCCAATTTATCTGAAATCCAGTACAATTTCAATCAAAATTCCAACAGAGTTTTTCATGAATCTTGACAAGCTAATTCTAAAATTTAGAGGAGCAAAAGAACAAGAATAGCTAGAATACTTTTGAGGAAGAAGAGTTAGGGATGTGCCCTTCCATATATCAAGGTATATTGTAAGGCTGTAATGATAAAGTCAATATGGAATTGACACAGGAATTGAAAAATATTGACTGATAGAACAAAATAAAGATCTGGGAAATAGACTGTGTTTTACAACTTGATATATCACAAAGGTGGATTGAAGATCATTGTGGAATGGAGGGACTATTCAATAGGGTGATTGAACAATTAATTGCCCACATAAATTGGATCTTTAAAATGGATTCTTGCTTTCCACCATACACAAAAATCAATTCCAGATGGGTTCAGGACTTAAAAATTCAAGGAGGATCTCTGAGACCTTAGAAAAAAATAAAGAGTAATATTTATTTTTGTTTCAAATTTGAGCTAGGGAAAGATAAATTATAATACATGTTAAGCATTAAGGTATGGATAAATTCAACTGCTTGTTAATTAAAAACTTCTGTTCAGTGAAAGACAGCCTAGAGATGGTGAAAAGACAAGACACAAATTGAGAAATGTTTGCAATACGTGTAATTTACAAAGGATTGGTAACACACTTACAAATCAATTAGAAAAGGACAAAACTCAACAGAACATTAGAGGAAAGACTTAACAGGCATCTCACTGAAGAGGAAACACAATAAGAGAATAAACACATGAAAAGATGCTTAACCTCGTTGGTAATAAGGAAAATACAAATTACCATTTTAAACCTATTGATATGATTTTATTCCTGTGGATGATAATTACAACAATTAAGAAGGCAGACAAATTTGGGTATTAGAAGGATGAATCAATCAATTTTTGGTGAAAGTATGAGGAGAAAAGGTTGAACATTTGCATTACCTATGATCCAACAATTTCAATTTCATGTAAATATATCCAGATGCTTTCTTTTTTTCAAGTGTAGAGGTTGCTATGGAAATGTCTGTGTTGACATGGGGATGGCAGGGAGGGATGATCTGGCAGAGAGCAGGAAATACTCTGTATGATATGATAATGATGGGTGCATGTCATTATACATTTGTCCAAATCCATAGGTTGTACAACACCAAGCGTGAACCCTAATATAAACTGTGGACCTGGGGTGATTATGATGCATCAATGCAGGTTTATCAGTTGTAGCAAATGTACCCCTTTGGTGAGGAATGTTGACAACGGGGGAGGTTATGCATGTGTGAGGGTGGGGTATATAGGAAATTTCTATACTTCCCTCTCAATTTTGCTGTGAACCTAAAACTGCTTTAAAAAATAGTCTTAAAAAATCTGTGGCAAAATTGCTGTAATAGAAAATAAAAAGGAAGGAAGGAAGGGAGGAAGAAAGGAAGGAAAGAAGAAAGGAAGGAAGGAAAGAAGAAAGGAAGGAAGGAAAGAAGGAGGAGGAAAGAAAAGGAGAAAGTAAAGAAGAGAAAGAGGAAGAAAATAATAGAAGGATGAAGGATGAGGGGAGGGAGAGAAAGGTAGGAAAGAAGGAGATGGAAAGAAAAGAGGGGGCAGTGAAAGAGGAAGAAGAACAGAAAGACCTCAAAAATGCAGAAGAAAAAATGAATAAATAGAATGATTTATTCACTCACTTGAGCATTTTGTACGTGGAAATGGATGAAATAAAGCCATATGCCATAATATGCATAAGTAAGCCATCCAAGAAATCTGTTTATGGTTTGATGCCGTGTTTACAAAGGTCAAAAAGAAGGGAAACTGACAACTGAATGTTTATGAATGAATATATAAGTTGTAAAAATGTAAAACTAAATAAAGAAGAATATAAAAATAACATTCATGGTGTAGTCACATTTGTGGGGGAGTCAATGAATAGGGAGGAAGACACAGGATAGACAGAATGGTACTGTAAAATTTTACTTCTTAAATTGGATAGTGGGTTCACAGATATTAACTTTATGATTGCGCTTTAGTTTGTACAAATAGGTAACATTTATCCTTTTCCATATATCAAATACTATTACATTAAAAATAAGTAAATATATAATCAAGCACGTGAATTGTAAGTTGAGGAAAAAGATGACAGTTGCTTTTTCTTTGGCACCTTCCCCTTACTCCTTGACCACTTTCCCTTTCCTTCTTCCACAGCTCCATTCTAGAGCCATTATATTTCCTTAAGACTTCCTTTTTGGCTCACTGAGCCATTTAGTACAGAACAATTTGTGAGGTTATTCAAATCTATGCTCAGCATGGTGCCTGGCTCCTCATTACTGGATGTACATCAGATTAAAAACAATCAATGAATTCCTGTTCCAGACTGTAGAAATATTGCAAATGATAATTCCATGAGAATCTGTCAAGCTGAACACCCACCTATTTGGTTCCAAATTTCATAAGTCATCTGGAAAGCAGATTTTGTTCCAGCTTTCAAGAAACAGCACAGTCCGACATATCTGCAGGGAAATTGGATTTTTCATAATATGTTCTTAAGAGAAAGCAGTAAAAAGAGCTTCATAAAATAGGAGAAGCAAAATGCATATGTGCCTTTCTGAAAATGCTGTAAAAGCTGACGATGATATTTCTCCTCTGGGCATTAGATCAATCTCATGCATAAACACTGAAATAGAAAGAGACTTACTAAAAAAATAGATCATTGAATGTCTAAAAGCATTTGTGTTATGGGACTAGTGGAAAAATGGAGACTATATTCTGTTCCTGCAATACAAAAGAGGCATTTTAGATGGGAAATACATATTGCTCATAGTCAAGATCCTTTGGGAAATACAAACTCAGATACATAAGAACAAAAAAATTAATTAAAGAATAACAAAGACCTCCAACCTTGCTATCGTAAGAGTAAGAAATGACAACCCCAGATAGTGTTCTGAAGGGAACACTTTTGGCCCACTGATTTTTTTCTGCTTGTAGATGACTTGTTCCACCTTCAGAAATGCTCAAGGTGTATCAAGTAAGAGCCTATGTATCTCTTCAGCATTTGCATATTATTTTGGGAATGACACCGCATTTGCAGGTGTGATCACAGAGATATGGTGTTTGGTGAATTGATCAGAATTAGGACCTACGTTTCCTAAATCCTTGCTTCTAGCTATCTGCCATTCTGCCTCTTGTAAAGCTCATTCAGCTTTCTTGTTCCCTGTTATATTCTAATAAGTGTGACTTTCCTTACATTCTTTGGGAAAAATAATAGCAAAGATAGAAACAGGCTATAAGAGGCATCAGCCATATTTCGGTGTTGGAGATTACCATTTATGACATACCTGGTTTATAAATTTTTAAAAATTAAATGCAATTTGATTTTTCTCTTTTTTTAAATTTCAGATCTTATAATCATAAGGAAGTGACAGTTTATGTTAAGTAATCACTCTTCATAGGGAGGGAGTTTAGCACACTGGTTAAAAGTGAAGACTGGAATCAAACAGCAATTATTTTTAATGAAAATATTTCTATTAGAATCATTTTTTTCATAAAACTGTAACCTTAATTAAATATATCTCTCTGTTTACGCCACATCTACATCCACACAACTGAAGGTGATTAGAGACAAACCCATACCCATGCTAACTAGTGTTACTTTAAGTTTGTGACTTCAGACTTCAAGGGGCCCTAAAATGTTGTCTGACAATCATACTATATTTTCTCGACTCATTGATTCTGGCACTCTCAAAGTTGACTCATGTCACCTAATTTCTTCTCAAAACCTCAACCCTTATTAAGGTTGCCAGAGTTAGAAAATGAAAATACAAGATTCCCAGGTAAATTTGAATTATTTCTAAGTGCGGTGCACATGTACTTTAAAATAAAAGAAAAAGATTGCACTGAGCATAGTTATAAAAAAAAAAAAAAACTAAAACATAGTTATATAAAACTAGATAAAATAAGTTATATAAAACAGTTATAAAATGAACAAAAAATTGTTCATTTTTTATCTGAAATAGCTCTCTGTTTTTAAAAATTATTTTCCCTGATAATTTGGCTCTTGACAGTTCCTTATTTCACAGAATGATTTGGCTCTTCTGACAGTTCCTTATTTCACAGAATTTCACAGAAGCTATATTGTAACATAGCTTCTACAGTGGTCACATCCAACTTACTTTGTTCTTTGGTTCACTGAAAATTTATTAATGAAAAAAACAAATGACATTGGCTTGTAAGCCAGTATACAATTATGTACGGCAAAAAGTTAAGTCTGAGAATTGCTCTTCAAATTTGATTTGTTGAAACACATAATTCCATCTTGCCTGGAGTAGTTTGCTTTCCCATTCTTCAGGATTATGTGGCATCCCTTGAGAGATGACTTTTCAAATATCGTGCCTTGAATAGAAAAAGCATTGTCTTCAATTTTCATTCCCTTGTTCTTCAACACTACATATGATAATTCCACTTGTTTCCATGTAATATTCATATAAAAGAATCAAATTCTTCAAGGTATGATATACATTTCAGTAGGTAGTCATGGCAAGTGCCATAATAATTATACACTTAAAGATAGAATTCCTGTCCATTCGTAGTAATGTTCCTTTGAAAAACAGCTTTGACACTTAAAGGGATAATACTTTTCATCAATTCTTTCTTTAATGCATTCCACAGGTGTCTTTAAGCAGTGAATTACTTAACACTGTTTGCTCTTCTTTCAATTTGTATAATCCTAATGCTAAAGAGACACTGGAAACTATAAACAAGAAAAAAAGTAGAAATCAGTCACTGGATTATTTAAAAAGTCAACAAAAATTTTGGGGGGGTTTCCTCTTGTTCACAACTGAAATTTTATTTCAGTGCTTCAAATAAATCTCCAAATACAGTTGGAAATTCTCTCAATAGTATTGGTTAAAGAGAGCCAATGAGGTTTTTGAATGTGAGAGAACTGAAGGAAACTGAATTCCAACGAAATCACAAAAATCCTTTAATCACTCAGTCTGACAGTGTAAATGCTGAACAATTTCATAGAATCACTTGACTGTTAATAGAAAGGACAGGGGATGCTCTTCGAGCGGCATTATGCAGAATATGGGTAGAAGAGCCAGCATCTTCCACAGAACCGTTCATACTTTGCTTCAAGTGTAAATAAATCTTGTTTGCACTTTTATACAGACATTTACCAAAATCTATACTTTCATTCTACCAAAAGTGGTACAATTTTCTCATTACTTCCTAACTTAAAAAGAGAGTCTCTGCAAAATTTTGCTATTGTTTCTGAAGTCTCGGCTGAAAGGAATTTTATTCCCCATAGTCTTGTAAAGAAGACTTTTTCATGAGAAAAATATTGCACAGGCAAACAGAAGGGTTTTTCTGCATTGTGATTATTTTCACCATAGCTATTTTGAAAAGTAAAGCATTTATATCCTTGATAATCTATGTAATGGTAAGTGTAGCAATTTATTATTATTATTTTATTATTTTTATTATTATTGCAGTAAATTTAATTCTGGAAATACTTTTGTTGGATGTACATTCAAAAGGCATTTGAGCTGAAAGACTGATGTTGATATACAATGTGGAAGGCCATTACAACTTCTACTGCAATTACTTTTTCTTCATCTGAATTTCACTCAATCAAAATTTTTATTATTTTATCACTATTTTGGTACCACTTGAGGAAATCATACCTATTTTATGCCAATATGTTGGTTTACATATGACTTTCTACCACTTTTAATATTGAATGAATAATTGCGTGCTGTGCAAACAACTCCAAAAAACCCCTTTTTCCTTAGTTAGTAATGTCCACTGTTCAGAAAATTCATCACAAAATTTACACCTGTGTTTTGACATTTGGGGCTTACATTGAAAAAAAAATAGATACTAGAAACCACCACAAGAATTTAAGTTTGAATTTGATAATTCAAGTCCAAATTCAAAAGTCCAAACTCATAAGCAACCATAAACAGGGGTTCAGCTATTGAAAAGTCTGTGAACTTGCAAACACTATGTCGAACTATCTGATTTTAGTTTGCCTGCAAATGAGAGGGTACTTGTAATGCACTGTCTCTGTGAACAAACCAGAGATAATGGTATGTAAGGTTTAGGGAAGCCTGGCTTTCAGAGATTGGCAGACTTTCAGAAGAGGGAGTCTTCAGGAAATATAGAACTTCCAGCTGTATTACATGGTCACTGCAGTAAGGCTGGTATTGACTGGTTGCGGTTCAGAAACCCAGAAAGTGACTGAGGCACTTGCTGACTGACTACTGTTTAACGTGAGGTTGTCACTGATTGGCTGATTTTCGTTGATTGACTGACTTTCAAAAGGCGTAGTTGCTTGAGTATGGCTATTGTTGATTGGCTAGTTTTCAAAACGGGTACTAATCTCAAGCTGTCCCAAATAACAGTTACTTTTTCACAACTTAGAACTTTCTCTAAAGAATGATCTTTTCCTTTTCTGAATATGAAAGATAAGTACTTTTAATGCTCAGTTCTCTCTTTTGGGCTTCGTTAAGCCAAACATGCAGGAAGGACCATAAGGTCTTTTCCAATTTCTATTTGTGGAGGAATAGCTTTCAGTTAAATCTCATTTAAGTGATTAAAACTAGCCAATTACTGTGGTAGAAAAATAGCTTTAACTGTGGAATTTTTGTTATTTATTGAAAAAAGCTGAGTATAGGACATTTAGGGTATCCCAACAAGGTCAATACTGGAATAGGGTAAAATTATTAGATACCGAACATGTTCTATAACAATCCGAGCCCTCATCCTTAATCATCACTCTTAGTTATTAATTTTGTACTCTATTTCATTGAGAAAATAAAGGAAGCTGAAAGGGAACTGCCACACTCTCAGTCTACCGTATATATCCACTTAAATTTGTTCCCGTTTACCCTGACTTTTCTCCAGTTAATAATATAGATAAATTCTTTGTGCAACTAATAAAGGCAAACAATTCCACTTAGTAGATCTCATTGCCTCTTACATGAGCAAAGACATAATTCAATTAATTCTCTTCTTTCTCTCAAATTTATATCTATAGCCAAGTCCTCCTCCCAGGACTTCAGACCTGTATATCCAACTGCCTACTTAACATGACCCCTTGGTTGCCCAGTAAGCATTACAGTCTTTTTTTTCTTTGTCACCAAAATGGAAAGATATATTATATTTTTTCTAAATAATATCAAAGGAAAGAAAGATAATGCAATCTCCTAATGGAAATGAAAAGTCAAACACACCGAGAAAGAAAACGAGTAGGGGGATCATTCCTAAGAATAACAAATGCTACTCTTGAATTTGTTGGTTCAAGTAATATAGGAAAACAGAAAAGACTACTCCATTTTACTTCAATTCCTGGAAGCTAGGAAAAAAGTATGTTCATTTTCCCCCTGAAATCTGAGGACAAGAGTAGGCTCAGGCCCTGCCCATAGCTCTATAAAGTCAGACCCATAGAAGGTGGCACCTTCATGCCTCTCACAGGCTTCCAAACACTGATGTAAGCAGGATGGACACAGAGGCGATCTCATCAGCATGTGCCTTAGGTGGAGTGAGACCAGCTTCTAGCTGGCAGATATTCAGTATCTCACTGACGAGGAAAGGAAAAATGAAGGCCAGTCATTCTCTCTCTCCCTCAATGGTTTTAAGTTAAAAATATTTGGTGGGGGAGAAAGGGTGAAGAGGTGAGGAAACGGCACTCTCCTTCAATCTTAGAATCACTTTCAGGTAATGGACAAATAGACAAAGCCCTGCTTCACAGCCAGCCCTACATTCCCCTTTAAATAAGGCTTCGTTGAGCTTTGCAGTCTTCAAGTGACCACAGCCAAGACCCTAATCCATTCCTCAAGAAGCCCCAACACCTTCACCACTGACCCTACACTTCAGTATTCCCTTTCTCTATCAAAGATGAGGTAAACATTCTAGTTGCTCAGGCCAAAGTCTGTACATTTACACGGTCAGAAAATCCAATTTTTCTACCTTTAAAATATATCCAGGAGCTAACCACTTCTTATCACTTCCATGATAAACCCTGATCCAAACCAAATCTAGGTTATTGCTGCAGCCCGTTTATTGGTCTAGCTGCTTCTTTCTTTGCCTTCCTTCAGTCTTTTCTTAAAACAAAAGCCAGAGTGGTTCTACTAAAGGAAAGTCAGAACATGACATCATTGTTCTAAAACCTTTTAATTACCCACCACCTCACTGAAAGAAAAAAGCAAAGGCTTTTTGGCCAGCAAGGCTGTATGGCATCTACCTCCTGTTAATTCTCCTATTACTTCTCTTTCTGCTCACTCAGCTCTAGCCATGCTGCCTTAGGCATAGTCCATTTCAGGATTGCTATTCCTTTTGCCTGGATAGGCTCATGGCTTCCTTCCTCACTGAATGCAGATCTCTATTCAAATGTTACTGTCAGGAGAAAGACTGCAACATGCCAATGCTCCGTGTTCCCTTTCTCTTTTTCTCCGTAGCACTTATTATCATCTAACTCTACACATTTGGTTGCTTATTGCCTGCCTCTCCCAACTAGAATGTAAACTCAATGAAGGCAGAGGTTCTTCTCTGTTTCTTTTATTTTTATATTCCTGGTCCTTAGAATTTTACTTGAGTATTTAATGAATGTTTATTATATCTGTGTCTCTTTTTGTTGTTGCTGTTGCTGTCATTGTTATGAAGTACTGTACTCTAATAACAAAGTCTATTTCATATCCTGCTAGCATAGCTTTGCCCTTTCTCCAAATGGATCATCTGACAATAGATATTTGATTTAACTTGGGTACTCTTTGAATATCTATTATCTGCTTAGTATTGGCCTACTTTTTCAATGGGAAGATAATGTGAATATTATGTATTGTTCTTGAAGAGCTTAAATATTTTTTTCAGGAAGCTAGGCTATGCATGTAAAGAAAATTTTTAAATGCTTGAATGATAAAATATTCAATTGTTCTTTCAGATATACAACAAATATTTTTCTGGGAAGTTATTGTCACTCACAGCCCAATCTAGATGTCATGCATATACATAAACACACAGGAAACTGACCCTTATGAGGTCATATTCTAATCAAATGCGCTAAATCCCTTGAATGGAAAAAGAGTGGTCAGCCCTAATGAGGGAGAGATACTAAAGATGAAATTCAAGAAGTAGGTGGCATAGGACTTTTTGTCTGGATAATATAGATAAATTTCCATAAAAACTGAAAATTCAATGTCAGTTCATGACCCAGAAAATACCTCCCATCCCGTCCAGTCTTTTAAATCATGATTCAAGGTTCTCTCTTTTCATACTCTGGGTGTAAGTTATTCCTGCACATAAATAATCTGTCTACAGGGACCTGGTGAGAAATGATATTACTCTGAAATAAAGTTTGAGCCACATTCAAATCTGCTTTGATGATAGACTATAGATTTGGGCTAATAAGTTACTTTGATTATTTTCCCATTATTTTTGGCTCTGGAAATGTGTACAATTAGAATTTTTCTGTACCTACAATGGTCTCTGCATGGAAATGGAGGGCTGTTAATCCTTTGGAGTTGCCCCATCTAACTGCCCTAATGCACTTAGTTTGCCTTGTTTCCTAGCAACTGGTTCAATCTAATTTGTTTTCCTGTAGCATCCCTTCTGCATCAGGCTTTCTTGTGTCTCTTCCTCTTGTTAAATGGATTTATCAGTGTGTAATAGCCTTTACACCATGTCTATCAAACTAGCTTTCCCCCAAAAGGGCAGAGTACTGAGTAACACCTTCAGTGGAGCAATTTTTAATTTGAGGCCTGAACATTACTTTCAGAGAGCTCTCTGGTCACGTACATTTTTAATATTATATTATTTTGTAGTATAAAAAACTTCCATGGTGAGAAACCACTTTCCTCCCCAAGGGCTCCTTATTAAAAACTGCATAGATAATTTTTACTTCCCCAAATGCAATTTGTGACTCATCCAAATTATGTAAACTTGTTCTCTTATGAGCAAATTATTCGTTTATTGGTCCCATTATTACTTCTCTCCCTATCTTATAATGATTGTTAAGGAGAAAGAACTTTAAATACTTTAATGAGCAATTGATAATGCTCATTCTGTGTATACGATGGTAGCCAACTTTTATACAGGAATGATAAAGAGGTGGCAACTTACTTTGTCTATGATCAGATACATCCCAATTCAAACAATATACTAGTACATATAAATGATAATATTATGAGCTATTGTTTGTATTACATGATACATTTTGTATGTGTTACATAGTGGGCCTGAACTGGTTAAGACTCACTCCATGAAGTATGCTCTTTGGAGACATCCTCCCAAGAGAAGGAAGAGCAGGGTGATGTCAAGCATGTACACATAGGCTCTCCAAGACACTCTACTCCCTACTAGCAGAGTGAATAAAGAAATAGAGAGAAGCCAGTGTTATTCTTAGGGAAAATCAGTCTTCATGAAAACCCGTAATGGTAAAATATTAGGCCACACTAACTGTAAGTATAATATTTGCTGTTTCATAGATTAAAAATACACTGGATAGAGAAATAAAAATAATAGTTTTGTGGGTTGAATGAAATACATTTAAACTGTAAAGATAAGACTGGAAGGCTCCCTCTACAACAGTTTGAAAAGGGCATCAAAAATATCTGAAGAACATTATCAAACCACACTTGGCAAAGGACCTACGCATGGGGGGTTTCTTCTCACTCAAAGTAGGACTTCAGAGGCACATCACAAACAAGTGTAATCAAAAGCTTTTGCAAAAATAAAGACATGTATCCAGTGCCCAAAATAATGTTAGTCTGTGATTAGAAGTAGGCATTTAATGTAATGCATAATTAAGGGACACTTTAAATAGGTAAATAGTTAGAGGTGACTGATATAAATACTGATTACATACTGTAAATTAGGTTGCTTTCAGATATGAAGAATGAGTTCTTTTGTTATCATTTTTTAAAGTACTACATTGGCGTCAGTGTAGAAAGTTGACTTCTCCCTCCTCATCTTCTACCAGCATTATTCAGTATCTGTGTCTTCAGTGCTCAGGAATTTTTCACAGGGGCTCTAATTGGAGTTCTTTCTAACTTTCAGAAAGCCATTGAATTGCCAGTTCTTACTTCAAAAATTTCAGGGACAACTTAAGTCCATAGATGTCTGTCATTCTGATTTTATAAAATAAATATTGCTTCTATGCATTCATGGCTGTGGGTATTTGGAAAACTGGGATCATATCTAACACAGAGAGATATGCACAAGCATTTTGTCCTGCCTACACATTTTTCCCCATACCTGGCAGCTAAATTTGCACATAGAAGATACTCAAATATCTTTCAAATGAATTAATGAATGAGTGAATTAAAAAGATTTTATGATGTTTGTAGAAGTCTGGCCAAGAATGAGTTTCATGCTGAATTTATTAAAAGTTTGAGATGTTCTAAATAGAGTTGGAAAACTGTATCTTATATACACATTGAGGGTTGTCTTGCCCACTAATATGTCTTAGCTCTACCATCACTCACCTCTACTACCTTACATCATCCTCTTCTGCTTTTAGGGGGAATTTAGTTTCTTTGTGCATAGGGACATAACTTCCTATTCTTTTTTGAAAGAAAGAAGGAAAGAAAAGGAAGGGAGGGAGGGAAAGAGAGACGAAGAGAGAGAGAAAGAGAGAGAGAGGAAAGAAGGAAGAAAAAGAAAGAAAAAGAAAAGCTGATTGCTTCCCCACCCTACCCCCCACATTCAGCTACATTGGACCCTGCCATCCCTCCTGTTTCTTTTGCTCTGATATGACAACTGTCAGGCTTTCTGTTATATGATAAGATGCACATTGGGAGCAACTAGAGTATTGCTACCATTTGGGAAAAGTAAATGCAAAACTTTCTGAAATGTATCAATACTTTGGCTTATAGATAGGGTTTTATTTACTTATAAAGTCCCATCTTTCTTCTCATAAAAAATTCAGACTACCAAGATTTCAGATCTTAAAATATAATCTGGAAGTATCCCAGTCTGTCTGATCTGCTCCAATTCACTTAATCCATTTGACTGGATTCTGATTTGTGCGGATCAGGCTAATTAACCATATTTCATTCTTGGAATTTCTGTCTGATTAATCTGTTTTAGTTTGGCTGTAGGCAGTCCAAAATAATATGCCTAGCTCTGTGCCTCAGAAACTTTACCAACATTTACACCCTAGATTCAATTACCAGAGTTTAGCTGGAGCTACAGCACAAAATTGAAGATCAACCAGCTTCTCATGGAGCACTGATGTTATCCGAGGTCTATGAATAGTGGGCATAGTGAGTAGTCCCTTTCAAAGGATGTATATTGAACCTCAGGTCCCAATGTGTGTGGACTTCATCCTTTTTAAACATATTTCAGTCTGGCTAACTTGTGGTAAGAGAGTGAATTGATTCAGATCTCATTTAACAAATTCTCCTTTCTCACTTAAAAAATACTCTGTCAATTTTAAATATAACAGTTTTATATTTATCAAGTGAAGGTAACAAGGTTTTCCCTAGTTTTTAGAATATTTAGAATATTTAAGTATGTGATACAATTCCCTGAACTATTTTAGAATATTTAAGTATATGATATAATTAAATTCGAATATTTAAGTATGTGAATATTTAAGTATGTGATATAACTCCCTGAACTATTTTCTAGAGTTTAAGTCAATTCATACTTTTGAAAAGGGGGAAAAAAGAAAAAAGAAAAAACTTTCTTCCAATGGACAGAGCTGATTTCTTTTTTTTTTTGATAAATGGAAATTCATTATCAGTGCAGCAAACATAACATTGTTGTTTACATAATCTAGTGTTAATTAATCAAGCTAAACTTTGTAAACTGTAATTAAAGTAGCAAAAATGCTGAAAGACTCCTGAATTGCATTTCACATGGACAAGCTAAATGATCATTGTGGAAAAAAATGGTAATTTCCTATGAATGTTAATCATTTGGTCCATGTGATTCATTCTTCTAGTAATTGAATATAATGATTACAGTAGATTTGAGATTGTACTACATTAAGGAAAGGAAAGATCATGTTTAAAATTAGTTATGTTGATCAGATACTCTGTAACATAAACTAATAAGCAATATTACACTGAAAGCAATAAAACCATTTGAACAAAGTCAAGATGATGTTTCTCCATGTAGCATGCAAAATTAAACAACAGGGTTGCTTCTCAATGAGCCTTCTTTTCTCTTTCTCAAGATCTACAGATTTATCCTAAAATTGACTTCGGATGTGTTGCGAGACACAGATCCTGAGATAAAGACTTGTCAAAGTCATTTATTAAGAAGGGTTTCCAGGGGAGACAGGGATAGGAAGACTGGGTCAGGGAAAGGGAGAAGCTAACTGATGGTGGGATCCTAGGCAGACGTCCCACAGTCAGCTCTGCTCCATCTGTCTGGACCAAGTGGCTCCAGTAGCTGAAGGGCAATCCCTCAATAAAAATCACGGAGACTGGCTGTTAAAAGCCTATGAATGGGGCTGGGGTGCTGGGCACAGAGATGGAAGCAGTGGGTATTATCCTCTATAGTGTTTCTTGTATGACTTGCATGATTTCTCTGCTTCTTATTGTATGTACAATGCTATAAGATTCTTGAGGTCAGAATTCATGTTTAATCTGCCTTTGCAACTTCTTAAGTAACTTGCAAATGGTTTGATCTCATGAAGTACACGCTGCATTGCAAAAAACGTGAAAAATAATTCTACTCTACCTTGCTCACAATCCTTTCTGGAATCGTACTTGCATTTTGGAGCAGATATTTGGAGTGAAATATTACTTTTTATTTTTCACTTGTATTTTAATTCACCTGTTACTATACTCCTTTGGAATAAATCTTAAATGTTTGTATACATTTGATCTTGTCTGAGTTATGAAAGTTAAAGAATTCTATATTCCAATGTAGAATTCTATTACTGTGAAGGACTGTGTTATGAAAGTTACTTAACTTCCAGCAGCCTATTCATGCAGAAATCTAAGAAGTACAGAACACCAAAGGGCACTCCAATGACTAATAACTTTAGCACTGTTCTTGAATCCTACTCTTGGGCACAGTGCTAGATTTTTTGGGAAGGGCTGATTGACTCTGGAAACTGCAGTGTAACCAGAAGTAAAATGATGCCCCCTGCTGATTGTGCACGTAATTCCAGTAACAGGGTCCATACTTGGAGAGTATTTTCATCATTACTTCAACTAAACTGTAAGTTATCTAAGAACAAGTGCTCTTCTCTTATTTCTTTAGAAATATCCCAGTAACTAACACAATACTCTGTTCAGTAGGTGGGCACCACACATTTTGTCTGGATAAGACTGTGATTATAATGCTAAATCAATGAGGAATTTCTGCGGCCACTGTGTGTTCTCTGTTGATATGAACAGAAGAATAAAAGAAGTTCACAGTAAACCAAATAATCCCCTTTTCTATTATACTTTGCTGCATGCTTCTCTGAGCCTTGACAGATATAAGGTTATACGTAAAATACAGGAAAGCTAGGAATTTCTACTCACCTATGTAAAAGTTTGAAAGCATTTCTCCGAACATCTAAAATTTTAAGTTATCACACACACACACACACACACACACACACACTGTATATAATGCGTGTGTATAAACCTATCATACAAATGATAAAAACAAAAACTGCAATTTGGGGAAGCTACTTCCATGCTTCTTTCCAATACTATCACACTGCCTCATTCCACAAGTAGTTATTGTTTCGTGTCTTCTGCTTAACACTCACATACTTTTTAAATATTGAGTTTACCTAACTTTATCGATTTAGCCCTAAGCAACACATAGTTAAGCTTTCATTGATTTTGAGTTTCATAAATACGGTATCACACTAAAGGTAGCCTTCTAAGATTACTTTTATTTGTGTATTTAATTGTGTATTTGTCTATTATATTCAAGAACCATGCATCTAAAATTCAAGCATACTTTTGCTTGTGGAGGTGTTTCTTTTACTTTCATTGCTGCATACTATGCTAATAAGTGATTAAGATTGTTTCTATGTTTTTTCCTTTTTTTGATATAAATGAACATTGTTGAACACATTTCCTGGTACAAATATGAAAGCCATTCCCTAAGTTATAAAACTAAACATTAAATATATGAATATATATTTATTACTTACATAATAAATATATTTAATATATAATTTAACATTAAATATAATTAGGTTAAAGCATTAAATATATATTAACATTAAATATAACCATTTCATATTTTTATTCATCATTCAGCTTGCTCTTATGTTTGATAGCTATTCATATACTTTCTTTTCTTTAGGTAACTCTTCTTATTGATTTTTGGGTGTTTTTTAAAACATCTTTTTGATTCTACTCTTTTATCAGTTATATTTTCAGAGTATTTGGCATTCCCTTAACTGTTTTAATTGCTAAAGAGTAACTTAATTTTTTTTAAATTGGGGTATAGTTGTTTTAGTTTCTGCTCTATGGCGAAGTAAATCAGCTGTATGTATACATATATCCCCTCTCTTTTGAATTTCCTTCCCATTTAGGTCACCACAGAGCACTGAGTATAGTTCCCTGAGCTATACAGCAGGTTCTTATTAGTTATCTGTTTTATGCATAGTAGTGTATATATGTCAGTCCTAATCTCCCAATTCATCATACTCCCTTCTTTTCCCCCTTGGTGTCCATACATTTGTTCTCTATGTCTGTGTCTCTGTTTCAGCTTTGCAAATAGGTTCATCTGTACCATTTTTCTAGATTCCACATATATGCGTTAATATATGATATTTGTTTTTCTCTTTCTAACATACTTCACTCTGGAAGCAACCTAAATGTCCATCGACAGATGAATGGATAAAGAAAATGTGGCACATATATACAATGGAATATTATCCATAAAAAGGAATGAAATTGGGTCATTTGTAGAGACATGGATGGACCAAGAGTAATTCTTAATTTTAAGATAGCAAAACTATTAAAGTTTCTCTACATTACATATTTAAAAAGTCTTATATAAGAAATATTTATTTCACTAAGCAAAATACCTCCCTAGGCCATCCATGTTATCACAAATGGCAAGATTTATTCTTCCTTATGGTTAAGTAATATTCCGTTTGTGTGTGTGTGTGTGTATGTGTATATATATTTACTCACACACATACCACTTTTTCTTTATCCATTCATCTCTTGATGGACACTCAGGTTGCTTTCACATCTTGGCTATTGTACATAATGCTGCTATAAACATGGGGGTGTACCCTTTTTCTCAAATTACTGTTTTCATTTTCTTTGGGTATATACCCAAGAGTAGAATTGCTGGATCATATGGCAGTTCTATTTTTAATTTTTTGAGGAAGCCTATAATGTTTTTCATAGTAGCTCTACCAATTTACCTCCCCAGCAACAGTGTACTAGCTTTCTCTTTTCTGCACATCCTCACCAACATCTGTCATTTCTTATCTTTTTGATGATAATGATTCTGACAGGCATGAAGTGATATCTCACTGTGGGCAGAGAAGGACAAATACTGTATGTTTTCACTTATTTGTGGAATATAAAAAAACAAAACAAATAAACAAATATAGCAAAACAGACTCACAGATATGGAGAACAAACTAGTGAAGAAAGTTAGGGGAGAGGGTGAAATAGGTGAAGTGGATTAAGAGGTACAAACTACCAGTTATAAAATAAGTCACAGGGATGAAATATACATTACAGAGAATATAGTTAATAATTTTATAATAGTTTTGTATGGTGTGTAATTTATAAAATATCGTATGGTATGTACACTTGAAACTATTATTATATTGTAAGTTAACTATACTTCCATAAAAGTTTTTAAAGAAAATTTTTTTACTCTAGAAGTCATTAGAATATTTTCTTTCACAATTTTTAAGATTATGCCTTTCACAGGTATTTAATCCATTCAAAATCACATTTATAAAATGTTGGAATTTGGGATATAATATTTTATTAAATGGATAACTAATTTTTTGCAATACCATTTATTTTTTTATTTCCTCAATCATCTTCAATGCCATATTAATTGTTTATAATTTTTAACACATATTGGGGACTCTTTCTGGGCTCTCTTTTCTGTTAAACCTGTTAATATATTTCCACCTGAATATCATATCTTCTTTACTAAAACTTTAAGATAAATGCTTATACATGTAGGGCAAATCTCCCTCTCTTCTTTCTCAGACATGGCCATTTGCAGATTAGCACGCCTCCGAATAAGTTATAAAATCATTTCTACATGTACCTCAAAATCCTGTTGTGATTTTGATTGGTGAAATTAGAATTCAATTAGGAGAAACTGGATACTTGTATGATATTGAATCTCCTCATTTATGTGTGGCATAACTTTCCATTTTTGTTGGTGTTTAAAATTATACCTTTTTGTTTTAAAGAAAGATTGTATTTTCTGAAAATGACCACTTGATTGGCCTACAATGTTATACTCTTGCTTTGACACTCCCTCCAGCGTGACTGGCATTTATTGCCTTGTCTTTGAAATAGAGAGGACTGCCTTAAGCCATGAAGTTTGGCAAAATGACACTAAATAACATCTGAGGTTTTTATAAAAATGCAATTCTTCTCTGCCTTGTGTTCTTTGGTTACTCACTCTGGGAGCCCAGCCACCATTTCATAAGGAAGTCAGTCAGCCCACAGAAAGGGCCATGTGTAGAGGAAATAAGAATGTCAGTACGTAGCCTAGGGTGAGCACTGAGCACCAAATGGTCGTCTTGAAAGTGGATCCTCCATATCTCAATAAAGCTGCTTCAACAGATGCCACATGGAGAAAACACACGCTCTCCCCAGAAAACTCTGCCAAAATTGCAGATTTATAAACAAAAAAAAATTATTGTTGTTTTAAACCACTAAATTTTAGGGTGGTTTGTTATGCAGCCTAAATATCTAATTTGTTTACATGTGGTTAATAGTGGACAGAAATGCAAATAACTTTCATGGATTAATTGTACATCTATCCACTTTTCCAAATTCTCTTCTTTTTTAAAAATTAATTAAGTAATTAATTTATTTTTGGCTGCGTTGGGTCTTCGTTGCTGCATGCAGGCTTTCTCTAGTTGTGGCAAGTGGGGTCTACTCTTCATTGTGGTGGGTGGGCTACTCATTGTGGTGGCTTCTTTTATTGTGGAGCATGGGCTCTAGGCATGTGGGTTTCAGTAGCTGTGGCACATGGGCTCAGTAGTTGTGGCTCATGGGCTCTAGAGCAGGCTCAGTAGTTTTGGCACATGGGCTTAGTTGCTCCATGGCATGTGGGATCTTCCTGGACCAGGGCTCAAACCCACGTCCTCTGCATTGGCATGCGGATTCTTAACCACTGAGCCACAAGGGAAGTCCCCAAATTCTCTTCTAATATTTTGTTTTTATAGACTTCTGGGGAGGTTCTACATAGATAATTCTTTATTCTTAAAATAATAAGTTATTTTTGTTGTTTCTAATAAAACATACTTGATGAAAAGTAGTGAAAAGCTCATCTTTATCTTTCTTATTCTGGATTTAGAGAGGAAGCTTCTAAAATTTTACTTTTAAAATTAGTAATAGGAGGGTTATGGCAGCAAGTTGGTGGGATAGTAAATCCCAGACCCTACTTCTTCCCATGCAGACACCAGCTCAACAACCATACATGGACCAATTCACTTAGTAAGAAATCCAGAAACCAGTGGAGAGGCTCCTGCACTCAAGGCAAGTGTGGAACCAGCCACATTGAAACTGATAGGAAATGTCATGCCACCCACTTGCTATAGTTCCTCCCCTAGGCTCAGCATGGTGCAATGGGGAGAAAACTCCCAACTCCTGTTTTGCCCTGAGAAGGAAAAGAAAATATGGAAACACAAGTGCAACGATCAGACATTTAAGGGGTCTGCCTGAGGGACTTGTTTCTGTTTTTATTGAATCTAAGTACTAACAGGAAAGGGTACCCAGGATACTCTAGAGTCTGGATACTGTGGAGAACAAAAGAGGGCTGGGTGGCCTGTAGCATCTTCAGAGAACCTGCAGAACTACATGAAGACACAAGAGGAAGCAGGATATTATGAGCTCCTGACAAAGGAAACCAGCAAATTCCCCCTACATGCGAATTTACAGGCACTAGTTCAGAGAAGATGCATCAACAGGAAAGATCTAGGAGGCCAGCAGAATTTCTAACTGTCCTGATTAGAGAAGGTCTTTCTCTGTACAAAGCTGGTCCATGAAAACTAGTAGAAGTGGCTGTTTTTTCAAATGTGCTGATCCCAAAACGAAGTGACAAATTACATGAAGAGACAAGGAAACATGACCCAATTAAAGGGATAAAATAAATCTTTGGAAACTGGCCCTAAAGAAAGGAAGTATTATATAAATTATCTGATGAAGAATTCAAAATAACTATCATAAATATATTCAAAAGCTCAGGAAAATGATGCATGAACAAAATTTGAATGTCAATGAGAAAAAAATATATAAAAAAAGCATTAATTTTGGAGTTTAAGAATGCAATAACTGAATTGAAAAATTCACTAGAGGGCTTCAAAAGCAGACTTGATCAAGCAGAAGAAAGAATCAGCAAACCCCAAGAGAGGCCATTTGAAATTACCTAATCAGAGGAGCAAAGAGGTAAAAGAATGAAACAGAATGAAGAAAGTTTTAGGTGTAAATTTGGCTAGGCAACAGTCCCTTGTTATACTTCCTGTCGGTCTTCTAAGATTTGATGTAAGTCTCATGAGGGCAGGGGCCATGTCTATCTTGCTCTCTATAGTGTCATTAGTTGTTCTGCCACACTGGTCTGAATACATGTTCAATAAGTATTTGTTCAATGGTAGTGGAAAGAATGGATGCATGAATCAATTTCATGTACATTAGGACTGTAGCACTTTGTTCCCTGCACTTTTCTGTTTCTTGATCTTTCTCCACTAATTATGCTGTCTGCTATATATCCCTCTTTTGCTCTTTTTCCTACTTTGATCTGTCCTTCCATTTTGCCATCTTGGATCTAGCAAGAAGCATAACTCACAGATACAGTAAGGGCATGACTGTCTCATGAATATGCTAATGAAGTTTCACTGGCCATTTCTGAAAACTGCTAAAAAGTTTTATGAGTTTTCTATTGTGACTGTTCTTACTCTGATCACTTCACAGAAGCTTGCAAGAGAATCCAACAAGGCCAGGCAGTTCCTCTTCCAAGCCAGTAAAAGTAAGTAACACCAATTTAGTTTACCTGTGTTTAGTTGGTTCATTGTCCCATGATGATTATATTAGTTTCCTGTGGCTGCTCTAACAAATTACCACAAAGCTGACAGCTTAGAACTTTGATTCTCTTACAGTCTTGGAGGCCAGAAACCTGAAATAATTTTCCCTGGGCCAAAATCAAGGTGTCAGCAGGGCTGTGGTCCTGCGGGAGGCCCTAGGGGAGAATCCTTTCCTTGCTTTTTCCAGCTTCTGGTAGCTTACAGCATTTCTTGGCTTGGGGCTGCATCACTCCAATCAACAAGGTCAGCATCTTCAACTCTCTTTCTGCTCCATCTTCACATTAAAATAAAAAGTCATACATTTATAAGTTTGTATAAACTTATACTTTGTATAAAATTAAATATAAATTCAACTTGTGTAAAATGTTTAAAATGATGAGGGAGAGTCTCTCATACCCTCAATTGTTTTTATTTCAAATGCAACCACTATTAAGTTTCTCGTGATTCATTCCAGAGAAACAAGTTGCTTATATTCTTACATATGTTTCTGAGTGTATGTGAATATAGCATATATGCATATATATTTTAAAAAGATTTATTTTGTTATAATTTACATATAATAAAATTCATTTATTCTAAGTACACAATGAAATGATTTTAGTAAATTTATAATTATATATCCATTACCACAATTCAGTCTTAATATTTCCATCCGCCCAAAATGTTTTCTTGGTCAAGTTTTCAATTAACCATCACTCCCAACCATAGCACTAGGAATCCATTGATCTGCTTTCTGCTTCTATAAATTTATGTTTTCTAGATTTCCTATATCAATGGAGTCATACAATACATAGTCTTTTGTACCTGGCTTCTTTCACTTAAAATGGTGTTTTTTAGATTTATCCAAGTTGTAACATGTATCAGTAGTTCATTCATTTTAAATGCTGAATAGTATTTCAATGTATGGGAATACTGCATTTTAAAAATTTATTCACAAGTTGATAATTTAAATTATTTCCACTTAGCCAATATGAATAATACTGCTGTGTTAGTGTATATGACTTCGTATAGACATGTTTTCATTTCTCTTTGTAAACATTTATACTTAAAAGGAACATTTAAAGACCACGATTGAATATATTTTTTTCCCATTAGTAAATATATATTTTAGGGGCTAACATGTACCAGGCATTGTTTTTGGTCTTGGGATACAGCAATGAGGAAAAAAGACAAAACCTGCCCTCACAAAACTTCCTTTCTGGTGTGGGAAGATTAAAATGAATAAAATATAGAAGTAAATTCACACTGTATTTTAAAAGTCAGTTGTTCTGGAGAACAACAAAATCAGGAAGGAGAGCGGGAGCATGTGTTTAGGAGCATGTGTTTAAGAAAATTGTGACAGTGGTTGCAAATTTTACAAATTAGGAAGAAATAACTGCATAAAAATTATTGTCCAGGATTTTTTTGAGGGGAGAGAGTGAGGAAGGGATTGCATTTAATTTCTAATATAAAATATGAATTTAACACATTGTTAATTAATTAATATACTTCGTTTGCAAAATGATTCTACTTAATCTAATGTACTTAATACATTAAGTTGGGTGAAAAAAGAAAGAAAAACAAAGGTGAAAAAGATAATAAATATAGAGAAAGATTGTAAATTATAATGGAATGCTCATATATGATGTATTACAAATTTCACTTGAACCTTTCTAAAAGAAAATTCTAGCGTTTGCTCGGAGTATTTTTGGCAATATTTGTACTAAGGCTCATTGTAGTTGTGAATACAGCAGCATGGACACCATCTTCAGAATACTTGGTTTTCTTTATATTTTAGAATTTTTCAACCTGCCCAGTGAGCTTCTTCATTTTCAGTATTAACCAAATTCCAGAGGAAGAAATGAGAATTTCCTGTAATTGAAATGAGAAAATGAAAAGATTTTTTGCAAATGCTGTTATTTGCAAACCAAAACCAAAATTTAAGCACCATATTTAAAATAACTTCTGACAATGTTTATTCATTTCCTTATTTAAAAATAAGTTCATTTTTATAATCATAAGCTTATATTTTATTTTTACTTAATGCCTATAAAATACAGAAATTTACAGAATGAAAGCAGAATGTAAATGCCACTACCCAAAGACTCAGCTATTACTAGTTAAGCATTTTCACTTCATTCTTGAACTATGTGTATTTTGCAAGTTTCATACTTGAGTAAATACTCAATTTGGTGGTATACCACAAAATTCAACATTGTAATACAAGAGTTTCTCAAAGATGTGAGAAAACTCTTTTTAATTTAAATGATAATGTGTCCTGTGATTGTATGAGAGTCTGTTTTATTATTTGTCTGCTTTAAATTAATTAGATCCCTTTTATAAATAATTTTTCTAGGAGCATGTTTGTGCTAAAATATGTTTGGAGTAATATATTCTATTGTAAGATAGGTTATGATAAGTACATTCACACAAAGAGTACCAATAGATCAAGGATTTGATATATATTTGTCAAAGTGTTTTTCTAAAAACCTGATATCAATTTAGATTCCTGTCAGTAGTATTGAGACTGTTTATCTCATAATACTCTGAAGAGGTTTGGATATTTAAATTTATTTACTTCTTTGCTTTATGCATCTGATATACCATTGATAGCAATTAAGAACCGATGATACAGGAGGCTACATAGAGACATCTGCATATATAAAGGCAATACATTGGGATAATATATTAGGTTGTAGTTGAAATTCAGGTGTGTGACTTGGGAATTGAGTAAAAACCCAGGAGAGATAAATCAGCATGAGTGAATTTTTCCTGGAGAGACATTGCATCAACATCTAGGTAGAACATCTCCCTGAAGTAGACTCCAGATTTGTGGCTGAGAAATAAAAAGAATGGGAAATGATAGAGATTGAGAAAGTTGAAAGCAGAGAAATTATAGAAATTCCCAGAGTGAAAAAATCAGCCTAGGTAACGGCATTTAAACACTTTAAACCTGGGAGAGGGCAAGGGATCCCTTGAGTTGGTGAGTTAAAGATTCTTTTTTTTTTTTTTTTTTTAGTGTTGTCTTCTTTTTTTATTTTTATTTTTTTTTATTTTGTGAGTTAAATATTCTTGAAGATTCTAATTACACAGCTATTGATGAACAGAAACCTCACTTTTAGAATTCAACTGGATATTTTGATCCAGCTGATACCAAAATGTAAATGACCTCTCTTCACTTCCCCCCAAAAAGAACAACCCACAAACCACAATTTGGTTACTTACCATAAGGTTAGCTTATGAAACCAAATTAAAATTTTTAATAAAACCTGCCAATCATGTGTGCCTATGTACAAAATCAAAATTCTAAATTAGCAAAAAAGAGAAACAGTTTCTAGTGTACCTTAGGGAAACTAACTTGTATAAAAACATCTATTTATATTGTCATGAAGTTGGAACTCCATAGAGTTGTTTAGAAACTCCAAGGAGCCAAAAAAAGTTTTAACACAAAAGTTGATTTCTGAAAGTTGTATATATTAAGCACTTGGAGTGTAGAACACATTTTCTATTATAAGTAATACTACTAATCATGGTTAATAAACCAGGGTAGTCCACAAAAAAACATTTAATTTCCAAAAGAAAAAACCTGTTATACTAGATCTTTTGTTAATATAAACAAGTTAATTTCTTTCTTTCGTTTCTTTTTTTTTTCCTTCTTCTTCCTATCTCATAAGAGATTGTGCAGACAATCTTTGGTCAAAGAAAAAGATTTCCCTTGAGAGCTGCTCTTCTCTTCTTAGAAGATTTGTTGATCAACAGAAACAGACTCACAGACAGAAAATGAACTTATGGTTACCAAAAGAGAAAGGGAGGGGTGGTAGGGATAAATCAGGAGTATGGGATTAACAGATACAACTATTATACATAAAATAAACAACAGGATATGCTGTATAACACTGGGAACAATATTCAATGTCTTGTAATTACTTATAATGGAAAATAATCTGAAAAAAATATCACTTTGTTCTATACCTGAAACTAACGTGATATTATAAATCAGCTATACTTGAATAAAAAATAAAAATAAATTTAAAAATTTATGGCCTCTTCTGTGGCTTTGAACTGATCTATTATTTGCTATCAGAGAGATGGGCAGAAAAAAAAATCTACTTGGACCTAAGGTGTTACATTCCTTTGCAAATATGTTCTATGAGTTGGTTCTAAATCATGATGATTGGCAGGCTTGGCTTGGACCATGGTCAATGCCAACATACCTAGTAATTGGATGGAAAGTAAGATCACTGAACAGAAATAGTAAAGAAAGCATCATCACAAGTTGGCTCCCAGATCAGCATAGCTGAGAAATAAACAGAAAGAAGTAGAAAGCCTTCATGTACCTTCATCACAGTGTGTAAATTGCAGAGGATAATCTAATAACTTTTAGTTATTTTCTCCACATTACGAACACCGTTTTTATTACTCTGGGTGTGTGTGTTTGTAAGGAAAGCTGTGTCTAAATTGGAGTGAGATATTTGAATGAAGATTTGTCTCTATAGATATTTTATGGATATAAGGAGAATTGGGGGAACGATTAAATGTAATAATAGCAGTATTTCTGCTATTTTTTTCTGTTATTACTAAAGTACACTAGGACACTTTGGATCATAGTTTATTGTTAAGCATGCTGATTTATTTTCTGATTATCAGCTTGTTACTGAAAAAGTCAGGGACAGAATGACCTCATAAAACATTCGTGTGGTATATTTTTCAGTGAATAATGATATAAATTGTTCCACAATTGACACAAATATATTTTCACATTAGTCTAGCAAATCTTGCAACTTCTGTTATCTGGCCCTTGAATGATCACAACCATTAAATACAGAAATTGAATTATTCCCAAAGATCTCTAACTAAAAACATTTTCTATAATTCTAAATGGAGCAAAAAAGGTGAATGGGGAGCAATTTTAGAACGAGAGTTATAAGGAACTAAAAGTCCTGGGTCAGCCTACTCTGTACCCCAGCTTCTGAATTCCACTCTATTATTCAGCAAAAGTGAATCTGGCATATTTATTGATCTGACATAAATGCCCGAGGCATGAATTTGTGAGCAAATGAGAGTCACTCGTTAACTTTTCTTGGTATGTGTGCATTTAGGGAAGTTACACTTTGACATTTTGCTTAGATGGCTTCGCGTGTGTATTTTCCTCTGTCAACCACTAAATACAGAAGCCTTTGGGTCGGTTTTAAGGCAAGAGACACTAGCTTAAGAACAAGTAGTGAACTGGAAAGAACACAGAGTCTCCAATTAGGCTGGAAATCACTCACCAGCTGTGTGACTTTGGGTAGTTATTTAAACGATCTGAAATTCAATGTCCTCTCCACTTCACAGCACCTTGTAAAGGTTAAGGAGGCAAAGTACATGCAATTCCTGTGGTGCCATCAATTTGATACCTCTTTTCTTTCTGTCCTGGGGTATACTATGTTACATAGTGTGCACGTCAGTCCTTTAGAAAATTTCGCTTGCTGATGATTTTATTCTTCATGGCTCCCTGAAAATCTACCCATAATCCCTCAGGTTCTAATTAGGCAAACTGTCACTTCTTTTCTCCTCTTCCTAGAATAGGCGAAATTTAATAATTGTATATACTTGTGCTTCTTTAGCATGTTCTTGCTTTTATGGAAACAAGAGGCCTTTGCCCTGGAAGGTGATTCTTGTTGGAGGGTTTCTCTTAAGCAAGAGAGCCAAGGCATTTTGTTGTTATTTTCTACTTAGCATCCTCAAATAAATAACTATTTGAAGCCCACACTGTCATCTGCAGAATGTTAGTAGGTAGAAGCCACATTGTGCTCCCTTTCTTCCCTCCCAATAGAAGTATCTGAAATACTTCTGGAGAGATAGAGTGCCTTATTTAATTGAGCACCTATTATGTATCAGTAGTCACTGTTCTGGACTTGAGGTACACAAAAGTAAAGATTCTTTACTCTCCAAGGTGGATTTCATTATTAGACCTGCTACATAGCAGTTATCATGCAATGTAATGAAATGGCTGCAATCTGACAGGTATGCGTTGAAGTCTGCTTAAGCAAGGGTTCACGAAGAGGGCAAAATTTAAGCTCATAATGAAGTTAGAGTTTGCCTTTCAAAGGCTGGGTTGGGGTAGGTGAGATAATTGTATTTTAGTCAGAGGAGAGAAATGACACAGATAAAGGTAAGGAGCTAGGAATGAGCCTGGCATTTCCCAGAAATGATAATTAGTTCTGCATCAGCAGAGCCTAGGATGTGTGTGGGAGAAAGATAGAAGATTGGATTCGACAGATAGGCAGCAGCTGCCTGGTGATGGGGAGTCTATGAAACTTTCATAGCAGAAAATTTACTTGATCAGATTTTCATTTTAGAAATAGCACTCTGGAGGCAGTGCTTCTAGAGGATGAATTCTAAGGAGTCAAACCCTCCAAGTTAGAGGGTCCATTTCTGAGCTATTGCAATAGTCTCCAAGCAAAAGATTACAAAGGATGGTAGAGGGTATAAAGAGAAAGGCCCTGGTATGGGTGGTGCTTGTCCATACTCGCTAAGATCATGTATTTGAGAAGCACATTACTTCAGTAATAACCTTAACCTTCTTAATTTTCTGTTTTCTCATTTGCAAAATAAAGATTATGCTACTTAGCCTACAGAGTTGTGTAAAAAATTGAACAGGATAAGTGTATGTGAAGTACTTAGTATAGTAACTAGAAAACAATGCATTTTCAAGAATCAGTATTTAAGTGGTAGTACGGAATGTACTGTATTGTGCTTGAGTAGAAAGAGGAGGAGGAGGAAGAAGAAATTGCCAAGATGTCTACCACTTTCTTAGAGAAAAGCGGGATTTGAGGCGGGATGGCTTCAATTTGGGGCACATTTAGTTGGGATTGCCTGTGGGACAATCAGGTGGAGATGTCCCATAAACATCTGGATTTGTGGGTGTGTGGAATGCATAAAACTGATCTGAAGGTTCTTTCTCAAGGAACATTTATTCCATCATTCTTCATCTCCCATAGAGAGAAGGGGGCTTGCATTTTTATGAGGGAAGAGTATTAGAAGGGTTCATCTAGCCCTCTCTTTACTCATTCTTCCAAGTCAATGGAATAGAAGGGTGGAAACCCAATGAGTACAATTCAGGCCCTCCTTTCTCCTGTCACTCTCTTCTTATTATTTATTCTCTGTCTGTCTCTTGTCCCCCCGGCCCCCTGGCCCCTTCTTCTGACTTTGGTCCATGTGTACTAGACTCATTGCCTCTCCCTGTTTTTTGTTTTTTATTTTTTAGGACAGATCTTCTGCACAGTGGTGATGCCTGGGATCTCTGACTTTTCCACCTGGAACTGGGTGAGTCAATTCAATTAAAGGTGAGAAAAAGTAGAGAACCCAATTTGAACTCAGAGCCAAGGTGCTTCAGTACTCCAAATTTACCAGCAACACCACTGAAAGTTTGTTCCTTAACTAACTCCTGGAGATATTTCACTTTTTCCACCTCCCACAACTCTAGGGGAAAATTTGTAATTTAACATTTAAAATCCCTAAAGAGGCATGGAAGTCATCATTGTAAATATGAATATAGAATTTGTGTGAATGAAATTGCTCGAAGGGGATTTTTAGGGACTGAGGAAAGAAGAGGCAGAAGATAAGAACATGCGTCTTTGGGAAGTCGGCAGAGCCTGCAAAAGTAAGGAGGAGTGCCAGGGAAATATGAAAGCCGAGAACGAGAACATGTCCTCTGGCATTGCCACCAGTTTATTCCAAATGCTGGTAAAAACAAAAACAAAACAAAGATAGAAAACCAAAAATAATGGCATGTCATGACAAAGAAGGATCTTCTTTTATGACATGTTAATTTCTCATCTTCCCAACTTACATTCAAAGATAAAGTTTTACACAGAGAGAGGGGTCAAAATATTGTAAGAGGTTAGTAGTACTAGGTTTGGAGTGGAGAAAAAGGACCATCAGAGCATCAAATCCCTTCAAGAACGGGCCTGCTGCAGCTAGCACTGTAGACTTTTTGCCTGGTTCAAAGGTGTGAGCATCCAGATACCCACAAGGACAGTATTAAGTTTGCTGTAATGTCAGGTACTGAGTTGGCACTCATTGTTTCATTGGACAAATGTGACAAAAACAGATGATCAAAGAAATATAAATTATATAAAATATAAATATAAATTATATAGAACAGACTTTTAGGGAAAAAAACAGCAAGAAAATGTTAGTGACAGTGACAAAAATGGATTGATTTTAGAGCTGGTGTAAAGGAATAGGTTATGAAATCCTGTCGCGTTACTCTTTAATTTTATGTAAATAAAACTTCTCAACACATGTTTTGGCTACAGCCAGATTGCTAGAGACACTGAAACAGCCAGCCAGTTATGCCTAGACACACGTTGATGTGGAAGCATCTCTTCAAAAGACAAATTTCATCCACATTTTGAGGAACAAATACATTTTCAAGTGCTTTATTGAGAGACAGAAACTAGGAAGAATAGTGGAAAGCAAAACTGCCAGTTTAATAGTGATATCTCTGAGAAGTAGAGAGAAAGCAGCCCTCCCAAGTGTGGATTTTTTTTTTCCATATGGAATCATCAAAACCTGTCATTTTTCAGTACCCAGGCCACATCTGTGTGTGTGTGTGTGTGTGTGTGTGTGTGTGTGTTTGCGTGCGCGCGCACACGCACGCGCCTCCTGGGACATTCAGAAGAGTCTTATATATTTAACTTGCTTTCTCCTCTTAAATATATAAGGCATAACACTCACTGAATATTAGAAATACAGTAGTCACTCAAAACCAACTATTATTAAAAAGAGTTTTAAAATTTACAACCTATTCAAGCCACTAAACTAATTACACAATCATTCAAATTGATTTAAACAGATCTTTTGAACAAGAAGATATTTTCCACATTGCAATTGTGGAAACTGAGATCCAATAGTTAAATAACTTGATGAAGGTTTTTACAGACTATAAAAAGCAGAGCAACTGCTTCATCTGACTTCAGAGCTATGCTCTTAAACTTTCTTACTTTATATCTCTTGCAAATTTACTTAGTAAATAATATTAACAATGTGACAAAGTTTAAAATAGTGGATAATTTAACCACACAAAAATAGAAGGGTGTGGATTAAGACAGGTAGGTAACCAGAAAAAGAGCTCTGCCTGCAGCTTTAATAGCCTCAGAATTTCAGGGGTTTCGCTCCCCCAAACTCTCAAGCACACAGTCACACTTAAACCTAGTTGATGCAGACCAAACAGATTAAGAAACTTCACAGGAGATCTATAGGAGGCAGCAAGGAAGAAACAGTAAAGATAAGTGCAACTAATGCATTTATATCAACTGAAGAAGAGGCGGGGTCACCTGGGTAGGTCCACCTCATGTTTAAAAACCTGCATTAAGGATTATTACTGTCAGAGAATAAGATCATAGCTCACTAAGAGTTTTCACTCACTGAGATAGACTGACTGTATTAGAATTTTGTAGGTAGGATGCCGGATCTAGATGAAGAATGTTAGAAAGCATGTCCTTGTTAAGGGTATGAGTGACTGCTATAAATAGTGAATGTCCAACCACTTCATGTTGATAGCTGGGTACCACAAATGGCAAACCAAATGAAGTAGCTGAGGCTACTGTGTTCCCAAAGGGATCAGAAGCTAGAAAAGAATCTCCTGGCAAAAGGGACATTATTTGTTCTCCAGGGATTTATTAAGCATGATGGAGGCAGTCAGCCAGCAACTTCTCAGCCTTTTCATTTGAAGAGGAGGTAATGAATTTTAATTAGTGAGGAAGACCGCTTTCCACTAAGGAAAAGAAAGCCAAGAAAACAGGAACGTCAGAGCTCATGGAGGATATGTTAAAACACAGAATACTCCTTATTAACACTGAATTAATGGGCGAATCTTTGCCCTCTGTTCTTCTGAAACACAAAAACAAAAACTGAAAAAAATGGGCTACAGATTGTGAGAAAAAGGAAGGACAGGGCAGCTAAGGTTGATAAACAGGTTATTCTAGTTCACAGGGTTTTTAAGACACCAGTCTTCACTCTTTTTTTTTTTTTATAATAATAAACAGGGCTTATAATTTGTGTCTTTTTTCACTTTTTTACTTATTTTTTTTTTAAATTTTATTTATTTATTTATTATTTTTTTGGGGGTACACCAAGTTCAATCACCTGTTTTTATACACATATCCCCGTATTCCCTCCCTTCCTTGACTCCCCGCCCTGAGTCCCCCCCACCCTCCCCGCCCCAGTCCTCTAAGGCATCTTCCATCCTCGAGTTGAACTCCCTTTGTTATACAACGACTTCCCACTGACTATCTATTTTACAGTTGGTAGTATATATATGTCTGTGCTACTCTCTCACTTCGTCTCAGCTTCCCCTTCACCCCCTGCCCCCTCCCAAACCTCGAGTTCTCCAGTCCATTCTCTGTATCTCCTTCCTTGTTCTTGTCACTGAGTTCATCAGTACCATTTTTAGATTCCGTATACGTGAGTTACCATACAATATTTGTCTTTCTCTTTCTGACTTACTTCACTCTGTATGACAGACTGTAGTTCTATCCACCTCATTACATATAGCTCCATCTCATCCCTTTTTATAGCTGAATAATATTCCATTGTATATATATGCCACATCTAGTCTTCACTCTTAATAGTAGTCAATGGCGGCAAATTTTCAACAACATTTGCCCTGCCTACCAAACATTCCGACAGTCCTCTTTGTACTAGAGAATGCATAGGATGAGCCTGTATGAGAGAGGAGTTTCTCACCTCCCCCAAAGTATTATAATTAGGCCCAAATGTCCTTGTATTGGCCATCTGGGAAGATTTGGAAAAAGTAGAGGATAGAAAGGTAAAATATGGTTGGATTCATTGTAAGCTAAGTCTTTTCATTTCCTGCTGATTTAGACTCTGTGTACAAGTGTCTAAGCACATGTGTATGTGAGAGCATGGGGAAGGAGTATTCATTATGGTATTGTTGGATCAGAATTGATTTTGATTTGGCTTTTGAAGGATCTTTCAAGGATAATCAGATACCCTCTTTCATCGTTCTTCAGATATGTTGATGATGGGCCTTGTGATAGTTCTTCTTGAGAACCCTAGACTCTCCAAGCAAATGCTACCTTCCTAAAGGGGCTTTCATCCAGTGAGCAGATGGTGCCCGTAAATTCTTTGAAGTCTGCTGGCTTAAAGTTACAACCAAGTACATGCAACTTTGCTTTAGTGCAATGATATAAATTCACGTGCAAATGCAGTGTTTAGATTATGAGTGTAATTGGTTTACAGAGATACAATTTGAGCAGATCAGAAGTTTTCTTGTGCATTTGTGGCTTCCACTATGAAAATCTGGCTGTTCTAAGTGACAGCCCTGAATACTCCCAGTTAGACCCAAAAAGGAAGACACACATTCACTTTCTTCTCAGGGCAGCCTGACAAAATACGACATGCCCTCTGGCATGCTATGCAATGACATGTCATTGTTATTAACTTGCTGTAATCCCCTGACTTTAAAAACAAAAAAAGTTCTCTCCTGACCAGAAAAGTTAAGCTCAGAGTGCCTCGGGAATCTGGAGGATACAGATGACTTATAGTTCCACCTTTTTCTACCTGCAAACTTTAGTGTGCCCTGTCTGGAGAGAAAAGAATTGTAAGTTTTTCTCATATGGTATAGGGACCTTCTGTTGCATTTCTTCTATTAGATTTTGTAATCAGTGAGGTTGGAGGTGGTAGTAAACTTGTTCTTGTTTCATGTCTGTCTGACAATTCTTCAAGATCTCTAATCTCGGAGGCCCTGTTTGATTAAGGAGTAGAACCTGCTCTTAAAAACCAGGAACTTAGTTTTTAACAGTCTAAAATACTTGACCAGTGTTTTTCAATTTACAGCTCAAGGTCCATTGGTGAGCCAAGGAGGACTTCCTAAAGGGTCAGGAATTTACTCAGGAAAACAGGGTGTTTTCTTGAGTGACTATATATAAATAATGCACATTTCCATTTAGGTCTGTTTGGAGTTAAGATCAGGGCTACCTCCTTTGGGTACTGCAAATTGGTGTGCATGAACTAATATTAGCTTGTTCGTAGAGTTTCATGAGATGGTGATTTAGTGTTCTGTTGAAATACACAGTTACAAAACTTCTACTACACACATGCATATAATGGAATTCTTCTGAATTTCTGTAAATTATCGTTGTTTCCTTGATTTCCATAAGCTACTAGTTTTGCTTTAGAATGAAAATATGTGGCTAGTTTATCATTGTTTCTTCTGGCATTTTGAGAAAGACTGTTCTTGGTTGGGCATAAGTGTCCCCTACAGTGCAAAGCTTGGACATCGCTGCCGTCCTTGCCGTAGAATGCGAACAATGCTTCCCAGACACCCTGAAGACCCCAAATCATCCACAAGTATTCCCGACTGTTGTTGAAATGGGTATTTTTGTCCCTGGTTGAAAAATTAGCAATTAATATCAATAATGTTTGTGGTGTATTATTTATTTATCTCCGTAGGGTGCACAGTTGAACTTTGGCCCTTCATTTCTTAATAAAATATATTTGTTATTAAACAATATATTGTGAAAATATGAATCAATGATATTTTATAAAAAATAAGATATTAAATAGTCTTCCAATTGTGCTTATACTGATAACATTATTGATGTTATGCACCCATGACTGTGTACTATTAAGGTAATGTGGAATATTATTAGGCAGAGCTGTGGACTGAATCATGTACTCCAAAAGATATTTTGAAATTCTATCCCCCAATACCCTGACCTTTGGAAACAGGGTCTTTGTAGATATAATCAAGTTAAGATGAGGCCATTAGGGTGGGCCCTAATCCAATGTGACTGGTGTCCTTATAAGAACAGGAGAAGACAGAGAGACACAATGAGATAATGCCATGTGACGACAGAGACAGAGACTGGAGTGAATGCCAGGGGCTTTCAGGCAACTACCAGAAGCTAGGGAAAGGCAAGGAAGGACCATTCTCTGAAGCCTTAGAGAGAGCACTGCCAACTCCTTGATTCCAGAATTCTGGCCTCCAAACCTATAAGGGAATATGTTTCTGTTCTTTTTAAATCATCCAGTTTATATGGATAACTTATCATGGCAGCCCAAGGAAACTAATACAGATAGGTTACCTAACTTCTCTATATAACTAATTCTGCATCTGTTAAATGAGACAAGTAGAATAGTTCTGAGGAATAACAAGTTAATATTCACAAAGCACTGGAATGAATAAGTAATATACAGCTGCCACATAATTAGAGCAGTATGTGTTAGCTCAATACACTTTAGGTAGGTGAATCATCACTAAACCATAACTTTTCTTTCTAGAATAACTTTTTAATCCAGGAGTTGGCAAACTATGGCTCATGGACCAAGTCCAGACTGCCACCTTCTTTTATAAATAAAGTGGGGTGTTTTCTTTTGGAATGGAGCCATTTTTGTTTAAATATTGTGTATGGCTGTTTTGCATATTTGTATAATTGCCACAAAGGCTGCATGACTCACAAAATCTAAAATACTCTCTGGGCCCTTAAGGAAAAGTTTGCCAACTCCTGTTATAGACTGTAAAATTTGTTATATAGGCTCTTATTCTTGTTTGATATTTAAATAATTCAGTGACTTATATGTGTTTCTAGCCATCTTTCATGCAACTTACTTCTTTTCTTCCTTTATAATTTGAGCTCTATTCCAACTGGAGGTGGGAATGAATAGGGTAGATGAAGCATTGGGTCACTCATGCCACATAACTTCACAATAATTAAGAGTTTAAAGCTATTGATTTGAGACTCTTAGCAGAACTAATGAAAAAAAGGAGGACTAAAATAATACATTTTTATTGTCTCCACATTATGTAATAATGACTCATGAGGTATAGTGAGCTTCTAACTAGAAACCACATTTTCCTACTGAGAATCATTTTTCTTTAAAGAAATTTTTCAAGCTATTGATTCCTATATCTAATACTGCTGAATAAATTAAATAAGGCAGTAAAGTAAAAGTAATGACCCCAAACTCAAGGGTAAATTCATAAAGTGAAAATTGCCAGCTCTTAAAACAAAAAGTATGGGTGGTATAATCATTAGGTGAGGAAATTTGTCTGGGCCATCTTCTCAGTGTGTGATATGCATGTTCTGAGTGAGGAAGCAAGGTCCTTTTCCTCAAGAAGTTAAGAGTCTACCCCTCTGTGATCTTCAAGGGGTTGCTAGTCTTCATGTTGCTGATATAAGCAAGTTTTAGGCTCTCACCACAGATTTCTTTCTAACCCTAAAGAAAGTGAGTTTTAGGTTGAGGAAGGCCCGTTTCTAGACACTCACAGAATTTGTTCCCTATTTCAAAATCTATGTATGAAAGACAGGGCAATTATAAATAGTTGCTTTCTACTATGTATTCAACTTTAGGTGAGGCTAATTATTATTGTAATAACCATTCCGGCTCCTTGAAAGGATCTGTTCATGGTATAAAGGACAGAACATTTCGCTAGTTAGTAGGTTTAAGATCTCAACCAGTTCTTGGTCATCTCAGGTCAGGATAACTGTAAATTCTGAATTACCTGGAGATAAATAACTCAGAGTTTCTGCTTATTTACATATGATCTGCAGGAATCTGAGGCCAATGAAACCTCAAAGGCTTCTGAAAAAGCATTCAAATTCTTTGTAAGGGATGACAATCAGACCTGGCTCGTTTTGTGCCTTATTTGTAAATAGATTGGCAGTTGTCAGTTGAGACAATTTTAACACGTTGCCCAGAGGGTTTTATCCAAATTGGGTTCACTTCAAGATCATTTATTCAACAAACACTTTATTAAAGACATTAATTAGTGGACTGTGCTAACTTACCTTCTAGTGAATGGAAAGAGACAATACACTAAATAATTTAAAGAGCTATTTTAGAAGGTGTTAGGTAGTATGAAAATAAAAGTGGGAAGGATGATCTGATTGCTGAGGTGGGGTGGAGAACTGCCATTTTAAATAGGATCGTCAGGGAAGGCTTCACTGTGAAAGTAACTGTTAAAGACTTGAAGAATAGTTAATCAAACATCATTTGAGGGCAACTGTGGACCCACAGCTCCCAAAGACAAATGTTGGCTCTGTCTCTAGCTCAAATGACTCACTGGTAGAAAGCCATTGCACTTTTTTTTCCCATAGAATGGGAAATCTTATATAGAATTCTCCATCAAAATGAGCTTCTATAAGGATTTGTCATGGAAGACGTTAGCAATCAAAGCACTATGACTATTTTTGGTGATAGAATTCAGGGGGAAAGTTTTTGATACTGAGGGTGGACTTTAGCCCATGTCCCCAGATCTACAGTTATAGCCCTCCACTATTACACATTTAAGCCACCACAAATAAACGTATAATCTAAGTGAAAGTTATGTGATCTGATTTTCATGCTAATGCAACTTCAAGAAAAGTTCCTAAATTGAACAGAACAGAATGACAGATATAGGGTAAATTATCACTTTTATGACTGATTAGATCTAATTTTGAGCATGCAATAAAGTAAGAGAGCTATATGGGCTAAACCTCAGCATTATACAAGTCATGCATCTCTTAGAGGTGACTGTGAATAAGTGCAGGTATTTCCTACATGAAGATATCTCATAAAATGCATACTTCCTAAGAAAGAAGGCAGACCTAAGCATGTCTAGATAATCTTTCCCCTAAATTAACAATTCAGTTAAGTAACTCCATCTCCCCAAGACTAGACCACATGGAGGGACAAATGTTTCTTAACAATTGTGTTCCTTCTACATAGAAAGAGGTATTTAAGACTGGGGACTAAGAAATTCCCCCAACAAGCTCCTATATATAAACTGTGGAAATGCCACTTTATAAAAGGCTGTCACACATCCACACCTTGTCACTTTCAGTCATGCCATGGGCATGTAATCTAAGTTGATAAGATGTAAACTGTACAGATGAAAACTTGCAATTCAATTTAATGTGTATATTTGTCTCATAATTGTCAAGTACTGGATAAGAGAAAAGCTTTTTTGTTTTGGATTGGGTCTTGGTTGTTTGGTAAATATAGTATCATGTAGAGCTGGCAATTCTTAAAAGTGATGAAGAATGTGAAGGGCACTCTGCAACCACTAATAAAGCAAGAGGAAATGTTCTCTGAGAAATATATTTGATTTTTAAAAAGAGAAAGTTACGTGAGAAGAGACGAGAAAATGAAAACTGATGTAGGTCCCTGAGGACATTACATTTATGAATAGGCTAATTAATGTATGTGAAAGAATCCTTTTGGAAATAAAAGAATTCTGCATTGAAGTGTGGAGTAAAATAAGTGGGATAATATTGCTGTGCCAGAACATTCAAAAATGTGTTTCATTGACAGAGAAACTTAAATGAACATCATATCATTTTATTTTTTTGATTAAGCTTTCTTAAATCAACAGATTCAATGTGCAGATTCAATAAGGCTTATTGAAAGACTGTATATACTTCCATGTATGAGGGAAAGCTAAGTTGAAATGTTAAATACTAACAACTTTGAAAAATGGAATATAGAATATTTAAATGAATAAATAATGGTTAAGGATAACTATGTATACATTCTTTTGTTTCGTTAGTAAAGTATTTAATGTATAGTAAAGCCTTATGCATCTAATGATGTTATAGAACAAATTGGATGTGGTATATTTTTGGCAAAAGAATAACAATGGGAAATATTAAACATTTAAATAGGTACAAAATAAGGAAGAGTATAAATGCCAAATTAGGTAGGAATTGGACAGTTACTTGATAAACTAAAATTAACACTAAGATAGGATAAGGGAATATAATGATTAAGAGGTTAAAAGTGTCACAGTGAACTTGAAAAACAATTAGACTTCCCTGGAGATACATTAGACAAGGATGTTTGATGATTCAGCTTCATGAATTAGTAACAGTAGCTAACAAGAAACTTAGATAACAGCAAGTTGCCAGAAAAGAATAGCAAGTAATGAAGGCATTTAGTTTAGTGTATTATAAGGCTTTAAAGACTGGGCCTGAGTCTGCTAGGAGAGTTTACTCACATAAGCATAATCATTTCTTTTTTCCTGAAATTAACATTTGGAAATTTCACAGAAAATTTAAAATACCAATCATCTTGATTTTTTAAAGCCAGTTTCTTCAAATCTTCTCCCTTCCTCTTCCTCCTCTCTCTCCTCCTTCTCCCCCCCATCTTCTACTCCCCCCCCCCCCCCATTTTCCTTATTTTTCTTCAAGTAGTTGTGTTCCATCTCTGCAAGAGTTCTAACTAGAGAAGAAAACTGCCGTAAGTAGGTCTGGATAACTTAAGTACTATCAAAAGAGAAAAAAAAATTAAAGATAACCATGAAAGCATGTTTAAACTTAAAATTTCTTTCTTTTGAAATTTTTAGCTTAAAACTCAATTATGCATTTAAGAGAGGAGTTAAAAACTAGCAAACTCTCATCCCCTACTTAATTCTTCTCACAGAAGCAAAAACCATATGATTCTGAGGGGGAAGGAGTTGGTTATTATCTTTTTCTTGGTTCTTTATATATAGGAGTTCTTTATATTTTCTGGAGGATTAGATAGAAAGTTCTGAATGTTGTGAATCTTCTATTGGATATCTGTATTGCAAATATTCCCTCCAAATCTACATTTAGGTTGCATTTTCTTTACCTGTGTGTTTCGATGAACAGAAATTAATTTTGATGAAGGCAATCTTTTTTTTGTTTTGTTGAAGGTTGGTGCTTTTTGCATCTTGTTTAGGAATATTTTGTCTGGGCTAAGGATGTGAGGATAGTCTCCTGTGTTTTAAATTTTTTTTTATTTTATTTAATTTTAAAAATTGAAGTTACTTGATTTACAATGTGTTAGTTTGGGGTATACAGCAAAGTGATTTAGTTTTATATATATATAAAACACTATATTATATAGTCTCCATATATATACATATATATAGAGAGATCTTTTTCATATTCTTTTCCATTATAAGTTGTTAAAAGATATTGAATATCATTCCCTGTGCTATTTAGTAGGTCATTGTTTATCTATTTTATATATAGTAGTGGTAATCTGTTAATCCCATACTCCTAATTTATCCCCCTCTCCCTTTCCCCTTGGGTAACCATAAATTTGTTTTCTATGTCTGTGAGTCTGCTTCTGTTTTGTAAATAAATTCATCTGCATCATTTTTTTAGAGTCCACTTATATAAAGTGATATCATATGATATTTGTCTTTCTCTGTCTGATTTACATTCACTTAGTATGATAATCTCTAGGTCCATCCATGTTGCTGCAAATGGCATTATTTCATCCTTTTTTATGGCTAATCTTCCACTGTGTATATATACCACATCTTCTTTATCAGTTCATCTCTCAGTGGATGCTTAGATTGCTCCCATGTCTTGGCTATTGTAAATAATGCTGCTATGAACATTATGGTGCATGTATCTTTTCAAATTAAAGTTTTTGTCTTTTCTGGATATATGCCCAGGAGTGGGATTGCAGAATCATATGGTAACTCTATTTTTAGTTTAAGGAACCTCCATAATCTACTCCATAGTGGCTGTACCAATTTACATTCCCACCAACAATGTAGGAGTGTTCCCTTTTCTCCACACACTCTCCAGCATTTATTATATGTATACTTTTTGATGATAGACATTCAGACTGGTGTGAGGTAATACCTCATTGTAGTTTTGATTTGCATTTCTCTAATAATTAGTGATGTTGAGCATCTTTTCATTTGTCTGTTGGCCATCTGTATGTCTTCTTTGGAGAAAAATCTATTTAGGTCGTTTCCCCATTTTTTTATTGCTTTTTTTTTTGTTACTGAGTTGTATGAGCTGTTTGTATATTTTGGAAATTAAGCCCTTGTCCATTACATCATTTGCAAATATTTTCTACCATTCTGCATGTTGTATTTTCATTTTGTTTATGGTTTCCTTTGCTGTGCAAAAGCTTGTAAGTATGGTTAGGTCCCATTTGTTTATTTTTGCTTTTATTTCTTTTTTTTCTTTTTTTTTTAAGCTCTTTATTGGAATATATTTGCTTTACAGTCTTGTACCAGTTTTTGAGGTACAACAAAGTGAATCAGCTGTATTTATACATATATCCCCATATCCCCTCCCTCCCACGACTCCCTCCTCCCCTCCCTGTCCTGGCCCTCTAAGGCATTACCCATCATCAAGTTCATCTCCTTTTGTTATACAGCAACTTCCCACTAGCTATCTGTTTTACAGTTGGTAGTGTAAATATGTCTATGCTACTCTCTCACTTTGTCCCAGCTTCCCCTTTGCCCCCCACCCCAGCCCCGTGTCCTCAAGTCCATTCTCTACTTCTGTATCTCCACTCTTTCCTGTCACTGGGTTCATCAGTACCATTTCTTCAGATTCCATATATATGTGTTAGCATACAGTATTTGTTTTTCTCTTTCTGGCTTACTTCACTCTGCATGACAGTCTCTAGGTCTATCCACCTCATGACATATAGTTCAATTTCATTTCTTTTAATGGCTGAGTAATATTCCATTATATATATGTGCCACATCTTCTTTATCCATTCATCTGTTGATGGGCATTTATGTTGTTTCCATGTCCTGGCTATTGTAAATAGTGCCGCAATGAACATTATGGTACATGTTTCTTTTTGGATCATGGTTTTCTCTGGGCATATGCCCAGGAGTGGGATTACTGGGTCATATGGTAGTTCCATTTTTAGTTTCTTAAGGAACCTCCAAACTGTTTTCCATAGTGGCTGTATCAGCTTACATTCCCACCAACAGTGCAGGAGAGTTCCCTTTTTATCACACCCTTGGGTAACCAAAAATTTGTTTTCTATGTCTGTGAGTCTTTTTCTGTTTTGTAAATAAATTCATCTGGATCATTTTTTAGAGTCCACTCATAAAGTGATATCATATGATATTTGTCTTTCTCAAAATACTAGCTAACTGAATTTATTGTTTCTAGATTTTTTTGATGATGGTCATTCTGACCAGTGTGAGGTGATACCTCATTGTGCCTTTGACATGCATTTCTCTAAAGAATAGTGATGTTGAGCATCTTTTCATGGGTCTGTTGACCATCTGTATGTCTTCTTTGGAGAAATGTCTATTTAGGTCTTCTGCCCATTTGTGGATTGGATTATTTGCTCTTTTGGTATTAAGCTGCATGAGCGGCTTATATATTTTGGAGATTAATCCTTTGTCCATTGCTTCATTGGCAAGTATCGTCTCCCATTCTGAGGGTTGTCTTCTTGTCTTGTTTATGGTTTCTTTCACTGAGCAAAAGCTTTTAAGTTTCATTCGGTCCCATTTGTTTATTCTTGATTTTATTTCCATTATTCTAGGAGGTGGGTCAGAAAGGATCTTGCTTTGATGTATGTCATAGAGTGTTCTGCCTATGTTTTCCTCTAGGAGTTTTATAGTATCTGGTCTTACATGTAGGTTTTTAATCCATTTTGAGTTTATTTTTGTGTATGGTATTAGGAAGTGTTCTAATTTCATTCTTTTACATGTAGCTGTCCAGTTTTCCCATCACCACTTATTGAAGTGGCTGTCTTTTTTCCATTGTATTTTCTTGCCTCCTTTGTCAAAGATAAGCTGCCCATATGTGCTTGGATCTATCTCTGAGTTCTCTATTCTGTTCCATTGATCTACCTTTCTATTTTTGTGCTAGTACCATACTGTCCTGATCACTGTGGCCTTGTAGTATAGTTTGAAGTCAGGAAGCCTAATTCCACCAACTTCGTCTTTCCTTCTCAAGATGGCTTTGACTATTCGGGGTCTTTTGTGTTTCCATACAAATTGTAAGATTTCTTGTTCTAGTTCTGTGAAAAATGCCTTTGGTAATTTGATCGGGATTGCATTGAATCTATAAATTGCTTTGGGTAAGATAGCCATTTTCACAATATTGATTCTTCCAATCCAAGAACATGGTATGTCCCTCCATCTGTTCATGTCGTCTTTGATTTCTTTCATCAGTGTCATAGTTTTCTGCATACACGTCTTTTGCCTCTTTAGGCAGATTTATTCCTGGGTATTTTATTCTTTTTGTTGCAATGGTAAATGGAAGAGTTTCCTTGATGTCTCTTTCTGTTCTTTCATTGTTAGTGTATAGGAATGCAAGAGATTTCTGTGCATTAATTTTGTATCCTGCTCCTTTACTAAACTCATCAATTAGTGCTAGCAGTTTTCTGGTAGAGTCTTTAGGGTTTTCCATGTAAAATATCATGTCATATGCAAAGAGTGACAATTTTACTTCTTCTTTTCCAATCTGGATTCCTTTTATTTCATTTCCTTCTCTGATTGCTGTGGCTAAAACCTCCAAAACTATGTTGAATAATAATGGTGAGAGTGGACAGGGGGTCTTGTTCCTGTCCTTAGAGGGAATGCTTTCAGTTTTTCACCATTTAGGACGATGTTAACTGTTGGTTTTTCATATATGGCTTTTATTATGTTGAGGTAATTTCCTTCTATGCCCATTTTCTGGAGAGCTTTTATCATAAATGGATGTTGAATTTTGTCAAAAGTTTTTTCTGCGTCTATTGAGATGATCATATGGTTTTTATCTTTCAATTTGTTAATATGGTGTATCACATTGATTGATTTGCATGTACTGAAGAATCCTTGCATTCCAGGGATAAACCCCACTTGATCATGGTATATGATCTTTTTAATGTGCTGTTGGATTCTGTAAGCTAGTATTTTGTTGGAGACTTTTGCATTTATATTCATCAGTGATATTGGCCTGTAATTTTCTTTTTTGGTGACATCTTTGCCTGGTTTTGATATCAGGGTGATGGTGGCCTCATAGAATGAGTTTGGGAGTGTTCCTCCTTCTGCTATAATTTGGAAGAGTTTGAGAAGGATAGGTGTTAGCTATTCTCGAAATGTTTGATAGAATTCGCCTGTGAATCCATCTGGCCCTGGGCTTTTGTTTGGTGGCAGATTTTTAATCACAGTCTCAATGTCCGTACTTGTGATTGTTCTGTTCATATGTTCTATTTCTTCCTGGTTCAGTTTTGGAAGATTGTACTTTTCTAAGAATGTATCCATTTCTTCCAGGTTATCCAAATTATTGGCATATAGTTGTTTGTAGTAGTCTCTCATGATCTTTTGTATTTCTGTGGTGTCCGTTGTTACTTCTCCTTTTTCGTTTCTAATTCTGTTGATTTGCATCTTCTCCCTTTTTTTCCTGATAAGTTTGGCTAATGGTTTATCAATTTTGCTTATCTTCTCAAAGAACCAGCTTTTAGTTTTATTGATCTTTGCTATTGTTTCCTTCATTTCTTTCTTCATTTATTTCTTATCTGATCTTTATGATTTCTTTCCTTCTGCTCACTTTAGGGTTTTTTTCTTCTTCTTTCTCTAGTTGTTTTAGGTGTAAGGTTAGGTTGTTTATTCAATATTTTTCTTGTTTCTTGAGGTAAGACTGTATTGCTATAAACTTCCCTCTTAGGACTGCTTTTGCTGCATCCCGTAAGTTTTGGGTTATTGTGTTTTCATTGTCATTTGTTTCTAGGTATTTTTTTATTTCCTCTTTGATTTCTTTAGTGATTTCTTGGTTGTTTAATAGCGTATTGTTTAGTCTCCATGTGGTTGTATTTTTTACAGTTTTTTTCCTGTAATTGATATGTAGTCTCATGGCATTGTGGTCAGAGAAAATGCTTGATACGATTTCAATTTTTTTGAATTTACTAAGGCTTGATTTGTAACCCAAGGTGTGCCCTATCCTGGAGAATGTTCCGTGTGCACTTGAGAAGAAAGTGTATTCTGTAATTTTTGGATGGACGCTTTTATTTCTTTTGCCTTGGAGGATTGACTTAAGAGAACATTGGTACAATTTATGTCAGAGAATGTTTTGTCTATGTTATTTTCTAGGAGTTTTATGGTGTCATGTCTTATATTTAAGTCCTGAAGCCATTTTTAGGTTATTTTTGTGCATGGTGTGAGGGAGTGTTCTAACTTCATTGATTTATGTGCAAGTTTTTAAATTTTTTTTACCTTTTCAATTTATATTTAATATGAAATTTATTTTTTGTCATGTTCTGTAAGATAGGTCCAGCCTCTTTTTCCACATAAATATTATTTATTAAAACATTAATTAAATTAATAAAATATTCATTGTGAAATTCTTTTAATTTTGTGTTTATAATTAATGCTTTTAAATATTATATATTTATGTTATATAAATAGTTCACAATTATTATATTTATATTTATAACTATTATCATGAATATTAAATATGATTTATTGTAAAAAAAGTAGTCTCTACTACATTTTAATGAAAACTTTTTTATAAATTCAGTGACCACTTATACATAGGTCTATTTAAAGAATTTAGTTTCTGTTTTTGTGGTCTATCTGCCCATCTTTGTGCTAATATCACACTGTTTTTATTATTGTAGCTTTGAAAAAGATATGGCATCTATTATTATGTCTTCTAAATTTGCTCCTTCCCTTTAATATTATTGCTTTGACTTTTCTTGGCCCTTTGTATCTCCATATAAATTTTTAGGATCATCTTGTCAATTTATTTGGCTGTTGAAAATGAATAATTGTCATTTTTATGATTTTCAACCCCTGTACATGTATGTTTCTCAATTTACTTAGGGCTTTTAAAATTTCTTTCAATAATGCTTTCTAGCTGTCTACATAAAAGTAATGCACTCCCTTCATTCATATTATTCCTATGTATTTGCTTTTAGTGGTACTGTAAATAGATTTGAGTTTTCATTTAATTTTCCAAATATTTGTTTTTAGTTTATAGAAACAATTATTTGTATTAGCTTTGTATACAGGTAATTTGCTGCATTTGCTCATCAGTTCTAGTAATTTATCTGAATTGTTTGGATTATTAACTGCTTTTTAACCTATTTAATCACACAGTAAATAATGATTTTTTTCTTTTAAACCTTTATGTTTTTTATTTTTCTTATTTATTTTGCTGACAAGATTACCTACTATAATACTTGATAAAATTTAATAACTCTGTGATAGCAGAGATGTTTGTCTTTTTCTCAGTCTCAGGAGAAATGTTCAGTCATTTACAATTAATATGATGCTTACTGTAGGTTTTTTTTTTTTTTTCAGGTTTTGTTTTGTTTTGGTTTTGGTTTCTGGGGTAGATATCCTTATAGGATTAAGGGAATCCCTTTTTACTCAAAGGTTACTAAAATTTTTTATCATGTATATTGCTAATTTTTTTCAATTGTTTTTTTCTGCATTTGAGATGGTCACATGACTTTTCTCCTTTTTTCTATTAATTTAGTGAATTATATTGTTTATTTTAAATTGTTGAACCCATATTAACTGAAAGGTATGTAACTTGGTCATTTATTTTCTCTGTATCATGAAATTAGATTTGCTAGTAATTACTAGGAGTTTTGCACTTACATTCATGAGCAATATTTGAAGAATTTACTGGTGAAGCCAACTTTGTCTGAAATTAACACAGTACAAAGGATTTAAATTAGAGATTCAATTTCTTTTATAAATATAGGATTTTCACGTTTTCTATATCTTTTTGTATAATTTTAGTAAGTTTTTCAAGTAATTAGCCTGTTTCATGTTAATTTTAAAATATTGAAATACAGTGGTTTGGAACATCTTTCTAATGGCTTCACAGTGTCTGTAGGGTCTATAGTAATGTCCCCTTTGCTATGTTTATGTTGGCAATTTGTGCTTTTCTCTTTATTTTGTCAGTTGGGGAAGTGTTATTTTAAGTTAGGAGTTTATAAAATGTGCCTTACTCTGAGCATATGCAAACTTGTGTTGGGGTATGTTAGCTATATTTCTACTCAGCTGAATCACACAGTATTTTATATAATAGACAGATTGTCCACTTACATTATACTCTGTATATTCCCAAAATACATAGCAGAAACAGTAAAGCATGTTGCAGTTCTAAACACTCATCCCTCCCCTGACCTATATCACAGAAATTCCTTCACATATTCAGGCTATGACTGTCCCTCCTATATAAGTATTATGTTGAACATTTGGTGATCTGCTTTTTTTATACTTCTTGAGATATCCATTGAAATAGAATATAAACTCTGAAGTTTACCCAAGAGTTGTAATTATCAAGAAAATTCATGTTTTCTCATGTTTACCAGTAAAGAATAGCTGATAATGACCAACTTAAATCGTGTGACAAAGTGGGAGGACACACACACACAATTTAGGGACTAAGGTATATTATATTATAATAGAATTGACATGAAAGTAATAAATTTTAAAAACGTTACGTGAAGCACCAGGCAGTGCATTTAAATTGAAGTAATGATTTGTTCTATTTTAGACAACCAAGGAATTATGTACTCTTTTTATTAGTATTTAGATAGATTTATCACATGTGGTGGTGCACAGTTCAACCATAAGGTAATATATACTTGAGCAGGCACTTTAATGTTACATTATTAAAATCTAAAAGTGACTTCAGGGCACAGAGTAAGTGCTCAATAAAAGTCTGATAATGGATTATTATTTGGGGATTATTGATTAGGTAATTTTGCTAATCAGGTAAAGATTTAAATTCTTACTTGTTCCTAATGACACCCAATCATTAAGTTTCCACATAAAGTGTTGACATAAGTAAAGAATCCCTGATAAGAAGCATAATACCTGCTTACTCATGTAGTTGAAATATCATTGGAAATAATGTGAATAAATAAGCATGCTTCTTATCTCATTATGGGGTTAGGGAATGAATGAATAATTTTAATGATTTTACCCGGGAAGAATCACTCATACTGTGTGAGTGTGTGACATTTTTAGCTCATTTTCAATGAGGAAATGACTCATAACATCTACAGGGGTTCAAAATGGCTCTCACATTAATTTTCACAGCACTCAAAGGTGTGGCAGAAAAGCCAGTAGCTGAGAATGCTGCATAATATTTCAGAAAGTTTGTTCTAAAAGTGATTACAGGAGGAAACTGAGAAGAAATGCTTATAATCAAAGTGATACTTCACATATTTTAGTGAACATATTTTGTAATGAGAAACTTATCAAGGGAAATGACCAGAAAAGATAAAATAAGAAACACGTTTCATTTAAGTTTGAAACAATGTGATTTGGAGACTAATACGATCTATGGTAATTATCTTGAATAACTCCAGTATTTCAAGTCTGGGTACATGGTAAGCATGGGAAGCTGGTGGGAAATATGATTTCTGTGGAAGTTAATGAATTAGTTTGGGATTTGTTCATTTAACCAATATTTGTGAAGCACTTAGCTGTTAGAAATTATGCCAATTCATTGAAACTATAGATAGAAGAGTCTTAAGGTCCTTACATTCTAATCAAGGAAACAAATATATAATTATAAACAAATTAAAATAAAATGTGATCATTCTTATAAAAGAGATATGTATAAAAGGTTGCTCAAGTTGAACGTAAGTTTAGGGTGGGATATTCAAAGTTATGGTAAGAAGTTAGGATTTCATGTACTCCAACAGATATTTTTTGAGCATATATCAAGACTCACTCAAGTATAAGACAGATTTGAAGATAAATATTTGGGAATCATGATTTCAAAAGAATAACTGTAGCTAAATGTTCATGAGCTGTTTGAAATAATAAAAAATGAGCAGAAATGCAGCTTTAATATGGGGGTACACTCAACTTCGGGGAGAAGGAAAAGAAGTATGTTCAAATGAATTAACAAGAAGCAAAACTAATGTAGAATAAAATCAAAAGGGAATAAAGAAAGTCTAGAAGCCATGAGAAAAAACAGATGCTTCAAATAGATAAGAACAAGTAAAGCGAAAATATCCTCAAATGTATAATACATTTTATTTACAAAATTTATCCCCAGACATTTCACAGGAAGAGATTTTAATGAAGTGAATATTTACAGATATCTGAGTAGAGCTAGGGAACAAAACAAGAGTTGATGAGTTACCTAGAGATTAGCAGCTGTGAGAAGTAGTTCTGTCCCCATCCCCAGCCCTTGGCTGCATGGACGATGAAAGAAAACAGGTGATACCTGGTGAGAGCTGTAAACATGGAGAGTTGTTCCATCTGCTCCCTTTAGGTAGTACTGTCTGAGAGCTACAGCTCTAAGTTTGGGTTCAGTAACTGCTCTCTCACCTTCACTCTCAGGGTGGTAACATCCTGCTTTTGTTAGCCCTTAGGTGACGTCATTTCATCTTGGTTTCCCTTACTCTGCCTACATTCTTGCAAATGTATTCCTCATTACATTCTCCTTAGTTACTTCATTTGAGTGTGCCATCCTTTTCTAGTAGGGGCTCTTCTCTGACTGATAGAAAGCAATCATGTCAGGTAGACATTATCACCTCTCTCCATTTATACACAAGGAGGCAGATTCACAAAGGTTAAATTACTCTCCGAAGGTATTTAGTTTGCAAATGACATAGTCTCTCTCCCTCACCTACATTATGCTGCACAGTTGAAGGTGATGAAAAAAGAAACAGTAGAGTTAAAAAAACTATTTTATCAGGAGTTATGAAAATAACAGCATATAGAGTAAAGTTAGATTTTTTTTCTTTTATAGAAAGTAGCATTTCTCTTCCTTTCAGATAAGAAGGAAGACTGGAATAATTTCTATGGAAACAGAGATATATTGAAATGTGTATGAACACTGGAGATGGTGCCAATCTCATTATTGGCAAGAAAGAGAGATCAGTTACTGAGAGAAGTAGTAAGGTTTGCTACATGGGTGGCAAGGAGGAGAACCTTCCCATAGTCAGAAAGGGTTCCTTAACAATGACCAGCCCTCTTTACTAATATATAACATGATTGAAAGGAACACCAAATAGATACATCTAAGTGGAACCATGTAAAACCACCACCATTGCTTGTGAATCAGTTCAACTCTCATGTGGTCTATGTAAATTTAGCAACTCTTATCTTTATGTGAAGGACAATATTCTACAACTATCTTGAGTTTAATCTTTACTTATAAAATTTTAGCACACTAAAAGAATTTCTGTTAACTTTGCCTACTTCATTATCAGTAATTTTACCTTATCAATATATGCCTTTATTTTTAAATCTTATGAAATTTTTGGTTCCATGCACATGTGGTTAACAGTAAAACAAACCCAGAAAATTTTTAATCCATGTGGACCCAGTTCCTGAATCTTCACTTCTCTTTAATATATTCACTATATTCTTCGAAATCCTTGGTTGATGTTCTTACCAGTTTAAGTAATCTTCTCAATCAACACTTCCAACTTGAAGTATGCCAGATTTGCTTCTTTACCATACTATATCTTCCCTTCCCCCTCCTATCACTGTAATTCTTTAATAACCCAGTAAGGTAACCTGCCTCCACCAGCGCTGCTGCCTGAATTTGGTGTGGATCTAGGCTTCCACATCTATACACTGTCCTCAAAGACTCACCTTACCAAATGTAGCTAGACTTGCCCAGTACAAAGTAGTCAGGTCTCCACTAGCAGGCATATGACCACCTTCAACACCAGAACTCCCTCTACTGATGAAATGAATAAAACACGACAGAGGAAAATTTTTGGTCCATTATTAAAAGCCATAGATCTTGTTTATTAGATTTTACCTGGAAATTCCAGATTCTGCCTAGATATGTAGTACCTTTCTTCTTTTCTTCTATTTCCTAATATTTCTAATTGTTATTTAACTATTTTAACATAAAAGAATCATAAAACTTTAATAGAATACTAATTAATCAATTAATTTCCAATTAGTCAGATCAGCTAGTAGTCTCTGCTAATCTGGGCCAGGCTTGGTTTATTTTGTTTAGGCTCAATCATACATCTGTGGTCAGCTGGCAGGATGGCTGAGGGGACGGCTTGTCTAGATTGGCCTCAGAGTTCTGGAGTTTCAGTGGCTATTGTCTAAGGTCCAGGGGTAACTCGGTCATATGGTTTTTGTTTGTTTGTTTTTAATCATCCAGTTGGTTAGCCTGTTGTTCTCTTAGTGGCTTGTCAGCTTTCCTAGAAAGTGAGGAAAAGCACATACATGCTTTTAGGGGCTGATTTCAGAACTGGAAAATTAACACTTCTGCCATATTTTATTATCCAAATTAACACTTCTGCCATATTTTATTATCCATTTTTATTACAGGGCCATTCAGATGGAATGTGTAGGTAAACCCCCCCCTCCCCTTTAGCAGAAAGCGCTACCAAGTCACATTATAACATATATGGACAAAGATGAGGAGTAGTTAGGACCATATTTGCAATCAATTTACTTCTTGAACTTACCCCTATCTGATGGACTTATACTCTGCTGACTAGACAGCTCTTATATCAGCTGACTCTCCTGCCTCAAGGTACCAACTCAGTCCTGCCAGCTGTTCTGGCATCTTCCCAGTCTAAAGTATACTAGAGTCTTTTCCTGCTTACTTTGACTCTACTACCTAAACTATACTGAGAAGGCCATTTGTGTCACTGACAACAATTCCTTTAAATGAGTTACTGGAAAATACAATACTTTATTTCTCAAATTTTTCAGGTGAAACAAATTCTACCATGGGAGTAATTCTCACCCAGAGATGTAAATATCTATGATTCTTTTTACATTCTAGGTGTTAATTCACATGACACAAAGCCAGGCCTTTTTCATCAAAAGCATTGATTTTTCAATTAATACCTCTGATGAACACCAACCAAAAATTAGAAACTATCTGGCTGTGTGAACATCAGAAAACCACTGAGAGAGCAAACATGACTGAGCATGGTAATTACTATAATCCTGTTAATACACCTGGGTGACTTAATAACCTCACCTCGTAATAAAGAAATTGCCGATCATGTTTAAGCTCTATATTGGCTGAGAGAGGCTGTAGTTGTCTTTCTTTGCGAATGGTTGGAGATGTGATTGTGTCAAAGTTCTCTGATCCCTGTCCTACTTTTGGAGGGATAAGGGAGGTGTTGAGCCACTCTGTGAATAAAATTTGTTGGATAAGAGAAAGCTGAGTTCTAAGTTAGAAGAATGGGTACATATCAGGAGCCAGGGAAGATCATATATGGGTTAGTTTCAGAGGCTTAGGTGTGTGCATAAGCATATAAAGAAAAACAAAACAAAACAAAACAAAACATTATGTCAGAGCCAGAATAGCAAACTGCAAGCAAATAGTTGAAATATCAGAGTATCTAGAAAAGGGGATCAACCATGTCTAGGAAGAAGATTAAAAAAAAGTCTAGCTAAAAGACTTGTGGGAGGAAATGTGTAGGAATACATGTGGAAATATTCATTCATCAAGCACCTGACATATGGCACAAACACCACTAGGTACCATTGGGCACAAAGATGAATAATTATTCAAGGAGGAGACAATTTATTGAAGAAGTCAGACATACTTACTACAAATTATCAAGCAATATGATAAGTTCCTACTGAAGAAAGAATAAATATTCATTGGGGGCATGTATGAGAAAAAATATTTTTGCTAGTGGGGTACTTATATCTGAACTGAACAAATGGGTTTTTATCAGGTTGACAGAAAGACTGTTTTAACTAGAGAGACATTAATCGTCAAAGAAGTAGAAGTGTATAAAATTTCACAGTAAATTCCAGGAGCAGTGATTTCTAAGAAATAGCCTTTATGATATGCAGTACCAGAAAATAAGTCTATAAAAGTTTTAGTTTATACAAAAATTTTAAATCCCTCAAGTAATTTGTTAAAGGCATTAAAAACATACAAAGCAGAGACATGTTATTAGAATCTAACAGATCTTCTTAGTTGAAAAAGATGCGATTCTTTTAGAGGAAAATGTTATGTTACTCAGATGCTTGGAGTAACAAGCAACGAGATCATCTGACTCAAGAGAGAAAGGCTGAGCGATGGGGAAAAGCAGCCCTGATGGTTTACTTCTAGTATTGTTGAGATAGTGCTTAGCAAACCAAATCTCCTACAGTTAACAAGTATAAATGGAGGACAAAATATAAAAAGAAAAATATTGTCTGAAGAATGAATAAAAGCTGGAAGATAATGGATGGAAGTCAATACTTTGAAGAAGGCATTGCTCTAATATGATTTTTAAATTTTTATTTGGCTACTCAACAAAGGTGAATGCCAGTCTGCACCATTTGAGGTAATGAAAAACTCAGTAGAATATCTGCAGTTTTACTGGCTTTAAGAATTAGAGGACAGGGTTTATTTAGGACAACCACAGTTGCTAGAAAGTTAGGAGGAAAATCCCACAAAGGAGAGAATAAGAAAGGTAGAGCCACAAATTCTGTGTATGAACTCTCCCCAGTCTCTGGAGGACCCCTATACCGTATGGTGTAGGTCAGCCTGTAATCAACCCAGATAAGGCTAAAATAAATATGCTGAAATTGGAGCTGCCACCTATATCAGGGAGGCAAAGTTATGCGGTTTGAGTACAATAGGTTAACTGGCTATATAAAAATCAAAATCAAAATCAATACTCTTCAGGAGAAGATAACAAAATCCAAAATTTCTATAGTAACTGCTCTGCTTCCTCCTCAGCACTTAGAATTATCATATGGATTAATTAATTATGTTTTATTTCAGATATTCAGCAGTTGTGTAATGGTATCTCGTTGTGACTAGTTTTAATCCCCCTGTTGAGTAATGATGTTGAATATCTTTTCATATGCCTAATTGCCTTCCATATAGCTCCCTTACTGGAGTATCTGTTATCTTTCTCTGTTTAAAAAAATACAGCTACTTGTTTTTGTATGGTTTTGAGTGTTCTTTGTATATTCTGAATACAAATCCTTTATTGGATATGTGGTTTTCAATTTTTTTTCCAGTCTGTAGGTTGTCTTTTAATTCCTTTAACAGTATTTGTTGTTGTTTTTGCCTTAGAGCAAAACCAATAATTTGTTTGGCTGTCACAGCTGTAGGACTCAGAGAAGGCTCTTGTCTGCTCTATGTAGTGTCAGCCGAGATGGCTTGACTGGGGGTAGTAGATCCATCTCTCGGATGACTCACTCACATGGCTCATAAATTGCTTTTCATTGTTTGTGGGAAGCTTCACAGGAACTGAAGGACAGGGACCTTAGTTCTTCTACTTAGTTCTTTTGCGCCCCTCTGTAAGTTACTTGAACTTCCTCACAGGAAGTTGGGTTCCATGAGCAAGTGTTCTAGGGAATGGGCTGCAGTTTTGGAGGTTTTATTGTTTTTTGTTTTTATCTTTATTTTTTAAAGTCCTGGGCCTAGAAATTGACAGAGCTTCACTTCTGCTGGATTCTATTGGTTAGTCAGTCACAGAGCTCAAATTTGAGGGAAAGGAACATAAACCACTATGCTGAATGAAAGGAGTATCAAATAATTTTGGGGAATATTTTAAAACTGCCATCTTTTTGATTGATGGAAACAGTTTCATTGTTCTTACTTAGATACGTATATTCATTGCAAAAAGTAAGTAAATAAATTAGCAGAATGCTGTATATAAAGCTGTACAAAGAAATTGGCAAATAGAAGCTGTTTCTAAATGTTTTAATTTTATAAAAATAATGATACAAATTATACAGAATATGTATGATGGAAATGGTTATTGGCCATTGAAGCATACTGAATTCCATGTAGTTAGAACAAAGATAAAAATATTAATCAATATTAGATGCTGTTATTCTGCATGTTGAACAATTAATGTAAATAAACACCAAAAGAAGTTGAATGTGTGGTTATCAATACAGTAGAACAGGAGGAGAATAAATAAAACTGGAAATAAAAACTGGATTAATCCAAGTAATGAAAAGAAGAAAATAGTTCAACAATACATAGGACAGAATATATTAGTAGAAGTAAATCCACAGACATCAATAAGTGAAGTTATATGCAAACAAATTAAAGTTGTCAAAGGAAATAAAATAAATTAATAACCAGTAAGGTATAAAAATGTTGAGCTTGTGTATCCTTACCAAATACATTATATAACAGAATTTCAAATAGAAATAAATTGATATGTACTCATAGTATAAAACATTAACATACCAGCCTCTGCTATTGAAAATGAATAAAGAACAAACATCCAGGACCGAATAGAACAGTATCATTAGAGATACAAAATGATATGTATACATAGATTTACTAATTAGAGAATGCATATGCTTTAAAATATTTTTGAATATTTAGAGAAAATAACCATTTCTATGCCATGAAGGAACTATAAACCTTAATAATTATCAGAGGATCAATAATTATTGATTCCTGACCTCATCTTTGATATCCATGAATAAAAATACAATTGAATAAAATTTAAAAATCTCTGCATAAACTTGCCATTTAGAAATATATTTTTGCATTGTCTGTGAATCAAAAGTAATCCATGAAAGATATGAAATGTCAATACCCACAAAGCAGTACATTTCTACACTTATACTATGTAAATAAAGGAGTCTTTATAGAGAGAGCTATATTAAGAAGACAATAATTAGTAGTTACCTTTATAAACCAAGAGGTTAGAAGAGGAATAATGTATTAATGTAGAAAAAGGAAACATAAGTATAAAAGCAGAACATTTAAAAATAAAAAATACATGAAAAACAGAGAAGGTCAACAAAACTAGATGTACGTTTTACTAAAAGACTAATATAATATATACATCACTAGCAAGATTGATCAAGAAAAAGAGGAGAAAGAGAAGGAAGAAATAAACATTAGATGAATAATACAATATTGACTACAAATGTAATAAAAATTTGTCATGTGAATAACACTGCTAATAAATTTGACACAAATAATGTAATTAAATACACAAAATGGATATTGTTCTAGATTGTTTAAAGATCCAAGTAGAAAGAAAAATTCAATAAACAGAAAATCATTATAAATTAAATCAGTACAAACAGATACCATAGGATAATCCTGATTATAAATATACGAGGGTGAGTCAAACATTATCTGCACTCCGGTTGTATTAAAACTTGTGTTGGCTGCACTGTCTTATCAGTGCTTTCCGTTCAAGGCTACTTTCTCCCCTGTCACTGCTGTGCAGGTGTGAACAGGTTACATCAGTTCACTTCTAACTGTGGTGTGAGCAAAAATGGATGCCCCACTTGTGATTTGCATGAAAGAAAAGCAGCATACAATGATTCATTTTTTGTGGTCTAAGGGTGTACCTGGTTCTGTTATTTATCAAAGACTTTGTGCACCATATGGAGAAAATATTTTGTCATGAAGAAGTGTGTATGAATGGATAGAGAAGTTTAAGGAAGGTCACACAAATATTAGCCATCGAGAAGGAGCTGGATGCCTGCCACGTCCACGGCTGATGACAACATTGAGCATACACCTGAAATGATTCTGTCTAATAGATGAGTGACAGTGGATTATATGGCAAATCATTTGCAAATCAGCCATGGCTCTGCCTATGAAATAATCCATTAGAGACTTAGGTTTTGAAAAATTTGTGTTAAAGCCTAAACTTTGGATTAAGTGCAGAGGACTGCTATCCAAGTGCATTGTGATCTTGCATGACAATGCATGTCCGTACTCTTCTGCCCACACTGTCTACACTCTGCAAAAACTTCATTTTGATGTGTTAAAGCATCTCCCCTATAGTCCTGATCTTGCTCCATCAGACTTTCACCTGTTTAGTCCCTTGAAAGCAGCCCTACGAGGACAAAGATTTACTTTTGATGAAGAAGTGAAGACAGAGGTGCATTCGTGGCTTGCAGCTCAGCCTAAAACATTTTATAAAGCGGGAATATGAAAGCTTGTTGACAGATAGACAAAGTGTATTGAAAAGCAAGGAGATTATGTCGAAAAATGATGTATTTGTCTTTTCTAAAATTTAATTAAAATAAATTCTACAGCCAGAGTGCAGATAATTTTTGCCTCACCCTCATTGATACAAAAATTCTAAATAAAAATTTGATATACTGAATCTAACCATTATTTTAAAATACATCCTGTTGACACTGGCTTTATTCCAGGAATATACAACTATTTTAACATTGGAGTATCCCTTAATATAACTCCCCATATGAAAATTTAAACTAGAATTTCCTTATGACAGTGTCAACAAATGAACACAAATGATTTGATAAATTTCGACAGAATTCAAAACTGGTGACTTCCTAGAAAACCTGGAAATGACAGGAACTTTTTTAAAGAAGTAAAGTTTAGCTACCAAGAATAGTAGTAACCTTATACTTAATGAAAAACATTGCTTCATTTTTAAGTTAGGAAAAGATGTAGAAAATCCTTTTAACTGTTTGTCTTCAACATTTATCTGGAAATCTTAGTCAAGAAGAAACAAAATGTACAAAAGGATCAAAAAGGAGAAACAAAATGCTCATTAGTGACATAATGGGATATTTCTAAATAGAAAATTTGAGGAAAGTTTTCTAACTAATTCCTGCAGTTCTTCATGTTTATGAAGGTACAACTTTTGAATCAATTGGGAGAGTCAAAGAGATTGACAAAAGTCAAAGATGCCTGTTTTGTTACTGATAATTTTTTAATGGCTAAAAGTAAGAGTCAAAAGAACCTGCTTTTACTCCTACCTTATCACCCACTCTGTCTAGATGGCTTACATAAGGAAAAGTTTGAATCTCTTCAATAAACACGCTGGCCCAGGCTCCCTGCTCTCAGTAATCTGGGATGGAGAGAGAGTCTGGGGTGAGAAAAGATGGAGAAAGAGGTGCAGCTATGCTTAGGACTTTTGGTAGAGTCCAGCCAGTGGAAAGCTGTATTCCAGTAGCTGTCATTCACTCCTTTATAAAAATAAGTAATGGCATGAGAGGCAAGGATATTTTAGGAAAATTTCCTCTCCTTCAAAGTCAGAAAAATAGAGAATTATCCTTCCTTGCAGAAAATCTAATAAAAGTTCAACAAAGCTGCTAGGTAAAAAATGAAAGCAATTATATTCCTGTACTTGCAACAAACATTAAACTATAATAAAAATATACCATTTGCTTGAGCAACAAAACTATAAATAGAAAACTAAAAATACAGTTTTTAAAAAAGGTGTATAAGAACTTTACAGAGAAAATTATAAAAGTTTATTGAAATATGTAAAAAAGGTCTCAATAAATGTAAAGATAGCATGGCCCATGTATAGGAAGTCTCAATATCATAAAGATGGACATTGTGTTCAAATAAAATTCTAAACTGAAAGGAAGTCCAGTAAAAATCCAACAAGCTTCCTCATATAACTTGAAAATTCTTAGAGGAGGAAAGCTGGATCAGCAGTAAACTCAGGAGAGAATATTCACTTCTCTAGTCAAAGAAATGTAGATTACAATAAAAATGAGTTGTGTTTGCATACTCCTCAGATTGGCAAAAATGTAAGTGTCTAAAACTACCAAGTGCTTGTTAAAAAAAGGGATTTGTTAGATATTGTTGAGGATGTGTTTATTCTTAGAACTACTTGGGAGAATAATTTGATAATGTCTATTAAACCTTAAGAATGCTTATTTACCCCCAGTAATGCTATTTTTATGTGTATACTATAGACATGTATGCACAAGAAAGCATACAGAATGAAAACTGAGTCACTATTTGAAATAGTGAAAACATGGAAGCCACCCAACTCTCTGTAATACGAGTACATAAAATTTCATATAAGAAAGAATTATATAATAAGGGGAAGTTGAAATAAACTTATTTTAGATGTTTAAACGTGTATATATCTCAGAACCCTGTTATGTGAAATTGTTAAGTAGTAAGTATACTGTGTGCTATCATTTATGTGTGTTTAAGAATATATCATACTTAATTAGCAATATTACTAAATGAGTTAAAAGTTTGAAAAGACACATGATTATAAAGTATATAATGTTAGAATATTAGTAATTTCTGGGAACTGATGGATATAAAGGAATGGTGTGGGTCTTTATCAGAATCTCTAACTTTAAAAAAAAAAAAGATGAAGCAAATATGGCAAATTGTAAGCATTTGTCTGTTTTCAGCATAGGTACAAGTGCTATATTACTTTGTATACATTTTTATATTTAAATTTTATAGTAAAAATCTAAAAGCTAATTCTAAGATAAAATATATTTAAAATATTTTTAAGTCTAATGCTGTGAAAAATGGGGTAAATGAGGAATAAACAGTAATACCACCACAAAAAGTGGGATTTATCTATGTCATGTTAAGACCATGAAAAATACTAAAGAAACATCTTGCTCCTATCTAATAATGACTTTTCATGGAGAAACAAATAAAAAACAGACCACAGTTGACAAAGAGAAAAATATATAATAAGCCAGGCTATCTCAATGGCATGCATGCAGGTAGGGTGGGCCCTGGTAACATAGAAAAATAGTAAAATAAAATATTTATCTGAGATCTTAAATATTAGAGATAATGTTTTGTCCCTTTTGGAACTTAAATACACAAGTGCAGAAGGATGCTTTTAAAAGAAAACTGAAGTCTTTGGAAATAATTACTCTGAAGTTAAGCATGTGGTTCATTTTTTAGCATAAAGTATATGCAGAAATAAATTGTGACAGGCTTTCTGTTATACATTTCACCTAGTGTGACAGTTAATATTCAGAACATTACTAAAAATATATATATATATTAAATGATATAAATTTTGGAATGACATATAAAAGCAAATTGCTGTAAATTCAAACAACTCAGTAAGAAATTAATATCTTATGTTTTTTAATCCATTAACAGTAATAAGGGACAAAATAGTTTAAGTGAATTTAAAATAAATATGTATCCCCAAATCTACTAGAGTGCATCTGAAATGTTTGTGATATGCCAATAAGTTAAGTATTTGATATCAATTTGCATAACATTTTAAGTTTTTCTGTTTCCTTTCAATACATTACTGCATATATTCTTCAAAATGACATTGTGAAGTAATCAAAATAAATTTTAGTATTCCAATTTTATAGAGGAAATAACAATGGCCCAATTTCATAGATTAATTAACCAAGAAATCCTTAACAAAGGAGAAAATTAAAAAGTGGAAGTTTCTGATTCCTAATCACTCCAAATTATTTGACATCTAGTTTTCTTTCCTCTAATTACACATTATCACATTTCAAAACACAATTTTAAAAAGCTGTTCCAGATTTTTGTTTCATAAACTTGTCTTTTGGCAAAAAGTCCACTTAAACTAGGATGCATTATTGTAGTATACATAATTCTCTTGGACATACGAGTATATTCTATGAAGCAGCCAAAGATTTTTACAACTACATGTTCATTACTCTATATATTTAAGAAATACAATTTAATTAACAAAAAACAACCACCCTAATTATTACAGGTAATGATATCTCATATTTTGTACTTTGGTATTTCATGTAAGTAAACTGTGCTCCATTTTGTACAGCATATTTAATTTCCTAATACGTACAAAAAGTTTTCATTAAGAAAGTTACACTGGGAAATGGGATTAGTTATATATATATTATAATAGATTCTGCTCTTATCTAGAATTTATGCTAACAGATCATGGGTGGAAAAACTCATATACTCACGTAAATGATCCAAAAAATCTTTTAAAAGTTGAGTAAATTTTAATAACCAAGATAGAAAAAATTTAAATAATTCAGAAAGAATAGTGTGATTGATACTATACACAAAGTAGGATGTTGTTTATAATAGACTATAATAATTTTGATCTCTAAATTATTTTTTCAAAGTTGGGGAAATTCATGTACTTAGCAAACAATTTCTTGAATAAATAATCAAAAGCTTTTAGATTTGAAAGGAATTTTAGAAGCCAGCTATTCAAGCCTTTAGAAATGAGAAACTACCTTCCAGATATACTGATTTGGGCAAGGACATGTGGCTAAATAACAGTAAAAATAGGACTATGATCCATGTCTCTTGTCTTATAGGACAATATTCATGGTTATATATATCTGTACATATAACAGAATTCTCCTTAGATAATTTGATTTCAAATTCTGAGGAAAAAAAATTACTCTGGAAAACTGAGGGCATTATAAAAAGGAGTGAACTTCAGGTCTGATATTCCTGCCTCCAAAGAATTTTTATTCTTTAAAACCTGACAGCTAACAAATATAAATTTAATGAGACTTACCTCTATTTAAAAAGTGCCACATTAGCCATGCTTATAACAAAATTGTTCTCTATTCAATAACAAAAACTTTGCTTTAAATCTGAAAAAAATACTAAAATGCACCCACTGCTTTCAACTTGAAATTTAAAGCTCTTTGAATATTATAAATGATGACTTAAGAAGTATTGATGTTAATGATTTTACCTAAAATGAAAAAAAAATCAGAAGAAAGAAGAGATCAAACAGTTTATCAAATTACTTTGATAATAATTTAAAACTCAAAAGAAAAGAGAATTAAATAGTACAGACCAATCCTACATGAAATGAACCAGAAATTTGACACAGGGGTTTTTTTGTAAGTTAAAAAAGAGATATCTTGATTTGAACTTCCTTGAGGAAGTTCCTCATCTGCAAAGTGTTCATAATAAAGTGTACATCTTGCAAGAGCGTAACATGTGTCAAGAGAATACATTGTGAAACAGAATATTGACCACTGTGTTAGTAAATAGATCTAAACAGTTAGATCTATTCACTAAGAATATAAGAGCATGAACTCTGTAAATCTATACCAAAACTAATGGAATTTGAGAAGCAGAAAAACAAAATTGATTCCAAAATAAGTTAATCAGAATACAAATCAACTAAATGAATTAAAGAAAGCATAAATGAATGAAAATATCCTTTCTATGAAACATCCTTATAGGAGATTCCCAGTGACCATACTCTTGTCCTTTTCATATAATACACTTAGCAATCTTCCCAACAAGCTTATGATGGAGAAGAAAAATACTTAGAGCATTATTTTCCTCATTAAAGATGAAGAAATGGATGCTTGGAGAGTTTAAATAACTTGCCCCAAGTCATTCATCCAGCTATTAAGTAGCAATGTTGGTACTGGATCCCAGGTCCCTCTGCTTCCAAAACCTCTACCTCTAACCAATTAACATCTCAGGTGTAATGTAAAACTGCGTGGCTTTTATGGGTATATATATTGTTGGAATGTGAAACAAATATGTAATCATCCTTCACTACATTCTACATGTCATGGAAGAAGGAATGACTTTTCCCATGTCTATTGCAAACTCCTATAATTATGCTCTGCTTTCGATCTGTGTGCCAACTACTCCCAAATATTTAATACATTTCTAGTTTTCTCTTCAAGGTATTATAATTCTGTATTCAGCTGCCTATCTGATACTTTAACATCCATACAGTTGTTTTCTTCCCAATATATGAGTTATGTTTAATAATTCATTTGTGGTTATCATTCATATTAAAAAAATTGTCAATTGTAATTTGAAAGTAAAACCCATCTACTTGTCTCTGTCTTTATGTCTTCACTTTAGTCCAATCCATCGGCTTCTAAAACAACCATCTAACAATCTCTTTGTCTTCATTTTCTCTCCTTATTTTTTGTTTTCCACACAGCAGCCAGATTGATTTCTTCACGAGTGATATATACAGATACATACATATATGTATGTGTGTGTGTGTATTTTAAGACTAATACCATATAAACATAAAATAAAAAGCTAAAAATCATCCTTCGTCCTTATGAAGTCTCCCTTCTTCCCACAACTATTGATTATGGCTGGCATGTATGTGAAAATTGCGTTCCGGTCCTAGATACCTTATAGAACTCATGTAAATTCTTTATATCACAATTGATTACACTGGCTCTTGGAATAAAAATATATACCTTTTTTGAAAACTACATGAGTGTGGATGATTTATTACAAATATGTGTAACATTTTATTCCTAATTTTGTTTTATGATGAAATCCTGCAAGACAGTGCTGAATAGAGACTGTGAAAGAGGGTACCCTTTCTTGTTCCCAACTTAATGAGTGCTTCAGAAGTTTCATTATTAGTGTGATAAAGTTTTTTGGTGATTCCCTTTACAAAACTAAGGAGTTGTCATCTTCCTCTAACTAGCTAAGAGTTGATTAATGGTAACAATTCTTAGAAGCCTTTCTTTTAACTGGATTTGAGATAATATTATGGATTTTGGTAGAAGTGCCTTAGGGAAGGAGTTTTTTTAATTGATATATTCCCAGTGTGGTTAATACATTGAATTACAGTTAGATTTTTTTAAATGTTAACTTTCCTTAATATCAGAGATAGACTCTGGTTGGTCAAAAGGTGTAATTACTTCAAGACTGCTGAATTTTATTTGGTATGTTTTCTCCTCTGAATATTTATATTTATGTTCCCAGGTTAGATTTTCTTATAGTTATTGGTTCACCTTGCTAATTTAGTTTTGTCTGAAGTTAAAGCTGGACTCTAAAAATAAATTGTCATATTTGCTATGTTTTCACTCTATCTAGGATGAGTAAACAAAAGAAATATCTGGTTTTTTCACAAAGACTTTTTAAAAACAGTATAATTTGTTGGACTTTTCCAAGAACCAGATTTGATGTTATAGATTAAATTTTCTGATTCCTTTTTGTCATCAATTTCTGTTAATTTTATTTTTTGTAATGTTTTAGTCATTTCTTATGACATGTAAAATTGAAAGCAAGGGTTTTCTGCCTTCCCAGTGTCCATTAAATGTGTGGCTCACAATAATTCTTAATACTATTTGTTGAGTGAATAAACCATCCATTAATTGGCTGATGTTCAGAATTAACTGAAGGGTTTCAATAATCAAGAATTTGGTGTGAACTAACACAAAAGTGTTATCTCTATCTCAAGTTGAATGTTTTCTGTTATTTTACTTCGTAGTCAATGTTGGCCTCTTGGGTTAATATTAGTAATTACTTATTAGCTAATCCTGATGGCTGAAACAATTGCACTTGACTGAGTATATAAAATATATTAAGAAATTAAGCAGATATTTAATTTTGATAAATGATTTGCCCCATATCTGATAGACTGTTTTATCAGATTTTAAATGTCCTTCCTCAGAAAGTCTTACACATTTCTCTAATTTGAGCTTTCCAAATCCTTTTCGGTTTGTGAGGAATCGCATACATTTTCTCAACCTCTTAGCAGAATAGTCAGATTCCTCTAGGACTGTACGCAGTTTCCCTTTGTCTTGATTATCGTTCATCTCTTCGACCTTAGTAATCACTACAAAGAAACTCTGGGGGGGAGGTTAACCTCAATAGTTAAACTTTTCCACTGACACCAGCTTTTCACCAGAGTAGCCCACAGGTGAGCTTTAGAGCACAAATAAAAAGCTCTTTCCCGTCTAGTAGCCCATCTGACTTTTCCTTTCATAGAGAACCCCAGGGATTTGCTGTAAATCATTCCCATTGAGGTTAATTGGACAACACATTGAGAAAACTGGTCACAAACTCAAATATCATCTGCCTGCTCCTAAGACTGAATAGTAAAATTGCAGTTTATTTTAATTGGCACCCTCCTGTGAGGGTGGGGGAAGAAGTCAATTAGTAGATTATTATAATTATCAGAAACATGTAAGCATACCCCTGTGTTGAATGTTTTACTATTTTTTCCTTCTTCATTCAGTAATCCATATCATTCTATAATGTTTTATTTCATAGAAAATGTCTGAGTTAATAATTACAGCCCTTACTAACTAGATATAATGTACTAAAATGGAAATTAAATGTCTTTTAATGAAAATCTGGCTGTGTGTGTTTTTTTCCTTATGAATGTAAAACTTAATTTGTTCATCTAGTCCACATATTGTGGACACTTACTATATATCAGATATACATATTCCTTGAGAATATATCTTTCAAATATTTATTTGAATCATATTTTCCTTGGGACATTTTTCCTGGTTTATGCTTACCTGTTAATTAGAAATACTTGAAGAAGCCTAGCATTTTTGTAAATAGGTTGTGTCTTCTGCAGCACATAAGTGGGACCAACTCAATAACGTGAAGTTAGGAGGTGAGACCATGTTTAGTAGGAAATACCATTGAAATTACTTTTAAAACATAGTTAAATAATTAAAACATTGAGACCTAGAAGGTGAGGTCAGAAACAAATTAATAGTTATCTCTTTTTAAATTATTAATATTTACATTTATTGTTTAATGTATTATAATTGACTTAATAACATAATCTTAGCTTTTCTTTACAGGGCTAGATTATTATCCTCACAATCAAACATTTAGCCCAGGATACTGGGTTGCCTACTTGTATATTTAAAATATAAAAATTACCACTACATTTAGGAAGGGTCAAAAGACCTCTACGTCAGAATATAGACATAATACACATAAGTAGTGTGGTATAATACAAAATATATTTGGTCTTTGCCCTGGCCTTGGAATTTTGCTAGTGACAGGTGTTTTGTTATTCATAATGCACACCTTTAGACTACACTGAGTTTATGCTAATGATGTGATTTAGGGTGGGACCCCTGTATAGTCTAGTGGGGGTGGTGAGGGGCTGGAGATTAAGCTCTATAAAACTCTTGAATAAGTAGATTTAATGAGTTCTGGGTTGATAAACTCATGGGGTACTGGGAGGGCAGTGTGCACAGAGAGAACATGTAAGTTCCCACTTCCCCTCTTACACCTTGCCCTATTCATATCTTCCATCTGGTTACTCTTTTTTTTTAATTTTTAAAATAAATTTATTTATTTTATTGGCTGCGTTGGATCTTTTTTGCTGTGTGCGGGTTTTCTTTTTAGTTGCGGTGAGTGGGGGCTACTCTTCATTGTGGTGCGCGGGCTCCTCATTGCCATAACTTCTCTTGTTTCGGAGCACGGGCTCTAGGCGTGTAGGCTTCAGTAGTTGCAGCACATGGGCTCAATAGTTGTGGCTCACGGGCTCTAAAGCTCAGGCTCAATAGTTGTGGCGCAGGGGCTTAGTTGCTCCGTGGCATGTGGGATCTTCCTGGAGCAGGGATCGAACCCCTGTCCCCTGCATTGGCAGGCAGATTCTCAACCACTGTGCCACCTAGGAAGCCCCATCTGGTTACTCTTGACTTATTAAAAAAAAAAAAAGTGCTTTTCTGAGTTCTGTGAGTTCCATAGCAAATTATTGAATCTGAGGAGGGGGGCCTTAGAACTATCAACCTACCATAAGTTGACTTGAAATATGTGTGGCCCAGGATTTGTGATGGGTACCTGAAGTGGGGGTCAATCCTGTGAGACTGAACCCTTAAATTGTGGGGTCTTTGCTAACATTAGGTAGTTAGAATTGAGAGAAATTGTCGAACACAAACTTGGTGTCTGGCAAACAGAGAACTGGTTGTTGGTATTGGAAAACAGCCCAGAAGTAGCATCACCAGGTTGTAAACTGCCTTACAACATGGACCATATACTATAATATTTATTTTTCACAATTTCACATTGAGCATTCTAAGAAACGTATTCAATACTTATTAGAGAACTGAGTTGACAGTAAATTTCTTAGGAACCTATTACATTCTGATCTGAAGAATTTATGAATTTCCTTTAAAGTGCCTTATTTTTATATAGGATATGGAGGTGTTCATTTTGGAAAATCAATTTACATAGCAGTCTTTATTATCAGGCTATGCCAATTGGGGAAATAATCAAAGGAAATATGGAAGGCAAAATTCTTGTGGTAGATAACGCTTCACTCTTTGAGACATAAAACAATGAGTTTAGTCCTACTCTTATACTTTCTTTAAGTATAGGTATATACTTGTTTATGGTCCAAGCGAGGGCTCACTGCCAAACACTCATAGAAGCAAATATTATGGCATCAGCTTTTGAGAAAAGAAAAAGCTATATTGTGAGGTCGACAGGCAAGGAGGTAGGATGAAAGGCTCTCAAATCTGTCTCCTAGATTCAGAGTTAGAGGCAAAATTAAAGGGGTTGGGGGATTTCAAACTTGGAAGCTGACTGGCTAGTCATGAATTAGTCCATATAAGCTATTCCTGCTGCTGGAAGCCATGTTTTCCTCATTGAAGGACTTCTTACTTTGTAAAGAGCTCTGGTGGCAATATTTCTCTTCTTTAATTGCTGTAGACTGAAGATTCTTGGTTCCAGGGCCATCCTGGAGACATGAGTTCCCACCTTGCCCATGCGCCGTACTGTCTCTGAAAAATAACTAAAGGTTTGCTAAACCAACAACCTCTTTTAAGAAAGCAAAACCAGTTTAAGCTGGTGCGATTTCAATTTGAATAATCAACAACCTATTTAAAGAGGCAAAAGCAGTTTAAGCTGGTCAATGTTTCACGTTGTTTCACTTATACTTGGTTATATAACATCTCACTTTCATAGAAAATGAAAGCAATATCTACTCACTTCAAAGGCTGTCATAAGAATTAAATGAGCTATTGCAGTACATAGTAACACATTATCAAGCACACAAAACTTTCTGTCAACAAGGTTAGTCATTCACACTGTTTAGCTGGCACTATCTGAGCAGTATCACTGGAGATACATAGCTTGATTCATTGTGATGTTGCTATATTTTATGGATTATGAGTACCCATTTCCCACTGACAAACCCAAAGGTATGACCAAACCATTCTAAAATATCTCATCTTTGAAGTGATGGAAGAAATTTTCGCATATTGAGATATGCAAAAGTCATTCTGTCTTATACATGATTTGGCATTAATTTTATTCTAACTAGAACAGACTGTCTTATGGCCTGTAAAACATGCATTGTACATCTGCTATAACTATTAAAAATGCATTTAAAAATCAAAATGGAATAACTCATGTTCAGGTATCCAAAATGGAGCCGAGTGGCCATTGTGGATGTGGTTTCAGACAAGTTTCTGCATCACTGAGAACCTGAATTTTCTGAACTTATCAGACCCAAGGGCATCACCAGTCTTTCTTAAAAGAATATCTGCTAGCAACTACTAGCTGCAATCTTATAGTCTCAAGATCTCCCCTTATAACTATGCAACCATTTCAGACCCCAACCAATCCTTAATTAACAAGCACCCTTACTTCCTGCCAGCTTCAATTATAATTCTTTACAAACCACTTATCTAATTTTGTGGGTTTTGTCTATCTAAGCCTCCCCCATTTTGTAGCCCTGTGGAACACAATTCAAGTCCTTCTTGAATCTTTGTCTCTTGGGTTGTAGTCCTCAGTTTGGTTCAAATAAACCTCTTTTCTATTACTGTTATAGATTGTTCGTTGATTCTTTTCACTGGCAGAAGTTCTCTCTCTTAGGTTGCCTACTGTTGCCAAATCTACCCCACAGACAGAAATTACTAGTAATTTGAACAGGGAAAGTTTAATATAAAGAATGGATAGGCAAACGTTTTCTGCAAGAGGTTATATAGTACACATTATAGATTTCACAAGCCATAAGGTCTGTGTTGTTTTTGAACTACTCAACTGCTCAGTTCAACTCTGCCCTTGTAGAGTAAAGCAGCCATGGACAACGTGCAAGTGAATAAGAATTGGTTGTGTTCTAGTAAAATTTTATTTACAAAACAAGTGGCAATCAAGATTTGGTCCATAGGCCATAGTTTGCTGACCCTGATATAAAATTTTATTAACTAGTAAAAGGAGGTAAACTACAAAAACATGGTAAAAGAGGACTCCAAAGAATATAGGAATAGCAAAAATAGGGAGACTATCCTACTTTTAAGGATGAAGGAGAGTATTCAAGGAAGCAACAAATTTGAAAGGGCCTCAACCACCACCATCCGGGAGGCTGACTTTCAGGTTTCATTGGAGAGGGTGTAGACATAGTCCACTGTATGACAGAGGAATTTTCTAGGGGTACCAATGGTGTGGAGCTGAAGCATTTGGAATTGCCTTCTGGGGTGCAGTGAAGTTTGTTACAGTTCCTAGAGACCAGATCTTAATCCAAATGCAGTCATATTAAGATTTCATGCTATAGGCAGACCTAGAAAAAATAAACAAAAAATAGTAGTTTCCAAATTCTAAGGGAAAATACTTGCCAATTTAAGGTAAAGTATCAAAATTTACATATATTAAATACCTATGTTATCTTTTTCAAAAGAACAGCTAAAGGCAATACTTTATTCAATCAGACATAGACGACTGAATAAACTGCAGAAGGTTGAGAAACCATGGGAACTAGCGTTAAAGAATGTCTCTGAGATGGAAAGCAGAAGCCAGAACCAAAGGCAATTAGACAGTAGATAGGGAGTCTGCCCCAAAATCTCCATTGGATAGAAATTTGGGGCTTTCTCATGCATAATAGTGCAAAAGCATAGTCAACCCAATAATAACTACTCTATTGTCAAATATTAATCCACTATTTACAACACTGGCAAAATGAATCCTGTAGGGGTAAATTGTATAGGAACAATGAAGCCTGAAATATGGTAGGTATACTGCCTGGAAGGGTGCCCTGAAAAGAAACACATTGAAAGAACCTACATAGCCTGGGGACAGATAAATTAGTCAAGTATGGGTTTGCAAACTACTGCCCAAATTCAGCAGCCTGTTTTTGCAGATAAAGTTTTATTGGCACATAGCTGCATCTATTTATTTGCCAATTATCTATGGATCCTTCTGCTACAATGGCAGAGTTGAGATCATATGGATGACAATGCCTAAAACATTTATTCTCTGGCCCTTTACAAACAAGAATGTGACCAAATAAAGAACTGATGACTGGTGTAGAAAGAGAAATTGCCTGCTATAAGATTTTCACTTGTGAAAACTTGATGATTGAGGTATTCAAACTGGAGAAAGCATAACTCTCTAAAGAAGCATTAAAAATGGGAAGTCTAAAATGAAAACTTGCGATTCGATTTTCTGAGCCTCTATGCTCTGAAATTGTGGTTAGAAGAGGAAGATCTAATCAGGAGAGTGGTCATGGCCAGAGATTATGGTCAGTGCCGAGCTTTGGAATGTGGGTTGAATTAATATTTCTCCTCTCAGTACCTAGGTCAACATTGTGGAAACTCTGCTGATTAATTAATGACGATTAATTATTTTTTACCATATTAAGGTTGTTTTCATTTCTTAGGATAAATCTCAGTCTTTAAGTAATAGTTTGAGAAGACTTACACATTCTGGTTCCTGTTTTTGTTTCCAATTCCTATCTCAACTATTGCCCTTTTATCTTTGCAAAATAGAACTTTATCCAGTCACTTGTTTTAGTTTTCTGTTTAGATGCCTCTTCCTGATGAGCACCTTCTCTGACACTGAAATTGAGTTAGTTCTCCCACCCCACAAATATTTCCATATCTCATATATTCCTCTCTTAGCCACATAATTATAGCCATTTCTGTATTCTCTTTATAGCCAGAAAAGCTTTAGGAGGATAAGATACCACGTTTGTCTTGTTTAAAGCTCTGTGCACAGAGCTTGGCTTATGTAGATAATTAATATGTATTTGAAAAATAAACTCTCAACAAATAAATTTATGCAAAAGCTTTGCAAATGCCACCACCATCATCATCCTCATTGCCAGTATAAAATGTGCCACTTCATAAATTGTATTTGTGTCGTGCTCTTATTTAAAACAAAATATATGGGAAAATAGACTGATTACAGAAAAATTGCATTTGCATTATGGGCTTTATATAGTGACCTATATAAGAACCCAAACTTTATTATGCCAGTATTTTGATGATTAGACAGGATAACTTTATAAAGTACTCAGGATAGCACCTAGCCCTTATTATATTGCTCAATAACTGATGGTCACTATTAGCACAAATCCCTCTCATCTTTTATTTTTTACCTCCTTAGGAGAAGGGAAGAAAAATTAAAATACTGACTCTGTGGAATTCAGTCCTCTGTGTAGTCATAATGAGAATTTTTCAGTTTGTCTGTGTAGATTATTTAACTTTGACAAGAGAACTGCTTACGAAGAAAATCATCATGGGGGTTAAAATTGGGTGCGCGTGGCAAACAGAAGAATGTACGTGGGTAATCTTGGTGTTCTTCATATGTTTTTCATAAATTCTCGGCACAATTAAATTTCTTAATAATTTAATACTCTATTGAAAGATACTGTGATGAGTTAGAAAGTAGGAATTATTCTGGAGTAGCAATGACATTTTGTATCTATCTTTTAGGAGCTGCAAATTTCTCACAATCATCTCTTCAGCCTTTGCCATGGCCTTGAGGTTTAGTGCTCTTTTCAGAGATGGTTTTTGGTGGATATTATTCTGCCCTTCAAGGAAAAGTAAAGACAGAAAGACCAGAGATTGAATGTTGAGTGGCCAAGTTTTACTGCAAAGTAGAAAATCCAATTAATTTAGAGTCCAGCATTGGAGGGTGAAGTTGAGAAGGGAGAAAAGTGAGGTTTCTAATGACTGAATATTGCAGACTCTGTTCCATACTAACAAAGCAAAGGAGTGTTGCTGATTTGTTGGTTAGGTAAGCACTAGACTGAATGGGGGAGGTTGGTTGCATATGTGGACTGTGTCTTGAAATTACAGTGTATCCAGCTGCCTTTGTTGCCTTTTGACATACTCAAGCCAAGACCATAATACCAAGCAGGTCTTATCCATATTGGCCGGTTCATTGACCAGATCAAGGTATGTCATTACTGTAAAAATATACTAAAAGAAACTTTAGGCAATTTCAATACAAATCTTTTGCTATGCTCGATGTGACAAAAGATGCTTATTTTTGCCCACAAAAGGTTTGTTATAAGAAACAATAATTTTTCTCGAGCAAGGTGGCATATCCGTAGTCAACCTTATTTTACCAAATCATGGTCAACCAGCCACAGTCAAATGATAGCAATAAAAATTATCAATTATATTCCACAATAAAACTTCATAAACTCTTAATTAAAAATATTTATACTCATACGTGAGCGTAGTTGGGATAGTGAACCAAGTCCTTTTTGTGTGTGCATGTGTTCTGGGATGAGTAATAAAGATTTAGAAATTGTACTGACTACATAGTCAGTACACAATTTAATGTGTACTTTGTAAGTTATGACAGAAAGAAATCGTAGCCAAGAAAGAATTCTTTTTGATCTCTGTTGTGATCTTTCACCCATTTTATTTGTTTGTTGTTTGTTTTCTGGCCTTATAACTGATGTGTGAAAATGTCACTAGTGTTTCCATAATGTATGAGATGACTTGGTTTTTGCAAACTTCCTCTGGATAGCTCCCAGCCTTTTCTCTTTTTCTTTTTCAGTCTATATTCTAGTTTCCCAAATCTCTATTTAATCACAGAATATTTTAGTATAGTAATAAAAAAAGTGAGTCTGTCAAAATTTCAACCAGAAAAAAATGTAGGGACATACCTAGGAACAAAAGATATAATTTCTAATATTCCTTATATCCCTTTCACCCTTTACCCACTTCACCATTGATTGACTACTTCCAGGAAGAGTATACAGTTTCTCAACTTTATGAATTTCCATTCTTCCTGCAAAGGTTAGTTATATGTAAATGAATTTACTGGCAATAGGTTAACATGCAAAATTTAATACCATGTTTACTTACTATGGAGGTTCTATGTGTAAATATAAAAGAAAATAGGAGAAGGATCCTTCTACTTAAGAAACGGGAGAAGAAATATTAGTATAAGTAGTAAAGCTAAGCCAAAGTAGCTCACATATTTCTTAGGTAGTCCCTAAGAGCATTTTTATTTTCTGGTTTTGGAGAAATAAATTGCTAGTATTTTTTGTTTTGACCTCAACCTCTCTTCCTTCAGTGAAACCTCCATGCTGGATAACATCTCAAAGAGCACTGAGCAGTAAGCCCAAGCAATGTGCATTCCCATTACTCATAGCCTGGGTTGCTCACAGTTGTTATTTTTGGCAAGGACTCATCTGTAGTCAACAATATTAATGTCACGAGAACATGGAACATGTATGTAGTCATGTATGACAATGGGAAGGAGTTCAAATTAGACATTATCTGTCTAGGAAAATTTTATGAATTACCCTACTGAAGAACGCCACATTATTAAGACACAAAGAACAATTACAGTGAAACTGGAGTCAATATTGACCCCTTCTTGGCTATATTCAATGCTATACCATGTTGACATTTGAAAGAGTTGTACAGCATCATTTTGAATAGTAGAGGCAACACAGCCATGTCAAGGAATGCCCTGGGTGATTTGCAGGTTTTTCGCATCACCTTCTCTATTAATATATGATCCCAGGTCATTAGCTACGTTTATGAAAAAGCTGACTGCACAGTACTCTTGAGGGTTTGCCTTAACTTATGACTTGGTATTGTCACAATTCTTCTGCCATTGATTGCTTTACCATCCTGAACTATATTTTAAATTCTTTTGATTTTAGACATGGTCTAAGAACTAAACCTAATGAATTCTTACAGCTAGCATAATTTCCAATTACTGTTTGGAATGCACTTTGAATCATTCCAAGGGTTCTGCCTCCTAAACAAAATAGAAAATAGAGATTGTAAATAGGGAAATGAAAAAGGAAACTGTGGAAGGCAGTGAAGATAACTACCTCTGATACTAAGAAATAGCTTGCCTGAGACATAATGGGAATGAATGGACATTCTCAAGTATTAATAAGTGCCTTATATATGCTTTTAAGAAGACAGGATTTTGAAGAGCTCTTAAGTGAGTTAAAAGGCCATGTTTGTAAAAATGGATGGAAAACTCTACTGGATTTAAACATGTGAGATATTCTCTTATGTAATTGACTAGTCTAATTAAAATGGAAAAGCCTTAGAGAGAGAATCGAGCAGAAAGGAAATGGAAAGGAAGTTCAGCATAAAATAAAAACCTACTTAATCTACTGTGAAAAGACAATAGAGCCTCTGCCTGTTCAAGGGCAGAACTTGATGTCAGCCAAGAATAGACTGGTTGTCCAGAATGGAGACAGAATTTCAGTGTACTGGCAAGATATTTCAACAACATGTTTACTGTGATCTGCCTTGAACATTTATAGAAAAGTGAAGAAAAGGAAAAAAATAGCAAGTTTGACCCACTTTCTTAGAAAAAATGGACAATTTCCATCGAAGTCCTAAATTCTGTAGGGAGTTCACATGAGTAGAATATTGAAAATATGAAACATTAGAAGGTACAATGCTACGTTATCACATAAACTTCAAATGCTTAGATATCATATGCATTTTAAATTATGTTTAAATCTTGTAAGAGAATAACCAACCTGAAAAGGGAATAAGGGGAGTGAGGGTCACGTGAAAAATTAAAAACAGTACAGGAAACCGGACAGGAGGAAGGAATGAAAGGGAAAGTAATGAGAACATAAGCCAAGCTTGCGTCCTAGTTTGCCTGTGTTACCCAGACCTTTTCAGGCTTCATTCCAGAAAAGCACATCTGTACCTCCCTCAGGTACACTGCCCTATGTGTCCTCGGTACTCAATAAATATTCATTTTTGTTAATGATATTATTTCTTATCTGTCCATCACCCTTCAGACAAATTTTACTTCCAAACATCTCTCTCCCATCCAAGAAAATCATTTCGTTTACAATTTGGTATTATAAGACAATTGATCCAAAGCACTTTACCTATTAAAACAAAATGTAACACAGGGAAAGGACATAAAAGAATGAGTTTATGAGGTAAAACCTCTCTCAAATTACCTACACTCCTTCCTGACTATCAATGGTGAGAATCTGACTGAACAACAATCAGAGTTTTGCACTTTCCTGCAGAGAGACTAACATAATTTCCCAAATACGTTTACAATCTGTCATAACACAACACTTAACTCTTTTGAGCCCTATAAAATGTCTGCTAAGTAAACAATCCCAAATAAATATGTAATTTTTAGCACTGTAAAATGACTATTTATCCAGGTTTACAAACAGATTATTTTGGTATTCGGCCACACAGAATGATAATTACCACTTAGAACTAATATTATATTTAAGGGCCTTTAAACATAGAAGAAAAAAATGTATATATCAGCATATTCTGCTGTTAATACTCATCTTGAACTAGAGTGCATGTAATATTTTCTTCAAAGTATAATTTTATAATTTGATAACACAGGGACCTATGTTTGCATTCACTTGTTCTGCTTCTAGATGTTTAACAGTAATAAATACCTATTTACAACAAATTTATATCTTCAGTTCCAACTTCTTTGTGACCAGAGATAGGTTTGAAATACAACTAAAGATGGCTTCTTAAGACTGGCATTGTATTTTTATGTAAGTATAGGATAATTTTTAAAATGATTTTAACTAAATAAATGAGAGACAGGACTTTTTACAAACTTTTATTAATTTATGAATCACAAAAATAGCTCTTTAGCTGGGTGCTTAAAGATGTTTTTTGTCTTTGCAGTTCCAATGGAAAAATTCAAATAAATTCAATCTGAGGAATTTGCAATGTCATAAGAGCTCATCAGAAAACAGAGTGACCTAATCATTAAAAAAGAAACACAATAATTATACTGTTTTGCTACACTTGATTGAATTAGTTGTTTTAAGGTAATAGGGAAGATAAAGTTGTTACTGAAATATGCAAACAATAAAGCTAAATAAACACATTTTTAATTTTTCGCTCACGGTGACAAGGATTCCACTGTTTATTACCTGATCCCTGGGTTAGGATGTATGTGGATCTAAAGATGTAGATATAACATCTGGAAAACAATTAGGGGCTAGTAGCCCACAGTGCATCCTTCCTGAGCTCCTTCTATAACACCTATGAAGGCACAGGAAAAAAGGCAGGAAAAAAACGTACTACAAATCAGTAGGAAAAATTACCACAGACAAAATACAGACTCATATTAAGAAAACAGTAAAATGAGAATTATGATTTTTTACTCTATATAAAATAATGGAGTCGCACTGAGACATCATATTGAATAACCCTTGTCTTTAAAAATAGAAAGTTGCGATGTTCAAGGTAGTGATGTCATATTGTCTCTCTTGTAAACACTCTCACACCTCAACTGTTTTCCATGTGTGTCTACATCTACAATAAGTTAAGCAAACATCCCTGCAATGAGCATGTGTGCATGGGGGTGGGGTGGGGGGAGGGTGGTAGTGATCAGCTGCAAACTAGTGATAACTGGAGGTGAAATTCCTTGTGGTGCAGGTGGGGCAGGGTTACAAAAAATGAAACAGACACAACGAATTCTACTGTATCTCAGTGAGGATTGCTGTCAAATCTAAAGAATACAGAACATAACCATTTTAAAAATTAGGTGTTTGTTTGCATTTGTTAAACATATGTTAAGTAGATGGTTGCTGGCGTTGGCTACGCAACAGTGCTATCAAGGACCAAGTTTTTGTCCCCCACCCCAGTTTCTCTTTCTTCCACCATCTTATGAATTTTGACTTATGTGTTTGACCTATGTAATATCCTTGCCATGCAGATATCACATCTGCATCAAGGAAGAATGCAAAGGGGAAAGACAAAGGAGATTTTGGATAAGAAAAGTATAAGCTTTGCTTCAACGTATGTCTCATGGATGAGACCTGGATGGCATTGCTTTGCCGTTACTAGATGCAAGGGATGCTGGAATTTGAGATAGTGTTCATTGTCTGTTTTAATATTTTCAAATCTCCATGATGGGAAATGGCAAGGCAGAAATTTAAATATTCATTCTACTGTGATTGCCATAGAATACTTTACTGACTACCTGACATCTATAAATGCACTTCAAAACACATTAGCCTTTGTCCCATTAAGCCAGCTTCTGTATCCAGCTAGAAGTCTGTATCTGTGTTTTCCTCTCTATGAGGTCCTGATGTAACACTTCATGTTCCAATGACCTATATATAAGCCGAAAGGTAATTTATTTGCTTCCAAAATACTCTACAATGATAGAGAAAAAACAGGGGTTAACTGTAATAAAACCCCCATTTGAAAAATGAAAAAGTAAAAACATACAGTAGATAACTGATCCATGGCTCATGTAAAGTCCATGGATCAAAGTAGGTTGCCCTCTCTGTTTTTGCAGAAAATGATATGTCTTATTTGGCTAAACTTCAGTTGCTGGTTCTATCTTTGACTATATTTTTTGTTTGTGATCTTTCATAGCTGCTAATTCTGCCCTTTAGGGGGATTATTTAAAGAATGGGTATTATTCTTTTACCTTTTCTAGTGAAATATATCATACATACAAAAGATAGTGCATTAGATTTTTATGTAGTTTTAAGTATATTAATAAAATAAGCACACATATCCATTATCAAGTTCAGTATATAGACGAATGCCAGTCTTTAAAGCACCCATTAGCTAACCAGAAAAGACATCCTTTTTCCTTTTGAAAACATAATCTACTCTAAAATTGCCATTACTTTCCCCTTTGCCTTTTATGTTTCTGTTGTTTCAAAAACTTTTCCTTATGCCTTTATATAAATGGGACAATACCCCACATTTTTGTGTCTAGCTTTTCTCACTCAACATTGTTTTATATTCATCTATATTGATGAGCTTAGCTATAATTTTTCTCTGATATAAACACTACAATATATTTATCCCTCTGCCTCATAATGACACTTTTTTTCTTTCCAGTTTGTATGACTACAAATAACGCTTCTGTGAACATACTCGTGCATGCCTCTCGGTACAAATGTGTAATAGATTTTCCATTTATCAGGAATGAAATTGCTGAGTCTTAGGTAAGACCATCTTCATGTTTACAGTTTTTGAAACTCCATAAAACAATTTATACTACCACCTGCAATATCTGTAAATTATGATTCTTCCACCCTCATAAATACAATCTTGTGCAGTATGATTTTAATTTGTATTATTATGATTACTAATAAGGATGAGCACCTTTTTATATATTTTTGGACATTCATGTCTTCTCCTGTTCTTGTGTATTCTTTTACTTTGTCCTTTTTTATATTGATTTCTTCACTTTGTTTGCATGATCTTTGTTTATACTCTAGATAGTAACTTTTTACTTTTTTTGTGTTTGTGTTGCAAATGTCTTCTCCCAGTTTTGAGGTCATTTTATTTATTTTCCCTTTGATTTATTCTTTCAGAGTTTTAAAAAATATATATTATGAACAGAAGTTCTGAATTTTTTACTGTAAAATTTATTCCTCTAAAATTGCTCCTTTTCCCCCATTTGTGAAATTATTCCCTAACGAGATGTCACAAAAAATTCTCCTGTGAAGTTTTGTCTTTCATGTTTAAGGCTTTCATCTCAAACCCAGGTATAAACTTGGGATCCAGTCATATTTTTCCATGGAATATGCCAGTAAATGAAGATCACACGAATAAGAACAGAGGCTTTCTATTCAGAGCTGGCAATAGAAAGGGAGTCCATCACCATCACTTGCGTTTCACAGAGACTCAAAGGCAGTAGAAAAAGCTTCATAATAAATAAAAAGAAAGGCTCAGGTATGTTTTGATTGAAGGTTGTTGGAGGCAGACTAACTAGAAGTGGGACTTCTTACGTGATTGGTTTGGGGAGCACATCGGGCTTGCTCTGGTTGGTCCAAAGTTGGAAGCAGGGACAAAAAATATGGCAGCTGTGCCAACTGCTGTGGAGGTTATGGCTTGACTTCTCAACTGGTTGCTGCAAGGTTGTGAGTCAGAGTTCTATTGTCATATGTGGTCTGGCCATTGCCTTTTCATATTTTCAGTCTCTCAGCAGATAACTCATATTCCCCTCACCATTCATTGAAAATTCTCCTATCATTTCCCACTGATCTGTATATCCACCTCTTATGATATCTCAGGTTTCCATATATATGTGAGTTTCCTCTGGGCCCTCAGCTGTGTTCCATTAGTCAGTTTGTCCACTTTTGGGTCAGCAGCATGATGGCTTAATTACCATCGCTTTATGATCATATTTGTTACCAAGGCAGTCCTAACCTCTCTTTGTTCTTCTTCAATACTCTTAGCTGCTCTTGGGCTTTTATGCTTCCGTGTAAACTTTAGGATCATCCCTTTTTTTTTCTTTATTTTTTTAAGCTCTTTATTGGAAAGTAATTGCTTTACACTGTTGTGCCAGTTTTTGCTGTACAACAAAGTGAATCAGCTGTATTTATACACATATCTCCATATCCCCTCCCTCCCGTGACTCCCTCCCACCCTCCCTATTCCAGCCCTCTAAGTCATTACCCATCATCGAGTTGATCTCCCTGTGCTATGCAGCAGCTTCCCACTAGCTATCTATTTTACATTTGGTAGTGTATATATGTCAATGCTACCCTTTCACTTCGTCCCAGCTTCCCCTTTGCCCCTTCCCCCCACCCCGCCTTGTGTCCCCAAGTCCGTTCTCTACATGTACATCTTTATTCTTACCCTGTCACTGGGTTCATCTGTACCATTTTTTAGATTCCATATATATGTGTTAGCATATAGTATTTGTTTTTCTTTTTCTGGCTTACTTCACTCTGTATGACAGACTCTAAGTCCATCCACCTCACTACAAATAACTCAATTTCCTTCCTTCTTATGGCTGAGTAATATTCCATTGTATATATGTGCCACATCTTCTTTATCCATTCATCTGTTGATAAGCATTTAGGTTGCCTCATTCTTAAGATTTGTGAAATTAACAGATTTTCATAGAAGAGATGTCACTGAGATACTAAGGCAGTGGGTATTCCTATCCAAGATTATTGTGTACCTATACACTTATTTAAGTTTTTAAAATATCTTGAAATAGTTTTAAGTCACTTAACAATTAATTCGGATGTAATTTATATGTTTTCTTGCTATGGTGAATCTATTTTAATTAAATTTTCTGTTGTTTGCTAGTGTGTAAGAATGCAATTTATTTGTGTTTGTTTTACATCTAGTATAATTGGTAAAGTGTAGCTTTAACTTGCATAATTATTAAATAATTTTGTATATTTTTATAAACAATCATATACACATCATGTTTGAATAACATAATGTATTTCTCCCTTTAAGTCATATGTATTTTTCTTTTGCTATGTAAGACTTCTGGTAAAATATTGAATAAAGTATTAATAATGGTCTTCACTGTATCATTTCTGATTTAAAGAAAATTCATTTAACATTTTAAAACTAAGCATATTGTTTTCTATAAGTTTTTGTAGATATCCTTTATTAAAATAAGTAAGATTGTCTTTTATTTATAGCTTGTTTTTTATTTTTTATAAATATTTGTTGGAATTGGAAAATTCTTTTTTTCTATTAAAAACATTTTATTAAAAAATTTTATTGGCTTGTTTTATTAGTATATATTCCAATAATAAACCAAACTAACTACTCTGGCAGAAGTCCATCTTGGTTAGTATATTTTATATATTGCTGAGTTTGGTTATATTTTCTTTGTATTTTTGTATCTATATTCACTGAGATTGGTATGTAGTTATATTATTATCTATGCTGTATTTTGTTTTGTTTTATTTTTATATTAAGGCTATATCAGACTCATATAAGTTGCAGAGTGTTCCTACTTTTCTATTTTCTGAAATATGTATAAATCAGTATAAAAGCAGAATTATCTTTTTTCCTATTTGTTTGTCGGCTCCTGATGAAAAGTTATCTGAGCCTGGTATTTCCTTTGAGGGAATATTTTGCATTACTGATTCAATTTCTCAACTGGTTAATGGATTAGTTTTAAGAATTTGTATTCCTCTAGGAAAAATCCATTTGACCATAAAGTTATCTTACTCTTAAAAATTTCCTCTAGACTCACTCAACTAACATCCTTTTCTGAGTATATCAGCCAGCCACCTGGTGGAAGCTGGTTTATATTGAACCTCTCATATGAGGGGAGATGCAGAAATGTGTTTTCACTAGAATGGCCATTTACTATGAATATGGATTGACCTTTCCTACTGAACCCATAATATGGCACTATCACTCTCCCTGGGTTTAATGAGCCTGGTATAATAAGCACCATTTCTGATCACAGAATTTCTTTCATAGCAAAAGAAGTAATGCAGCAGGCTCAAGCCTATGTAATTCACAGGTCTTGCCATGCTCCCCCTCAGCCAGAAATAGCTTGACTTAGCCAACAAAGAGATCTATTTAAAACAAAATAAAATAAAATAAGGGTTAGAATTTGGAAGGATTTATGCTAATTTTCTTATAGTTTATAGTCTTTTCTAATTTGTCTGTAAGGAACATGAATTATTTGTATAATAAAATACAGTAAAGAGAAAAATTAAAATAATAACATAGCTGGAGAATTAAATTTTTGCAGCCATTGATTATGCTACCTTAGAATATGAAATTACATAAAAAATTAATAAGTGAAAAAATAGGTTTATATTGGTATTACCTTCATAAATTTAAAGTTTTTTAACTTAAATTATTTTAATAACTAGAAAGAAATACATGAACACATTAAAATTTAACTCTAGATTAATTTTGGACAATGCATGGTATTTTTGTGTGATTTTGCTTTTACAAATGTCTGATCAAGGTTATGCATTACTTTATAATAATAGAACAAATCATTACTATTAATGAGGTTTTTCTCAGAAATAAGTTCTTATACTGGGTTGTATGAGTAAGGTGTTGAATTCAAATTAGATATCTTTATTGGTGATAATGCATTCTTAGCTATACATATATATAAAATGAGCAAATACTGCTGTTTTTTCCTTTCTTATGACAAGAATAATTAAAACTTATGTGAAACATATTGTATTCTACACAGCATAAGCTCCAAATTAATTCTAATTATGGTCATTAGTATTTCTGTCATTGTGTTAATTATAACAAGAGACTTAGCTAGTCATGTATTTTATTATTCCACATACAATTGGAAGTAATACATTTCAGTTTTGCTTCTTTGCAGCACTAACTGGTCCATTTGGCTTGCCCATTATAACAGCCCATTATAAACACAAATATGTCTAGTGATTTCCAAACATTTTGTTACCTTTCTAGCAATGCATAATTTGTGGTCATGCATATTTCATATTGAAGGTATAATTTCAGTCCTTTAATATCAATGACTTGTGACATTTTTGTTCAGTATTTATTTTCAATTATTTTCATGAATACTTTATGCAAGAAAATTTGACATACTAAGTTAGAATATATTAACAATATCATAAAATACAACATTTAGTAAAAAAAAATGCTGACAAAACTGTAACATTTTGTGAATCTTAAAGTATGTGTGTGTTTATCTACATTCAAAATCATTTTCTTAAATATTTTTGGCTAGAATATTATACAGTTTCAAAATATAATGACATCTGGCAACTGTCATTTGTTTAATTATCTAATTCCAGGGTTAATTGATTAGTGTTAGTGATGTCACATTACTAATTATTGGGAGCTAAGGAAGGTTAAAGTCTATTTAATTCATTATAATATTTGAATAAGTTCTTATTTGTAAGTATGCAGTAAAAGTGCCCAATTACCACTGTATTTGGCTAGACAAAGAACAATGAAGCAAAGATCTGTGTCATTTTAGTCTTGACGTCATAGAGAACCTCTAACTAGTTTAAAAATACAGTACTAAGATGACTATGAACAAATGGTAATGCCCTTCACAGATTTTAAAAAATGAGATCTATATTAAATGATTAATTCTTTGATATATAAAAAGAGCAACCTGTGCAACAGAAGATTGGGAACTTTTCCAGTGTTTTTGTGTGTGAAGAATCAAGCAGCTGATCACAGTAAACTCCACCTCAATTGGCTCAAGCATAAAAGTATGTATTACTTTAAATAACAGGAAGTCCATATACAGGATAAGTTTTCATTGTGACGTAATTGGGCTTTGGCCCTGATTTGGTGCAATTCTCTTGGCTCTGCACTCCTGCCACGTGTTGACTTCATCTTCAAAGTGGAAACAAGGCAAGTCCAACAGGAAAAGAAGAACTATCGCTGATTTGTGTATTTTTTAAATTAAATAGGGACTTCTTATGTGGCACAGTGGTTAAGAATCCATCTGCCAATGCAGGGGACATAGGTTCGATCCCTGCTCCAGGAAGATCCCACATACCACGGAGCAACTAAGCCCATGCACCATAACTACTGAGCCTGCGCTCTAGAGCTCATGAGCCACAATTATTGAGTTCATGTGCCGCAACTACTGAAGCCCGTGTGCTGAGAGCCCGTGCTCCGCAACAGGAGAAGCCACTGCAATGAGGAGCCTGCGGACCACAATGAAGAGTAGCCCTCGCTCGCCACAACTACAGAAAGCCCATGTGCCGCAACGAAGACCCAACACAGCCAATTAATTAATTAATTAATTTAAAAAATTAATTGAATAAACAATGTTATTGCATCACTTCAGGAAATACATATTTTCTGTTCGAATACAGGCAATGCTTGTGGTGGTAATGCTAAGGGTTCTCTCTCTGTTTAATGCTAGGTGTTATCACTTAGCTGATGATCACCAAATTGTTCCAATGTAAAATAATATTTTCTTTCATATTAAGTATTCATTTGGGACCTACTTTGAGAACCTACAAATATTTTTTACCCCAACAACATTTAAGATCGCTGATGATTATACTTGTTTCAGTTATTACATTGGTGACTGGAAAGTGATGATTTCTAATTCTACCATTTCTTTTATATTCGATAGTTAAGTATTGCTCTGTACAAAGGTGATTTATACCCTTCCCTTTTGCCATTCTCTCTCACATTCTTTCTCCCCCTGCCTCGGCCCGCCGTCCCCTTTCTCTCTCTCTTTCTCTCTCCTTTGTTAAAAAATAGTATTACATTAGGGACCAACAAATCTTTTCGTTGTGGTTGTTTAATATGTTGTAATTCTTTAACGGTTTTATTTGAAGTTCAGATTGCCCCAAATTTGGCCATTGGGAAAGCCTTCAGGTTTCTTTGTATAATTTTGACATAACTCATTTACTCTTAAACATGTCTAGGCTTCCTGTGTACTTTTTCCACCCTAAAACTGAGATCAGCTGCTCCTTATTTTGGGAAATGTCAATTGGAAATCAAGATCACAGCACTCTGTGTGCTTACTGTTACCAAGTATCATTGCCTCTAAGAACCTTGTATGCGCCAAACCCCAACTGAGATTTCCATTCAAGTCCAACACCATGGGACTTTTTTTCCCTTTATTTCATATTTGTCTCCATTCTCTTTTCTAGGCAGATTACTGTACATGGCTACAAAAATATTTGCCTGGCAAAATATACTTCTACCTATGGTATTTGGTATACACTGGCTGCTTGGACTCCTTGTGCCCTGCAATAAATGCTGCACTTTCCTTCTCCACAACCTGGTGTCAGTAGATTGGCTTTACTGCTTGGAGGTAAGTAGATCCAGCTTTGGTTTGGTAATTGTAGTTTCCATCAGGAGAAAGGCAGCTTGGCAGCTGAACTGGTGAGTAATCCTCTAAGTGAGTTGAGTTGAAGTGTGGAACATGAGCTTGGGAAATAGCAACTCCTCTCTATTCCTCCTTGAACTTCCCCCCATCACCACCTTGAGTAATTGTCCTTCTGAATACAGATCTAGCAGCTCAGGTCAGATAGACATGGCCACAGTTCATGGATCTTCCAGATAATCCAAACACAAGTAATTACACTATATTTTAGTATCTTAGATTATAAGTAAAATAATTTAAAATAATGTCTATATTTGGGGGGCTAGAAGAAAATTTTGATATTATCAAATAGATATGTTTATTTATAGGCATGAACAACAAATTTTACTTGAGAATTTGTGTGAATTGAAATATTACAGTCTCAGTGCTTGGATACTGATGTCATTATACATGCAGGTTTTTTCTTTTCAGATATTAAAGTAATACAACTATAGCCTCTCACATGATCCTTATGAGGATTTAAGTGCTTTATTATTGCCCTATTATTAAATCTCACATTTTTCTTATTATATTGGGGGGAAAAAGTCACATAATTATTTTCTAGTAAGGAATTTCTATTTTTATTTATAAATATTATCAGCCTATTGTGCCATCCAAATAAAAGACAATTTACTCCCTCAACTTTTGCGTGTATAGAATCAAAATTAATTGTTTTTATTTTAGAGCTTGTTTATTCTCTAATCCTACTAGTTTTGCTAAATGATGAAAACCATTCTCCATCTACTTGATATATTGAATGATAATTTTGCAAAATGGTAAAAATGAACCATGCAAGGTATTAGCTTTACTACATTCTGCAGTCTAGTAGACCAATGACCTAGAATGCTAAAAGTTTTCCTGTACTCAACACAAAAGTTAACTAGAAACAATGTCATTTTACTTCATTTTCATACTGATCTCTTTTTTCTTTCAAATTATGAAATTATGAGTATACCTTTTACTACACAATGTTTTAAGAGCTCCTTATCCTAAAATATTAACCCCACCCCTTATCATTTCACCGTTAATTCCTTTGTTGTTGTTAACTTCTTAACATCTACAGAGCCACTGTTCAATAAAACACAATGTGGGCAATGCTGCTCTAGTAAACTCTTCTGGAAAGACCATACTAGAAGCTCTTTTTAGTAAACATTTTTTGCCGCTTAATATTTCAATACAAATCAGTAGGTGTAGCATGTAAACCTTCAGGAGAGAAGGCTTTAAGGGACTAATAGTTCCAACTTATTACTATATTACAAAGTTCTATGGTACAAAACCTGTGTCATGCTCTACTCTGTATTCCCACATATTACCTACTATCGTGAAGCAGGTTAGAGTGTTAGGAGCAGGGGTGCTAAAGACCACTGCTTTGCTTTTGTATCTTAGCTCTGGTAATTCCTAGCTTACGATATAGCTGAATGACTTAACCTTTCTCTGAATGAGTTACCGCACCTGTGAAAGGGAATAATGGTGCCTAATTCATGTGGCTGTGGTGAGGATTAAAGATATATGTAAAATGCTTACAGTAGTTCCTGGCATGTGTAAAATTCACTTGCATTTTGCAATTATAATTTGTGCATGGAAGGTGCTAAGCGTAAGGCGTCAATAATTGAATAGGCGGTGGTGATTCTTACATTGTTTTCACCTTTACTGAAAACTTTTAGCAACTGAAGAAAGAGAGAATAAATTTTCAAAAATTAGTATAAAGAGAGATTGACCTAAGAGAGGGGCTAGTCTGACAGGATTCATGAGAGATGAGAACAGCACAGAACACAGAGAGAATGCCTGGACGATTGAGGAAAGACAAAGTAGAAAAAGAAGTCCCAGTAGGAGTTTCCTTAGGTGCAACTTAACTAAGGATTTCTATAATATAAATACTTTAGTGCAGAGAGATTCAGGTTAAATCCTGTTTGGGGGAAGAGAGTGATAAAGAAACAAATGCACAGTATAAAATGAGTTATTGAAGTTTCCTAACAAAACTCACTGAGTTTTTTCTCTAGCTTATCTCTGTAATTATAGGTAATCACAGAGAATATACTGTTTAGTATATATTCATATATGTTCAAATATACATATAGTGTTTTACTGATATCTTCTAGATTGGTTTAATTCATCCTAAATTTAATATGTAAAGCATTTGTATGGTCTTTAGTAAAAGCCTTTTTTAGTGTGATCAGATCAGGACAACTAACTGAGCATATGCATTTCCTTCCTGCTCCAAATTTCTAGGAAAGACAGAAAAAATACTTAATTACAGATTTGGAACACAAGATATACACTTCATAGGCCCCAACGTCTGAACATATCTTGAAAGAGGAAAGGAACTCAATATTTCCACATGAGTGGGTTTGTGTAAATGATGAGAGCAGCTACTTGCTGAAAAGCAGCAGCTGAAAAGCGGCAGCTGAAGGAGCAGCGAGATTTCTCAGGCAGCCATCAGGGTTATGGCCCAGGTACCTATAAGAGAAACAACCAGGCAGGTTACTACACCTCAATCAGCAGGCAACAGACCAGTGGATGCCCAGGAGAGGACATAAAGATGGTGCTGCATCCCATACCCAGAAGATTAGTTACAAATGCATATTTCATGCCACCCAATAATCACTGGAGTAATCTCCATGAGGGCAAAGAGGCTGACTGCTTTGTCTTTTGTTGGGAACTCTGTGCTAGAAAAATGCCCGGTATATAATTGGCACTTAGTAAATACTTGTTAAAATAATTAACACATTTTTTGCAAAACAGGTCTTAGAAAGGAAAGAAGCCATTTAAGTTTGGCTATCTATGTTTTACATCACTTCTATACATAAGCTAGAATTGAACATTTTATCAAAAATTGTGAGATTCAAGTATTCTTGGGAGATGTAAAGTTATTAATGGGTATTTCAAACACCAGATATTTCCTTCAAACTTAGCTTAAAAAAAAAGATTCCATTATTTAACTGCTTTTCTTAGGAATAGAGAGTGGTTTTATGGCAGTGACTTCAGATGGAGTCAAGGTGGACATACTTCTTACAAGGCTGTCTTTCTGGTATGAGTGCCTCGAAGATTGGTGGCTCCTTCACATCTCAACATCCTAACAGTAGTGTCCAGCCCAGGATAGGCCGTCAGTAAATGTTTGGTGAATTAATATTTGAATGAATGAGTAATTTTGTTTTCCAAGGAGTGCAAATTCATGTTAACTTATTCTCTCTCTGTTTTTTGCTTTCACATTTTTCCTCCTAATTTGTTTATATTATCCAAATGCTCTAAACACTTAGGCATTCAGACTTTTTAGCATATAATCTCTTTGAGCAGAAATCAGCTACAGGGTAAAATGTCTCTGCTTCTGCCTGGCTTTTGTTATCTACTTTTTAAACATCTTCAATGAGATTAAGGCTCTGGGAGGAGACAAACCAGTTAACAAATACCTGCAATAACGTTTTGTATTTAGTGATAGAAATCTGCTTAGGTGCTGAGGAAGGCAAAGGAACAGCAGATATTCTTCAGGAAGGTGTTAGTGATGACTAGATATTTGTAAAGCAATCCAGTGAGTGGGAAAAGCTGGCCTTCCTCAGGGCTTCAGGGGACAGGCTGGCATATTCAGAGTCTCGGGCATGGCAAGAGAAGCAAACCGAATTCACATGACTGCAGCCTTTTACTCATTGCCTTATAAATATACCCAACACACATTTATAGAGAGTCTGTTATATTCTAGACTCTGGCAATAAAGCTATAAAGACAATTCATTGCCCTTGTGGGCCTTATACTCTAGTGGTAAAAACAGACCTTAAAAAAGAAAAAAAAATGTATAGCACAATAAACAAAAAGTAAGCACTAACAGAAAAATAAAGCAAGTGAGAGGAATAGGAAATATCAGAGGGGGGTCAGGGAAAATGACACTTATATATGGTCATAAGGAAGAGAGAAATGAGCCAAGTAGATAAGCCTGGATGTGGTGGGGGACGGGGGAGTTCCAGGCGTGAGGGACAACCAGTGCAAAGACATAGGGGATGGAGTGTTTCTGGACAGTGTGGTGAGAGAGGAGAGTGTAGATTTGTTCAGAGAGGCAGTGATGCCCCACAGCCCAGGGTGCTTATAGGGCATGATGAAAACTTGGCTTTCATGATGGCCGAGTGGGAGGCCACTGAAGGATACTGAGCTGGGGAATGGGACAATGTGACCTACGCTCTAACAGGGTTACATGCGTGCTCAGAGAGGAAGGGCAAGATCCAGGAATGCCCTGAAGTCAACTGAAGAAAATGTTTTAAAGAAGATGGTGTGGTCACTTGTGCCCAGTGTCATCAACAGGTCAAGTAAAAATTGCCTGAAAACTGACCATTAGGTAAGGCAAGAGTGATGACATTGCTCAATCCTCTAAAACTGCAGATTTTTGGTGAAATATCGGGGGCAAATGTCTAAATGGAGAAGTCATAAGAGAGGAAACAGAAAAGAAAATCTTAACAAATTTGTTGTGATAAGTAGTACGGATGCCATCTTGAAGGGGTCAAGGGTCATGGAAATAATTATTTTCAGGAAAATTAATGGTTTGTCTTGAATTTTTGTTAGATGTTTTGCAAGCCAAGTGGCAGAAAGGGTGGTACAAGCCTCAGAGTCCCAGAGGGAGGCTTTTCCAATGGGCCATTCAAAAGACAAGCACGTGGATCAGGATGTTTTGAAAGTGTAAATCCTATTTTCCCAGAGAATGAAAATTAATTTTTTATATTGTGTCACTTTTAAAAATTAAATTCTTACTTGGCTGTATTAACTTTAACTAGCTTTTATATGTGAAACAATGCTGGCCAATGAGGTGTGCTAGTTTTCTCATAGTGGAGATAGTTGGCTGATGGAGCCTCATTTCAAGACCCTAGTCTCCTTCCTGAGCAGTGACAGATATTTATAGGCTGATGGATTGAGGTTAGGAGTTCAGATAGTGATTGGTAAGTTGCATTATTCTTTGTGCAAAGCTACTAAACTCACCCAGGGGTGAGGCAGTGCCCTTGGTCTCATTAGCACTGTTTTCTAGCTTCTCCATATATTCTTTATTTTAGAACAAATACATCCAGGGTTGCCGACTACTCTCAGTTTTGTTTTGTTTTTTTTTTCCTTCCAATGTTTTATCTTTCATCTCCTTTCAATCAAATCCTATGTCTTTCTATTTAAAAAAGGAAAAAATAGAACTTCACAAAGCATTTGCAATAAGGGTTCAGAAAACCCTGACCAAGTGTTCCAGGCAGACTTGTCATAGCATGAAAAATTACTGGTCAGCCTGAGTCTTTGCCCTGCCCTGAAGAATGCCCTTTACTGTAAAACTACAGGAGTTTCCCTTGACTCCTGTCTTTTGGGTTTTCCCATGGATGGTAGAACATTTTCCTTTTAAACCAGAGTTTGAACAAACAGTTTGTGGGCTCACTGTGAAAATGGGCAGTACTTTATAAAATAGTTTAGTGGTGAATGGATTTTCAGAGTAAATAAGTTTTGTCTGAGATTTGACTTAGCGGATTTTAACCTTAAGTTTGTATGGTGAGCTTTGTCATATGACAGGGGCACAGACCCAAATATTTTCAGGGTTCAGGCAGATATACTAACGAATGAAACTGGCTGGTATGTGACATTAGGGAGTGGTGGAACCTAGAGAAACAGAGTGCCTTCCCTACCCAACAGCCTCCAAGGTGAGTGTGGGAATGGTATGCTAAAATGAAAGAACTGAGACATCAGACTTTAGAATGCATGTAGAGGAAGCTGGCATTTTGTTGTTGGAGCTAAGAGCAGAATACAACACAGAAGTGATTGGAAGATAGAATGGTGTATAGAGAACACAAAGTGCAACCATGTCAGTAGACACAGGGTGGGAAATCAAAGTGTAGGATAAGGTTGGCATGATAATTCACTGGGCATGGGAATTCCTCTCTACAAAGTGTTTGGCAGTCTGGGACTCATCTCCTATGGACATACCTGTGTTACCCACGAGGGTTCTTGGCCTCCTTAGTAGAAATTGGTAAGAGGCCAGACAAGAAATTCAGGCAAGGCTTTATTGGGGCCCCTGCTGTAGCAGGAGGGAGTGAAAACCAGTAACAGTTTCCCTTACTTGCTTGTCAAGGCAGGGAGAGCTGGCTCCTTCCATGAGGTAAAGGCAGGGGCAGGTCCCTGGGTCAGGCTGGAGGGGTGGCTTCGGTGGTCTGCCCAGACCTTTGGTGGTATTGTGTGCAGGGGGCATGTGCAGTGCCTTGCTTTTGCTTGCAGCCCTTTAGAAGTGTCAGTTGGGTTTTTGGTCTCTTTGTATCTTGCTCATAATTTGCCCCAACTGCACATGCACGCAGTTATTTTTAGTCCCTTATAGTTTCTTTGTATTTTGTTGCTCAAGGAGACATTTGTCCAGGTGCAGGCACTGCAGCAAAGGGTCCCAAGTCCGAGGTCCCAGGCTGTCTCGTCTGTGTCCTTTTTATAGATAAGGAGCTAACAGATATTTTTGTGAAGAGCCAGATAGTAAATATTTAAGCTTATGTGGGCTCTATGGTCTCTGTCCCAACTACTCAACTCTGTCATAGTAGCATGCAGAAGCAACTATTAAAAATGTAGAGACAAATGAGTTGTTTCAGTAAAGCCTTATTTATGGGTTATGAATCAGATTTGGCTCATGGACTATAGTTAGCCGACCCCTGTTACAGATGATGAAGTTGCTGCTATTTCAAGAGATACTAACAATCCCCTAATGCTTAATTTAGAGTAGTTGTTCTCTCTATTTAAAGCCACTGATTCCTGTACATTTGATTGGATATTTCTGGACAAACGCAAGATAGTTCTTAAGATAGTTACAACTACAAATAAACCTTCAAATTTTCTAGTAATTTTCATCACATATATTCATTCATTTATTCACCCAACAAATATTCATTGGATTTCTCTTTCGCCTCAAGCATAGTGCTTGGTACTAGGAATATAAGAAGAAGCAAGACAGATACAGTTCCTGATGTCAAGGATAGTTACATTTTATCGGAATTGTGATTTAATTGGTGAACATGAAAGATGACATCTTGGTTCACTTGTGTCAGAAAGTGTGGAAATTTCCTGGAAGCTTTTCCCCTGGTACTCGGGTAAGAACATACCTTGAGCAAAATAAAGAACTGAAGGAGGGGAGCCTGAGTAGAGAGCATTTCTGTGTGCACTCCTCTCATTGCCTCATGTGAGGTTTAACTGCAGAATCAGCCTCTAAGCAACAGGAAATGCTCAGTTATAGCACTGATCTTCAGCTGGTGCTGGTACAGCAGAGAGAAGGGAGGGGCTCTCTCCAGGTAAGAACTTCCTTACCTGCTTTTTTGGTTGTTTTATTCTCATAGAAAATTCCATTATGATAGAATGGGGAGAGCTATTCTAAAATATGATTAAAATAGGGATTTTTCTTGGGAGATGATGGCCAAATATTCTTTTTTAAAGCCATGATAATGATTTCTTGTCATGGTCTGAAAGCAAAGAATAAACTGGTTATAATGCTTGATAGATCCCGCGATATCAGCGCCAGGGCTAAAGAGCTGAGGGCTAAAGTGTCCCATAAAGCATTCCATAGTAAAAGTGATGATAGTTACAGTAAAATAAAATAGGATGATAGCCAAAGTGAAGATTTACTACAAATTCTCAAATAATATAATAGCGAAAAGAGTGGGATGGATATTTTTTTCTATATGATAGTTCAGCAGCCCACAATTCTTCCTTCTGTTATTTTCAAAAATAAGTCTTTCACAGTTCTTAAATGTGACACTTCCTCATTGTAATTGTGTAGCATTATAGTTTGAGATAATCACGAACCCTGAAGGCAAATACTTTTCAAAGTTTTTAGATCAAGCATGAGAACATAATCCTTGTGAATGTCACATGCTATATTTCTATCATGGTATCAATTATTTCTTTACAGTCTCTGATCTTGATGCATTTTGCAATGAAGCAATAATTGTACAATGGATGTGCGTGGAGGATGAGGAAAGACATTTATAATGGGATGGAAATAGAGTGGTTAGATAAAAAAGAACTGGAAATATTTTTTAAAGTACAATAAAAGCTTTGACTATCTCAATTCAGTAGGTACTTTTTAATACTGTAATTTTTATGTATAGATTTAAAAAGATTATTAAACACATAGATGAAAGAAATCTTCCTTTCTATTTGGTTTACTACCTGATAAATGGGGACACAGTTTGGGTGGTTTAATTTGATTCATAAAATGGAATAAGATAAAGATTACTTTGCTTCATTTAATGAAATATCAGTTTAGCTATTTGATCATAACTAATCTTTTTACTTTTCAGCTTCTTTAAATGATTATTCAAGCAGGTAATGAGATTTTCAATCTGTCCCCTCATAACGCAGCTACACAACCTTTTTTAACCTACTTGCGTGGGCAGATTTGGTTTTACATATATATAATATACACACACAGACATATCCTACTATGTTTAAGGTGATATATATCATTATATTAATTAATTAATATATTAAGATTTTATATATATTGCTTTGAACATAGTAGGAGTTTAATAATTTAGTTGTTGAAACTAGAAATCAAAAGATGAAAATTTAAACTCTGATTTAACATGAATGCAAGTAGCAGTTTTGCAGTAGATCATTGTCACCATCATTTCATTTTCATTCCTAGGGAAAGGCTGTATTTCGTGTCAGCAACAATTCAACCAAATAATTTTTCATGAGGCTTGAACATTGGAAATTTATCTACGTTAAATGCTATGAGGTTCTCCTTTAAATGAGTTCTGAAGGTAAAAGTGTTAGACTTCAGCATTTTTGTAACTTTGATGATCTCACATATATTTTAAATTTAGGATTTGCCAATTCTTTTTGTTGATGTTAATATTACACCTTCAGGCAGTAAACGTGTACATAGGTCATTTTAACAGGGTTTAGAAGATATGTGTATATTTTGTTCTCCAATAAGAAAGACTTGAAGGAACACCAAGATTTTTATTATATAATTTTACATGAGGTTTACGAAACACTGTTTCTTAGTCCACTTTAATGTTTTGAATATATTCTAGATTCCATCATCAACAATACATATGGAAAGGGCTAATAGGCAAAATAAACAAACCCCTAATTAGTTTCTCTTATACAAATACTTTCTGGACACCTATTTTCCACAAAGTATTATGCCTGACATTTTAGTGAGCACCTAGAGGACTAAGATGTTGTTTGTTCCCAGTAGAAGAAATATAGCAAGAGAATAAATAGTGATATTATAGCGCAAAAGATAATTGCTCTGGGAGAGGAACAATTCAGTGCTATGGAAATTCACGAGAGTAAGCAATTATAATTTTATTAGGTGGAGGATGGATCAAAAGGGATTTTTAAAGACTGTGACGTTTGAGAATGACCTTGAAAATGAATGGGATTTCAGAAAACAAACAACA